>NC_142925.1:22125000-22735000 GCF_054131065.1 Drosophila arizonae | reverse complement strand
GCATTTTTGCTCTGGCATTGGGTTTTACGGGCGATTGCCCGATTAATGCCATCAAACCGTTTGTAGACAGGCCGTGGCAAGCCCTGCCAGGCAAGTTTTGGGCGTGGCATCTGCTCCGGCAACTCCATATCCTCCAAATTCTCCTCCACCCTACGTTCACTGTACTTTGTCTTTGGTGACTTGAACACGTGCGACTGCAGCAAGGACAGCGGCCGTTTCCTGTTGACAGTCTTCAGCCGATTGAAATCGTTGATCAGCATTATTTGCTTCTCCATGCCGCTGGGCCGACGGCGCTCGGGCTTGAACTGATCGACGGTAGTCCGCTGTTGACTGGGGTAGTTTACCGGACGCACCGGAAACTGAACTTCCGCTGCTGTCACTTGCTGCGAGTGGGTCTGGAAACGGCGCACGGAGCTGTCGTAGGGCAATGTTGGCTTGATGAAGCCGCGACGTTCACTCTTCTTGTAGCCCGATGAGCTCTCGTCGTCTTCCTCCGCTGTCTCGGCCTCAGCCTCAGCCTTTTCGGCATCCAAGCGTCTGCGCTCATCCGGACAGGTGCTCCAGGTGTGCCAGTACTTGGCCTCCTCCTCTTCAGCCTTCCGTGCCAGCCACTCCTTGCTAGCAGTGCTCATAGTGGTCGGCGAGCTTGGCTCAGAGCCTTCAGATTTGGGTAGGTTGTAGCCTTTGCGAGATTCGCGTAATTCCCGCTCTTGACGCTGCTTCTCCTTTAGTCGCTGCGCGCGACGACGTTTGCTATATTCCTCGGCACTCTGATCCTCGTTGCCTCCCCGTCGTTGGCGCTTCTGGCCGGGCCTCTCATCTCCGAATATCTGATTGACACGCTCGTATTGAAGTGCAGCTGGCGACTTGGGCTCAACACGATTCTGCCATCTGCGTTTGTTATCCTCGATGATGCGCTCCTGCCGACGCTGATGATCGCTCGTATCCTGGGTGATCATACGCCTAGACTCTGGATCCCTCATACCCGTTTGGCTGCTCTCAATCTGGTCAAAGCTATCCTCCTGCTGATCGTAGCTCTTGTGTGGCCGAGGATCGTAGCGTGTCTCGTCGCTGTACTTTTGGTTCATCTGTTTGATGGCATCGTCAGCACGCATTGCCGTCCAGTCTTGTGGCTCATCGGACCGAAAGTGGCGGATCTGATGATCACAGCCCAGAGAGCCGATGGAGCCCTGAATTTCCCTTGGTATTCGCGAGACCCCGAGCTGCCGAAACATTCGCATACAAAGCTTCAAGCCTTTTACCATATTCATTCTGATGCAGAACTTAAATTAGTTAACTGTACTGAATTTTGATATGTTTTTTAAAACTTCTTTTTGATTGGACTTCCAAAAAAAAGAGACCAAAATTTTGTGAACTGTATTTCCCCAAAGCTGAACTTATACTAACGACTGTATACATAAAAGCTGAAAGACTAACGTCTCCCATTACAAATCAAGCAAAGCAGACCTACTCAGGGCCTGCTAAATGAAATGACAGATTGTCTCAGTGCTCTCACGCCTGCTATAAAGTTTTCTTTTTATATAGTTTCTCTGTCTCAATATCTACAATTTCGCAAAATGAAGCAGCTGAATTACGTTTTATTCATATAAGGGTTTTTATTGGTGAATGATCCTATCGTATTGTATACAAGATCTATTGATCATTTTACTTTTTGTATAGTTTCTCTGCCTCAATGTCAACAATATATAAGTTTTAAGATAAGAGTTCTTACATGCGAATGCTCTTATGAAAGATCTATTGAACATACGTTGTGTGTAGCTTCAAATGAATTTCACAAAAGGTTCTGTCACTCATAGAAGCATCTCTTATATATGTATATATGATACAAAAATATTTCGGACTTTTTGAAGCCTATAAATATCTTCAATATCTCATTCTTTCTCCCTCTCTCTCTATCTCTCCCTTCCTCTTAGTTTATAACCGTTGATATATCCAGCAGCAAATTGGCGCCACCTACAAATCTAGAGCCCTATACCATGGCCGTCATTGCGGAGCATGGTAAGAGCAGTCGCCAAAACGTTAAAAGCGAAAGCAACGGCAAGATCGGCGTTACCAAATCGGACTCTGAATCCGCGCCGCATCCCATTCAGCGGCAGCTGAGCAATGCATTGACCATACCCGAGTTCTTTGCGCATAAGAACATTTTTGTGACCGGCGGCACAGGATTTCTGGGCACAGTGCTGATCGAGGCACTGCTGGACACACATCCCGACATCGGAACCATCTACGTGCTGGTGCGCGGCAAGCGCAATCAGGATCCCAACGAGCGCATTAATCGCTTGCTCCAGAAGCCGGTGAGTAGCTGGGGCTCTTGAGCCAAGCACAAGCTGAACCCCTTCGCCTCTTTGCCACGCCCCTGACGGCACTTTGACACCTGGCTGACCCATTTGCTGGCCCGGGCCCCATTATTTTGAGACAATTACCAGCCGTCTTTATTGCGCGTTAATTTGTCGAAGCTGAAGTGCCTTCCGCTCGGGCGCCTCGGTTTGACTCTTTAGCAACTCTTTGTAATGCCAACCATTTTATAACCGTACCTGCACCGCATACCTGTACACATACACATATGCCTCTTTCGGCCCACTCGCTTGCCTCTTTTCCATCATTATAATTTTAAACGCACTTTTAATAGCATAATAACAAATTGTGTTTCGGTTTTATTTCCATTTTTACTCGCTCTTAAGCATACTCCAAACATAAAGCCAAATAATAAATCCGAAAGTTCCCGTTTCTTTTTTATTTTATATAATTATCACAATATAAAACTACCAAAGAGAGGAAATGTAAAATTTTAATATTATGACAGATCGCAAAAAAAAAAAAAAAAAAAAAAAAAAAAACAGTTATTAAAAAAAGAAAAATAAATAAATAAGTAAATTGATATAGCCATAATAGAAGAGTAAATTAGAAAAAAAAATTGTTAAATTTTGGAGATGAAATGTATTTCCGAAATTTATAATACAGAAATATTTCACAAAATATATAGTGAAAGATTTATATATGTTTCTGTTTTCATACAAAAAAAAAAAAAATAATAATAATAATTTAATTATATTAGAATTTTTCAAATTCAGATAAATTTCATTACTAGAACTTGACGTATCCAATAAAAAATAATACTTTTATGAATTTTTCAACAAGGGTCTATATAGATTATAAACAATTAAAAATTTCTACTGCTTTCATTAGTCGCAAAATATAAAAAAAATATTTTTGTTCTATGTAAACATTCACAAGTATTTTGTATTTCATCTGAAAAGACTTTAATCCCTTATCTCTGCTCCTCATTATACCCTGAACCCATTTTCAATGGGAGATCAGGGTATAATGGTTTTGTTGAAATGTATGTAACAGGGAGAGGCGTGGCAGACCCCACAAAGTATATATATTCTTGAACGCGTCGATTTCAGAAGATATAAGAGCTAGAGATGACCGAGTTTATCATTAAAAGTCGATAACTCATCCCAATCTTTTTTATCGATAAAAACCCTTATCGAAAACCAGTTATAATATTATATCTTCTACACCTTTATTGCTAGAGTCTTGTGCTTTGGCAATTACATGCATATTCATGTTATAATCATAATCTGAAAGTTTCATGAAGATCGTACGTCCATAAAAAAGTTAATAAACAATTAAGTTCTCAATTAAGTTCTCAATTAAGTTCAATTAAGTGCTTGTGTGTGTGTATGTGTGTGTGTGCGTGTTTCTTGTGTAAGCTAAAAGACGCGAAAAATTATTGAAATATCTATTGCTCGAAGGGTTCAGGCGATCTCGTAGTCGAACAGCCTCGACTAGAGCTTTCTTATTTGTGTTTAATATAATATTTATTAAGGATTTGCAATTTTACCTTTTCCCCACAGATCTTCCAGAAGTACAATGAGAAGACCTTGGCCAAGGTGGTGCCAGTGGTTGGCGAACTAACTGAGCCGAACTTTGGCTTTCCCAGCGAGCTGCTGCAGGAGCTGATCGAGCGAGTCAATGTGATCTATCACAGTGCCGCGACAATCAGATTCAACTCGCACCTGCGCACGGCGATCTTCACGAATCTGACGGGCACCATGCGTACCATTGAGTTGGCCAAGCAGTTGAAGCAGCTGTCCGCCTACATTTACTGCTCGACCGCCTTCTGCAACAGCAACAATCGTGGCCTGATCACCGAGGACGTGTACAAGTCACAGTTTGACCCGTACGAAATGATGAAGATGGCCGAGAACGAGGAGGCCTGGGTGGACTTCACGCAGCAAAAGTGCAAAAGCTACCTCAAGGATCATCCCAACACGTACACGTTCACCAAGAATCTGTCCGAGAATCTGCTCATGGCAGAGATGGCCGGTCTGCCGGCAGCCATAGTTAGGCCATCCATAGGTGAGTCGAAGTGTAAATCTAATTGAGAAGGCACTAACTGACTGCTATTACAGTATACGGTACACTGGAGCACCCCATGAAGGGCTGGGTGGGCAATGCCAACTCGGGTCACCTGGGCTTCCTGGCCGGCTTTGTCAAGGGTATCTTTCGCACCATGTGCGGCAGCGCGAGTGCCATCATCGACATCATACCGTGCGACTATGTGATCAACAGCTCCCTGGTCATGGGCTGGTATGTGGGCACACGCAATATTAAGGAGCCGGAGATAATACACTGCACGTCGGGCGAGGTGAACCCGCTTAACCTGTCGCAATTCTGCGATATAATCAACGATAGCGTCGAACGTCATCCGCCCAACAGTTTTGTCTGGAAGCCATCCACGAAGCTGCGCAATGGCTGGCGCTATAATCTCTTCTTCTATCTGTTCCATCTGCTGCCCGCGATGATTTTCTACATACCGGAGAAGCTCTTTGGCATTGGCATGCCGCAGCACACGTGAGTCCAAGCTTTTCTCTAGAGTGACCCGATCTATATTCTCACCCGATCTCAAATTTCAGCGCCTACGAATATATGCGCGTCTTCCAGAATGGCACCAAGGCTTTCGATTACTTTCTGGACAAGGATTTCCGGTACTCCATGAAGAATGCACTGCGCATCTCCGCACTCATTCACGAAAGCGATCGCAAACGTTACAACTTTGATGCCAGCCGCTGCGATTGGTCAGAGTTCATCGATCGTTGTCTGATCGGCATCAGGCGTTTCTACTTCAAGGAGTCGGCGGTCACTACGCAATGGCATCGCAACTACTGGAAGGTGTAAGTAATCTAATTGTTCACCTCAGCATTGAGAAAACTAGTTCGTGAACGATCAATCAACTGAGTTAAAGACCGATATTACTGATCACAAATTCAGTTGCTCATGATCAACAGCTTAATATTACTCATATAGCTAATGAGCAGTTGGGCGATTCAAGAACGAATCTAATGATCGATCACTGGTCGTTGAATAAGTTTTATAGTTCTATTTCCACAAATCTTTAATTTTCTTTTGTTTTCAGCTTCAACTTCCTGTACTATGCCGGCTTCGTAGCGATCTTTGCTATACTCTACTTTGTGCTTACCCCCTTCCTGGGCTTCTCCGTTGGCTTTACTGTGGCGCTCCTCGTATGGGCATTCCTCGTCTGGTTGTAAGGTGATCGTTAATGGGATCGGTGGATCATACATATTGTGCAATATTTTATCACCTATACACTCTCACACATACACACACACACGTTCAGCTCAGTCGTTCCCATCGTTCTTCATAGGGTATCATCATGTAATTATACTTTAAAGTCTCACACTTGAGTACAAGTCAGCTATATAGTAAAATCGAATAAAAATATATATCTGTCAATACCAATACCAATACAAATACATATAGAACTCTAAAACAACGAAAACAAGCCCAAAACCTAGCTCAAATGGTAGTCACTTTATAACAAATAGTCCTGGTATATAGTCAAATAGTCAAATGTTTGTGCACTTGTAAATTACGAAAGCTAAACGTAAACAATTAAAATATTAACTATGTAAACTATTAATGAAATAAATATGACAATTTAAGTGTTAAGCCAAGCTAAAACGAGTTTTTCTTCTTAATTAAAGTTTTATTACATTGTTAAAAAGAAAAACATAAAAAGTCAATATGTGGAGTGTTAAGTATGATATCTTTAAATAAACACATTTTTCACAACTCTCTTGTTTACGGTTCCTTTTGAGTGCGAAGTTCTAATGGAAAGCACATACTACTATTTCCATGAATATATATATAAAAACGACTTTGTTTCAATGGAGACCTAATACTATTATTTTCGTAAATCTAAAGTTCATGTAGCATATTTGCCAACTAATAATTACTTAAACTATAGGTTGTAAATCAATAAAAATAAAACGAGAATAGTAATGGATTTTTAAAAATTAAAATACACTCAATTTGGGTATGCTAAAAAAATGCAAGTCAAGTCGGAAAGAACACGTCTATATCGGCTGAGCACGGGGCCCTGATCAAGAATATATATACATACTTTATGCAGTATCCAATTTCAGCTATTTCCATCGAAATGTATTTAAAATAAAAACAATTTGTGGATTGGCAAATACATACATACATATGTATGTATGAATGTCATTATTACATTCTGAAAGTGCGATTACGAAATGAGTTCACAGCCCAAGCGCAGTCGCTGCGCCAACTACGCAGTTAGCAGACCGAGTGCTTACGCGTGCGCATGCATGTGTGTATTTCTGTTAAGACTCCGATTTCATTGAAACAGATACTAATGCACAATAGCATTTGCAATATAAGCCACAAAATATACTTTAAAATTGTAGAGCGCAACTGATTTATAGAAATCCCCTTAAAGTTTGCTACAGTTAGTTCGTATAATTTAGAGCGAAATTATTTCAATTTTAAAATAAACTGCATGGAAAAGGGGTTTTTATACAAATATTTTCCCCGTATGTACATATGTTAAACTATAAAGGATCAATTTATATATTTTAAAAATATAATTATATTTAAGTAGAAAAGGACAATGTGTCCTGTACTATTAAATCTTAAAAATGTTGAACACAACACTTTTGTATGCAGTAAATCGATTAAAAATAAAGTGTCCCATAAAAAACTGCATGGAAAATAGTTTAATCATTAAGTTTAATAATTAAAGCTAATAAATAAATAAATACAATTATATTTTTTAAATATTTTAAAATTCCTTGAAAATATGTTAAATATGTTCCTTGAGTTACAATTAATAGAAATAAAACCCTTTTGCGCAACGCCACTGGATAACTGGTTTCTCGCTGTTCATTATGGTGATGACGCTGTTCATCATCAATGATGCATTGAGACACGATCATTGAGACACGATCTACGAGAGCCGACGAAACAGTTTCCCTTCGGCCGGCAAACGCGCAAGTTGTGCTCCACGCAGAGTTTCGGACGAACGCACCGAAATTTCATACATACACACACATACGCATACCGCATACAGAGAGCAACGTAACTGTTCACAGACACAGGCATTCATTCATATGTATGAATATCTGTGAGTGTGTGCGCGTGAATATTGTTTACTGCCGCAGCAACAGCGCTTAAACAAACAACAAAGTGAAGAGGAAGAAGCAACGAAAGAAAAAAAGAAGCTCAGTTTAGCGAAATAAAAGAGAAATTTTCGGCTCTTCGGCGTTAGATCCAACCAGATCTATATAGCGATCACTATATACATCTATTGAGCTGAATATCAATTCGTGCATTTTATCAACAGCTGTGACCCGTTACAATGGCCAGGTAAGCGAACATTTTTGGACATAGACTGCCGAAAAGGCCATCTAACAAATAAGTCGGGCTAGTTTGACTGCTTTCGTATCTATGGCTGTGTATGTATATATAAATGTGAATGTGTGTGAATTAATTATTTGAATTTAAGCATTCGGTGCAAAGTTTAGAGCCATTTGCCAAAACTGCAATAAATTTCCATTTTTAAAGTTGTAAAACTATAAATAAATCCACAGTAGATGCAATGCCTATGCACTGGGCGCGCATTCTGTTTCAGAGTTTTTCTCTTCACGCACACGCACACATGGACATCATATGGGATCTCATGTCAGAGATCCGACACTTGGCTGTCGATCAATATTTACCTTCGCTTTGTGCCATGTAAAAATCTCTTCCAGAAATTCGTAGTCATTTTTACGGATTCCGGTTTTTTTTTTTTTTTTTTAATATCTGCCAAAAATTGCAGTTGTAAGCAAAGATAAAAGAAAAAACCATTATACCCTGATTTCCCATTGAAAATGGGTTCAGGGTATAAAAAAAAGATAAAGAAAAATGATATGAATAAAAAAAAATTATAATTATATTAAAAAAATATAAACATTTACATTCACCGAAATTTAGGACCTAAATTTAAATACAGCACGTACATTTTTTAGTTATTTCATACAAAAGTTATATAATCAAAATCACATTTACTATATATACTTGTTTATAAATTAAAAATGCAATACGAAAACAATAATAGATTAAATAATTTAAAGTAGTACATGATTGCCGAAGCGAACGAATGTTGTTTTCTAGTACGGTATTTATATAAACCAGTTTAATATATACAATTTAGTCGTAGCACTAATTATACACTTGAAGTTAAATTTTAATACATTACTATAAATTAACATCAATTATCAATACATAAAAAAATATATAAATCAGTCTGAAGAGAAATCGAACATAAATATTAATTAGTTTTAACACACACACGCCCCAAAATATATAAAATAATATTAATAATAGTTAAAAGTTAGGCTCTATGTAGATTAATTAGATTAATTGGAACTTCAGTAATTTATAGATTTAAACGCGCTCAGTTTTGAAAACATCTAAAATCGCAATCTATATTCATTACGGGATCTTAATATACATAGTTTCAAGTGAGAATTAAATAAATTGAAACTTGACATTTTTCGCGACACTAAAATTCAACACGCCCATTAAACTTCGACCTGGGCAACGCCTAAGCTTTGATTTACGTGTGCCTAATATATCTGCCTGCTGCATTATGAATGACGTTAATTGTTGGGGCCGCGTGAACAGGTTGCTTAAACATATCTCAGCTTGGATAGGCATCGATGCAGGCAAAAAATTCGACGTGGCTGAGAGCCATACAAAAACAAAAACA
Source organism: Drosophila arizonae (assembly GCF_054131065.1). Taxonomy (NCBI): domain Eukaryota; kingdom Metazoa; phylum Arthropoda; class Insecta; order Diptera; family Drosophilidae; genus Drosophila; species Drosophila arizonae. Next base: position 22,725,897 of record NC_142925.1, on the reverse strand, counting down.
AACATGTAAAAAAAACTCTAGTCGAGACTGCTCGACTACGAAATGCTCTGAGCCCTTAGGGAAACTGAGATTTCAATAATTCCTCGCTTTTGTTCTGCTTATATAAGAGACGAAACGGGCACACATATGCACACCCACGTAAGCCCACACGCATGAGTGTGGGCTTACTCTGGGAACTGAATTGTTAAATACCTATTTTTGGAGATGGACTATCTTCATAAAACTTCCCAAATGTCGTGTATGTGTGTCAAAGTAGAAGTCTCTAGCATTTGAAACACTCATTTTGCAAGTGTGGAGGGAAAAGGTTGGATTTGGGGGTAACGAGAGATTATAAGAAAAATCGAAAATCTAAGGAATTTGAATGAATTTACATTTCAGATTTGGAGACCCTAGCTCTAAAGATGTAGGAGATTAATTTAATTATTGATTTTCCATAAGAGTTTTAATCGATAACAAAATAACTGTAGCAGTTGTGTATTTTTTGTAAACAAACAATCTAAGTCGACTCAGTTCGTCGCACTGATAAAGAATATATATATTTTAAGGGCTCTGTCACGCCTTCTGCCTGTTACATACATTTTCACAAAACCATTATACCCGGATTTCCCATTTCCAATAGACCCAGGGTATAACCAACACAAAAACTATTCCTTTGCGAAGTGCTGTAGCTACAAGCTCCATTACTAGCAATCATGCCCTCACACTGCAATTAGCAATCGGATGCTTGGTTATAAGGTCGTGCACATCCAGAGAGTTCACAGTTCATAGCCGATCCTAGAGCCTAGAATTAAGCAAAATTAGTTATTTATAGCTATTTATAAATACTAGAGACTAGAGAGGCACACACATATCTGAAGTGGAATATATTTCCAGCAGTATATATAGAACGAGTCAGAGCTGACCTGTTTGCATAAATTCAACATTTAATTTGCTGGCATAAATCCGCGCAGTAATTGCGCGCGATAAGTGTTGTTCCACTTGGCCACGTTTGGGAAACCTCAGGTAAAATCTAATCACTGCATGGCTTTAGTCAAGATAATAAGACAATTTACTGTAGCCTCCGCAACACAAGACGTAAACATGAATAATACAAAGACCCAGTAGGAAATTGGCTAACACATTGCAAAATTCAAATTTGCAAATTGCCAAAAGCCGCAAAGGGAAAAATAAAACCATTTAATATATACCGAATTATCGCCACGTTAGAAGCTGCGGCTACCAGCCACGAGGCTCACCTGCTGCTAATAGGCAAAGTGGCAAAGTGAAAGCTTGATTCAGTTGACAGCCAGAGTCGAGAGATTCGGCACCAAATCTGACGTTGGCATCAAAACTCTTTTGCCAATGACTGAGCAGCTTGAGGCAGTTGCAGTTGCAACCGCAGTTGCAGCTGCACCTGCAACGTCTTCAGCTTTGAGCTCAACTCTGCAAATTGATCGAGTAAATCATAAATATTGCGCAGCTCGAACATCGAATTGCCATTTGTTAGTCAATAAAATCAGCGAACAACAAAAACAAATACCGCACACATCACATAAAATCATTTGCCATGACTAGACGCAACCACAGACGAGTCGGAGCCGTTGCCATCATTAGGGCCAAAACGAAAGTGGCTAATTCAAATTGCGCTTGCGTGTGTCAAAAACAAAAACTTGGCTCTACAGATCGCATAGTTAGCTAAAGCCTATGCAATAGAAGATAATGTACATTGTATAACTGGGCTACAATTATTTACAAAAACCAACAACTAGTTGGGTCTAGCTAGTTGCGTCTAGCATGAATGTTTTCGCCAAACTTATTTAGATCGCATTACAATTATAACATCGATATCATAAAACGAGTTAATTATACAAATACTAATTGATTTACGCTACTCTTGTTCCTACTTCGACTACGTGACTGCACAATTTGCATTTATAACTAACTCAGTGCAACAGCGTTTTCATATTTCATATTGTCTGAGTACATTTTTGCTTAATTAATACTTTGACGTTGTTCCACTCAGCTTCAAGTACCATTGATCTGCTATTTTTATACTCCCGCAGCTCAGTTTGAGTTTAGTTAACTAGATAAATATGCAGACGACAAATAGCAGTTAGAACCCACACACTATATATACACATCGATATATACACACATACATATATATATACAAAAAACTGGTTTGTGCTTTGGACATTGGAGCATTACGTTACGGAGAAATGCGACAGACTTGTGTGATTCCGCCTTGGAGCTGCTGCGGCTGCTACGGCTGCTGCTGCTAGTGCTGCTGGTGCGGCTAATTTTGCCTTTGTTGTTCGCATTTGAAGCGTAGCGAAAGTTTGTTAAGATTGTTATGCAAGAGAATCTGTTAATAAAACGAGCTGCATTAGTTATATAAATATTTGTTAAAATTTCCACTCAATCGACACTAATCAAATGTTACCAATTCAGCTCGCCCATCACAGATTTCTATGCAGGACGCAATGTATTCATCACGGGCGCCACGGGCTTTGTGGGCGTGACCATTGTGGAGAAGCTGCTGCGAGATGTGCCCAATGTGGGCACCCTGTATCTGCTCATGCGCGCCAAGAAGGGCAAGAGCGTGGAGCAGCGGCTAGAGGAGCTGAAGAAGAACTCGGTGTTCGATCGTTTCAAGGAGCTGCAACTGGAGTCGCGTCTCTCGAAGATTGTGCCCATTGAAGGCGATGTTGGGCTCGAGCATTTGGGCATTTCTTCAAAGGATCGTGAGACACTGATCGACAACGTGAACGTGGTCTTCCACTCGGCTGCCACGCTGGACTTTTTCCAATCGCTGAAGGAGACGACGAACATCAATTTGCGTGGAACACGTCGCGTCGTCGAGCTGTGCAAGCAACTACGCCACTTGGATGCACTGGTGCACGTGTCCAGCGCATATGTGAATGCCTATATAACTGATGTGGAAGAGAAGCTCTATCCCTCGCCCGACGATCCAGAAAAGATTATTCAGCTGGCCGAGACACTTAACGATGAAGCGCTCAAGCAACTGGAGCCCAAGTGAGTTGCCCCTGTGAATCCGTTAACTGAAAGTAGATAATTATCTAATTCATTTGCAGATTGCTCAAGGACCATCCCAACACTTACACGTTTACCAAGCATCTGGCGGAGCACGAGGTGGCCAATGCGGCATCGCAGTTCCCCTGCGGCATTGTGCGTCCCAGCATGAGTAAGTGAAATCCGTTTGCCGTCCCGGTTTTCTCTCATACTCATTTCATTGCAGTCACGGCTGCTTGGAAGGAGCCCATACCCGGGTGGACCATATCGAAGAACGGTCCCCAGGGCTTCTTCATGGGCGCCTCCAAGGGCATCTTGCGTCGTCTGCCCTTGGATCCTACAATCATTATGGACTATATACCCATCGATGTGGTGGTCAATGGCATTATAACCACGGGCTATTATGTCAATTCGTTGAAGTGGGTATTGCTAGAAGTTATGTATATTCAGATAACTAATCCCTTTACCATTGCAGAACCAAGAATGGAGGACGTCCCGCGGAGCTGCAGATATTCCATTTGACGTCCAGCACATATAAGCCATTCCGCTTCGAGTTTCTGAAGGACAAAATCAATAGCTATTTGCATGACTATCCGCTGAACAGCGCCGTCTGGTATCCCAATTTGCGTCTGGTGAAGAGCCTTATGCTGTTCCGTCTTGGGGCCATACTATTCCACTTTATACCCGGCTTCTTCCTGGACTTGGTAACCAGAATTGGCGGCGGTAGGCCAATGTGAGTTACTATTCCTTATGGCTTAAGAGATAGCTCTACATATATATAGATATAGGATTAGATGTCAATTTTGAAAATCTTTTCAAATTTCTTTCATTCCCAGTTTGATGCGACTTCATAAAAACGTTTGGAATTCGTTGAATACCTTGGAGCGTTTCATATTCACCGAGTGGCATTTCGATAGCAAACGTCTTCTGGCCCTATCAAAATCCATGGACATTGTGGACAAAAAGAAGTTTGGCATCGATATTGGAGAACTGACATGGGATGAATATTTCGGCAACACCATTCAAGGCGTGCGTCAATATCTGAGCAAAGAATCACCCAAAAATCTAGAGAAAGCGCGTCGTAAAGACAAGATGTTAGTATAAGATATGGAATTTCATTTGCATTACTTACCGTTCTGTCCTGTTTTGCAGTCTTTTGGGCCTCCATGTGGTGCTCCAGCTTGCCTTTTACTATGGTATCTTTAAGCTGATCGTGGGCGTGACGGGCGTTTCATCTGCGAAGGGTGCTCTCATCTTGCCTTTGTTTTACTATCTCTTTGGACTGATTTAGGGTCTTTGTACATCTGCGAATGTATCTTGAATATGATTAACCATTTTTCAAATAATATTTATGATTAATTCAATTTAATCAAGGTTTGGTGTAAAAGCTCTTCACTTATTCTAAACATAAAATACAAGACAAGCAAGCTGCGTGTCGCAGTTTGTAAGAAAACCAACCAGTGTTATATTTATTCAAGACAATTACTATTTTAACAGCTTTCAGGTTTGTCGAATTATTTTCAATTTCTTGTTTATTATTGATGTTTTCATAGTTATTAAACACCCTGTATTTGTGTACGATATACTCAATAGTTACTTTTTATGTATCGATATAAGTAGATGACAGCTGCCTATCGATTAAGATCTTCGGACTCAATAGAATCTGTGAACAATGATTCACCAGCTGACAAAGTTCAAAGTAACTTTTTTATTTGAAAATAAGCAGTGGGAAAGATCTATACTTTATTCGTACCATGATTTTTTCTATTTTGATGCCCAAATGTATGAAAATATCAACGTCATTTCTGCAAAGTAGCATAAACTATCGCTGTTAATAGCAGTTCAATCGAAATGTTAAGTTACAGACGCTGTTATCAATCAATCAGCTGTTTCATTTGCCACACAGTTCGCGGATCAATCGGATCGCGTAGAAATTAAACGAAAATCAAAATAATAATTATTAAATACCAATAAACGCTGTGGCAAAAACGTAACGAAACGGAAATAAACGAGGCGAGCGTGAGAGTGCAAGTGTGTATTTTTGCAGCAAACTGCAAAAGCATTAGTGAAAGCCAAGCAAGGGCAAGAAAGAGAAAAAGTGAAAATATACAAGTTGATGCAATCGCAAAGTGCTAAACGATAAACACAGTCAGAGGGCGCCTATTCCAAAAACATTCGTATAATTATTATTGGTGAGTAGAATAGAATTAACGGAAATAATAATTTATATGTATAACGTTATATTTATGCACTCAACAAGTTGCGTCGCTCATATTTCGGTGTGTACACACTGGTCTTGCATTTTGGGCCATGTTTCGTGTAATTTCTTAACCTGGCTGGCATTTTACATTTTATTTGAATTATGTATTTTTTATCTATTATTGCGTAGCGCTGCTACCAATGTCACCTGTTTTAATGCGCTCGCTCTCTCGCTCGAACTTACACATACACACAGAGACGATCTGGCTGGTTTTTATCTTGTTGTTGTTGCCGTTGTCGTCGTTTTTTTTTTTTTTTTTTTTTTTTGCCGTTAATACAGCAGCGTCGTCGCTGTTGTCGCTCCCTACGTGTCTCTTTCGCACTCTCGTTTCACAGTGTGTGCGCGCATGAACGCTTATACGCGATTGCGAATGTGTGTTCGTTCGTGACTTGGTGTGTGTGCGATTGTTTGTAGGTATTTTTATATGAATATTTCCGCCCCCGCCCCATTACCGAGTGATAACACAGAAAAACTGTGACAGGGCCCAGAGCTTAGAAACGACGGGGGCCGACGTGCCGGGTCTGGCCCATTGCCTATTTGCCATAATGGCCTTAATTCTTGTGAAAATATTTAAATACGTATACACTTTATCTGCGCATGTATTTGTTATATTTTTCCACATAATTTCTAATCTAAATGTGCAAATATTGATTTTCTATGTATGTCCTACACTAGTTTCCAACATGCTTTTATCAATGGCCCTCATTGTGTCTTTAGGCTCTAACAGGTGCCAAAATTGTAGTCTCTCGATAATTGAGAATGTGACACGACACTTTATAAAAGTAAAATGTGTAAATGCATTTGGGTAGACGAAATATTAAGGTGTATAATGTGGAGAATAATATTTTGAATTCTAATGCTCTAACAAAACGAAAACGAATAGCTTGCCCACGTAAACTTTTATCGAACAACTATGAAAAAATATAAATAAAAATCAGATTGTTTCCATTAGTAATAAATGCACGATAGGAACGCTCATGTTGATAAAATGTTGTTGTTGTTTAGATTAATGCATTAAATCTATAAATTTATCTATATAGACTTGGCTGTTGTCGTTTAAAATAAAAGTAACCTTTGTTTCAATCAAATTCCTTGTGATCTAATAAAAGGCCATACGAAACAGTTGCAATTATTTGATGAATTCGCAGTCTCATCTCTAAGGAGAGTTAGTTTTTAATTTCGTAACATTTGATTGTCCTAGCTCCTGTTGGGCTACTATCGGTATATCCCTGCAGTTGCACTCATCGCATTTTTCTGCCAAGTCCCAGCTCTTTCTGGTGTAAGCTTTTATGTTGCTTGATTTTGCCTTTGTTGTTACATTTTAAGAGCAAGCAGAGAGTTGTTTGTGTTTTTTTTTTCTTTCTTCCATTTTACGTCTTTGTTTATATGCATACGTCGTCGTCGTTGTTGTAGCTGTATCTGCTCTTGCGCTTGGCGCTTTGTTGTTATTATTACGGGAATTTCCCTGCAAATTTTTCTATATACGTACGTAGGTTTTTAAGCCACATACATACATACATATGTACATGCATACGTACGTACTTATTATATTTAGTTCATTGTGTGATGTATGTGCGCAATATTTGTAATTGGCCTGGGTCCATAAGCTCCACTTGGCTTATCACTGTCGCTATAATTATCAAAAAAACTAAATTAAATATATATGTATATGTATATTTAGAAAGAAATAAATAAATGTATATATAAATATTAATTATATACATACGTATGTAAGGTTTAAATTGTCGCCAAGCACGGTACGAAAAGCGTTTCCCAGGCTCGCGGCGATAAGCAGCAGCCACACCTGTCAGAATCCCCCTCTGCCTTCGCCCTTGCTGATTGTCATTTATTCATTTTTTTCACGCCCAAATGAACAGCGTCTAAATATAGCCCAAATTGATGTTGTTGCCGTTGCCTTTGACTCCGCTTTGATTATTTGCACATTTACGAGGAGCCAAAGAACCGAGATAGAAAAAATACAAAAATTAAATAAAATACAAATTGAAAATTTCAAGACAACAACAAAAAAGTATTCATAAATAAATAAATAAATAACCCGTATTAATGTCTGCAATATCGCGGCCAAGTAATGTTTCGAGCAGAAGCAGGACAGCCGATTGGAGCCACGTTTCTCCTGTCTTCTTTTTCCAATTTGAAATTCGCGCTAATGACGTCAGTCAAGGCCTGACGTCTGCAGAAAATTCCGCAAAACGCCTCTTCAAATTATTGGCAAGCAGCACCCGCTCAAAAGCAACAACAAAAATTCAGAAAAAATAGAATGAAAAACGAAAAAAGACCAGCAAAGAAAACACAAAATTTAAAATAGAAGAGACTATAGCAACAAAAACAACCACAAAAAAAATTAAATTATTCTCGTTCCATTTTTGCGTGTTTTTTCCATTTCATTTCATGTCTCCACATTTGATTTATAATATTTCGTTTATACTTGTACAATTTTCCTCAACGCATTTTTGCTCTCAAAGTGAAAGTTGTTTTCATGTTGAGGAGCAGAGTTATCTAGTAATATTCATTCTAGTTTTTCTACGCATCGCCATCGACCGATCCGTATGTTTTCTGTTTCAGAATTGGATGTCTCATATATACGGCCTCTCGGGGAGGGTATATTGTTATTTCCCCCCTCATTTTTGTTGTGTGCAAAGATTTTCTTTGCTTCGCATTTATTTATTTATTTATAATCATTTTTCGTTTTCGGCCTTTTTTGACAAGACAGACACCGAGATTTCCGGTCAATTGCAATGATACTTCAAATCGTCGGCCTTCAAAGACAAAACAAATTCGGTGGTAGTCCACGAATACATATCTATTCTAATATGGATTACTTAATTGATAAAAATAAACGTTATATATATGAACGCCATAAGATAATGACATCGTCAGTACACTTTACATTAACTTAACTTTTAATTGAAAGGGTTTCTTAGCTATTCGAATGTCTTTTTGATAAGCTATCAATAGTGAGGTCTAGTTATTCAATGGAAACTGATAAATGAGGCATGCGATTTTACAGGGAAAACAACTTTAACGATAACATTTACATTCAATTCAACAAAAAGTTTAACATGAGTACTAATTTGTTGTAGATGATATTCGTTAAATGGCGAAAAATAAATTTATAAAAAGAAATTAAACTTGACATTTACCTTAGAATTTACAATAAATTAAACAATCTGTATAAGCAAATAGATTCTTGTTTACTTCTTTGTTGACATTAACATTTCATTGCAGTTTATTTACCCTAAAAACCCTAAGGAATGCAGCCTGCTTGTTAACATCGGATGACCAACTTTAAAATCCGCTGATCCACCGCTCGGAAAACCCAAAAACAAATTTTCTCATTTTTTTTTTTTTTGGGTCTTTCGCCTTTGTTTTGCTTATTCTTATTTGTTTTCATGTAAATCGGTCGAAAGGCACGCGAAGTGACGCCAACATTTTATTTTATTTTTTTTGCACAAAAGCATTTTAATGAATGGAAATTTTGTTCCGTCCAATTACAAGAGGATTCGTTCCGAACCGTGCCGTTCCGAGCCACATCCACGCATAAAACTTATATGTGTTGCCATAAATTTAATTACTTTGTAAACTTGTGCAAACTGATTGTTGGTCTTTTGTACTCTGAACACAGGTTCTATGCCTCTCGATTTTTGCGTATGTCAAGGCAAATGAAGCACTCTGTTACCTGAGCATACCGTATAGAATCTAGAATCTATAGCACATGCAAGTATATATGTATGTAAGCGAAAATGAATACATATATCGAATATATACGAATACTCTCTGTTTTCTTCTCTATACTAGCTGCAGTTTTTGACGTCGATTTCCTTTCCCAGTTGACGACTCGTGCATATCCCTCGTACAGCACACATCTGTATACACATTAAAATGTATATATGGATATATATGTATACCTATTGCATATATCGCTAGCTAATTGTGAAGGTCGTTTACGTCTGCAGTCGTCGTTCGCATGTTTGTCTGCGCTACACCCTCGCTATAAGTCACACGAAACTGGCAAACACAACGCGAATAACAGAATTAATTGAAATTAAACAAATTTTCATTACCAACCCCGCAATCCCCTTTCCCCTCATCGCAATGTACATGCTATACCCAGTACCCGAAAGATTAAAATAATATTTATATTTATGCCTATCACGTTATACACTATAATGTGTAGGGTATACAAAAAGTGGATATTGTTGAGAGAAGAAAATGTATAAATAAAATATTACCTGATTTACGATTATACGATAATTTATTCCCTTTAATTTTTTATTTGTAATGCCATTTATAAATAATTTAAAATCAGATCATTTAAAAGCTCTAGAGCTAAAAAAATTACACTCCAGATCATTTGAATAAATGATTTAACAATGGTAATCTGAGTCTAAAAATAGAAATAATAATAATTAATAAATAAATTTACAGAGTATTTTGAATTCCATATGCTTTAGCAACTTACGAAACTTTTGTCTCGCATTCCATTGATTCCCCATACACGAAAAGTTTGGAATTTTGTGGAACGAAAAATTTTCTTTAAGTCTCAAAATGATAAAAACCAAAATGCAGAATTATTAATGAGAATAAATAAATACAAACGTTGCCAATTGCAAAATTGATTTTATTGTGGCATGGTCATTTATACCTAGAGTAAATGCGTGAATTTCAATAAATATTCAAATTTAACCCCTGCTAAATCAAAGACTATAAGAGATAAAGAGCAAGGTGAGCTCTAGGTATAAACAGAATAATATACTTATATAAATAATTATTAAAATACTTTTACTTGCTATGCGCCTTCCCAAACTAAAAAAGTCTATATTAGCTTGTGCACCTCTTGAATTTTATCTGTATGAATGCCAAGCACTTCTACTCTATTAAACAGCGATGGAATGTTAAGAATTTTTAGATGTGTAGCTAATATAATTAGTTAAATATAATAAAACTAAATAATAATAAACTATAATATATCTAATTAGTTTATTTGGTCAATGGAAATAACGTAGTTTACATAATACTGAATAATTAAGTAACAATTAGGAATTGAAGCATGTGTTGGAACGCCTTACTGGCTTCAAGTATGTAAATAATATACTTCAGTATACTTGTGATAATAATCAGCATTAATCGATATATAACATATGCAATAACATAATATTTATATGTGCTATAACATATTTAAATAAATATAGTTATATAATATTATATTTTTGATTCTGAACGAGTGTTGTGTAGTCGGTTATGCCCGACTGCACTCGCCTTACATGTCTTTTACTTGTTTTTACTTTCTTTATTAAATGCTGCTTAATTTTGAATTTTCTCACAATCTTCTTCATGTTTTTTGTTGTTTTTATCATCTTTCGTTATGGGGCGGACATTGAAATAAACAAATTCTGGAACACGCATACAAGCAGATATACATATAGAAGAATATATCGTTCGCTATTCTATTCGGATAGATATAGAGAAATATAAATATTATTTATGCCTGTGGCGGGCCATTTTAATGGCGCCATGTTAAATGTGCCGTATCCAAATTTAATGCCAATGCTTTATTATTAATTCGTTTTTTGTGCATAAATGTTTGATTTTTATTGCTATAGTCGTATATTTTATTAAAAAAAAATATATATATATATATATATATATATATATATATATATATATATATATATATATATATATATATATATATATATATATATATATATATATATATATATATATATATATATATATATATATATGTGTGTGTGTCGCAAAGTTTATTATTTGTTTTTATACATGCTGTCACTTGTTGGTTTCTATATTTCTTCGAAAGCTCAGGTGAGCCGCAATTCTCAAGCAAAAAAATTAAAAAGACAAAAAAGCGAGGGCTGTATAAATACTTGAAAATTTTTTATATCTATTTAATCCTCGCGTTGATGTTGGCGATTAATTTTCTTCTCTCCGTCTATTTTATGCCAACGTATCTATCTATTAAATAGTTTTCTTTCAGCCAGACATGTTATTTTCAATTTTTAGCGAATTTCATTCTTTAACAACTCTTTCACCTCAGCATATTATTTATTTTCTATTTGTTATTGTTGTTGCTGTTGTTGTTGTTTAGCAAGATTTAAGAAAAAAGAAATTCATTCAATTATCGATGCTTTTGTGCAACACCCACACAAAAGTTTATTTTAAGAAATTTATAAGAAACAACAGAGAGAGAGAGAGAGAGAGAGAAAAAAAGAAAATGAGTGAGAGAGGGAGAGAGGCACTTAAAGGCTTTGCCAAATTGCTTGACTGTGTGCGTGTGTCAAAAATATTGAATGATTTAATTGATTCGTTTCACTTGAGCTTAATATGAAGGCAGCATAATATATGCATATATAATATTGGCCGACTTAAAAAGCTGATTAAAAGATGCTTTGATAGCTACCCGATATATCATCCGATATTTATAGTTCTTATATTACGCATACGTCACATGGTTCACTTGAAGAGGAAATTACAATTTCTATTTTGTTATCTTCAAGCATTCATATACATATACCTGCATACACATATACATTCTCTCACATGTGTCTGCGTGTGTGTGATATTTTTTGGCTCTACTCTTTTCAAATATTTTTGAAATTGTTTTCAGTTTATCGCTGGCATTTGAAGCGTTCAAACGCGTCTACCAAACAAACAAAAAAAAAAAAAGAGAAAAACAATTTTCGCAAAGAATTTCATTTTGATAAACGAATTTGTTGTGCAGACTACAAAATTGTTATTAAATCAATTATATTTATGTCCCATATACATACTTGTTTCAAATAGAATAGAAACATCTAGAACAATGTTCAAAATCTGTGAAACTGCATTGAAAATGTTTTCTTCAATATGCCACAAAAAGTGTTAAGAAATGACAAAAATACCTGCCCATAAAATACACAGCTAATGGAAAATTGTTTATTTTGATTTGAAATGCAAATTATAAACAAATATATGAAAGCCGAAAACAAAAACTGCAAATAAATGTAATTGTGAATCAAAAAATAACCAAAACAAAAAAAAATTACAATAAAATCTACATAAATAAATAACTAAAATATGTATGTATATATAGTTATATATATTTATGTGTGGCTCAACAAAGGCCATTGAAAGATATAGAAACGTCATCGATCAAATTAATAAGGAAAGAGACAGAGCTCGTATTTTCTGAGAATTTTCAGCTGTTCAACTGCATATCTTAAATAATAAATTATACTATTTAACTATTATATTTTATCGAAATCAAAATGTAAGTCGATTCAAATGTATTATTTGTGTTTAGCCAGCTTTGAACTGGTTATGATAAATTGTCTTTCCTTGCCATACATCAAAATGGTCTAGTTATATCTCTCTGTTTCCCTCTTTCTCTCGCTATACATATATATATAGGTATTCATGTATATTTATGCCATCCTTGACACTGTCCTAACAGCACGCGATATCGAGATTTAGCTAGTATGACGCTTCTATTTTTGCTCACTTAATATTATTATTTTTATTCGCGTTTTTTCTTAGCTCGTCTTTTTTTCTTTTTGCACATTATTTTTCGTTCAAAACCTGAGCAATTTTTTATGCCGTGCATTGTGTCATAAATATTTTTAAATTTCCTCTGTCATTTGTTTATTGTTTTCGGCGCTTAAGCAAATTGTTTGAAGCTCTTTGGATTGGTGATTTTTCTCGATTTTTTCGATTTTCTTGACCATCAGATTTTCATAATTTTTGCCAGGTTTGCTTTGCATTTGAACTTGCCGACTTAGTCGACTTAGTCGCCGTGCTAAATCGGGCCATGAACGAATTGTGCATTCCCCCCCACAGACAGTGTTTCCATTGCTAATGCAATTAGCTAACTTATTCGTGTCTTGATTGTATTTGCAGGTCTGCGACAGTGACAAATGATGGCCTAAAATGGCGGCCACACCACCAATACCGCCCGGAGCAAATCATTTCCAATTAAATGGCAATCCTCCACAACAGCAACAGGAGCAGCAACAGCAACAGCAACAACAAGCGAGCAACAACAACACGCCCAACATAGTCGAGGCACTCCAGCAACATTTTCAATTCAAGGCACTGCTTAACGCGGACGAGGATCAGCAGCAGCAGCAGCAGCAGCAGCAGCAACTGCAGCAAGAGCAACAGCAGCAGCAAGAGCAACAGGAGCAGCAGAGAAACGACAGCAACATCACCAGCAACAGCAACAGCAACATTAGCCGCAGCAGCAGCTATGAACAGCTGGGGGAGTCTGCCTGTAGGCCGAAAGCCAAGCTAAGCTGCCAGTGCACAAACATAAGTATTATGCACCTGTTCCACGAGATGAAGCAGGAGTTTCCCACGCTGCCGGATGCCTTGGTGACGCAATGCGTCAATGAGAATTGCCATCAGCGCGACAATTGCATACAGATGTTGAAGAAGGAGCTGGCGCTGCACCCCTCGCCCGTTCAGTCCTATCCCGCCAAGGTGGTGCAACAGCAACAGCATTTGCAGCAACAGCAGCGCCAAGCAAAGCCGCCGACGCCCTTGAAGCCGTCGCGGGCTGCGCCCACCCAGCCACCAACCGGTGGTGTTGACACACCGACAGGCACACCCATTGCCCGCACTCGACCCACCACATTGAATTTGCCGCGTCAGCTAAACGCACAGCTGCAGCAGAAGATACAACAGCGACAGCAGCAGCAGCAACAGCAAGCGACGCCGCGACAACAGCAGACGCCCAGCGCGCAGTACAAGCCGCTGCGTCGCGCACCCCCGCTGCCTCCGCTGCCGCCGAAGCCGTTGGCCGTTGTCTCAAGCAGCTGCTCCAATGATTCCTCCTGTCTCACCAGCCCGCTCAGCTCTAGCGAATCGGAGCTGTCGCTCAATGTTTCCTTATCATCGCCAACGTCAGCGACAACCGTGGCTGCTGCTGCTGTTACGGCGACGACGTCAGCTGCGCAGTCGGCAGCGCCAGCTACTGCGCAGTTACGCTCGCCCGTGCGACATCGGTCAGTCATCACGCTGCAGCCGGAGCCGCCTTATGCGCGCGAATTTCTTAGCAACGCGGTCAGTGCAATTTCGCCGTCGGCAGCGCCAGCGCCAGCGCCCACGCCCCCATCGCCCACATCCGGTGGCAGCACGCCGAGCGGCCGAAAGAGCTTCACCTCACTCAATCTCACTCTGCGCCAGCCGCAGATCAGCAGCAACGGAGCGGCGCCCGCTACGATAGACATCACGGCCGGTCCAGCGGCTAGCGGGAACGGCAGCAGCGGCATCACCTACTCGAGCAGCAGCTTTGATGCGCGCCGCGGCACCCACAAGAACTTCCAGCTGACGGTCACCGACGAGGGCAGCGTCTTTAGCGCCGGCTGTGTGCGTCCCCAGGTGCCGCTCTACGCGCCCTGCCCGCCGCCCCCAACCACACCGCCATCCCAGCCAGGAGTGCTGGTCACCGATGGAGCAACGCCCACAGCACGCCAGCAACAGCAACAGCAGCTGCAACAGCAACTACAGGAGCAGGCCGAAGCAGCAGCAGCAGCAGAAGAAGCAGCTGCTGCAGCACCGCCCGAGATGCCGGCCATATTTCCATATCCCACACAGGCGCAGAACCATATTGTCGCCTCCAACTATAACAACAATCATCTGCAGAACAACAGCAACAGCGGAGACAACAGCCCCAGCGTCACGCACATGCCCCTCTACGAGGGCGTTGTGCCCGAATCGGATCGAGAAGGTGAGTCCGAAGATAAAGAAAGCGAGTATTAAAAGCGAAGTCATAGCGAGGCAACTAATCGAAAAGATCTGTTCCGATAGACGAGCAGGTGTACATAGACCTATATTTAATCAGTCCCAGAAATTGTTGATTGAATTTCCGACTGCTCTCTTAGAACCTCAAGCAAAACTCAAAAACAAAATGCTTAAGGAAAGTGAAATGCATATATCGATAATAATAATGATAAATATATATAAATATATTTCTAATCATTCAAAGTGATAGATGTCGAAGAAAGCAAAGCTCTATTGATGAAATAAGTATCTCGATATGCGTAGGAACTGTACAATCCATTTATTTCAAGAAATTATCTATACAGGTTGGTTTTATACATTTAGTGTAGCCTACATGTCTAGTAAAGTCTTATAAACGGGTTGAAAGATTGATTTTATTTCAATATATGTATATATAAAAATCATATTCCAATATATTTCAATAATCAGTCAGAGAAAAGTGATTGATGTTACGAGTGAAAAACTACAGCGAAGCTCTATAGCTTTAATAATCTGTATATACGTGTCCGAATCTGCATATTCAAGAATAAAATAGAGGTTTCCGTCTACATATACATATATGTTTCTCAGATGTATGTATGTATACTTTCAATCCAAGTAAAATGTTCCTGTTTTTCAAATATAACAACAATTAGGCTAGTTCCAAAAAAAAGTAATAATTTTATAATTTATGTTAGACACGAATTATTTAATTCATTTATTCATTACTTATTACTTTTTAGTATAGTTAGTTATTAAACATGATCAGCAAATAGCCACAAGAAACTCACATAAGTAATATTTGGACCTCCACATGTTTCGCATGTCTAGAATCGCATTCGTTATCTGCGACGTAATTTTGGTTTCATGGTCTGGGTTTCCTTTATAGGGGACTTTTTTTCCCCCGTATTATAGGTCTAATCGCACCAGACCTTATCAGACCATTCTGTTTACAATTGATAACAAATTGAATTACGCCCCAAATGTTGCGAACAATGTTGTTAAATATGAAACTCTTTAACTAATATTTACATTAGGGAATCGAATATATATTAGCTTAATCACACCTATATAGATACATTTATCGTTATATGCTCATACACGATTCAGACTGTATTGTATCTAATGAGTTTGGTGAAATTTAAACTCTTGAAATCATATATGCTTACAAGTTAAATAAGAATAATCGATATTTATCGATTTTAGGCTTTACTAGACAAGGGTATATCTAGAAGAAAAAATATTATGGAATCCATGTGTTTTGTTCGTTCCTTTTAGAGACCGACGTATCTCCCTTTTTTAAATTTAACAACAGGTTTTAAACCATTTTAATCTTCTAATCATTATATTGTAGATAAACAAATCTATGTAATCATATAAATCGATACTTGTCAGATTTGAAATGAAGCAATCGAAAATTATTTCATTTACCTTGTAAGCTTCTACGTCTTCTCAGATCTCAGAAGAGGTCTATTATTATAAGTAGGGATATAATATTGCATAAGGCTATTCCAACTGTCATCAAGCTCGCGATATATGAATATAATTTTACTTTCTACATAAAATAGGCCTATCAATTTGTATTTTCTTAGAATTATTCGACTATTTTGATGCCCAATAAATTTGTTTAAAAATTTTTTCATTCATTTGAAATTCCCTAAAATAATGTGCTAATTTTATATACTATTTTTTAATTTCATTCTCGACATATAAATAATTCGAGCTAGCTTAACTACTAGGCAGATCGAATATAAATCTCTATAATAATCCAGAAAATCTTTCAATTATTTTTATGCGTTTTTTTTCGATTGTCCAACCTTCTCGAAAATGCAGATAGCTTACCTATATAAGCAATTTACCTAGGTATATCATATATATAAAGACAATAATATATAAAATGTATCGCCCACGCTTCGATTTCGTTTAATATATATACTTATATGTATATATATAGATTGAGTCCGACATATTATTTGCTGTAGAAATGTCTCTTGTCTGTACTTTTTCCATTCTGTTTCAATCCATTTCGTTTCGTTTCCACCAGCTGCGCATCTGCCGGTCTTCCGCTCAGTCTCACCGTCCGCGTTTCTTAACATTATATTTATACAACGCTCTCTCTCTCTCTCTCTTTCTCTGTCCATCTCTCTCTCTTTTTCTATCTATCTCTTCCACTCTTTCTCTCCTGCTTTCTCATTTTGTTTTCTTTTATTTCTGTTCTTTCATTTATTGTTGCTGCGACTCGTTCAAGTTCACGGCGAAAATGCGAAGAAAACGTCGCGATAGCAACAACTTAGTCCGAATCGGAATTCGTATTCGAGCCCGAATTCTAATTGGTTCGCAAATAGTGCTCCACTTGACACATTAAGCATACACAGCATGGGCAAAAGGCCTTCTCACAATGTTAATATATTGAAAATGATGTTGCTTCGATTAAAATATAGTTATCGAAGTTCTCATACATATATGTATGCATGAAAAGCACTTAGCGCATTTGCTTTTAGCCAAACTATTTAAAAAGCGACAGTCAATCAAATTAAAATAACATTCTTCACACTTTTACTTTTGGGACATATCGTGGAATTCTTCTCGTCCATTAACGAATTAATTTATCAATTAAAATGTCTGCAGAACACAAGCAAATGACGTACTACAACATTTTCATTTGCTTTTTTTAAATATATGTTCTGTATGTCAGCTTGATCCTCCTTTGGCCTATTGCCCTGTTTGCTATTTCCGCTAGAAATCTATCAAAATGTCTAAAAATATGTGTCTGCTTTTATTTAATTTTATTTAAACTGTTTTCTTCTTCGTTTCGTTCTTTTTGTTAGTTTGTTAAAATCAAATTCAAAAATCATTTCAAATCGGGCGTTGCGCTGCCTTATTTTCAGTCAAAAATAAATTATTATTAGATTGATTTCTCGTGTGTTTGCGCATTTTGACTAAATTTAAATTTGTTTATGAACTTTTAGCGAGCGAGCAAAAATGCGCGCCTTTATTTTTAGCAACAAACAGAGTAATAAAATGTGAGCTATAGAGCCGTAAATATACTTGCTATGTGTATAGATATACAAATGTATATAAATAAATATTAAATATATCAACACATATATATATTTAATTAACTGATTGATCGATATGTTTATGTACATAATTCTACATAAATGAATATGAATAATATTTTTAATTAAGTCAACTTGCTGATCAATATGTGTTCTTTTCGTTTGCAGCGCATGCCAAGATCATTGAGCGCCAGAAGCAGCGACGCGACAAGCTGGCCAACGCGTTACGTGAGAATAAGAAGCGCCTGCTCATGCTGGAGCAGGAGATCAACATTTTGACCGAGCCGGTGCCAGAGGGCGAATCTGAAAGACTGGATAGAGATATCAAGAAACTCACTGAGGACTGTCAGCGACTACTCAATGGTAAGATTCACAAATTGTCAATTATCAATTCGAGTTGACTTCAATTAACGACTGCTCTCCTTCCAGATCCTCAGCTGAATGGCAATGCAGCCGCGCCAAATTCCATGAATCGTCAACAATCGGCGCCCCCAGGCCCACAGCAACAGTATCTGCCACTTCCAGGACACCCTCCTGGCACCGCTCGGACTCAGGTGCCGCCAAATTCGCTGCGGCTTCACTCGGTGCCCGCGGCGCAGACACAATCGCATCTAGATTTCGTGCAGCACCCCAGCAGTGCGCCCAGCTCGGCGTGCTTGACGCCGCAGCAGCAGCAGCAGCTGCAACTGGAGATGGAGCCGCCGCCCACCTATGCGCAATACTATCAGTTTCAGCAATTTCTGCGGCAGCAGCGGGCAGCTGCCGCGGCCGCAGCAGCAACGGCGGCGTCTGCAGCTCCACCCCTATCATCACCTGCAAGAACCGTTGCCCAGTCACGTGCCAATCAAGAGGAGGAGGAGGAGTCCCTGTCCGAATCGGAGGTGGACGAAGGCGAGGAGCCACTGGATATGTGGGCCTGCAACTTGTGTACATTCCGCAATCATCCGCAACTGAATATATGCGAAGCCTGTGAAAACGTTAGGATCCAGCCGGGTATGATACGCATTGTGCCTAATGCTGATGAGAGCGCACAGCCCCGGCCACGCCCACAACAGCAAATGCAGCCAGAGGCCGATGCCAATCGCCAGCAGCCATACGCTTTGCACACGTGACAGATTGCTCGTTTTTGATCATTTGAGTGCTCGCTGGCTTGCCTGCTTATATATCATTTATAAGTGCACTAATCGTCAGCTATGTTCTCTGTGTCAATGCAAAGTTCTCTTAACATGCATGGCTTGCACGCGTTGTCTGCATGTTGGCAACTTTGAAACTGTGATAGCATATATGTATATTTAAATTAGTTTCCAGCTAAGCAACTTAATTACAAAACCACAAAAGTCATGGCACGCATGCAGCCTCTATAGATACAAAAAGGACTAAAATATGAATAAAAGCAAACGAAACTTTTGCTCATTCGAAAGACACGACAAACCTAAATACGAAACATGTAACATGATGCATTATTGAACCACAACACATACTATCTATAAACCGTGAAGTTTATGTTTAATTAATATTTATGTCAAATGCATATGCCTCATTATCTGTTTTATTGTTAGCGTCTGTATTACTAAGCAAACAAAGTTTATTACTATTTTAAGCAGCTTTCGTAAATAAAGAAGTTATTTAAATATTTACAAAATGCGTTGTTGTTGCTGCTGCACTTCCTCTTCATACATGTTTATATTTATACTAATTGCAATTCTTTTCTTATAGCGCCGATTCACAATCGAGAGGACATACATATAACACTCTCGCCCGGCGAAAATCGTAAGCTCTCTAATTGAATTCAAATAATATGCCTATGCTTAATATAGTTTTCCACCGTTGCAGGTATTATACACTCTTGGATTCTTTCGTGACAGTCGGGGAAACACTAACAACCAAAAATAGACAACACACTTAACTTACTTAATTGTTTAACATATTTATTTGGCTTTTTGTATTATATTAATGTACATAAATTTGTAACTCAAACGCTGCTGGCAGCGTTTACTACAGTAATATATTTTATATGCTATTTGTTGATATTCTGGCTTAAGAATCGAAGACTTTTAGTAAAACAACTGTATATAAGGAAAAGTAGTCAATTTTGTCAATTTAATGTATTAAGTTTTCTACAAGGAACACAGCTAAAATCGAATATGCAAAAATTTTTGTAAGCTTTGCTAGAAACAAAAACTCGTTACAATTTACAAAATTAAAGTGCGAAGGAGAAAAATAAATAAAACAGTATGCAATGTTTTATTTCAAATGGATTTGAATTTAGCATAAATTAATGTTTTGAAAATACATGGCGATACATTCGATAGTTGATAGGTGGAAACACTAATCAGAGAAAAAATACGTTTCTAGCACCAGCTACCGATAACAATCTGTTTCGATAGTTTGCTTGAGATGTGCGATATCAAGTAACCGCTTACCAGAGTATCGCTCCACTCGATGCAACAGACGAATTGTCAACGATTTCCTTAAACTGCACGACGAACAAGAAAAAGTTGAGGCGCATATTTCTGAAAGAGGAAAATTGTTTCAATTGTAATAGTAGCAGTAATTGAGTCATCGACGTACAGCTTAGAACGTCAACTAGATGAACGAGCTTGACAATTTCTTCAATATATGTGGACCACGCATTGCTCGTAAAAGTTTCAATTTTCCACATACAATGCAGAAAACATATTATTTTAAGGACGATGAAGCCTACACCGAGGATCACATTCTGGTGAAAAAGCTTTATATCATCAGTGTAGCTCCAGCAGTAAGTAGTAAAAACAATTCTCATTGTCATTATTGGCCCATATATCAATATATGGTTTTATATCAATGTTAAGATATCGCCCAAAAACTTGAGAGATTATTTCACCACTTTCGGAGCCGTGAAGCACTTGGAGCTGCTCACCCACTCAGCCAGTGCTTCCGGCTCCAAAGCGGCCGCTGAGAAGCTCAAATACAGAAGCGCTTTTGTTGTCTTTGACGATGCACGCAATGCTGCCAAGTGAGTACCCACATATGGCCATTCATTAACAACATTATATATCAAAATGGATGTATCCCTGATATTTCAGGACCTTGCGTCGCAAGGTGCACTATGTGAAGAACGTTCGACTTATGGTGGTGCCCAGCGATAGCTGGCATCAGCCGGACGCCTATGACATTCCATTGGCAGGCGATGATGAGCCGGCGGCTGCTATAATGAAGCTGAATGATCATTGCTTGGATCAAATATTTCGCATGTTGCCGCTGAGCGATCGCATTCATTTTGCACGCACCTGTACTCGCTTCCGTGAGATATATAAGCAGGCAGCACCAGCACTGGACAAGTCTATTAAATTTGAGGAGTTCTCTGATTTGACCATGTGGGATGTTCGTGACTTTTTCTTGTTGTCCGGCCGCCATGTTAAGGACATCGATGGTGTTATACCGCAGCGTCATCTCAAGCGTCTGGCCGAATTTCTGGGCAACAACTGCATCAACTTGACTACCTTAAAAATCTCGGTCAACAAGTTGAATCTGAACCTCATGGAGAAGATGTTCGCCAAGCTAAATAAGCTACAGACTCTACAACTACGCGGTTGCGATATAAGAAATGAGACGCTGCTCGCGCTGAAGCATTTGCCAATGCTCAAGAATCTGGATCTGTCCAACAATGAGAAATTGACTGGTCAGAATATGAATCGCTTGCCAACCACCATTGAATCTCTCACTTTGACCAGCTGCACAAGCTTGCAGGTGAAGCTGTTGAGCAGGGCTTTGAAGTCCTTGAAGCATCTGAAGGAGCTACACATTAAGGGCATTTATTCGATTGGCCCGGCTTTCAAGCAGTTGGTCGAGAGTCAGCGCCACCACACGCTGGAAGCGATGACAGTCAGCACAGGTTTCGGGTTTGGTATGGGCAACCAGTACGAGCACATTGCCAAGCTGCCACGCCTCAAGAAGGTGATTGTGTACAGCCACCAGGACGACTGCACTCTGCGTCCGGAGCTGTTGACATGGCTCGTGGAGCACAAAGCGAAGCAACTTGAGCACTTTGAGGGGCGTGGTCAGAACTGTCTTAATGCCACGATGCTGGCACAGCTGAGCAAGCTAGTCGCATTGCGTACGCTCATAATACCAGCAAATGATGCTATCGGACCTCGCGAGATGGAGGCTTTTTGCGCCCTGCAGCAGTTAGAGGAGATCAATCTGAAGTATTGCGCTAATATAACCGATCATGCTGTGCTCCTGCTGATACTCTCCTGCCCCAAGTTGCGCGTCTTGCATCTGGAGAATTGCCCACAGCTCTCTGAAAAGCTCATATCTGATATAATATTTAAGGTGCGCTTGCAAATAAGACAGAAGGAAACTAAACGTCCGTTGCCCATCAAGATCGGCTTATACGGCTGCAAAATGGATGAGCCTTTCCTGGATGGCGTACAGCAGACTGCGAAGGACATCCTCGAGGTCTCGTACAATCCGGCCAAAATCGCAGATTTCTGCTTCTTTGACCTGTCAGAACTGTTGGTCTTTGATGACGATGTGTACTTCAGATCGGACGACATCTACGATATAGTCTCCGATAATGACTTTGAGTACTACGAACAGTTCGATAATGATGAAGATGATTATGATGACTACGATGGGTTCGATGTTGGTTACGATATCGATGAAATGGATATATCAGACGTGGAAGATTACTGGGATTAGTAAGCGAATAAATATTTGATTGGAATTAGCTCATGATATAATGCTTTCTCTCGATTTCTTTGCAGATATACGAGGTGCTGTTATTTGTGAATTCGTTCACATTTTTATTTGCCAAAATAAAATACGACTTGTATTTGCCAAAATATGAATTCGGCTGACTATATAACTTAATAGAGAAATGGTTCTGTGCCAATAAAACAACTGTTTGTTACATTTTCTTTTTATTTCTTTCATTTTCAGTTAATAATTATTTAAATTTAGTTAAATAAATTTTTTTTTTGCATAGTTTATGGTGTGCTTTGTAATTGCTAAAATCCCATTTTCTAAACGCATTGAAAACCTAAAAATCGTTGTTTTTGTTTTTCTTTAACATTCGCATTGGCATTTTCATTTAGTTTTAATTGTATTGTACGTTTATTAAATAGTTTCTCATTTTGTTATTTTGATTAAGCACCAAAGTGGCTTGGCTTGGCTTGGCTTAGCTTGGTGTTTCGGGTAGTTCTTAAACATTTAATTGACTTGCAAGGGGATAATTGCACCGAAAAATTAACAGAGAAGAGATTAAGATAAATATGTATTTAACCTAAGATAAATAATTGGATTTCGAATATATAGATGTATTAACAATTCCATAAATAGAGATATATTGATATTTATATATAGATATATGTAGATGTGTTTAAAGCACACTTCAAATATAGTAACTAACGAATAATCAACTATCAAAATAACATAAAATATATAATACTTTGTTCAATGTGAGATTGAAAAGTTTAATTAATAATAGTAGTTAAAGGCTTCGTGTTTAGCAACAACAATAAATGTTTGGAAATTTTCTTTAACATGTTCCTTTTCGCACTTTATAAGATATATACGTATTTAATAAGTAACAAATATTCTTGATGTTGTTAATTGAGATTTTAGGAATTTTGTAAAAACAATTGAGTTGCATTATTTAAGAGATATTTTGTTAGCCAAATTGGTATTAATAAATATATATATACATATATGTGTGTATATATATGTATGTATATAGACATTGAAATATTTGATTAAAAGCTGAGCAAGGAACAGGATGGTGATGGGCGGATCGGGATGGGGCAACTAGCTACGTAAAGGTATCTAAATGCTGGTGCGCTGCGGAATGCATTTTATGTGGCTAACACGAGGCACACGTATCCAATCGACACGGACGTTAAGCTAGGGCGCATTGCTCTCTACTATAATATGTTTGTATATATGTGTATATTCTGATAAATTATTGTACTCTCTTGCATATGTATGAACTATGTATGTAATTGTCCCTTTGCAATTGCCTTTGCTCTAAATGAGTATTAATGAGTTAATTTTGCTTTGAATAGATTTCGTTTGTCTTTTCGCTTTTCTTTCATTCCTCATCAATGGGCCAATTAGTAGTCGTCCTTCTGTTCCTCATCGAGCATTTCGACAAAGGCGCGCGGGACCAAGCCCTTCATCAGACCCTGCTTACCGTACATGTAATCCTCATTGACCGGCGAGCATTCGGTAACAAAGATGACCTGCGAGAGTGAAGAACAAATATCAATACAGCTGGACAAGATCTGGCATACAATATAAATAATGGGCTGCTTACCTCGTTGGCGCTCAGATTCAATTCGGTGTGATCCTTGGCATCGTAGGAACACAGGACACGCGCGCGCTGCATTTGATCCGTGCTCACGTTCAATTGCATGGACTGATTGGCTTTTTGCTGACTGTTATTGCCAGGATTGCGTGCTCCAACGCCCATGCCGCCGGCGGCACTGGACTTGGTGGCATCCAGTAGATCGATCGGTGTGTAGGGCGTCGGGCCTCCCAAGCTGATGGAAGACGCAGAGGCAGAGAGTAGAGTTTAAATGGCTTGAGTGTGAATGAAGTTGATGTTGGAAGTTTTGGATAGGTGGATAGGTGGAGCTACAATTGAAACCGCTTAACAGCAACCGCAACCGCAATCGCAACAGAAACAGAAGCAACAAGGAGACTACAAATGGACGACTAGATAAGTCTCGTTTCAATAGAACAACCAATACAAAAAGTTTAGCCTAATATTAAACATATGTATATATGTATATGCGTATACGTATATGTGTGTTAACCCGTTTCCAAAATTTTGATTCAAGACTTGTTTATCATTTCAGATGAATGAAATTAAATTAAACTGTGCTTATGGCGCTCGTATCGAACTCTATCTCAAAGTCTTCCAGCAGATGGGTGAGCGCCTTGACCGGACCAATGTCAATGCTCTTAAAGCCCGACTCAATATCAATATCAATATCCTGCCCATTATCAAAATCGTAATCGCTATCTATGGCCTTGGCCAGTGCAATGGAACTGGCTTCACTGGAATCACATGAATGCGCCGAAGCAATGCTGGGAGGCCCGTCCACATCTTCGCTATTGATGCGCAGGCGAGGCTTCGCTGGCTGCATTCTGTAAGACCACAAAACAACAACAAAAATACCGAAAGGTCAACAACAACAAAAAGCAAACACCACAGACAGACATACATATAGATTGCCAAAGTGCAAGAGATCAATTTTTGTTTTGGTAAAGTGCCGCCTACAAACAGGTACACAGGTACTCAGGTACTCTGGTATCAGATAATCAGATAATCAGCTATGCAAACAAATAACTAGTACAAATAATTAACTAATCTGTGAACAGCTTCTACAGCTGCTCTGGCTGCTCTCCACTTACTTGGCCAACTCGCGCTGCAGCTGGTCCATAACGTCGCCGCATTGCTTGTAGTATCGCACCTGCGTCTGCACGAAGGCGTGCAGATGACGCAAGTGCGACGCCTGCGAGGTGCTAATCCCGTCCAGCAACAGCTTGGTGATCTCCGCCTGCCTGTCGAACTCGGCCTGAGCCACGCGCAGATCGCGCTCCGCCTGCGCAAGAAGAAATTTATATATATTAGCACATATAATAGATAAGTCTCAAATGAAACCAAGAGATATAATAAAATGTGAGCTTAAGGGAGGCGCCTCAGTGGGCGATACCTGTTCCAAGGCAGCTTCTGGCGAAATGCCATCTTTCTATAAATCACAAACAACACATTCCGCACAGAGTAAAAGCAGCACAAATGTAAAAGCAGAGGCGAAAATCCATAAATCAACTTAATGCGACAATTCCGCTAGCCAAGTGGAGCAGTGGAGTCTACTCACCGACTGCTGGCCCAGCATGCTGCGCGCCTTCTTCACCCGGTTCTTGCACGCATCCAGGTCCAAGCTGCAAAATTACCATTATATATTACAATTACGTATATACGTCATCTAAAAGACTGGCTTACCGCTTGGTCTCCAGCAGCCCGCGCTCCTTGCTAATGGTCTTCATTTCGCCCTCGAGGAACTTGCGCAACGGTTGCGTGAAGCAAATACCCGATGTGGCTATGAAGTCATGTTCGCACTGGCCCAGCTTCTGCTCCGCCTGGCCCACTTTGATGAGCGCCTGGCCGTAGGGCAGGTCCTGGCCAAAGTCGCCGCCGGCCTCGATCATGTCCAGCGCCAGGTGCTCCAGATTGCTTAAGCGCTTCGGCTTCGTTTTCTCAATCTTTTCGAAAATATAGTCCTCAACACGATTCTGTGGATTGGGTATGAGCACCGATTCGGTGTCGCGCACTATTTTCTCAGTCCATGATTTGGTGACATCGGCGCGTTCGGCCAGATTTTGAAAGTGTATATCGTATTCGGTGCGCTCGGTGGTGCCCAATTTCTCCTCGGTGAGCTGCATAAAAGGGCAAGGGTAAACGCAAAAAGTCAATCGCGTGCGCAAGGCTGCCCACCCTACCCCCACCACTTTCCTTTCCTTACGTTGCCCAACCAACGCTACCCACACCCCCACAGGCCGAGGCCGAGGCTCAGGCCCAGGCCCAGGCCTCCAGCTAGATGTGATTGCCTAAGCATTTACCTGCACCACGCGCGATATTGTGCTGCCCGCCTCTTTCACCAGGCTCTTCATGTTGAAATTTGACAGGTTTATGTTCATTTTGAGTTGCAATTAACTTAATTGAATTAGAAATTTATTTTGCTGGCCAATTCTTGTTTGTATTTATCAATAGTCTAATAAGAAACTGGGATGCAAAGCAATCGATTGTACTTCAATGTGTGCGTGAGTCTGTGCAACTATCGATAGCACTACCAAATATTTTCCGCACAGCTATCGACTGTAATTTTTTGGCATCAAAAGCTCCGCGCTATCAGATTTCAAATAAATATTAAATCGGTGTTTCACATGTGTTACGTTAAATTAGTTTTAATTCTTAATAATAATAATATTCTTAAGTTACGATTACAAAATATCAATTGATTTGCTTCCAAAAGCCACCGCAGTGGCAATGTAACCATTTGTTGCACCACGCCTTCAACGCAGACGTTTTGGCCACTTTGTTCGCGCTATTCACAAATCCACAGCGGGCGCATCTCCTTATTGTGCTGGGATTAGCACCCAACTGCAAATTGCTGACACCATCCTTGATAAAATGGGCGAAGACGACCTGCTCCATTTCGATTTCCTGCAATCCGACGGGCTCCACCAGTGAGGTGAACGTTAGTTGTCCAGATTTCACAGCCGCATAGCCCTGGGCGCTGAGCAGCGTTGTTGGATTGTGTCTGGACGGCTGTGGGATGAGCAGCTGCTTGGACAGCAGGCTGCATTCATCCAGCAGCAGTTCGTCCGGCTCCGCTGGATTCTGGGCCAGTCGTGTTAGCAGCCTGAACAAAATGGCCAGCACATCGATGTTGTCCATTGTCTTAGTATACACGGGCAGACACTGCGGATTGAGAAGTCCCCAAATGCGGATCATGACAAGCAGCTCGCGCAGACTGCTAATGGCGACGATGTCGCGACTGATGTCGTAACTAGCACGTTTGCCAGACAACTTGCTCTTCATCACCTCCTCGGGCAGGCGATTGAGCATATTGAGCGCCAGATCTGTGACCCATTGGATGAGCTGCTGCAGACTCTGCAGCATCATGGGCTCGACAGTAAAGTCCTTAGCATCCAGATTAAGCAACACCGTGTCCACATCCGGCACCGACTCCGCCAGTTTCATGGCCAAATTATCCGCCGGCCCCTTGTCCTGACAGCCCAAGTCCGACGGCCGCAGCAGACTCTTAAACGTGCTCGAGATGGCGTGCAAAATGATGAGATTATCGAACTCCTGCTGTTGGGCCCGGCACAGATTGCTTTTCAGAGCCAGGAAGTTCGCATAGTAAAATTGACGCACGTACGACGGCTGACGCGTAAAGTTGTCCGTCAGCTTGTCCACGAGCGCCTCCAGATTGCCGAGATTGAGCAGCAGTACGTCGCTGGCGTCCACGCCCGTCACAATGCAATACTCGAGCAGCAGCAACAGCAGCTGCATGGTGTTCGTATGCTGCTTCAGCATGGGCGTTTGCATGGCGTGCAGCTGGGCGTGGCTGTCGAAGATGATGAGCATTTGGCTGGTGGGAGTCAAGTCGCCGCAAATGAATCGCGTCTCCGCATCGTGCTCAAATTGCGTGTGATTCAGCTGCTTCAGTGTGCCCGGCTCCAGGACCTGCACGCTGTTATCCTGCAATATGGCGAACAGCTGCTCACAATCCGCGGCGATTAGCCGGCTGCTGCACAGCTGCGAGATTTGGGCGCTCAGCTGCAGCTTGGCCACCTGCTCCCAGCTCTCACTAGGCACGTAGTCCACGGGCTTGCTGCCGGCGGCCGGCCCAGTCGCCGACTGCTGCAGCAGGGCGTGCACACTCTGATGGCGCCGTGTCAGAGTCCATTGCTCCAGCAGACTGGCGCTGTCACCCACGTTGAAGACCACGTAGATGACGTCCTCATTGCCCACTCGCGTCCACAGCAGTTGCGCAATGCGCTTGCTCTCCAGCGTTGCCGACGGCAATGTGTTCAAGAAAATGCTGGCCAGCGACTCGGATTTGATGACGATGCGCTCGCCCTCCAGCTGCAGCGAGACCTGGACATATGGCAATGGTTAATAAATATTAAAGGCTACACATTAATGCCGCAATCCTTACTTTGTAACAGTAGACCAGCTGCTGCTGCTGTTGCTGCTGCCAGCCTGTGCTGTAGGCAATGTTTAGTGCTCCGCTGGCGCTGGCCACAATGCTGCAGTGTTCGATGTAGCTGCGCGAGATGCCAATGCTGTGGGACACAGGAAATAACTCTACCTGCTCGCTGCTCGCATTGTTAAGTGGCGTCGGCTCCTGTGCCTGGCCGCCGCTGTTGCTGGTGTTGTTGATGGCTAGCTTTTGGAGCTGGGGCAGCGTGAAGGCGGCTAACAAGCCGGAGGAAGTGAGCAGTATGCAGCCTTCGGTCGCAACGCCGCCAAAACCGGTTAGCGTGGGCCGCTGTTCAAGCCTCTCGAATTTCTCTCCGTAGTAGGTGTGATCTTTTTTCTGGGTATTGAATACGACGCCTTTGCCATTGTGGAAGAACTTCGCCTGAATGATGTCCTCGCTCGGAATGTTGGCATGGAACTGCAGTTGCCAGACGTTCAGTGACTGCTCCTTGGGCTGCCAGATCTCCACACGGCCGCCAATGTAGCCCAGCAGCAGCTGCTCGCCGTTCGCATTCCACTCCAGCACATTGATTAATGACTTCGAATTGCACACTTTGTAGTACTGCCAGGGCGTCACAATGTCACAGACATAGACGTGACTGGAGAGGTTCTGCAGGGCGCTGAATGCAATTATGTTGCGTGCGGAGACGGCGCACAGAACCACCTTGTGTGGGAAGACGTTAGCTTCTTTGGCATTTCCAAACTCACGCCGACTCTCAACTTTATACAAAATTGTCATTTTGTTTACTTTTATTCTCCAGTAAAAGCGGTACAATGCTAGTGCGGAGCAATAAAATAATCGATATTTTTTCCATTTGTGTGAATAGCGATATTTCTTATGCCTTGCTACCCAGTAAACAAAAATGTGCAGCATTCGGCATTCCGACAATTCAATCGATAGGTCTGGTGTATAGATTTTATTTAATCAAATAATATTATATATAAAATCGTATGAAGTTACATTTTTTCCCAGCTAAATTCCTTTTTTTTTCTTGTATAATTATATGAGGGACATACATCTCTATTACATATAAACTTGCCTGATAACAGTTTTGCAGACATTTACAGTGAATGGCAAACTTCGAATGTTACATTCAAATACACTCATAACCGTACAACACATATGTGGCTGGTGATAAAATGTAATTTTAATTAATTTACATAAACAGATGGCAATCATATGTTGTGCTTGGCCGCTTCCTGTAACATTTCGTATCGTTATATTTTTTGATGATTGCGCGCGTGTTTTACAATCGTCAGCTAGCAGGTGAGAAACCGGCTTCGAGTCTGTTTGATATGAATATCTTTTGTATTGTTTTTTTGTTTCTTTTTCTCTTTTCACAGTTTATTGAACTCAATCGCTCGTACATTAACTTAAAGGCAATAAATACACAATGATTACGAATTAAATGATCTAAACCGACTGTAACTAAACTAGATTCACATAACGCAGCCCCTTCAGCAAGCAGCCGCTGAAGCTGTCACCGTCGATGAAGTGAATCCCATCCACCAGGCAGGATTGCAGGCTGCAAGGATACTCGGCACCGTAAGCGCTGCTCTCCCAGCGTAATTGCAGCACGTAATGCACCTCCGGTGTCAGGACGCAGGCCTCGTCGCGACTCCAGCTCAGGTGCAAATCACAATTGTATTTCGTTGTTTGATTCTGGATGATGTGAGTCCACACTGGCTGGTCGCCGCCATCGGGATACAGATCAATGCGCAGAGATTCGCGATACTCTTGCGGCACATAGCCCACATGGCAGGTGAGATTGGGTGCCAGCCGGCTGTTAAGCACCAACCCCAGCACAGAGATGAATCTGGAGGATTTCAAGCCCAGCCGCCAGACATGCGACTCGGCATCAACGGTGAATGGGCGGCAGGCCTTGTAGTAGCAGCGCTCGACGAGCGTGGCAGGTGGCGTGGGTGCTGCGCTGTCGGCTAGATCCGCAGATCCCGAGACCTGCTGCCAGTTGGCGGCATCTCCGAGCTCTGCATCGTCGCACTCCTGCTGCGTCCACTCATAGACATACCAGAGTAGCAGCTTGTGCGGCTCCTTGCATGCAGCAATGATGCTCTTGACGCACTCCTTGGACACGTGCACATAGTGCTCCTTCAGATAGCTCATGTACTGATCGTTGTTCACACAGCAGCGCATGAAGAACGACATGCAGACGTCCAACAAACTGTCCAGTCCCATGCAGACGCTCAGCTCCAGCGCCGGCAGGACGTTGGAGAAGCGCAGTTTGCGCGTTATAGCGAGCAGAGCATCTGCTATGAGCTGATCCAGCAGATATTTCTCGGCGGCATAGTACAACTCGATGGCCGCCTCCAACTGCATGCACTCATAGTCCACGCTGCCTGTGTAGATGTACTCCAGCAGAACTTTGAAGATTGGCGCACTGATGTCATGTATCTCGATCTCGGGCTCCAGCTCCTGCAGCGGCCCATAGAACATGGCCTCGAAGACCGGACTGGCGGCGCTTAGGATCAGCTTGTGTCCCTTCAGCTGCTGCTCGCACACATGGAACACACAGTCCGTGTGCTTCTCGGCATGCAGCAGCTCTGCATATCGCCTGCCCAACAGACTGCCCACGGTCGCCTGCTCCTTGCGCTGCGCCACGGCCAGTTCCAAAGCTGCGCCGCCGCTCATCTGTAAGCAGAAGGCATGTATGTATGTAAATATATTTAAATAATTGCGTTTTTAGCAAGACCTATAAGCCGGTTCTATTCTATCCCAATACATCATCAATCACTATCGATCTTGAGCTTCGCCTTTCCCTTAGTTTGCAACGCAAATCAGGCATAGCCGACACGTGCCTGAAGAAATTAAAAATTATTCATGAGATATCTAGACGGCTATGTATAGTTTCGCAAATTTAAAATAATAACCTAGATAACCTATTTTTGAATATAATCATCATGTGATCTTTAATTTCATGTGAGGCATATTAAGTTACTATTATTAATATATTAGAAATTGCTAAATAATTTCAATACATATCTCCCGTCTATTAACCAGCATAGCATATTAGATTAAATTTCGGTAACGGTATAAATTACTGTTATATATTTAAATAATAAAATAATATTTAATAGGGTTCATAAAATATTGTTATGCATTTCCTCTTTCTTGTATGAGTTATTTTCTTAACAATCATAAAAAATCTGTTAATCGTTCAATAAGCTGAGCTGTGGATTCATATCTCATAATGCACATCTCTCATTTATTAAACAATCCCTATCTATAAAATATTGGTTATATTATGACTCAATGCTTGCTAGTAGTAGTAGTAAAATAACTAATAATATTACGTTATCCTTTGTTTGTATTTTGTTATTCAACTGCACAAGACTAGCATAGAATCTGTAAATCACTTGATATGCTCACTTATACGAAATTCGTGTCCATACTATCTAAAGATCTTTAAATGAACTATCACGCCCACAATAATTGAAATCTTCCGGAAGATTATGAATGTTATCTTTAAATCTTTTGATATTCCCAAGTATTGAATATAAATGATAAGATATCTGCTTTTATCGTTCCATGAACAAACTTTCACATTATCTTGAATTATTTTGATCAAGTAGCATAGAGAAATTATTTTTAAAATGTAGTTTTCTACTTTTTAATTTCGTTCACATAGCCAACAATTCATTTTGTTTCCAGGTAATGTTCTGAATATAGGTATATATATGCATTGCCCACAAACCTAATCCGTTTCTCTTGATAAGAATTGCCACTTGGAAATAAATCAATTTTTATTGCTACTCAGAATTCATGACGTAAGCGCTGGCGAAATTCCTATAGAGACTATGAGCCAGTCAAAGCATACATCTGTCTATACTATATATACTTTGTTTATCAACGACAAACATAGATATAAATATATAAAGATGTATGTATATACTATATACGTATACTAATATATTTGCGTTCTATCAATATAAAGCCGGCATGTCGAGCCCATTGCTCGTGCGTTAATTTATGTGTGTGTTTGTTGGGATAGTGTGTGATTCTCATTATTTATATTTTGCGCATGGACAACAAATAACCGGTTTAAAGTGTTTACATAGATCTCAAAGCCAGACATATGTCGATGCGAAAACAGTGCACTTTACAAAATACAATATTATTATATATCAATTGAATATTACATTGTAATTAAATATGCTATATGCATAGAAATTGGAATTTTTTGTTTATATAGTTATAAGTTTATATGTATGTATACGAAATTGTCAAAAGAACTGATGGGATGTGTATGGGTAGGGTATTGCAGTAATATATGGACAGCATATATTCCGTACGTAGATTTTATTAAAGTGATCGATTGTCGCTCCATCCGAGGAATTGCAATGTTTACCTTTGGTTTTTCTCGTATAAATATTTCACCGATTTATGATAGCTAGTGCGCGAATCGTTTTTATTTAAATCTCTCTGAGAATCGATTTACGATCGCGATTCGTGATTCGTGGGTCGTAATTCGCAGCTGTGAGCTTTACATAAGCACTTTTGTTGTTATTATTTTTCCTTTGCCTATTATAATATTTATTTTTATGATTTTTCTCGCGACCTTTGAATTATATATTTATTTTGTTGATAATTCTCGGTGAACACTAAAATGCACACCTTTTATGTGCGCCTAATATTTGGCACTTTGACAAGTTCTTGAGTATTTATAATATAATTAGGCACACTGAACACTTTTATTTTACTTTTTGCAATACAAGTGAAACGACAAAAATGGCAAATTTCATTGAAGTTCGGACGACCTAAAACCCAATTATTTTGTTTGAAAAGGAGCTGAACTTGACCGCTTTGCCATCTGCTATTACAAGCAGTGCTGTGAGAGCTCTGGTAGAGGCACGAACCGTTCAGCGCAAAGCGCCACCTTCAACTGATCAAGTGCAAACGAAACTCTATTGCTTGACGCTCTCTGGAACGGAGCTCTCTTTACTTGCTCACGTTCTTGGTCTTGCTCTGTCTTCCAATGTTCTGTTATGCGACTCTCTCACGCTCGCCATCTCCATCGATTGGCAAGCAGAACTGTTTCTCTCTCTGGAAATAATTTGTGCGCGAGGCTGTAGCTTTGGCTGCTTGGGTTCCAGGCCGTTGCTACTTGAGCCTCGAGCCGCTCTCTCTCATTCTGTCTCGCTCTATTGAATACTGCTTGGGGGCTCGTTCGTATCTCTCTCTGCCTCCCTAGCTCTCTATTGTAATCTTTATGAGGTATGGGAGAAGTGCGTGTGTTTGTGTGTTCATCCAACATCCAGTTAAGATTACAAATTAAACCTTTTTGTGTTGCCAATGATTGGCGTTGCCGAGGCGCAGCCTTGAACCCTTCATAGCCTCTTCGGCAGCCAAAGTTATTTCTGTAACTCATATAAAAGCACACTACAATCATTGAGGTATATTGAAATGATGGCAAATGTTGCAACAAAATGATAATAGAGATAACGAATTGTTAAGTAATAAATATATTATAATTAGCAGCGAAATATAAATCTTTTAACTCATTTGATTACGCTCTGAGGAATATAGCCGAGGCAAATTTAAAATATTCACATAAATTATGAATTAATTAAGTTGTAATTAACTATGTATTACAGCTATATACATATACGTTTATATATATATCTGTATTTTTGTCATTTTATTATATAATTATCTATTAATTTGTGATTTAATTATATGTATTCACAAACATTTGTTTGTAAGAGCACTCATAATTCGACTTGGCCGCATGCATTTCTGCCACTCGTTTTGTTCCTACCTGCTGGAGGCAGATGCTTTGCCATGGCTTTTGACTTAGGCAATTGGCTTTACAAACTGGTATATGAAATCGACAGTGCACGGGGCCGGTCCTCGGCCTACAAGTGTTTGCGTCGTGCTCTGCCCTTCTCGTAACACATGCTGGTCGTAAAAACGAATGCCTCAAATAGATGAGAGCAGAAGTGGACTCTATATACATACATAGACATATACATACATATATGACGTTCATCCTGTTTAATTATACGCATTAACTATAAAATATATTACATGTTAACTCAAATTGAATGCCTAAACGCAGCCAACGAATTTAAGGGGTTTGCAGGAAACAGTTAAGTCAGAAGTTGAACGCAGATTTCAAGGATAGCAATAGCTTAGGATCATACATACATAATTGTATATATAGATATATATAGTTAAATATGCTATATTCAATTTTGTAGTGTGTGTGTGTGTTGTATGGCTCG
This sequence comes from Drosophila arizonae, assembly GCF_054131065.1. Lineage (NCBI taxonomy): Eukaryota > Metazoa > Arthropoda > Insecta > Diptera > Drosophilidae > Drosophila > Drosophila arizonae. The sequence goes on along the minus strand of NC_142925.1, from coordinate 22,690,790 downwards.
TGCCAGCGCTTAGATAATATCACGTGGTACACTCAAGAAGTGTATGGAATTGGACACATGGTGCGTGATGTCCGTCAGCGTCTCCTTGTGAACGCCCCCGAACAGGATCAGCTCTCCGTTGCCCGCTATCAGGCTGGACAGTATCAATCGATCGGGTGCTCCGCTCAGCACTCCAAAATTCTTGTATTCCACCCAATCCAGGCCTGGCTCATTGTTCGCATCCCGCTGCAACAGGCTCGAGATGTCGCACACGAACAGCGACTGGACATTGCAACGGACACGCTTGGGCGAAGGTGCGCGCAGCTTTTGTGGCTCTACGTGGGCGGGTGCACTGCGTCGCGAATTCCTTATGGCGTTCATTTTCTCTTCCATGCGCCGTATGCGCTCGCTATGATCCCGCGAAGCGCTGCGCGAACGCCCCGGCACATTGAAGGCGGCCATCCGAAACGGATCCTAAGAAAAGGCAATTCGAAATGAAAAGAATACTATATAATTATATAATATATTTACCTCATAGTGCTCGTCAAAGCGCTTGGGCAGCAGCGGCTCGTTGTCGCGGCAACGCAGAGCCAGGTTACGTTGTAATCGCTGCGCTGCATCCGCGTCACCATCCGCTGCAGCAGGAGCAGCAGCTGGCGCTGCGGCTGACGCCGCTGCAGGCGGTGAATGCAAGTCGCTGAGGCGACCAGAGCGCGGCTGATAGTTATTGTTGTTGTTGTTGACGTTGTTATTGTGCATAAATTGCTGGGCCTGCTGCATGTTCTGATCCAGTATGGCCCGCCTGTTGGCCAGGTACTGTTCCTGCGGGGGCAAGGCAGCCCCACCAAAGCGTCCATTGCCACGATGCTGTTGGTCGGGCAAGAGAGCGCCAGGGCGCCGCTCTGGCAGCGGAGCACGCTGACCAGGACGAAGTTGCGGCTGCAGCGGGTGTTGTTGTTGGTAGAGTGGCGGAGGCGGCGCCGGCGCTTGACCCAGTCCACCGAAACGCAAGGCGCTGCCACCAACAACGGGCACACGACTCTGCTTCATGATTTGGAAATCCAAAGGCATTTTGGGCGAAGGGCCCACCACAACCAAAAAGTTATTGACTCTGCAGCCAGGATTGCACCACATGTGGACGGCACCAAAATGTTTGTTGCGCACACTGACCTGCTTCCAGCTCCACGCCTCGCGCGACATGTCCAGCAGCCAGGCATCAGTGTAAACTCTGTTGGCGCCGCCGCAACCGCCAACGATCAGCAAATGATGCTTGTCCAACTCCACCTGGATTTGACCGTATCGCGGCGCAGGTCGCGTGTTGCCAACAAATATCGGCTGCCACCAACGCTGCTCCTCCAGATCCAACACCCAGGTATCATTGGAGTTCACATTGATGTCGTCCTTGATTTGATAGCCACCAAACACAATCATGCAATTGCCATGTACCGTAGCCGAGTGCCCCGCCATAGGTGGCGGGCAGGGCAGCGAGTTACGGGCCAGCCAACGGTCCTTGACCAGATCGTAGTAGTGCAGCTCGTCGAACAGGCACCACGGCTGATAGGGCGGGTGTAATGAGGGATAACGCCAGCCGCCAAACAGCACTAGTTTATCCCGCCAGGCCACCATGGAGGCACTCCCTTTGGGAGATGGATAGGTGCCCGTGGCCAGGGGACGCGACCAGCGCATATGCGTTAAGTCGAATCGCCAAAGATCATTAAAGGTCGTGTCCGAAGACGAACCGCCGCCAAACACATACATGGAGTTGCCCAATCGCACAGTCGAGTGGGCAAAGCGCCCTGCTATGATGGGCAGGGGAGCGCCCGTTGACAGGCGCGGATTATTCGCCTCCAAGGAAGCAGCGGTTTGTTGCGAATAGATCTCCCAGCGAAGTCGAAAGTCTGCTAACCCTTTTTCCAAATTTAGCTGTGAGCGCCGCACAAGATCTGCAAGATTAAAGTATTTTGGGATATTTGATAATATTGCTATTGCTTGCACCCACTTTTCACAATTAGTTGCCATCGCTTGCAGACCAGGCTGCAGTGCTCCAGATCTCCATAGGGCGGCAAATATGTGAAGATGAACTCCAGAATTTCGTCGGGCAGGACGTTGAGGCTGACAGAGGGCGGAGCACATTTGGTAAGACATGTTGTTGTTGTCGTTGTGACATTGTCACAGTTGTCACTTAGATTGCGATTGCACGTGGCCATTGTGTGTTGCATCCTGTCCTTGCCTCCTTTGTTGTCCTTCACCTTCAAGTGCAGCTTCGAGCCTAACACAGCAACGTAGCTCGCTGCTCGTAACTCACACTGCGCAGTTAGTATCTATTGCTAATGGCTTTGACCCTCAGAAGCACAAAGCGTTGCCTACGCACACCCCTCTTATGTTTTAAAGGTTTTTTTTAACGCAATTTTTTGCCCAAAAAACTGTAAACAGCAGCAGCTGCTGGTGATGGCAATCGTCTTCAAATCGCTATCGTGCAGACGTGACTAGCATGTATCGATAATGACCATATGTTAATTGATATCGGAAAAGAATCGATAGAGTTGAAAATACTTTTGCTCAGTGGCGCGTATTGTTTTATTTGATGGCTCTTAAATAACATCTTAATTTATATGAAATAATCTAAATATGCACATCATGGTACTAATTTAAGGTAACGATTCAAGTGAAAAATTATACAAAAATAAAAAAAAACTTGAAAATGAAGTAGGCCAACTCATGAATCTATACTACGGCGCCTAGCAATGGGAACATTTCACACTTAAAACTTTAACACTTCAATTAAGTTCATTATACACATACATAAAAAAAAAAAAAACAAAAAACGTTAAAATGGCTTTTCATTTTATATCAACCATGGAAAAACCGATGCAGCACGTCTCGTTGTTCGATTGGCAAAGTCGGCTCGATCGTCTCCGAAATGTTGCAAATGCCCGACGTGCTGATGCCTTTGCCGACCGTAATTTATCCAGGGTGCTACGCAATGAGTCGCGTATTGAGGGCGAATGGGCCAACTACGCATCGAATCATGCATTGGATTTACGGTAAGCTAAGCGACGCACTTGACCTGCGGCTGCCAGGTGCTAAGATAACATTTGTTTTCGCGCAGCATTTTTGAAATTAAGACATGGCATGAGTTAATCACCAAATCGTTTGATCGCATGGTGAAGGAAGTCGATCTGCTGGTAAAGGAAAGGGCGGCAGCAGAGACGGACTTGGAGTGGCAGGCTGGTCCTGTAGCTGTCATCAGAGAGTTGTTGTTTATCCGCGATGATCGCAACGAATCAGAGCTATCAGCCGATTCCGTCAGCACAGAGTTACATAATCAATTTTTTATATTAGAGAACAATCATCAGTTGCTGGCAAGGCTCATCCAAACCGCATGGGAAAAGCTGGCGCGTCTTGACGTAGTGCGCTTCAAGGTGGAGCAAGAGCTGAAGAATAAAATGGAAACCGTTGAAATTGACACAGCACAGCGGTCTCTGACTTGCAAGTCGAACGCTATTTCCTTCAAGCTGGACGCCTTGCGGGACCCCAAAGAGTAAGTGTGGCTTCCGTTCAATTCGATGCGATGTCTAATTGTGCTCCTTACAGGTCCCGTTCCTATGAGAATTGGCTGGAGTCTACTAAAAATTTAAAGCAAATGGTAGATAATGAAGTAGAAGAAACAGTCGGCATACGGGAATCGCTTTACGTGTGTCGCAACAAGGCTCTCAGCATTTTGAAAGGCCAGGACCAATATACGGAATTCTATATACGTAATCGTATTTTTCAAACCCAACAGGCTTACAACGAGCTCAACTGGCAGCGCTCGAAATTGGTAGAGGACATTAGGGCATTAACGTGCGAGATACAAGATATGGAGGATGCGTTACTTGAAAATACAAACGCTCTGAAGTTGGCCGAGACACGTTTGGAAAATCGTAACCAGCGCAACATCACAGAGCTTTGTTTAGACGAAGCATACGATTCCCTATGTCTGGAGGCTGAAAAATTAAGGGAGATCCGGCGTTGTCTTATGAGAAAGCTCGATGAATCAAAAGCTAATTTGAATCTGATATCGGATCATACAAATAAGGTCGACCTTGATATCGGTAAAAAGAAGCACAGTATTATGATTGACACAAAGGCACTCGAGGTGTGCAAAGCCTTCAGGGTAAAGGATGCTGGCATTCCCGAGCACAATCCATTTGCCCAAACAGATCTAAACATCGAACTGACACACGCAGAGGACATTACAGAAAAGAACTGAGCAGCTCCCTAAGGGTTTTCCATTTATTCTACTTATCAATAAAATACCGGCTTAAATAAATATACGCTCGTTTTCATTTAGGTCCGCCGAGTCGCCAATATATTGTATTGAGAATATGCTTCGCTTTTAACGCCTAGCAACTGTTTTCTATGCTATCGTTGCCATTAACAATAGTCGACAAGCTATACCTAACTGATCTAGTAGCCACAGCATAAACAAATTAGAACTCGTACAAGGCGTAGCTTAAAAATATAATATATTCATTCCCGTCGGACATCATAAAGAACACTAACAAAATCAAACCCAAACATAAGAAAATATATAAAACATACGAAAATACACACTATCATACACAAACTATCTACATTACATTATATGAATAGATATAGAAATTGTTAAACACAGATACACATTACATACGCCAAGATGTCGTTCAAATCGGTGGTCACCATGGAAAAGCCCCTGGCGCACATCTCGCTGGCCGACTGGAAGTACCGCGTCGGCTGTCTCAGCAGAGTGGCCAATGCTCGACTAGCAGACACCGCGGTCATACGCAGAACGTCTCGCATATTGCAAAACGAGACGCAGATCGAGCAGAAATGGGCGACCCATGACTCGAACCAAGCAATGACTGAGCGGTAAGTGGAACGAGATGTTGCGAATCTGGCGAGACTTTAAAATTTCCTTATACTTTCAGCATTGCCGAACTGGATAACTGGTATGCAATCATTTCGAAGTCGGCCGAGCGGATCGATAACGAGATCAAGCTATTGCAGATGGAGAAGACTTTGACCGAGCGCGAATTGGATGCGCTCGCTGAGCCCATCGCTGTGATCAGCGACATGATCTCTAGCCGAGATAGTCGACTCGGCTCCGAGATGACGTACGATGAGCCGGATTTGGAGATAAAAAACGAGCTGATCATCATGGAGAACAATCAGGAATTGTTGGCAAAGTGTTGTAAGACGGCTTGGGAGAAGATGAACGTGCTTGCCGATGTACGCACCAAGATAAACATTGAGCTTGAAGATAAAACAGAGGCAGCCCTCTTGGATAAAGCGCAGCGAGAGCTAGATTCGAATTCAACTTATATATCCCATAAGCCGGATCCGAGGCGGTTGCCCAAAAAGTGAGCAGTATTCCAAATTCTTCAGGTTTAAACCTGATTTCCTACTCTCTTCTTTTCAGCTTTTACTCTTACCAGAGCTGGTTGGATCATACCAAGAGCATTAAGCGCATGGCCGAGAACGAGCTGGCAGACACAACTGCAATGCGGGAGTCGTTATTCGTTTGCCGTCAGAAGGCAATTACTCTACTGCAAGCCCAACAGGAGCGCACTGAGTACATCATCCGGAAACGCATATTCGAGACTCAGCAGGCACGTAACGAGCTGGACTTTCAGTTGACCAAGATGAAAGACGGCATGCAGGCTGCTCTGAAGGATATTGAGGAGTTGGAAAATTCGCTGCAGGAAAAGACAAACAGCTTAAAGCTGGCCGAGACCCGCCTCGAGAATCGTGCACAGCGGCGCAATGCAGAGCTCTGCCTGGATACGCCCTATGACGTGCTTTGTGTAGAGGTGGAGAAACAACTCGAGATCCGTCGTTGTCTTCAGGAAAAAATGGATGAGACTAGAGCTAACTTCAATCTGCTGGGCCAACATACCCAAAAAATTACTGTGGATCTAGAAAAGAAAGATCACGCGCTAATGACCGACAAGCGGACGCTTGCCATACGGCAGGCATTCAAAGACAGGCAAAAGGGAACGGACGTGATTAATCCGTGTGCCCAAACTGATTATAATATTCAAATCACAAATACCCAGGACATTATTCCCAAGACGTAAATGTGTGTTGACTATACTCTGACGGACAGCACCAACAAGCCGAATATGTTTAGACAGCTAAAATCATTATAAATTATCTTTTATACCAATCAAAAACAATCATTGTCAAAGGGATTTACAATTGGAAAATTCAACATTAAGGACGTTCCTTGAATGCTCTCATAAAACTCTTGTACTTTTGTAATGCTTTGACTAATTTCTACTCAATAAATACTACACAACCCCAACTAGAATGTTATATTGCTTGGTAACACACCGATGGATCAAAGATCCTCATGGTAACCCCTGTAAAGTTCCGATAAATTTAATCAATAACAACTGTTTATACTCATTCACGAAGTGAAAGGAGTGTATTTGTTTTGTGCAAATCATTTTGACCCTGACACGTGTACAAGGAGTGTTATGAATCGAGAAATATTAGTATCCTATTCAGATATTAAATATCCTACTTTGAAAATATAAATATCTACGTCAAATGAAAAAGTGCGAAACCGGTACAAATTATATATAATGCTCTAGGTAAAAGCTTTCAAATCGGAGACATTTAAATAACTGAAAATTCCTTGCTGCTTTACCAATAAAGAATCGACTAATTTTGGACTGTAGTGAGCATTGTGCAGTCGGTAGCGCCCAACGGGGCAGTTCCTACTTGTTTAAATATTACATCAATTCTAATTATTGCCTAGCAGCTAGCTTGAAAACTTGATACCTTGGTGATCTAGTAGACATGGCATAAACAAAATTCTTTAGCTGTGAAGTACAGAAATTCCATTAGTTTCAGTTGTGAGTTATAGTTGTGAACACGGATTTCGTTTCAATAAAAACTATAGTATAGATATTATATATAAATTTCGAAAGGAATACATACAGTGTACTTAAGATGGCTTTTCAATCGGTGACGACTTTGGAGAAACCAGTGCCGCATCTTTCGCTGGCTGACTGGAATGCACGCGTGGGTCGTCTTCGAACCGTGGCAGATGCTCGACGTGCTGATGCATTCGCTTTGAGGCATTCGGCTCGATCGCTGCGCAACGAGACTCGTATTGAGAGCGAGTGGGCGAACTATGAAACGAACGAGGCTCTGAGGGATCGGTGAGCTGGGAGTGGGGTATTCTATAGGTAGTTTTCTCGTAACCTTTGAATGATTCCACAGCATTGACCAGCTGAATAGTTGGCGCGACATCATATCCAAGACGTTTGATCGCATCGAACTCGAGATTAAATTACTGCAGGACGAGAAAATATTGACGGAGCGTGAGCTGGACGCGCTGGCTGGCCCCATTTCGGTCATAAGTGAGGTGCTCACTATGCGTGACAGTCGCTTGGGCTCGGAGATGACGTACGACGAGCCAGACAACGAGGTCAAGAACGAATTGATGGTATTGGAGAACAATCAGCGATTGTTGGCCGATCGATGCCAAAAGGCATGGGAGAAGCTGTCACGCCTGGAGGACATTCGCTACAAGATTGGCATGGAGATTGAGAACAAGGTTGAGGCAGTGGAGCTGGACTTTTTGCAACTGGCACTTGATCGTTATTCTTCTAGCTTATCCTATAAGCCAGATCCCTTGCGTAATCCCCAAAGGTATGAATTATAATTCAATCGGGTTTAATCTAAACCTTAACTGCTCGTATATAATGGACAGCTCCTGTTCATATGATGCTTGGCTGAGTCATGTGAAGCACATGAAGCAGTTGGCCGAGGATGAACTAGCTGATACATCTTCTATACGGGAGGCGCTCTTTGCTTGCCGCGAGAAAGCTCGCAACATGTTGCACGCGCAGGAGGATCGTGCAGAGCACACGATTAGGAAGCGTATTTTCGAGACTCAGCGGGCTCGCAACGAGCTGGAGTGGCAGAAGCTGAAGATGAAGGATGAAATGGACAGTACTGTATGCGAGATAAAGACGCTGGAGGATGCTTTGAACGATAAGTCAGATTCGCTTAAGTTGGCAGAGACGCGCCTGGAAAATCGTGCTCAACGTAGCGGCATGGAGCTGTGTATGGATCATGCCCACGACCTGCTCTGCCAGGAGGTGGAGAAACTGCGTGAAATACGCCGTGTTCTCAAACAGAAGATCGATGATGCTAGGGCTAACTTCAATGCGCTATCGGATCATGCGCAAGCCATCGACGTGGATCTAGAAAACAAACAACATGCGCTGATGACTGACATTCGTGCCCTGGACTTACGCACCCGCCTCAGGGGCGGGGAGTATGGCATCAAATTAAAGAATCCCAATGATCAGATGAATCGCAATATTGTACTTACCCGCATGGAGGACGAGATACCACTGGCTTAAGAACTATTAATGATGTGTATTACCATAACTCGTGTCTAAATTCCTGTACTAAATTTATGTTTGTTTTTATTCACTTTTCTCCCGATTCGCATTTAGCGAAAAATTGAAATTTAGCTCGCCTAGCAAGGGCCTGAACTTTGTGCTCCAATTCAGGTATTTTTTCTCTGCTGTTTGGTTGATGAAGTGCACGCCCTGACGCACAAACATATCCCACTTCACGTACTGGCCGGTTTCAACGGGCTCCAGGGGTCCGCTGCTTACGATCGACTTGGGATTCTCATTGGACGACAGCTGCCAGTCCACCCACAGCGCAATACCATTGCAGTTGCCCTCGCTGCAGAAAGTATAATTACGATTAAGTTATGGGCGACTTATATGATTATATTCGATACCCACGCTGTCAGTTTTATGCTGCCGTGGTTGCTCTGCTCCACACCAAAGTTGGCGAAATCAACGCTGAGCAATTGCTGCGGCTGTGCCAGAGCACGGCATGGATATTCCCATAGAGGTTGCGCCTCGACCTGGGACAAGGCTTGTTCCGCAGAGCGCTAAAATAAATTTGTAGAGCGTTAAGGTACTGCCAAGACCGATTCCTTATCTTTCTTACCTGCACCATGTCGTCGAAGAGCCTCAGGTCGAAGCCCTCGCAGCTAACAATGGGCGCACGTATCTTATGCAGATCTAGAAACTCTACAGGCAGCGCGAAAATGCGAGCTGCACACGGCGATATCTCTACATTGGCAGGTAGCTTCTGATGCAGCTGCTCCAGCTGCAGCAGCAATGTTCCAAAATAAAAGTTATCCCATGGCAGAATAGAATTTAAGAAATACGGTTCAGCAAATATGTGTGTAATAGTATCTAGCTCCTTGGGCTCCAACTGCTTTAGGCTATCCAAGAACTTCACGTTTTTCAACTGATTGTGTTTGACCACTGACTCGAGCAGACGGCGCGAGAAGCGATGCGGTTCCAGGCAGTGCACGTTGGCGGCACCCAAGGCAGCACTGGCAAGTCCGAGCAGGCAGCCATCGCCCATTACCAGCACGTGGGCGGATTTCGATTGCACTGCCTGCTCCAGGTAGGCGAGGTAGCGCTTGTTCCTACTGCTTTGGTTGAGCTGGCCGATGCGATTGCGGGTGTAGGTCATGTGCAGGTCACAGCTGCAACTGTGTCTTCTAGCCGGCTTCTCGGGCTGCTCTTTGTGTGCGTCAAACCAGAGCGAATACTCATCATGGTAGCATCGCAGCCAGAACTCTTCGCCAGCGTCATGCAGATGAAGCGGGCTAGGTATGTAGTAGATGGCCTGCATCCAGTGATCCCGCCAGGGCACAATGTTTGCAAGCGGTCGCTGTTTGTCTGTGCAGGTTGCCTTCAATTGCTCCAGCTCCGGATGAGCCCAATAGGGCGCACAGCTCAGCAGTTGCTCGCCGGCATCATCCAGCTCAATTTGCCACCAATAGAAAACCAATTCAACACTACCCGGCCTGCTGAGCTGAACACGTACGACATTCTCTCGCGTTAGCTCGAGCGGCTGCTTGCGCTGGAAGTCAAAGTGGAAGATCTGCGTGGGTTCGGAGAGCACGTGGAATGAGTGGGGCGGCAGTTGGGAGAGCTGCACATCGTGGAGCGCAGCCTCGCCGCTGCATTGCAGCAGCTGTGTGGGCGGTCGCAGCAATATGTCGCCATCCAGATCAGGCAGAATTTTTAGGCTGTTCCATTGTGACGCCAGTGGCGATTGCGCCACCTGAGCATAGCACGTCGCCCGTGCGGGTATACATAGCGCATCGTCAGTTAAGAGCTCCTCGTGTGCATGATTGTAAATTCCAATGGCACCTTCGCCAATCAGTTCCGTGTCCAGCAGCTCGGCTACCAGCAAATTAGCTTTGTGCGGCATATCGACGCCCATGACTATGTCTGTGGACCGTTTCCGTATAAGCCGCACATGAGCGGCATCATTGGCTGCCAGAATACGTGCTGCACAGTTGGCCATAGGCAGGAATGCCTCACAGGCTGTCACTGTATCGGCACCAGCACGGAGCGCCATCATGGCCAGAATTCCAGTTCCCGTGCCAATGTCCAGCACATGAACTTGTTTACCAGCCCGACGCATCCCAGCGATTGTTTTCCGTATCGCCGCATCGTACTTCTGGTTGCGCTCCCAGTCGTGCAGCATATCACCAAAGCCGGCATTCGCCACCTCCTGATGATAATCATAGTCATCGCCGCGCTCTTGCCATGTGTTTTGTCCAGTCATTGGGTTGATGACTTGTGCGAAGCTGGCCATGAATCGTATATTCTTCACTGTCAAATGTCGTAGAGCTTTCTGCATCAATAATAAAATAGGTATTATTTATAATATAAGACATATATTTGTGTAATTAAATTTGAAAAATATTCACACACGGGTATTTTGCGTACTTGTCACATTTTCATCTGCAACAGGCTGTTACCATAACAGAAATGTTAAAGTTATCATGCTAATCGGTTCGCGCCGTGAATATCGATATATCTGTAGATTTCGTGCTCTAGTTTGAATTATTCAAAATTCTTAACGGCGAATAATCACTAGCCATAAATGTTGTATGGTAACTGATTAAATGCTATAAAAACAGTTAGGTTAATAAGATAAAAATTAAACATTGGCATTTAAAATTAATTTTATTAAAAAATATAAAAATATGTAATATTAAAGCATTAAAATTAAATATTTAGTTTAGAACTGTTTATCAAGTCGGCGTCGGACACCTGACATAAGCCTAGCTCGTTGCTCCAAGTTCAGATACTTCAGTCCACGTATGTGGTGAATAGGCGTCCGAGCAATTTGTCCATGGCTCACATCGTGGTCTGAATCGGTCCAACTGGATAATCTTTCAATCGAATAGTACTTTGTGTTATAAGAGGCAATGGCAACAGCAATTGGCGTGTGAATATTCAATCCATTATCCTCAACTGGCCAACAACTGAAAATATACTCAATTATGGTAACCCCCAGTATGAACAGTACAACGTAGCTAGTTTCTAACTGCATAAATGCTAGTGGACTTTCCATTGTATGCGATATGTTTATAGTTCGGATTCCACCAAGCGACTAACGTTAAGAAGGCTAGATTTAGACCTTTTATACAAAGTACAGGTAGTAAACTTGCTGCAGGCTTCGGTAGATGAGGCAGGCAAGCAGGCTGAGGTAGCTGCGCTACCTGTGAAATAGATTGACAAGTGTAAACACGATCATATAATCCTAATCTGCTTGTTTTGATTGCGGCTTGTGCATTGAAAGGCAAGAGAAAATGTACATCTCTCTAACAATATTTTTAAGAGCGGTGGGAACTTTTTAAGCTGATTAATATTCATGCTGATAAGCGTTGGGATCTGCTAGCTCGAAAAGCTTAAATATTTCAGCTGTGTAGCAATCATCATTGAGAACTAGCTGCAAGTATGCAGCCAATAAATATTTGCATAATATTTTTATTTACATACATATCAATTGCCACGTGCGAAGATGCTTTTGCGAAAATTGGAAATTTATCAATTAAATATGGTAATCAAACAGAAATACATTTTGCAATTAAAGATTCAAATGGAATGACGCTGCAAGCGCAGCTCGAAGGGCTGAAGTAAGAATATCTCAAATTGATTTTGTTGCAATCTAGCTTAATAAGTATGTATATACATATGTATTTATGTGAATATTTGTATACGCTTTTCAGACTAGAGCAGAGAAGCCTATTTGCCGAACTTACAGCGAAATTTGATAAATTTATAGCAGACAACTGGCTGCCTTCCCAGTTTCCGAATGACTGTGCCAAAGCAACGGCAGTGAGTCGTTTTAGTGGAGTTTATCAGATTGTTATTCCAGACTACAGTGTCCATCCGTTCTTAGTCAGATGTGATGAGCATCCACAAAATGGCGGTTGGACCGTCATCCTGAACCGTGAGGATGGAAGCGTTAATTTCTTTCGCTATTGGAAAGACTATAAGAACGGCTTTGGCAATGTCAATGGTGAGTTCTTTATAGGCCTGGAAAAGCTGCATCTTCTGACCAAGGAGATGGACCAGGAACTGCTTATCGTCATGGAAGACTTTCAACGCAAACAGAAATATGCGAAGTACAATTTATTCGTCGTCGGCAATGAGGATAACTTATATGCCTTGCAAGAGCTGGGCGAATACTCTGGAGATGCTGGGGACTCCTTGACTGGACATCTTGGCCAGTACTTTTCAGCACGCGATCGGGATAACGATAAGTATGAGAAAAACTGTGCAGAAATTTACACTGGCGGATGGTGGTACAGCAAATGTCACTCAAGGTTTGTATTTGCTATCTGAAAATGGAGTTCGATCTATTTAAAATTTTTTCTATTTTCGTTCATAGCAATCTAATGGGAAAATATAATGATACCACTCATGGAAAGGGTATCAATTGGTTGTTATTTTCGGGTCATACTGCATCGCTTAAAAGCGTGCAAATGATGATAAGACCCGTGACATGAACTGAAATGGGGAATGATCTCTTATTTGATGATTAATTATTAAACAACATTTTGTATAAATATATTGTTTTCAATAAGAGAGGTAGACGATTTTTTCTTTGGCTTTTTAAAAATATTTTAAGTGTCGCTTTGAATTCCTTATCAGTACTGAGTGGTTTATATATGTATTTTTATTCATGCATTTATCGCACAGTTGGTTTAGTCTTGTCTGATCTATGCTCAATTAATACACGTACTTCGTTTCAACATAGTGAATATATTTTTTATGTTTATTGTTAAGCATATGTTCGAATCTCTACATCTATTTATAGTTTATATGAAGTTTCTGATAAGAATGCAACCTGATGCTAAATAAAAATTCAAAAACTAAATAATAATTATTAAAAAAAAAAAAAAATAACAACAACAAACTATGCGCTAATGTTCGTATTGTACAGGTAATATTGTATGTATATTTAATACTTTAACATTACTATAGTACGATACAGAATTATCAGATTGGTGAAAATAAAATAAAAAATACCAAATGAATATTGCTGTATATATATTGTGTGTTAAATGATCTCTGTAGTTGTAGTTCTTTTTGGTTAGGGAGACAGGCGGGGAGACAGCGAGAGAGACAGAGAGGCAGACCTGCAGACATACATACATACCTAACTACGCTGTTTCTACTTGCACTTCCTTGTCCCATATTAACCATGTTATATTTCCTTAACATTTCTTTAGAAGGAAATACTTATTTTTGTGGCGCTTATCAGAGAGAGTTATTTGAAAATGTCGATTATCTGACATGGGAATATTATTGAGTTGAATACGCCCGATTGCAACGTTCTCCATGGTTAAATCAATATGCAAAGCTCTTTCATTGTAAGGGCCACAACAGGTCATATGCAATTCGTTTAAGGATTCGCAATGACCCTTAACGCTCCTGCAATTTGCACGATTTGAGTGAACCTTTGACCTATTGGCTTTTCCACCCTGAGCAGCCATTAATAGTTATTCTATTTTCTTTTTGTACTGTTGGCAGTGAAATGAGGGAAACGCTAAGAAATTGCTATTGTGGAAATTTTACGCTCACGTCTCGCCGCGACAAATACATTTAGTTGCATTGAGCATAGGGAGGGGAGTTAGATAGGGGTACAGGAGCGCTGCAGGGGCCAATAATTTCCTGCTCGATAATTTCCAAATGAATGCGTTCCGCAAATAAATTCTCCTTTGACAGCGGCAAAGCGTTGAAATTTTAAAACGAAATCACGTTTTGCTGTTGCATACTTTTTGGCGTATGCACATCTGCTCAGCATGTACGTGCGAAAAGTTGTGTTAAGCTCACACACTCACACACACGCACAAAAACTTATTTACATACTGTGCATAGGCACACACATATACATACATACGTCCATATGTCCATATGCATATTGGACTGAGACACAGGTGAGCCACGATGTTGCATAAATAAAATCAAATAAAATAAATCATAACATAATTTTCGCAACAAATTCCTTTTGCAAATCTAATTCCTTTTGCTTATCGAACGTGTCCAAATTGGATTTGTGAATACTTTCAAATCTATTTTAAAGCTTTCTTACCCTTTTTGGCTCGTTTGTTTTCAACACCACAGCCACCATTTACAAGATTATAATTATCCTCACATTTCCATTTGTGGAATTGTCCTATGGTCACAGAAGTCATAGACACATCACAGTTTTCGAAACAAGGACAGATTGGCAACGCATCCCAATCAGCTTGTATCTAATCTGACTTTCAAAAACCACAGACATAAGCTTGACAGATATTATGCTCTGGGCCGCGTATAAATTTGATAAGCTTAGAGGAAATAGAATAAGAAATAAATAAGTCTCGATTTAAAACGTATCCATGCAATGGTTTATAGGCTGAGTTACTAGGATACTATAGAATCTGAGGCGATAGACTTAAACAAAGTCTAAAGAAAATAAACTTATTATTTTTGCTAATCTACGTAGGCTTTCATGATTTGATGAAGTTTACGTAATAGCCAAGATTAACTAAGGGTTTGACTCGACAAAATCTCATTTGAAGTATGAAGAGCATTAAATCAGAGTAGTTACATCTGTTTGCTTATTCCTGAAAAAAAAAAAAAAATATATATATAAAATAAATCCAATTTGGTATTCCGAAGTTCTATGCTTTCGTTTAGAGATCATTTCAAAGTTAAATTATATATTCAAGAAATCTCAACGTTAAATATCTATAAAAAAAAATTAATATTGTGAATTTTTAGACAAGATCATCTCGATAGTTTGACGTCGTACAGGTTATATGGGTTCAGATATAGATTAAGTCATGCCAAAGAGCAAGTTTGGCAAGAACACGTTAGCTTGAGTGGCACGGGCTTAGTTGAAATTTACTGTGGCGTTAGGAGCTGCCAGCTCCAAATGTTGCCATTTCTTCAGGGCCTCAACAAGCTAGATTAACTATCAAAGTCTAAAAAGAAATTGTCTTACTTAGCAATAACTGTAATTGTATATAGAATAATCTAGTGAAAAGTTTGGTCACAATAAATTTATAATTTACAAAAAAATAGTCAAATGGTAACTAACAGGGAAAAACGCCAAATTGGCATCACTTGCAGCTAATTCGCCTCTACCATAATCTAGTTCATTCTTAGTTTATATTGTTCTATGTACACCTATTAGGCTGTTTTTGCATGCAGTATTATAACTTTCTTTTCACACTGATTTAATGACTTCATGTGTGCAGAGGTTTAAACAAATCACATCTCTCGATAGCATTGAGCGAGTGCCTACTTAACAGAATGGCAAAGCATTGAAATTGTAGTGAAATCCATTTAAATTAGCATCCACATGTCAACACAATTATGTTGGATAACAACGAGTACGATTTATGTGCACGTGAAGAGAGCGCAAGTTATACAATGCTGACACACACACACACACAAACATACACAGACACACACATGCACGTACCGGATACGGTGCTGTTGGGTGGTAGGCGTGGCCCGGAGCTTGGCAATTGTCAAAATTGCCGCCATAATTCACGTGTTGCCAGCAACAGAAACAGAAACAACAACAACAACAACAACAACAACAACAAAGTCGTCATCATTCAATTGAAGCAAATGCTCAAAATGCAAATTACGCAATGATTTACATTCCGATTGACATATTTTAGGCGAACTGCTTGTAGGCCCCATCCACTCATGCACTGGCCGCTCCACCCTTTGCTTGTCGCCTCCTGCTCCGCTCGTTATTCAAAAATATCGCCCAACATCTTATCAATCCCAAAAATTGATGTTCATGACGTGCGCTGACAGGCAAATGCGTGCATGGCGTCTAGATGAATATTGAGCCAGCTGAACTGAATCAGCCTTTAAATTTCAGTCTGCTCTGAGCGGAGCCACGCCTCCGGGCGAGCTTAAGGCTGCCTCTGTCCAGGCTTTTGTCCCTGGCCAGGCAGTCATCATTAGTTGCTGTTTCTTATTGGCGTTGCGCCCAGAGCATCAGAGTCAGGCAGTATCAAATGCTGAAAGCACATACATACATATACGCGACAATACCCTAGACGCATTTAGAGTGGCTCAATAAGGTATACCTGATAGATAAGGTATATGAAAATAGATAAATTCATGAGATTTTACAATCGAAATATACATTTTTTATTTATATTTGTGTTTTATATAAAATATATTATTATATAATATCATTTACATCATATTTATTTATATTATAAATATACATTATAAATAATATAAAACAGAGGTTAGCTATTAATTTCGAACTGAGGTATTTATAATTTTTGCATTTATTATTTCTTATTTATTTATCTTATTTTTAAGCATTTATTTATTTATTTTTGTTTTTATTATTATTATAATTTTTTTGTTTATTTATTTATTTTAAGAAATGCGTGGAGGAAACCATGATTCGACTTAACTAATTGCATATAAAACAATTAATTAACGGATACATTGACCTTTAATTCTTTTATATCTACACATGAATAATAATTAATGTTTTTTTGTAATAATTAATGTTAATTTGTGTGTGTGTTTTTTTAACATTTGTGTATTGGACATCCAGACATGAGTATTGTTGTCAGTATGATTCTTATGATTAGTTTACTTTTTGTTGATAATTTAGATTATTATTTTATTATTGGATATAATATGCGAATAATTGTATTTATGTTGTCTATTGTAAATCCCATCGAAATGCCATTGTTCATTCAGCATGAGCTTTACTTAACTTACCTTGGGGTCGAATTTGAGAGTTTTCTTCGGGCATGCACTGGAACTCCCGTTTCACACTAACTTCTGGCTTCTCATTTTATGAAATTTTGAAAGCCGAGCTGCTGCCACTTGAATGTGAAAGCCAAGAATGCTGGCCAATACAATGAGCGACCTGACGGCCCTCAATGGCCAACGCCAGCGCCAACGGCAGCGTCGCGCAGCTTTCAATTGCACACAGCTGGGCGGAAAGGTCTCTAGCTGGATGTGGTCATCAATGCAGCTCGGAGTCAAGCGTGAGAGCATTCTGAATTCTGAACAGCTTGACTTGCATTTTGCCCTGTCCGCCACATAAATTCCAAAATAACAATATGGCAGGCATTCAGGCGCACAGCGAATCATAGTGAATGCGTTACGTACATACATATGTGTGTGTGCGTGTGTGCTTGTCCTGGACACGGATAAACTTTTGGCAGGCCACGGCAATAAGAGATGACAGGCCAAAAAGTTTTAATGACGCCGCCAAAGTCGTTGAACCAAACTTGCGTCTCTGCAGCCGGGCATCAATAAAAAGTCCCCAGCTGCATAAGTTTGCATAAGACACAACAGTTGAGTCCACTCAACTGTTCAGACTGCTTGCGGACAGCAAGCAAAAAAGTAAAAGAAGGAGAGAGAAAAGAATCAAAATGAAAATATGAAGCAGAAATGGCAAATCTATTTGCCATATTACAAGCCCAGTTGGAACCTGGCCAAAACACAAAGCCCAGCAAAAGCAGGCCAGATGCAGGCTGCAGGGATAATGCTGCACTCCTTTCGGCAAGTGCTCACACGTCTTCGGCTCGTTGTGCTCCTTATTGTTGTTATTTCCCCCTCTTGGCTTGAAACGAAAGTGGGGCAAAGTGAAAGTTCATCTTGGCCGTCGGCGGCTGCAGCAAAACTTTTATATTTTTTTCTCTCGCTTTAAATATGTTTGCGGATTGTTCATGAAAAGTTGCTTACTAAATGCACTCACACATACACTCCCACACACACACGCACACATATATATATATAGTGGCAGTGGCTGTTTTGTTTTCAAGTGCAAAACTTGACACCAACTTATGATGGAATTCCATTCCAAGCCACGCCAGCAATGCCGATGCCTAAAAGAAAGCATCCAACTAGTTAAAACTTGCGCCAGACAGCCACAAAAATGCGAAACACAAGACGAAAATTCAAGTAGAAAAGCACTTTTAGTTAATGCCAACTGTCTAATTCTCGCTTTCAAACTAACCAATTCTTAAAGACCAAAGAATTTAAATCATTTATATCATTTCATGTATACTAACTTGTTCTATGTCTATCTTTAAAAGAATACTCTAAGCAGGTAGAGCACTATTTGCCTTAAGTGCGAGCATCAAAGCAGAGTCTGAGCTGTAGCATGAACCGAAGCATTCACATTATTTATTATTTTCTTTTTTTTTTTTTGGCAAACGGACTAATATATCCAGAAAAAAAAAGCAATACAACAGGGCCTCTCCTGATGCATTGCATCGATTTAGAGCACGCTCTAATAATCGGCTTAATGAGTCACGAGAGAAACAGTGTCATAGCCTGGATAGCCATAGCCAAACTATGGCTAGTCCCTTATGAGGTCAACAAAACCGAATCAGTTCAATTTTAAGCGGCTCAAAATTTATAGTTAGTTAACTTTATTCACTTTGCTTAGTTGAAAATTTGAAACGGAGGCAGTTGCTTTAGTCTAGCATTCACTTTATTTAGCAAGCTTAAATTAGGTACAATAAATTGGAGTCAACTGGAAGAATCTAGCGGCCGTAGAAGCCACCGAAGCCGCCACCGGTGGACGCTGCAGAGGCAGAGGCACTGGCACTGCTGGCGCCACCGCCGTAGCCGCCATAGCCGCCGGGATAGCCGCCTCTGAAGCCGCCATAGCCGCCAGGAAAGCCGCCTCTGAAGCCGCCAAAGCCGCCGGGATAGCCTCCATAGCCGCCGTATCCGCCATAACCGAACTGCGGCAGCGCCTCCAGCACGCCAAAGAGCGCGATTATCACCACGAGGAAAACACTAACAGCTCGCATTGTGTGTGGGTCCGATCTCTAACGAATTTACTTGGAAATGTGCGTGTCCGCCTCGAGCGGTGGCCCATTTTATACAGAAGATCGGCTGAGAACTGGATGTGTGATTCAAACTTTATTCTAATTAACCGATTTAGGCCGCCTCTAAGAACCGGTCTGAGGTTAGGGTTTCGCTCTGCGTTGAAGCTGGCTTGTCTTTGGGAATCACAGTGTCTACTCTGCTTAGTTTGCCTTTTTATTATTTATTTATTATTTTTGTTGTTGCTCTTTTTTTTCATAATGAATTCAATTACGTTTTGCTCGTTTTTGTTTATCACATTCACAGGTGGCAAAAAAAAAAAAAAAAAAAAAAGAGCTTAGTTTGTAAACAAATGTTAATCAACCCATCAATCGGGTTTCTATACATTTCCAATTTCTATTCGGGGTGCTTTTTTTAGACGGGTTGACCATAATAAAGGTCAGATACACACTCGAGTGCAGTCATGGAAATATCTAAATATGTACATATGTCGAGCAGTAATTCATTTCATGTGCTAGCCTGACCCAAGTTTCAAATGTCAAATTCACTCATATGTAGATATTTGATGAATTGCTACGCATCAAATATACAGGACGCTAGGCTTACATTCCCTTTTGGAAACCTTAAACGACAAAATTTGCTGCTATGCATATCCCAGGTGCACTCATTTATTGTCCAGGCGTCTTCTCATCAGAATGGCTTCAGGTATGCACTGGAAATTATACGGAAGCGCTTGAGAACAAGTACTTGTCATTTGACATTTCTAGGAACGATCGGTATGCCATATATCGTTTAAGTTACGCTCCAAAAATCTATTTGATTATCTGTGGCTCGGAACTGTTTAATCACTGTGTTGGAGTCAATGTTGTCGATACCAAAACAATTAACTGCACCCACACAAATGGGTTTCAACGTAGCTTTTCCTTTTTCCGACCTTATATCGAATGCATTGATACTACGTTTGCGTTTACCAGCGATTTGTTTAGAAGTTGCACAACTGCGGGAACAATCAACAATACATTACTACCGAGGACAAATCCCATGCTCGAAAATGATTATACGGGGCTGATCTTTCCAGGCGTACTGAATGAATTTGCTATGAATAAGACACGCAACAAAGGAACTAACATTGATCAGAATATTTGGCTATTGGCTTTTGTGGCAGTATTTACGCTTATTGCAATCTTTCGAAGAATATTCTTGTAAAAATAATCGTTCACAAAAAGCTAATAAATAGTGGATTCACATACAAAGCCTGGTAAGCCAAATAAAGAAATGGTTTCAGCTGTCAAAATTATTTGCTCATCCCTCTTTTTTAGCCGATTGGATTAATTTCCCAACTTTTCCTCGTATGATTTGATTGTAGAGGAGCGTAATTCTATACATCGTTCAATTGACATGAATTTTGGCTCGAATTTGTTGTGTTTGAATTTCGCTTAACATTCCTAAAAATAAGAATTAGGCATAATAAAGAAGCATTTTAATTTTAAATGGGTTTCTTTTTATAACTATGTATATAGTTGGAAATTTGCACATATTGTCTAATTGAATGAAGTATCGTCGATTAGAATAGAGCCATGAGCTATATTTTTCAAGTCTTCCATATGATTTATAATGCTGACAGTATTGTCTCCGGCCGGATCACAACAGAGCTACGCAGAATTCGTCATCATTCGAGCACATGCTTGAGTACCACACAAATCTCATCACCCTCGTCATAGTATCTATGTATGTGTATGTGTGTTTAAGGAGCTGTCAAGAAGATTGCAACTGCAACTCAAACTGCGGCTGCGCTTCGGGTCGTCTTTCATCTGACAGAACAGAGGGCAATTGAAGTGCCTCCTGTTGTCTTACTCTGTCGGACTGTGTCAGCCCTATGTAGGAGCTCTCACTCGCTTTGATATATGCACATCTGTATGAATAATTGTTTTTTAACAGACCCTAAATTATCGTGCAATTACATAAATTGCGGGCACAGAGCCAACTAAACTGAGAGCTCCTCTGTTTATATAGTTTAGATACTGCATGGAAAGGTAATATGAGTATATCGCTTGCAATGTTATTCGGGCACTGATGATGTTGAATGTGGAGATAACTGAAGTTCATGTTCCTAAAATCTGAAGGAATTAACATTGATATCTAATACATATTTGATCTAAAAATCTAGCCATGGATAAAAAATCATATAAAACTAAAAAGATCAATTTTACAGAACAAATTAGACATCAATATTAGCTTGGCCGATGAGCGATGAAATGCATCGAGCAAGAGTACATAAAATTACCTTCCAGTACTCTAGGAGGTCAGTAAGCATTGTTTTAATATGGTATTAACAGATCTACCGTTAATGGGTACATTAGACCTAAGCCATTGCACCGAGAATAGCTCAACGTGATAATGTAGAAATTCACTCGCAGCTGAATTCGTCACCTAGTAGGAATAGGGATACAAGCGCCTTGTTGGAACTGGAATTTCTTGTACGACATTTGATTTCAACAAGCTACCACTCCCTCTCACTCTCCCAATCCCATATTTCTCATTCTGGCTGCATTTCTGCGGTCTTCTCTTACTCTCTATTTCAACTTACATTGTCAGGGTGCTGTTGCCTTGCAACATGTAGCATGTCAGCAAATGTCGTGGCTCGGTTAATTTGCCATCCCTTGGCGTGTCGCCTGCAACTATTTTGCCGCATCGCAATAAGGGACTAACGCATTTTTTTTGCCTCTGTGCTGCCTCTCAAGCCATATTGTCATTTGGTAAATATTGTAAAAATGTTGAGACTACACACACACAAACACTCACACACGCACACTCGTTCACACTGATTCCATTTCTCTTACACTTGCTCTTTATGCAAATTAGTTGCAGATAACGCTTACATACCAAATGTTAATTTGCATTTTTGTGGCCTGTCAGGCCGGCATGAGAAAGGAATTTTTATTTACATTTAAACTTTTTCATAGTACTTGTTAACCTTTTGTCTATTAAGCGAATGGCACAGAAGTGAATATCCCCACACTCGCCGAGGATACCCCCGGAATGTGGTTCTATTGTGGTTTGCTATTATAGGGCATACTTATTATACCCTGAACCCATTGAAGAAGGTAGATTCGATACTAGAAATAAAACTAACAAAATTGTAAGAATATACTCAATCTATCCTGCGTAGATCGGGTTAGCCTAGGCCAAGTTTTCAACGTTATAATCATAAGAGCCAACTTACAATTTCGATTCCACTTTCAAGTCCCATCCGAATCAAAATATTTAAAAATGTTTTCCGTAAGTAAAAACGAAATTTGCTCCTACATCTATGTACCAGATTGGGTGAAGTTCTGCTCTGATATTTATCCGGACGAGCTCGAACGAAAGTGGGGTGCATATGAGCTGAAAACAGGCAATCCTTATACCATATATGAATTAGCAACGTTGCCGAAGACCTATGTGATTATCTATGGCGAGACTTTTTACGAAAGCTGCTTGGGAGTAGATATTATCGATTACAGGACTTTTAATTGCCTTCGTGAAAATAATACGCTGACCGCCTTCAAATTTAAGCAATCCAGTATTGAATGTATTAATCATTCGTTTGATTTCACCGACGATCTGATCGCCAGCTGCATAGCTGCCAATGAGAAACAGAATATAGTGATCCCCAAAAACAAGGATTACATTACTCCATACATTAATGAATTTACGGGCCTGATCTTTCCCGGCGAATTGACTGAACACAGTGCAAATATGTCACACAACAAATGCTCAAGGGTTGATCAAAATATTTGGTTCATATTGTTTGTGGCTTTATTTTCGTTTATATTTATCCGTCGTGGAAAATTCTTGAACAAAAAACTCAAAGAGACGAATAAATACTCGGTAAAAAACGAGTAAAAATTGATTGACTTTACATAGATATGCATGTATATATATAAGTACCTACAAAGTAAATCGGGAGTCTAGCACATACGGTATTCAAGTAATTCTCAAGATGAGATATCGATAGGAAAGTAAGTATTCATTTAACATTTATAGATAGCTCCGTTAATACGAACAGTCAGACGGACATATGGACATGGCTTCATCAGCTCAGCTCCTCATCGTCCTGTACAAGAATATTTCTGTGTGCATTATGGGCTCATTCACGCCTCCTTCTCCCTCTTACGTTCAGTATTATAAAACCATATATGCCAAGGGTATGTGGTAGTCACGCATACCCGTATATAGAACACTCTTAGTTATTCATGTATGGAATCGTGTTGAGGCTTTATTGTATGATAAATTAGATGGTCTCATAGAGATTTGCATTAAATCCTTTGGGAAGTTTTGGCTCAGCTGCCATTGACTATAACTCTTGCTCTCTCTCCCTCTCTCTCTCTCTCTCTCTGCATACAAAGTAGAAAGTCATTTGAAACTTAATCTAAGTTACATAAATACCTTAATTTACCTGCTGTCTCAGACAGGTTTCAACACACTGTAGTTTCCATTCATTATGGCAATCTGTCTTTTTAATTGCGTTAGCCGCAAACCTAATGTACTTCAATGGGGATGTGGATTGGAAAAGTTTACCAGAGTCTTTTCCTTTTTGTTGCTCGACTTTAATTAAGTTTTATTATACAAATTTACACATGCGTATAAGACACACAAACACCCATACACACACACACACACATATATATATATATATATATGTAAGCGCACACATTTGAGTCTTGTAATCATAGATATGCATATGAACTTTTAATTAATTCATCTATCAAAGTATATAATTAAATCAGCGATGTTAATTTGGCAAACCTGTGACAGCTAAATAATTGAAAAGCCCGGAAAGTATTCATGATAGGGCAAAATATGCATAGTTAATGATTATAAATTGGCCTGGTTTTTTCCATAGAAATGTTTTTTTTTTTTTTTTTTACTCCCCCTTTGGCATTTATGTTTATGAATTTTTAACTGTGAAACGCAATTTAACTATAAGAAAATGTAAAATGAGCTCTGAGGTCGCGCGCCGCTGAGCTCATTCAGATCAAATTAGAATCCGATTAATTTAGCATATTTTATTAAAAGCTCTACTATATAAATATATATATACATATATATTTATATTTATATATTAGTCAGGTATAAATTTCGTATAAATAATATTATAATAATGCAATTGTGCTAATTGAAATACAGATGAGTTTCGCCTCCATCGCACATCAGAGCGAGGGATACGCATTCTTCGCGTAGTTCACACAGTAGTTGGGCGCCCCGAAGAAGGAGCAGACGCCATTGGCACTGCTTGGGTTCGCGCCGAATCCTCCATAGCAATTGGAATAGTTCTGGCAGGAGCGCAGCTCAAGTGGTGCAAAGTTCAGGGCGTATGCTCCGGGTGGGGCACTGTGCGTCAAATTGGGGTACTTGTGCATATTGTTGGGCACCGGAGCCGGCACCAGCTGCGTCGACGTGTCCAAGAGCGGACGACCGAGGCTGACGCTGCGCTCGTTGCGCCGAAATTTGGCACGACGATTCTGGAACCAGACCTGAGGTGGATTGGAGCTTACAAAGGGTTCATATGGTTGGCTAAGCTAACCCGTGGCTTACCTGCACTCGTGCCTCGCTCAGATGCACCTTGGTGGCCAGTTCCTCGCGTACAAATGCATCCGGATAATGGGTGCGCTCGAAGACCTTCTCCAGGGCTGTGAGCTGAGCTGAGCTGAAGGTGGTGCGATTGCGACGCGGCTTCCTGGAATGCCCCGAGTTGAGATTGTTGGGGTAATCTACGGCACCGCCGCCGCCAACGCCGCCTACAACGACAAGGAGAGCGAGAACGGAAGACAATTATAGAACAATTAATAAGAAAATCTTTGGCTTTTATTGAGATTCGTGGAAGCCCCATAAATAATCGATTAGAGCCCGGACATATACTATTAATTTGTCAGCCGAAGAATTTTCGGGCGCACTTTTATGTTTCTCAACACATTAAATTTTGCATTCCCGTTGATCCTTTCGCTGGCGCTGTACGGGAGGGTCATAAACATTTGGCATGGGTCATAAAATATATTTGTATACATGCATATTTATATGAGTGAGTGTATGTATATTTCAACATGCTCGGGCAGCTGTCTACTAATTTTAGGTGGCAAGCCGACGTACACAACAAACGCCACAAATTTACGATCTATTAATTAAACCGAAATTGTGACATTAAGCGAACAGCTACTTTCACTAATTGATTTCAGACGAAAGACAAAGATGATAAAAAAAAAGAACAAGAGCTGAATAGAATATGCAGAGTGTATGCATAAATAAAATCATTTCGTATGCAAAAGAATTTGCAGATAACCAAATCGTGCTTCCATAACACTCTAAACATTTTATAATGGGCTTATAACAGTCAATAGAAGGCAATATGTAAAAAAGGAACTTTAATTGCAAATGAATCTCAACCGTGTAACTGTATTAGTTTGCTCAAGTTTGTCTGCGGATTCTACTGTATTGTCTAAAAATAAATGAAGCTTTACAAATAATATTTTAGGTATATTATTTAAAATTTTTTGCTCCATTGAAATCATTATGATTGTTATTTTTAATGCAAATGATAATATTTAATATTCTAATTAAAAGTAAATTTAAAATGTAATGTATTAGCAGTCAAGGCACTTGACTGGAGTATTTTATTTATAATAAGAATGCTATTCAAATTTACCTTAAATTTTGTTTATCAAAATCTCTCATATATTATCGAGAATTCTATAAATCTTTCTAATATGATTAAATGTAATTTAAACTTAGGCTATTTCTTCTTGTAGAAATCTTTTTAAAATTCCAGGGTTTATGGAAAACAAATAACATTAAGGAATATTCAATTTAAATGAATAAAAAATTTAGAAGCCTAACTAACACGGTTTGCCTTACTCACTTCAAGTGGACGCATTCAATATGCTTATATGTAAGATGGGGTTATTTCCTAGTAACTGTTTCAAATTTCATACTCAAAAAGAAACTGACGAAAAGTGGATTATGTTTATACACACAGTTGGACATTCAAGTGGACTGGAGGACCCTAATCCAGATGTATACATTTGTGTATACAACTAAAAACAGGCTGAGCTACTAAATACCTTCAAAATGGATAAGTAAATTGAGATTAACAAGTGAAAAATATGCTCTAAGTATTTGAAAAGAATAATTCAACTTATCAAGAGAAATAAAATATTTCTAATATAGACAACAAATGCAATTATTTATTCAATTTATTTCATTTTAAAAGAGTTAGTATCATTTATGTATTATTGTTGTTCATTGTTCATTACATATTGTTCGCTCAATAATAAACTTTTCCTATATTCTAATAAGTAGATTTATTTTCGATATATTGAGTAACATTGGAAAACTTTGTAAATTAAATTTTTTCGTTCATATTAGTATTTTTGTTACGATCTGTTATAAAAGTTAATAAATAGTATCTCTTATTTAAATATCAATACAAAATTTATAAGATTCTATATTTAAATTTTAATAAAAACCATATTGCTCTTTTAACAATATATTTTTAACTTATAAAAAATAAGGACAGTCGTATAGAATATACGTTTTTTTTTTTTTTATAATTGAACTAGAGATTCCGCACTAATATTCTTTTAAGGAATTCTTGGTAGTATAGCATATAATGGAATATAAAATTCTTTACATTCACATAGCCATGTTTTCAGCTATGTTTGAATGAAAATCATGTTATGTATTGCAGTATGCGATGTTTAGCTGGTAAATGATAAATTTGAATTGAAATGAGCTGAAAATTTATGATATTATGCGCACGCATGAAAGGCAAATATATGTTGATATCTACACACATATATATAAATATATATATGCTTATACATACAAGTAGATATAGTTATGCATGTGATTTATTTGGGTAGCTGCAACTACAGCTCATGCATGACATCTAGGTGCCATATGTGGGCGACATTCGCTCATTTATGCCGCCGCCAATTGCACAACCAAATGGATGACAGCCTCATCTTTGTGTGCATATTTCTTTTTCATTTTTCATTTTTCATTTTCTTTTTTTCGTTTTCCATTGCTGCTGTGCGAAAAAGCTAAGGAGCGCACGGGCGCTGGCGTGGCTCTGTCTCCGGCTCCTGCTCCGGCTCCGGGTTGTCTCCTGGCCTGGTTTTAGGCCCGTGCTGTTGTCAGCGGTATAATTTGCTATGAAATATACGCAGCTCATTGTCACTGCTGGCAATGGCAATGCTATCAGGAGTCAACTCTCAATCGTTGGCCACGCACACAGTTGCTGTGCCTCTTTGCTTTCCCCCTTTCAGCTGCATTTCCGACTGCAGACAACACTTCAACAATGTCAACATGACAAAACGTAATCAAAGCTGACATGATATTCCCTCAGAGGCCGCATGCCTTTGAACAACCGAAGCGCCAAAGAGCGCAGCCCAACGACTATATTTTCCAAGTGGAGCATAAAACGACCAGCCACATCCCAGCCAGTCGCAGTCGCCGTTGCCGTTGCCGCTACCGTTGCTGCTGCAGTTGCTGCTGCAGTTGCAGTTGCAGTTGCAGTTTCAGTTGCAGCCCCTATCCCACGTTCACTGTAAATGGCTGAGACCAGAGGCGTGTGTGTTTATTTTTATCATTGCTCGGATTGTAACATGTGCCCGTCTTCAGTTCGGCTCTCTTTCCCTAGCCATGCCCATGCCCATGTCTATGCCTATCCACAAATCTGATTGAGGTTTCCCTTTCGATTTGGAGTTTTCGTGCTTTGCTTTTTTATTTTATTTTATTTTATTAAGCCACAACTGTTTTTTATCGCTGCTTGCCCGATTCGCTGGCAATTCAAATTAAACAGCTCGTCTTCCCACTCCTCCCCTGGGACCTGGTGCGGCACTGCAGTTGCTCTTATGGAGCGCCTGGCCTGATCTACGATGCCATCCCGCGGACAGCTCCGCTGACAAATTGAGACAAATGGCGTGGGTAAAAGATTTGGTTGGGTTAAGGAAAAAAAAGAAGCTGAATCTGACTACACGGAATGTATAGCCCGATGATTACCACCCTGAAGCAGACGTGTGGCATGTCGAAATGATAAACAACAAAATGCCTTTAAACTACCTTAAGTGAATAGCAGGGATTAACAAATGAAAGCCCATTTAAGTATAATTTTATCATCATTTGCAAATTCAAAGCAGCTTATCGAATATATTGGAGTGATGAATTATAAAATACATATGATTGTTGATATTAATTTATGCGATAAATCCATAAATTATTAAATTTTTATCATTTATGGTATAATAATAATAAATCATAAAGATGCAACGGATGCTGAGCCTTTTTACTTTGTTTTATACATATATTTATATATAATTTATAATTAATTATATATAATTTTTGAAATTGATCTTTAATATAAATATTGAGTTGATTTTGAAGCGATTATACAAATCAATAAAATATTTATTTGAGCAACTTTTATTTCTAAAAAAATAAACATTTTTTTTTGAATATAACTATTGAAAAATCAATGTAGATTATGTATTTTTTGAAAGTTATTCTAATATATAAAAATATATATATATTTCTATATATCTTAAATATATATATTATTCTATATATTTAAAAGACAATTATATACACAATTTATATTTATCTTCAAAATGATACTAATATCTATATTTGCAATACAAAAATATCTTTTTAAATACGTTTATTAAACATTTTAATAATTTTTTATATTGGAACTATATATTCAAAACAACAAACCTTGTCAATAATTTCACTTATATGTTATAAAATTTTCAAAGGGTAGGAAATTTGAAATATTTATACAATGTTATTATAATAAAATGTTGTAAATAAATATAAAAAATCTTGGCAAAAACTTAAAATTCTTAAGGAAAATAAAAAAAAATATTATAATTCATATTAAATTTGTATTTTTGCTGTTACAATTAGTTTTATATTTGACAAAAAAAAAAAAAAAAAAACAATTATTATACGTCTGTCAAAAAAAACGTAATTATGTGGAGTGCAGGATCTATCCCAAATGTATCGTAAAAATATATATTTTTGATACATAATTAGGCTGTTATAACTAGAAAATCTCACATATAGGCGAGTCTCTTGAGAGTGTTAATTAAATTAAGAAATTATCTCAAATGTATTAAAAGTCGCATTTGAAACGAATCGCATTTTGATTATATTGCTGTGACTGATGCGTATGTGATCCCAATTATTATTTAATAATAATATAATAATATAATAGAGTCTAACTTACCAAAGTTATTGGCCAGCTCCATGGATAACTTGCTCTTGGCAAACGCATCCTGTTTCAGTTCGATGAGATTGTCCACGGAGAAGCGATGCATTTTGTCCAGCTCTCGGCGATTTGCAATTTCCTTATCCTTGACGTAGGCGGCCTGATGCAGTTTCTCATCCAGCTCCAGGGGCGGGGCGGGCGGCGCGGCATACGTCGCCTCGCTGGATGCCAAGGTGTGAGCTGGCCCGGAACCGGGTCCGGATGCATTGGACGTCGCCGACGGCATTGTCGAGGCGGCATAATAGAAATTGCCGGCACCATCGACGGGTATGGAATGCAGCTGCTGCTGATAGTTTAACATGGCTGGCGAATTGAATTGAGATTCTTGTGCAAACCACTTGGTCAATCACTGTTTTCCCTAATTGGGCAATTGTTAATAATGGCGATGATGGGGGCAATGGTGACGATGGCGATGGCGATGCGAGGAAAAGGGCAGAGAAACAGACAATTCAATTGGGCGTGCGAATTGTGCGTTAAAATTCTTCATTTGTCTTTCTAATTGGATGCTGATTGAATTAATTTATTTTGTTTTCTCACTGCGCGGCTGCATCTGCTGCTTCTGGGGGCATCCTGCGCGAACTTAGTTAATTAGATTAGCACACAACACATAAACGAGTTAATTACGATAATTGTCGCGACGATACTAAACCGTGCCAAAGTCGTGTGCCCACTGAAATTAGCCTCAAGATGCGAGCCGCCTCAACATATCCACATTCATCCACACACACACACACACCCAAACACACACATGTTGCCACTCTCCTCGGGCTGCTCACCCTGCTCACTCTTCTCAAGTGCGTTTGCTCTCGTTCTCTCGCGATCGCTAATTATAGCAGCCCGGCTGCCATTGGCCGATCGCAGCGAGATCGACGCCTGCCGCCGACATTTTGAGTGGGCGTTGCCGCTCGGCGAACGGAAAAACTCGAATGAAATACGAGGTGAAAAGTAGCAACAAGTTCGGCCCATTTAAGTGGCAATAAATACCAATTAGTGGTCGCGTAATGCTCGAGTTCCAATTGTCCTTGCTGGGCATCTGCTGTTGTCGTTGTTGTTGTTGGTGTTGTCGTTGTCGTTGTTGTTGTTGGTGTTTGTGTTCCATTTTCACAGGATGCGTTGCATCATGTTCTTGAGTTGCATGCAGCGCATAAATCTTGGCACGCACAATGTTTGTCATCCTTGTTAGCTAATTTCCATAACCACAACATGATGTTAATGTTTCGAGCCATTGCCAGGCATCGCCCGGCTGCATATGCGACAAGCAGCGAAACGGGGGCAAGGATGCATGCCTGCCTGCGGCAAGGGCGTGCAGCGTGGGCGGAACTGTCAGTTAAGTGCAGTGCGCGACTGCTGCAGTTGCTGTTGTTGCTGCTCAATTGCAGTTGCAGTTGCCGTCGGTGCATCCCTATTTGCTGGCTGATAATTGATTCCCTTGATCTGTGATAGAAACCAGAGCCGAGAGCAGGTGAATTTGGTCTATCTCATGCTGAATGGAGTAAGGGGAAGTTAGCCAAGAGTCAACTCCTTAGCACACATTTGCTCATTAGGAGCCGCCAGCCAGCTATCTGCTGAAATTATAATATTTCTGACAAGCCAACTCTCGTGCCCTCAAATTGAGCTGTCACAGAAGTTTATCCAAAGTACTTGACACTCTACTGCGGCCTGGGCTCAGGCTCTGGCTCTAGCGCTGGCGCTGGCGTTGGCTGTGGTCCTGGGTTTGGCTTTACAAATTATCTCACGTTTTCGTGTTCAAAGTTCTTGAGAAATGTTGCGGTGTGTATTTTTAATAAAACTTCAAACTTTTGCGCTACTTGCTACGCTCGCGTGCAACTGAAAGCAGCTGGGCGTGGCTTTGCGCTGGTAATACGTCTTACCTGCAAGGCGCACACACATGCACACATGCGCGCATACACGAAAAACAAAGCAGCTGGAATTCTTCTGGCAAGTTGGAAACTTGAGCAGACAGTTTTAATGTTGTCAGATAGCAGAAAGTAACTGCACTTGGCGTGGTCCGAGCTAAACATGGGTTGGCCGGAATGCCTCCAACAACGGACAGGCATCTCAATAATACAGCCGGAATGCTCATCATGTGGAATTATATGTGGGGCACTAAAAAAAAACAATAGAGGAGAATAGGGAAATTCTATTTAAATTTATGCATGCATATGTAAATATATATATGTGAAGAACTGTGGTTCTATTTTGTGGCTGCTCCCAAAAGTATGCAATAAATAAATATTTTCCAGGAGAAGAAAATTCCATTTGTGCCGTTGGCTGTTTAAAGTGAGCAGACTTTCCAGTATTCAATGCACTTTTGTTTGGCTCAATAAAAAGGAAAACAATTTAGGGCATTTGCCAAAACTTCTGTTTGCATCATTTGCCATTTCACATTTCGCATTTCACAAGTCTGCGCTTGTTTCGAAATTTCCATAAATACGCCATTATGTAGAGAGAGATGAGCGGGAGGGGATTGGCATCGTGACCAAAACCGCATTGTGGTGTATTTCGTGTTATGCGGTTATGGGGCATGCAACATGGCAAAAATAAATTGCAATTCACGAACTGCAACTGCATGTGCCTGTGCATGTGCATGTGCATGTGTGAGATGTGAGATGTGTGACAACAGATACGAGGACGAGAGTCATGCAACACGTGGGGCCGCCCCCTGGTCAAATGCTAATTAAAAACCCGGGCGAGAGCGAGCGAGATGGCAGCAGCAGAGGGTGTTACTTAACACTGACGACAATAACCAAAAACCAATACCAATGCCAATGCCAGCCCCAATACCAATACCAATAGCAATCTCAATATAACCGCATGACGACATCGATTTGCATAAAATTAAACAAAGTGGCACATTTTCAATTTTGTTCTCTTGGAATCACAGCAGCAAAGGAATCCAAGCGATAAATATTCAATGCCTGTTGACGGACTCTGGCAGATGTTGGGGAACATAGCACAAGCAGGCGCAGAAGGAGCAGCAGCAGGAGCTGCTGAAGAAGAACCAAAGGTCCTCCAGCCTGTGGCCCATAAATGTCCAGCTCCAGCTGCCCGCTCTGCATTTATAAATTATGCAAGCGATTTTTAAATTGAACTCTGTTTTGGCTCAGCTTTGCTCATTTCAGCCTGCTCAGATGGAAGACAGCCAGCGGGCATTGCACAGCCTCAAAGTACTCTATTTAGTAGATGAAAACATGTTTTTTTATTTATTAAGTTTTTTTTTTTTTTTAAATAGAGAAAAATATAATTAACTAAATAAAAATAATAAAAAATATAATTTGTATATTATTTTTTATTTTTAATAATAAGAATATACAACTTTATTTATATATTATTTATATTTTTTATTTATTTTCATTCTTTTTCAATCTACCACATGTCATTATTATTATTATTACATATAATTTTTTTTATTAAAGATTTTTACATTTAAGAAAAATAATAAGTTATTATTAGTAACTGATCACGTTACAAGTATATTACTTCAAATATTTAACAATATAATCAAGTATTATAGGAAAGATCTTCATCGGATATCTAATGGTTGGCGCCTTTTGAGTTCTTTATTTCCTGGCTTGATAATTACGTGTTTCAGTTGAACTTGTGCTAATACTAGGCTGATGACTAAACCGTTATCTACACCTTAAGCCACATAAAGCATAACATCTCACACCCTATGAACTCTTGGGCTATCATTTACGATGCCATGTGCTACCATTTTAGATGCAGCTTAATGAAATACACATTAAAATTCCCCCACTAATATTAAAAATAGAAATTGGCTTTTATTCCACAAACTGCTCTGCCTAATATGCCCACACGACATATGGGTTACAGGGTATAAGTCTCTAGCTAAAAGGCTTGCTGATGACCCAACTCACAAGGAACTATACGATACCTGTGTGTGTGTGTGAGTGCGTGTGTGCGCCTAACGAAGTCTAATGTGGCCGGTGTGTCAGTGGGCGTGGCACACTCTTAACTTGCTTTTAAAACTTGCTTCCTCCGTGGGGACTGAAATATTCATGCGTTTCATATAGTTGCGCTCGGGCCTATGTCACAATAAAAGTCAAAAAGCTTTTCGTGCCGTAATTGATGTAAATCCCCGCACCGTCAAAAAGCAGCGCATGATGATGCAGCTGCAGGCCGACAGGGGGCGCTACAGTGTATGTATGCACATGTAATTGATTTTCTGTTTACGCAACTCCCAACTGCTTGGCGTGTGTGTGTCAGTGTGTGTGTGTGTGTGTGTGTGTGTGTGTGTGTGTGTGTGTGTGTGTATGTTTATGTGTGTGTGTGTGTGTGTGTGTATGTGTTTGTGGTATGTCAAACAGCACGCATCCTGTGTGCTGCTTCCGGTTATTTCTTGTTATTATATTTCATTGCCTGCTACAGAGGCGGCATTCGCATTGCGAGAAACAAAAAGAAAATGAAAATGAAAACGAAAACGAAGCAAATTTTCGCAGAGTAAGTTTTCCGTTCGAAATGAGATGGTGCGAATGATGGATCGAGGGGCGCTGCTCGCCCGGCGGGGCATATGCCAACACTTGTTTTCTGTTAAGTGATTTAGGCAAAAGTTTTCACCCTTCGCTACCCGCTGGCTGCTGTCAGGCAGCGTTTCGTTTGGCATTCGTGTTTGGCATTTTGGTTAGACGACACGCTCGACAAGAGCATTGAACAGGAGATGGGGTGTGAGGCGGGGCTATGCGGTGTGTAGCTGTTTTTTGAAATATCGGAAATGTTTTACAAAACTTTTGCCAGCTATAAGTTGGCTCACTGAATAGCTGCCACATAATCGGCGTCAAGTGAAATTCATTTTCTTGACAAACAACATGAACTTCAAAGACCACGTTCCCAATTTCCCCGTCGCCCGCCCCTGGCCGCTCGCCACCTATACACCCCCTGCCCGGGTCGGCCCAGTTCCACGCGCTCATTGCTGTCTCTTCCGACAAGGAAATTGAAATGCTACGTGTGTGTGCAACATTTACACCTGGCGGGCCGCGGCCTGGCTTAGCCTATTAATTGTGGCTGCAAATTGATTTAACCGCCAAATTACAGTTAGTTGTTGTACGTGCAGCAGTCCTTTAATCCCCTGAGTATGATATTGTAAAATAATTGATCACAATTCGATGTTCATGCGATTAATTGTCTGCAAATATGTTAGCAAGCGAGAAAACACAATTGAATCTCTGCTGCTGCTGTTGCTGCTGTTGCTATTGTCATGTCATTAGTTGATTGCGAATTTCCAATCAATTTGTTTCTTATATGCTCTACTCTGTGCCATACTCCATATGGCATGCAGTGCGCAGAGGGGGGAGCTCGATATTGGTTGAAATATTTCAAAATATGCATTTGTGGACAGGGTATCATCGACTACCTACTCCTTTCGCTGGCCCTCCCCCTCCCACGGCAGCTTTTTTGTCAGCTCAGTCAGCTGCAAAGTCAGCTCCATTTAAATTTCGCTCACGTTTGCTGGCGGATGAACTGCAGAAAAGAAAGCAACGCGAATGGAAAAATCAACGGATACGGATGTGAGGTTCCCAAGCCCGAGACTCTGGCTGGCGCCGTCGCCTGCAATCAGATGCAATTAGAGCGTCAGAAAGCAAAACATTCAACCGTAGCTGAAATGACACTGAAATTCAATTTACAATAACAAGTAAAACAAAAGAGAAACAGAGAAAAAGTAAAAGAAAAAGGAACAGCAAACAAAACTGAAAAAGTGCAAGTGATTTTTAGTTAGTTTTTATTTCAGCTCCCATTCGGGTCAAGTATTCGGATGAGTGAGTGATTGAAGGCGAGGCCGAGATATTGCTCAGACGAGATGAGTGCGTTGACAATATGCAATCATCTTAATGTGCAGCATTTCACGTGATTAATTTCACTTTATTGACTTCACATTCGAGTGAAGTGCGCCCAAATGCCCGAATATGCCGAGCCTTTTCAGTTTGCTCCATGGCCCACTTGGCTGCCAGCTGAACTGATTCCGAGTCATGCTTGAATTATGCCTCAAGTGTGCCGGACTAAGATATTTATGGCAAACAAGCCTTGGCTTTGTCTCTACTTTCACTCGAGTTCACTCAAGACCAAATGAATTTCAATTTGATTTATTAAAGAATAAATAAAGAGTTTATTAAATTGCAATTTTCATATGTCTAAAGGCAATTTTTAAATTAATTTATAAAGCTGTTCTTTGAACATGGCAAAGAACATAATTTTATATGCTTGAAAATTATTTCTCAGAAAGCTACATGAATATATAAGAAATATTCACTTTTATAAAATAGTATACGGTTTCTCTTCCTAGAAAATAACACAAAGAAAGTGAATATAAAAATGTATACATAAAAATATATACATACAAAGCAGGCGCATTTCGATATTTACTAATTTTTTCATCAATTTTTTCCTCATTTTACAGTATCATAATTTACTAACTGCTCTCTATGTATGGATAATGTAGGATAATATGCAGTAAAATAATTGTTCATCTCGGTCTAGTAGTTTTGGAATCTTTTGAATACCAAGAAACCATCAATTCCTTCTGTATATAATATCTACTAGGCATTACAGTAATCGCAACTGTATTTTACAGTCTAGCGAATACAAGAAAATAGAATGGTCTAGATCAAACACCAAATTTGCAACTCTCCAACTGGAGTCCTTGGCTCTTTCTGCTCTTCTTCTTCGTTTTCTATCTGAAGGGCACTTATATTACTTTATATGTAGACATCTCGTTCCTCTACTCAGTTGCTCTCCCTCTATTCAGACAGCAGCGGTTCAGTAATTGTTGAGCTTTGCTTGGACAGGCGTTACTCTAGCTCGTCTCATTTACAGTTAAAAGAGTGTCTTAAGACATCCTCTGCGATTGCATTTGCATCCGCTGCTGCTGGCATTGAAATTGAAGTTAACGTTGGCATCGACGTTATTATTGTGTGCCCACACAGATCCGTGCTAGGCAACCGTCCCACACACTAATGAGTGGGCGTGTCAGCATTACCCAATACAAACGTGCATACATACATACATACACATATACGTATGCAAATATCTCATACATACTTTAACCAGCTCAGAAGGGCATAAATCAAAATGCTGCAACTTTGTTGTAGCCAGGGAGTTTTTGGTCGGGGAGTGTTTCGTGTGCTGCTGCGCTTAGTGAAACTCATGCCCACCATGGATTAGGCCAGGATGATATACGTTTCGCGCGCGTGAGCAGATTCCGCATCCAGCTTTGCGCCATAAAGGCAGCGGTAAAGGCAAAGGTAAAGGTATTTCCCGCCCGCCCTCGCCGCCCACCTTTTTATGACAAGCTGTCCTCCATTGCCGTTCCGGCGAGGGCACTCGCTGGCGTTGATTGTGTGACGCCAGTGCCGCATAAAGTCAGCGCCAGGTGGCGCCAATCTCAATGTGGGTTGCTGCCTCGCTCTCTCTCTCTCTCTCTCTCCCTTTCTCTCTCTGTGTGTGTGTGTATCTGCAGGTGTCTCTACATTAAAAGCCATAAAAGATTCATAAAATGCATTTCGCACGCCGAAACCAAATATGCCGCAACATTCACGACGCCACATCCATAAATACGAGCCATATACGGCAGCAAGCGCCCATACGGACATAAATTTTAAAGTTTGTAATGTGCAGGTGTTCATAAAATGTATTTACGAGCACCGGCTTGTGGCAATGTGAGCTGCGCAGATACAGATACAAGCAGATACACATGTGCGAGTGTTCCTTAAGAGGCTTTTCGTCCCAAATGATGGGACAGTTGCATTTTTAACCCTAATGAAAGCAGCTAAGAGCACTAAATAGCCAACCTTTCCATAATGCTAATATTTACAGAAACTATGGCCTCCTCCTATACGAGGTTCGCCTATCATTTCCCCATGCTTTCCGTTCCAGCTGCCAAGCGTCTGGAAAAACTTTATCACGTACGCGACATTTGGCAATTGCTGCAAAATTGTGCACAAATTATATCAATTTCGAAACGTAATCATTGAATCTTATCAATTTTCTGACTGCCTCTCCCCCCTGATCCTGCTCCCCGCTCCGCCTCGCGAACATGGCACAGACACATCCGGCCAGACGGAGACGCTGCAAAATGTGAAAATCAAATATTTATGATACTTTTGAGCACAAATTTTCTGGCCGTCGGCAAAAGCAAACTACAAATTTTCTTTTTACGCCCCCCGCTCCGCTAAGCTCTCTGGATGGATCCACGGTTTTGCCTTCGGATTTATGTGCGTGCCTTCTGAAAATTCAATTTAATTTTCAGTTTTTCTAGCATGCGCCATGAGATTCCCAATGCATGAGCCTCAAGTCGCGAATGCCTTGAATTTAGTTTTCCTTTTTTCTTTTCGCAGTGATTTCATTTCGAAGGTCTGCGCATTCAGCCAATTGCACATCTTTTTTTTTCAGTGGCTCTGCATAAGCTATACCAGGCTGATTGCAATCATACAGCTGAAGCTCAGTAGCTGCATCAAATCTTTGGGTTCAGATGATGATGACATCATAAAACCCAAATTCAGTGGATCTATCAATGAGTTAGTTAGAAGAAGAATTTCCTGAGGACGAGATGAATCGACTTAGCCCTCTGTCTGTCTGTCCGCCCATCCGTCTCTATCTATTTATAACTATCTTAATCACAGATAACGACACCAAAAAAGTTTGCATTACAAGAGTATCATTTATGTTGGAACTCACCATGCATGAACGCGTCGATCTCTGAATCTATATGAAAACCTAGAGACCTGAAAAATTCTGGAGGTCTTTATAGAGCACGCGCAGATCAATTTTATTTATTTTTTATTAAAGTCATTTTAAAATATTTGTTAAAACAGTTTGTTGATTTCCTAAACATTAACAAAATATTATGCTAATGCTTCAGACCAGAGGACTCACATGGTCAACTCTCTCAATCAGGAATATATGGATACGCTCGCTGTCTGTGTGTCTAGCTGTATCTGCCACGCCGTTGAGCTCGTTGTATGCATAGCTATTGTGACATACGAAGCAATGCAAATAAGTGCATTAGCATAAGCAGCGGTCCATCTGAATTCGGTCGTATTGATAACAAGAATGTGGCAAGTGCTGGCCCGGCAAAGCCAAGTGGAGCTGTCGGGGCCATCTGACACTTTAAGCCAGAGAAAAGCAACTCGCCTGACCGCCTCGATGTAAAGCATTTGTACATATTATTCCAATCGGGCCATTTTATGGGACATGTACTCGGATGCCTTGGCTACACATAGATAAGCCCCAATTGAAGTTGCATTTGCCAGTTGAGCGATGCACGCAATGTCTCATGCCATTGGGTGTGGCAGCAGGAGCAGCAGCAGCAGCAGCACTCAGTGTCGTCCTGGTTGTTGTCCTTGTCGTTCTGTTGGTTTTGGCTCTGGCTCCGCAGTTTGAAGATGCTGCAATGCATTATGCTAAAATGTCATTGCGTGCTTATTGGCGTTACGCCCGTCTCTGTAGCTGTTGGCGATGCATATTGCCATCCGGATGAAACAGCGACTTATGCTAAACTGACAGCCAGCAGCAACCAGCCACAGCCAGAGACAGAGTCAGAGCGAGAGTCAGAGCGAGAGTCCTGCCGGAATGCTCGTGGAAAATTGAATGGAAGCTCGTTTATTTTGTTGCCATTTGCCATTGTGGCAAAGAAATTGACGCTCCATCGAGCGCTGCTGCGACAGGATTTGTCAGTGTCGTCGGGCGTGCCAAAGTTGCCAAGTTATAAATGCCTGGCAATCGCAACACAAAGGACATCCCCAGCACCAGGCTTTACCGCAAGCCCAACACTCTTGCCAGCCACTGTATGGGACTGTCATTATCGTTTGGCTTGCTCGCAATTACACATGCCATTGACACAGTTACCTCCATATGGTCGGGATGCCTTTCTGTCTTTCGCCTCGCCGCGCCCACCGCTCCGCCCATTCTTCTCGCAGAGATACCGAAATAAATGCCAGGACATTGGCTCTGGTTGCCTTCCTTTGCCCCAGCTCAAATTCAAACTGTCTCTGTGCCTCTGTCCAAGGAACATTGTGTTTTCTTTTGTTGGCCGTCTCATAAATTGCCCAGAGCTTCGTTTCGTTTGCGTTGAAAAGATATAGCTGCACACCTCCTCCCTAACACACACACCCACACACTCAGTCCTGTCAGGTCGATAAAATCCGTTTTAAAGCAATAGCTTTAAGCTACCTTTAACCAATCAACTCAAATGGAATTTCGGCTAGTGTATTAGACCAATTGTCAAAGCCTGTTTTCTTGTTTTTCTTTTGGTTTGAGGCTTACATTTGATGGATAAAATGCATATTTTTTAAATTAAATTTAAATTTGTATTTTTAATGTCTTTAAATTCCTAGCATACAGTTGATTTCTAAATAAACTGGCAAAGACTGTAAAATTTAATTTGTTCACCTCTTAGATGATAGGAGAGGAAGATTGTGTAAGGACTGCATATGACTTGCAGCTGAGAGCTCATGAAATTTAAAGGAAATGAATATAAGCAGTATTTAGATGTCTATAAGATAAATGCCGATATTGCAGATGTAAATATTACATGGCTATTTTTTGGTAAGACGTTTTATTGTATATGTAATGGGGTTTCATTTCAACAAGAAACTTTAAAATCTATTAAAGACTAAAATTGACACGAATATCATCATCACATCACAACTTTTGATTTGTTGATAACATAAAGAATTTGATATAGCTGATGGCCCAACTGACAAAGCTTTAAATTATAATTATAGTTTAAAATATTTTTCAAAGTCATTAAATCCAATCTTGTGCATGAATGACAAGATCAAAATATTTAATGATATATGATATAAATGTGCGAAAGCATGAAAAGCACATTTATGTATATTTAAGGCCAGACATTCATTATTTGAGATGAGGAGTTCAAGAATATTACTTATATTTTATCAGAATAAAGTTGAAATATTGGATCCATCTCGATAAGGTCAATGTGAAATTAATATTTAGACCGTTGCTCAATTTCTGACTAGGGCAGGGATTTCAGTTAAATAAAGTCCATTACATGGGA
This sequence comes from Drosophila arizonae, assembly GCF_054131065.1. Lineage (NCBI taxonomy): Eukaryota > Metazoa > Arthropoda > Insecta > Diptera > Drosophilidae > Drosophila > Drosophila arizonae. Next base: position 22,650,262 of record NC_142925.1, on the reverse strand, counting down.
CAAATATGTCGATGAGCTAAATCATATTTGCATTTCATGGGAATATAGGTTGGTTTATAAGCCATCCAGTTCTGAAATTTAATACTCCCATAGAATAACTGAAAATCCAATAGGAAAACAAATAACCTAATTTCAAGCTTTGAGCTCGGTAGTATCTATTTTGATCTATTTTGTACCTCATATTGAACCAAGTACAGAGAATGCCTTATAACTGAGCTGAACATGGCGACAGCCGTGGAGCGATCCATTTTGTAGAGATTGTAGAGCTTGAACTTCAATGGGTTGCGCACCAGCTGCAGCTGAAAGCTTTCATACTGAAAGGAATTGGCAATCCATTAGATCTGGTGATTGAAGCGAATATATCCACTTACCGCCATCTCGAAGCGTGAGTCTAGACCCGGAGCCAACGTTGAAAATTGCTGTAGCAGACTCTGCATTTCGCCATGAACGTCTAGAACAATGTACAGATTGTCCATGGTAATCACCACATCCGCAAAGTAGAAGAAGGTTTCGCAAAACAGGAGAAGGTTCACGTACTTCCAACTGGGAATGGCTTTGGTAACGTTGAAGCCGATAATGGTAAAGTAGATGGTGGCCATCACGGAAATGTAGGTAATGGCGGACACGCACAGGCTCTGAATGCCAAAGATGCGAGATGAGCATTGCAAAAGGCTTTGCAGTTGAGATTGCGTGCGGGCGATGTCCTCCAGTTGATCGGTCAGAGTGAAGTATCGACTCATGCGCGTAGTGCGCAGGCCAGGTTCAGCCTCCAGCGATCGAGCCGCTACGAGCACCGCCTTTAACTCCCGGTTGAGCAGGCAGTAGTGGCAATAGACATTCACGTTTATGAAGTAGATATGTGAGATGATGACATTGACCAACGCAGTCAGCGCATACAGCATTATAATGCTGACAGCCATGTAAACTGTCATGAGGCGTTGGAACACGAATAGAGTTAGGATGACCTGAAAGACTTCCGACAACAAAATGCTAAGACACTTAATCACAACTCGATGTCGCCACATTCTCGTTACTTCCGGCTTCCGAAACGCCAGTCGACTGAGGGCATTGATGAGCTCGATCAGGCGACGGCGCTGCCACCACCGGCTGAGCAGAGTGACCGAAACGCAGCTCAGCCGCGTCGTATGAATGACCAGGTAGAGGTATTCGGGCAGCACGCCGGCCTTGAGCCACATCGTGTGCATGAGTTCACTGTTACTCAACAAGATTAGCTGACTGAAGATCATGACGTTTGCCGCAGCTGCGTAGATCGAGGCCCGACGCGTGATCCGACCTCGTCCCGTTCTCAAATCAATCTCAAAGTTGAGCGCGCCCAGAAGCCGCGAGTAGAAGTACACTAAGCGCAGAATAAACTTCACCGGGTCGAACATTGTGTGGGACTGAAATGAATTGCAATTTCCAATTGTGTATAGACCCCTCTGATGCAATGACTGATTGACTGATATGATAATAGGCAGCTTGAATTAATTTCCTAATGGAACGACCCTAATAAGTAATAGTAATTACCGTTGTCATTCGATGAGCTTTACATACTGAAGCTGAACGAAAATCAGAATTTGATTGAAATGTATGTAAACGGCAGAAAGGGCCGTGGCTGACGCCATAAAATAAGGATATATATTCTACTCTTTGTCTATATGTATAAGAGTATAAGAGTTTATCTCGAATACTATAGGATATGAGAGTCACCAAGTTTTCTATGTAGATTAATGTGTATTTTATACAATTTTAATTTTTGCTGAATTTTGAGTACAGGCTAAACATGTGCGGAATTCTATATATCAAAGGTCATTTGCAAATTTAGCCGATATAAGAGTGATTTGGTAAGTTTTCTAATATGGAACATATTTACTAGAATATGTAGATTATATGCTGCTAAATTCATTAAAATCCATTAAGCGAAACAAATAAAACGTAATAATAAATTCTTTGGTTTCTGGTTTATCTTAGGGAAATCACACACGGTCCCCAGAAATAAGCTGTAGTTTTACTATCATATAATCGAATTGTTTATTGAAAACGGGTTCAGCTAATATAAATATGCATTTTTGAAGTCGTTTTGTATGAGCACCAGGGAACTGGTAACCACTGAGCTGGCCAAGGTGACTGCCTTCGACTTCTCCATGTTGTAGAGTCCCAGCACAGAGAACTTCAAGGGATTCCACGCCAGCTGCAACTGAAAGCTGTCAAACTGTGTGAAAATGTTAGATGTGATTGATCTTATATGAAACTGAATCGTGATTGTCTTACGACACTCGCCAGTCGCCGGTCCAGGCCCGGGGCGAGGATTGTGCTCTCCGAGAGCAGGCCCAGCATCTCGGCGTGTGCATCCAGCAGGGAGTACATTATGTTGACCGATATGTAAATGTCTGCGAAGTAGCAGGCGAAGTGTAAGCTAAGCAGCACCAAGTTGCTTACGTTCCAGTCCAAGCGAATGTCGCCAGTCAGTTCGCAGAAGGCTAAGTAGATCATGGCCACGCCCGCCATGTAGTAGCTGATGGTGATCAGCACGGTCTGCAGGCCGAAGCAGCTGGTTAAGATCTGCAGCAGCTTCTGCAGCTGGGACTGGGTGGCGGCTATCGCCTCCAGCTTGTCGGCCAGGGCACAACACGTGATGGCAAAGACACCTTTGCGGTACTCAAACTCCAGCCGTCGCACCTCGGCCAGAACCGAGCGCAGCTCCAGGTTGAGTAGGATATAGTGGGCGTAGATGTTGAGCAGGCCGAAGTAGTAGTGCGAGATAATCAGGTTGACGAGCACGGAGAGTATGTGCACAACGAGGACCGTGAGCACCAGTGCAACGGTGAACTCCTCGTAAATTCGCTGCAGCAGGACGATCGTCTGCAGGAGGTCAATGAGAAACGCGCTCAGCACTTTGCTTATGATGCCGCGTCGCCACATGCGCTTCACTCGGGGCTTCTGCTGCGCCAGGCGCTGAAAGGCGTTCACGAGTCGCATGAACCGCTGCCGATGCGCCCAGCGCGCCACTAGCGTCACGCACACACAGAGCACGCGACCGCCCTGGATCGCCACGTACAGGTAATCGTGCAAGTGCTCCGTCCGCGGCCACAGCGAGTCAATTACCTGTGTGCCGCACAGCCAGGGCAGGCTGCAAATGGTAATCACGTTCACCACGGCCGCGTAGATCGAGACTCGGCGTGTGATGAGCGCTCGACCCGTGGGCCAGTCGACCCCAAAGTTCAGCACGCCCATCAGCATGGAGTAGTAGTAGACAAATCGCAGCAGTGAGCTGATCAGGTCGGCCATGGCGGAGCACTGAACGGCACTGAACGTCCCGACATCTAGAGCCACTGAGGTCAGCTAGTAATTTCCACTGACTGTCTGGCTACGCAATAGAAGTAAGTTTATTACTTAAAATGAGCTACACAGAGCATTACCGACTGCCCAATACTCGTTCACAGCCGAAGAAAGTCTGAAGAATCTTACTCTCGTTGTGTATGAAGTCATCGAAAATATGAAAATACATGTATTTACATATATGTATGTACAAAATACAAATATATAAAAAATAAAAATAAAATCATATATTGTTGTTGAGCAACATTAATGTTTTTATTTATTTTTTTTTCTCTTTATATTATTTTATTTTTTTTTATTTTTCTTTTTCAATTAAATGCATATATTTTTATATTTATATATTGATATATGTATAAAGACTTATTTTTATTTTGTTGTATACAAATCATTATTTATTTACTAGTTCAATGAGTATAATTTAACGCCTGAAATATTTTTATTTTCTTTAATTTAATTTATGAATTAAATTTAATTAATTCTGATGATGATGGTAAAGTTAGTCTGGTAAAGCTAGTCACCTGAAGTCTCTCAATTCAAAATACTTCAAAGCTGAATCTCAACGCTTGTATCTTTCTATATGATATTTGAAGCCAATATACTCTCATCAATTCCAGTAAATAATCCAATGTTATCTTCGATCCGCTAACAAGCCATGTGCTTTGTTATCAGAGGTAACATCCTTTAGCATTTCGACATCAATTTGGCTGTCATTAATTACATACAGCGTGCATGTCATGACATACACATACATATACGACAATAACTTGCTCATCCACCTCCCACACACACACACCCACACACACACATATATATATATATATATAATACACACACGCGCGCGTAAAGCTCTTTGATTTGAGGCTTTCGTCGGCCATTTTGTGGCATCTTTGTACGTGTATTTTTCATTTCCGCCTCGTCGTTGCGGTATTTCCGTTCATTTTTCACATATTTTACAGCATTGAGCCTTTGCTCATGTGTGTAAGTAGCGCGCCAAGTGGCGCACAAATGAAAACTCGCTGTGCTTTCCCTGCCTTCTTCTCATTTTCTTCGCCATTCCTTTTCAATTCTTTGCAATTCATTTTTCATGTTGGCATCGCCGTCTTTGCCGTTGCCGTTGCTGTTGCCGTTGCCGTTGTCCTTGTCGCTGTCGCTGGCTTTGCTTTAAAGCTTTTCGTAATCCTTTTAGAAATTACGTTTCTCCTTTCAATATTATGTTTTATTCGTGTGCATTGGCCACATTGTCAATATTTTTGAACAATGAGCAGCGGATGTGGTTGTCGCCTTGGCCGGGCATTAATCTTAAGCGCAGTGCCAGTCAGTCAGTCACCTGAGCAGCTCCAGGCGGATGGATGGATGGAGTGGACGGAGTGGATGCTTGCAAATACCCAAGAGTCGTAGTGCCTTTTAGTGTTTGGATTTACCTGGCCGCAGCCACAGTAACAGCGCCTCAGCACCAACAATAATACAAACTACTCTAGCTGCAGGCGCCATAAGGAGTCATAAACCACTCAGTGGCCAAGTGAAAATACCGCAAATATTTGCCGCTAACCAACTCTCGAGCAAATCTCCCTCCAACTTTGACTCACGCTCTTGTACTTCCTCTCTCCCTCTCTCTCATTCGCTCTCCATCGTGGTGCTTCGCTCGTGGAGCTTTGGTTTATGTGCTCTACTCCTTCGCCCTTTGATATATGGCGTATACGGCATCGCATCCACCTTTCCCCAAATTGCCTTTTTCGTTAGCCGTGCTGGTTTGTGCGGGCAAAACCGAAAGTGCTGCCATTTATTTTATTGCCACCTTGGCGAGAGCTGTTGCGGCTGTGACTGCGGCTGCAGCTGCTCCGCTTGTCCAGGTGGACAGGTGGACTGGCGGACAGAGGGACAGACGGACAGAGGGACAGACGGACAGGCGGACAGCCAGCGAGCAATGAGTAAAAACTTTGAAAGCTGCCATAAAATAAACGAAGAACCAAAAACGAACAAAACACACAAAAAATGCGAGAAATACGAAGTGACCCAAATGTTTTCGTTGTATTTTTACAGCATTTGGATTTGTGCAGCATTTGGTTTGGGTTTTTATGATGGGATTTTTAACGAAATTTGCTTGTCCAAATTGGAACGGTCGCAGTGTCAGTGTCAGCAAGGTTAAGCTACTCATCAGCGGCGGGTAATCCGCACCTTTACCTCTACTTTCGTCCAATACCGCAAGCACTTGCCAGCTCATTTTAGCCAAGTTGTCTGGTTCATTGGTTCGATGGCATTTGCAGAAGTTGGCACTCAATGCGAAACTCCTTTGGCTCGGTCGGACAGCTGTTCGGCATGCAACCTAATTGAAAAGCAATGTTCTTACATAGTTTATGCTTAAAATGCGATTACATTAATTTCACACACCACAAAACAAATGACAAAGTCAGCCCTGGACGAGAGCCCGAAAGGGTTCTCGCCCACGGATCCTTGCTGTCCGCAAGCTGACAGCAAAGGCTCCAAAGTAGCCCAAACTTGTTGAGAAAACTCGAATGAGAGAGAGAGAAAGAGACAGAGAGAGAGAGTGAGAGGGAAACACAGAGACCACTTGAAAAGCCACTCAGTCAGGTGTTAAAACTAATTTACGACAATTTGACCAACAAACAACAATAGGAACCCTTGCCTCGTCTTGTGGGCGTATGGCAGGTGTGTCGCATCCAAGTGCTTCACATATTTCACACATTGCATTGAAAAGGGTGCAAATTGGGACAGCAGCAGGCATCCAAATCGAACGCTGGAGACATATGCCGCCCAGCCCTCAGGCAACCAAGGAAAGGACCGACCGACTGAAGCTTATCCTCTTAGTAGAGTACTTTGCTTAACACTGACATTTGCAGCTAGTTCTGGCCAAATAAGTTTCAGTTTTCAGCAGATTTAATCGCCCCCAAAGAGTTGGGGCCAGAGAATTGGAGAGGTGAGCTGAGCTGCTGAGTTACGCAAATAAATGCAACTCATTTTGCCCCAATTTTGCAGCCTCATTGCGAAATAATTTGTGTGTAATTAAAGCAGTTACGCCCCATTGGCCGGCCGGGTGGAGGGGTGGCGTGTAGGCGGGGCGGATGGGCGGTTAGATTCGCGTTAATGATTGTTGCTAAAAATTCCAAGGCGTGCACAATTAGTATGTATTATTGTTGATAAATGAAACTTTCGTTTTAGTAATTGGCAGTGTTGTGTAATGGCACTAAAACAGTTACGCCCCATTGGCTCATTGTAACAGGAGACGTGCTAAGAAGTGTAGTAATCACTTTTATCAACGAGCTCGCACTTGGTGTGAATTGGTATCTGAATATTTTATAAGGATTTTTTCAAATATTCGTCGATTTTTCGTTTTACAGCACTGCTGCTATTATTATATCCTATCTCGTATAGTTAATTTTTATCGGTTAGACTATTTGAGAGTATGAATCGATGCATGTCTACACTTTTACGTTTTCCAGCACTGCTGCAGTGTAGTGTGACGATCATTACCACGATAACAGCCTCATTTATTTGACGTATACTCAATTACTCTAGCATTATTCAATTCGTAATACTATTTGATGGTGTTGGAAATCGACTTGTATTGTTAAAAGGTTTACAAAGTTTTAATATGTCCCTTTTACGAATATATTTCATAAACTTGTGTAGCAAAAGTAGTAGTAGAATCAATTGCTCTATCATGAAGTTCGCAACACTGCTAGTACTGTACATCGACTTTGTGGTGTTGAGATGTTTCATATTTATTTAATAAGTTTTCAGAGACTGTATAAGAGTGTCTATGAATATCGTCAGTGTTTATAGATACAGCTCATTGTGCAGTTAGTTATTGCTTTATCTGGCAATTGACAAGAGCAGCTTTAGGAGAAAATCAATGTTGGAAAACTCGAAATTGAATATGAAATACTTTTTACTTTAAGGTGTAAACGGAATTTGGTTAAAAGTAACAGATCGATGCATTCTTTAGTTAACGTGTGCTATACAGACGCCGCCGCGGACCATTTTCATTATTGAGTGCCAGCAACTAGATAGTTAAGAGTGTAGATTAGGCAGCCCGTTTATCTCGCCGACAGCCGTAGCGATCGCAGAGCTTTCGGTCGCAGACATCGTCCTGCACGAAGGACTTGCCCAGCGTGCTCCTCAGCTCGGCGTCGTAGGTGGCCTTCTCCTTGAGGACCAGGCTGTGCATCTGCTCGCGTCTCGCCTCCTGCGCCAGCTTCTGCAGGCTCTGCAGCTCCGAGGTCATAGGACGCAGGAGCTCAACCCGCGGCGCATTGTACGGCGGAGACTCGGTGCCATGGCACTTCATCCAGTTGGCAATGCTGAAATGTCGTTTATTTACTCAACTAAAATATATATATAAATATATATTCAATTTAACTTACAAGTTGTTCATTTTCGTATTTGAAAAGTGTTTGGAATAACCGATAAACTAGGAGTAATATTTGATGTATGTGTAAAGCCTGTGGCTCCGCTACGGAATGTGACTGAAAACAAATTGAAATGCGGCTTAAGGCCTCCAAACAACTCGCCTGCTGAGCCTCGGCATTTGCCTGCGTAAATTTATTAGGAAAATGTGATGTATAAAAACTAAGTATTCTGCTAGCTCCTGTTGTACCTCTGCTCCATTCACCTGGGCGAGCGACTAATGAATTGCAAGACCATCTTAAATGTGGCAAAAAAACAAAAAACAAAAAGCGAAAAAATTAAACGAACCCGCAAAGCTAAAGCTAGAGTCATTATATTATACATTTGCCCTAATGAGATTTTTTATGGTAATGATGGACAAAAGGAAAGCAGAGCGAGAGCCAGAGCGAAAGCGAAAGCGGAGCGAGAGCGAGAGCGGGAGAGATCGATAGAGAGAGGGGGCAGATGTGAACTCGGAAGCGTACTTAGCACACGCAAGCTCTTTCTTAATTATTCACAATGAACGAATATGGCATTAAATCTGGGCAGAGCGAGAGGCCAACACTTTGACACCTTTATAGCTCAATAAATTGGAGTCGATTCGCAGGTATGCGGAAAAACAAAAACGAAACCAGTTCATTAGAAACGCGCTGCGAAATTTTGATTACACTCGAGATGTCAAAGGGGCGGGGCCCTGGCCCACGCCCAGGCGCTGCCTGGCTGACCCCGACTGCGGCGACTGGTGCACTGCAGCGCGGCACGTAAAGTTTACAATTACCAGACTTTTGCGACTCGCATTGGAGTCATTAGAACTGAAAAGTAGTAAGGCGCCAGCGCCAGCGCCAGCGCCAGACCAGCCCCGGACTGGTCTGCAAGCAGGGGCATAACCAGGCACAAGCAGCTCCTGGGTAGCATGCCATTAGAGCGATATGATCCTTGGCTGCCCTCGTCTCTCCATTCTCAGACGTCGCTTGGCTGGGCTGCTTATGAATAATGTTTTAATTTCAGGCTTCACCCGTTGCGTCCTCGTTGTCGTGTCGACGTCGCGACGTCGGCGCTGGGTTCGTTTGCCCCTGCTGGCACGCAATTGCATGTTGAATGCATATGATTCCACCGATGCCCATACCCAAGATGACGCTCAACTAATATGCGAAAATTATGGGTTGTAATTTAAGAGGCACTTTTGCTTATTTTTTAATGACATCCCATGTTTTTACAAGTACGGCAGAGTTTAGTTTCAAGCAACATTTATAACCGGCTGTCTAAATAAACGACCCATGTGTGTGTGTGCTCGTGTATGTGCTTATGTGGGGGTGTGTATATACATAAGTGATTAGGCGCAAGTTTGTGTCGTTTAGAGGCATTCATACTAATTAATGATACTCTCTTACCTGAAGGTAAATATTTAAACAAATTTGGTATAAATAACAAATAAATATGTTACATTGTGGAATATTGAACAAAATGACTAAAAAATAACTAAATTATAGAAAAAAAATTTAAAAATATATATATTTGGCTACTTAAATGTTGGAGTGGCGTCGCTGATAAATACAAGAGGCAAGTGACAAGTGGCGGGGCAGACGAAGTATTCAGCCGGACGCTGAGTACCGCGAACCAGTAGGAGAACTGGTGTTTGGGTTATGTTATTAACATAATGCTGTTAATAGCATAGCATGCCGATGCGCGGGAGGAGCAATTCCTGTTAATGGAATCTGGCATTCACACTGGCTAACTGAATATATATATATATAAAAAAATATATAAAAAATAGGAAAAAATAATATTAATGAAACTAAAAATCTAAAATTATTTATTATTGAGCCGAGAATTTGTCAAAAATATATACATGAAATGAAGTTAGATTTACTGAATATCATGTTGTATACTATACATAATATAATAATATAAATAAAAATGATTTCTTTTTATTTATTATTCACTTTAAAATTGTTGAAAATTCCTTGTTTAAATTCAATTTGAGCGAGTTTCAGGAGTTGAAGCGCATTTAAAGGAGGCGCGCGAAAGTATGCAACAGTTTTGTGTGCAGCCTGCATTTAATGCCAGAGAGCAACCATTTTGCTTTTTGCGGCCGCTTCCGCTTCCGCCGCTGAGCAGAAATTCTGCTGCGTTTCCATGAATGTGGCTTTTTCTACTCTGCTTCTTTTTTATGCATTTGTTGCTGCGTTTTGTTGGCTGCTTTTCTGAATTTGTTTGGATTTCATTTGATTTGGCAGCTGGTTATTTTTGCAATTGGATTTGTCGCCCGAATTCCCAACATTTCTGACATTTGCTCAGCGGGGAATTCGCAAGTGTTGTTATTGCAGTTATTGCAATATTTATGGTTTGTGACGCACTGTCAGATGCACCACGCGCAATTGTTGAACCAATGGAAAAAAGAAAAACCGAGTTAGCTACAAAATATATTCACGATATTAAGTATGTACCTATTTAAACTGGATGGGCGTGGCAGCGCCAACGGAGACGATGAAGGCGACGGTGAGGGCGAGCGCAGCTGCAACTGGAACTGCCGCAGCCTTCGGCCTTTGTCTACCTCAATGTTTGCCCAAGACGCATCGACACTCGCAACGTGGCCCGGGGCTCTGTTTAATATGCACTCAACTGGCTCGACATTGTCGAAGTTTCGCCTTTCACATGCGTACACTCACACCTAGGCCCCAGTGGGGGCCCGAGGCGAGAGGGCGTGTAACTGAGCGACTTTTCACTAAAAATAAGTGTTGTGCAAACATGCTGCGGCTATAGAAATTCTGCTGCAGCATCATCATCTTTGTTCCCTCCCCCAAATGGAAAGGGGGCCATGTTTGCCAAACTATGAACTAGGTCCTGTGGCACAGGTCCTATGTGTGCCACAGCCAAAGATGTTTAACACTTGCAGTCATTCGGCCAGCGGGGAGGTTAGCCCTGTTGACACCAGCCACTCGAGGGCAGTTGGGCAAGTGGAGTATAAAGAAGACACTAATTGGTGTATTGAAAAGAGCTCAACTTAAGGCAGGAAGACTTTAAGAGCCGACTGATGACAGAATAAATTCCCAGGGGGGAGGGTAGATACCGAAGATCGGATATACCCGATGAATTATCTCATATACCCGTCAAACATCAGCTCAGTCTCAGTCAGAAATCCTAGATACCCCATTTCAATTTTGACTTGAATTTTTTTACTTTGGCTTTCGAATTTACAAATTTACAGTAAAAATTTTTCTATACACATTTTTTATTGCACGAGCTGTATTTTATGTCTACAACTAACTTTTCGGTCTCGTTTTTTGTCATAAAAGGGCAATAGTAAAAATTTCCTTCATATTTCAGTTGCTGAATCGCTCAGAAATTATTTGCACACACTCACACACATACACATAAATACATTTCACCAACAACTTTGTTGTTTCAAATCAAAATTTTTGGTGCACTGTCACACGGATTCCGGTCATGGATTTCCTATCCATTAATCAGCAGGTGTTCATACGTCGCTCCGACGGGCGCATCCACCAGGCTGGCATCATCAAGCTGGACGGCAGCGCCAATAAAATTGTGACGGTCGAATGGAACGAGGGCGTGGTGACGCGCGGCAAGGAGGTGCCGCTCAACACGATAATCAAGCTCAATCCGCAGATTTACGACGCGCCTGCAGCAATACGACCCTCACAGAACAATACCTTGGTCTCCATACCGCCGCGGCCGGCTCAAGCCCAGGCCAGCGGCCAGGGCCCCAAGGCCGTAATGCTGGCGCGCCAGCGAATCGCTACGGCCGTAATGCCAGCGACGGCAGCGGCGGTGCCCCGCACCGTGCCCGAGTCCCCCAAGGACGATGTCGTCGTGGAGATCGAGCGACTGCGCGTCAAGCGCGAGCGACGCCGCCAGGTGCACGACGAGACGCGGGCGCTGCGCCAATCGCTCAAGGACGCAGATCCCAAGAATCCGAACTGGGAAATCGCACGCATGCTGCGCATGCATCGCATGCAAATGACCTTCCAGCCGGAGAGCTTCGCAAGCACCCCCACCAAGCAGCATCAGATATTGGTGTGTGTGCGCAAGCGTCCGCTGAACCGACGGGAGCTGAATAATTTCGAGCCGGACGTGGTGAGCGTGCCCAACAGGGAGCTGCTGGTGGTTCATGAGCCGCGCAAGCAGGTCAATCTGACCAAGTTCCTGGAGCACCACAACTTCCGCTTCGACTACACATTCGACGACGACTGCAGCAACGCCCAGGTCCACGAGCGGACAGCCCGGCCGCTCGTCCGTCACATCTTCGAGGGGGGCATGGCCACCTGCTTCGCCTACGGCCAGACGGGCAGCGGCAAGACTCACACCATGGGCGGCGTGTTCACGGGCAAGCAGCAGAACTGCCGCGATGGCATCTACGCCCTGGCCGCCGGCGATGTCTTCGAGTACCTCCGCCATCCAAAATACGCTCGCCTGGGTCTCACCGTGAGCTGCAGCTTCTTTGAGCTGTACGGCACTCGGGTGTACGATCTGCTGATGCCCGGCAAGCCGCAGCTGCGCGTGCTGGAGGATGGCAAGCAGAAGGTGCAGGTGGTGGGCCTCACCGAGGAGCCCGTGGCCAACACCGACGATGTCCTGAAGCTGCTGGAGCTGGGCAACAGTGTGCGCACCTCCGGCCAGACCTCGGCCAACTCCAAGTCGTCGCGCTCGCACGCCGTCTTCCAAATTGTGCTGCGCTTGCCCCCCATGGGTCAGCTGCATGGCAAGTTCTCGCTCATCGACTTGGCGGGCAACGAGCGCGGCGCCGACAACAGCAGCTCGAATCGGCTAACGCGGCTGGAGGGCGCCGAGATCAACAAGTCCTTGCTGGCGCTCAAGGAGTGCATTCGGGCCCTGGGACGTCAGTCGGCCCACCTGCCCTTTCGCGGATCCAAGCTGACCCAGGTGCTGCGCGACTCGTTCATTGGCGGCAAGAAGGTGAGGACCTGCATGATAGCCATGATCTCGCCCAGCCTGCGCTCCGTGGAGCATACGCTCAATACGCTGCGCTATGCGGATCGTGTCAAGGAGCTGACTGCCCACGCCCTGGCCAAGGGCAAGCTGCCCGCGCACAAAGCGAATCTCGCCCAGAGCAACTCGCTGCCGGACATCACGAGCCAGGCCACTCAGGTAAGTCGAGTCTCCTCGAGCGCCTCAATGCCTGGCGTCGACACTCATGCTGAGCACATGCACAGCATCTGGAATGCCTATACTGTCGGCTCGGCCCTGGAGGACGAAAATCTGGCGTACTTCAACGAGGCCACCGACAACTACGATAATGGAAATGGAGAAGCGACCAAGCCATAATATTCCAAGCATTCAAGCGAGAAACTCGTTCCACTTGAGTTTCAACAACAAGCCGAATCCGTTGGCGCCACTATCAACAACAAAAACAACAACAAATACACACAGAAACAAAATACCAAATTTTGTATATCAGTCAATAAAATTGAGCTTTTTTTAATGTTTCTACAAAATCCCCTTAAATATATGTATGTATGTATATATGTATGTAGTTCCTCATCTATGGTAAATTGTACATATGCATTATAGATGCTAAAGCTATGGACGGCGCAGTCGATAGTATCGATGCACATTTATATCGATATGGCATTTACTGGATATTCCAATAAGATTTCTTCTATTGGATTCTTTTTGTAAATATTATAACAAATTCTCTGCATGTAACATCTGTAATATTTTATAATTTACCTTAAATGTGAAACGAGACTTTCCAGTAAGGTTTGCAGAACAAAATAAAATTGATTAACTACAAGAATGATGTTCTAACTCTATAGCGAATTTTGAGCCCCTATCAGTGCTTTAGTATTAACACTAACCAAAGAACACATAGACCGAGCACAAAGTGTTCTATGGTTAGTAATATTAGTAAAAACCCGATTTATTTACTTTAATTTCTTATTTAATATTTTGAAGAGTTTTCGATTATTATTTATACAATATTATTTTATTATATTATCATAACAATTTTTTTTTAAATATAATTTGTTGTCATGTAAAACTGTTAGATAATGATATTCTTAATCTTACTATAAATACCATTTATCACTATCACAAGTCTGGTTAGTGCTTTTATCTACGCATTTGGCCTGATCAATCATCTGATGGAATCACCGATATTATTGAATGTAGGTAACATCGAGTGGAGCTACTTTTGATTTTATTGCAGGTGTTTTATGTATGTGTGCATGTATTTATGTATACATGTATGTATGTATTTATGTATGATCTCACTCAATGCCAAACTTGAGCGCAAAGTCGAGTCGAAGGCAAATGCGAGTGTTTTCCGCATAGTTGAGCATTAAGCCAAAAAAAAGTTACTTTTCCTTTCAATATTCCTTCCGACTTCCCCACAATATTTTTGCGTTCTTATTTTTCGTGGCTACGAACGGAAGGGCGGACGGGGGGCGTTAGCGACAGCTGTCAATATACAATATTGAGGATTATGACGGCAAAGACACGTCTTACGCGTAAGCTTTGTGTCAATATATTAAATTATGGCTTAAAGGCTTTGCCTGGTCGACTTAGTGACGTTGAACTTTTTGGCTTTTTGCGCAAATCCGCCAAACAACGGGCCCAACTTGGCGGCGAGCTGGCCAGGTCTGGCATTCAACATTATTGCGAACTGCGAAATTTAATTTGCCCACAAATTCTGGCAGGTGGATAAGTGTGGCGTTACTATTTAATTAGCAATTGGCCGATAATAGATGCAATTTACATTACATTTGCATAACGCATTCAACTGAAAGCATTTCACTTTTTGCTATTCATCCAGATAAATATTTATAACTTTTAAGCAAATAAGTAGGCGAAGCAAAATATTTGTGCATCAAAGTTATGCGGCAGCTGCAACTTTAGCCATTAACATTAAAAAGCAATTAAAATTACTTTAATCAACTAGAAGGCAAAATAATATGCAAGCACCTCTCTCACACTACGTCTCTCTCTCTCTCTCTCTCTCTCTCTCGCACACACTCTCCTGTGCGCTTCCTACGTTGCTCATACGCACTGTGCGCCGTCGCTCAAGTTTAATAAACGCAAAAAGAACTTGCACTTAACAAAGCTGATGAAGGGAAATCTTTTTAATTAAAAAGCAACTGTTTGCCACCATATTATGGTTACGCCCACTGCCCACATTCTTCAGCCACTATAAATTACATTTTTTGCTCACATTTCAGTCGAGCTAATTTTGCTTTATTTGCACTGCAGTCATCATTTTCAGCTCTAGGAACTTATCTGTATTTTCCTCGTTGGCATTAGTGGCGAACGTCGTCTCGAGTTTGCATTTGAGTTTATGAAGCATGGATTATAGCAGCAGTAATAAGATTATTTTATTTTGCGTAACTGTCAAGACTTCGAAGCTGCAACGCGTTAAACGCTTGGATTCCTTATAAATAAAGTTAAGATTAAGACTTTTTGTTTTTCCACAATTTGTACTCATACTTTTCTCTATGCACCACCTTAAATAAATCAATAAAAATCGCTGGACCTCAAGTGCGAGAGTAATAAAATTCAATTCCAGAAAATCAGGTTGGCGTATTTTATTTGATTTACAATTTCTTCTCTTTTTTTTTTTTTTTTTTTTTTTGTGTGGCGAGCAAGAACATTTTGTGCCGCTGGCAGCCACGCCCACTTTGTTGGTGCCTTCAAGTGTGACAAGTGTGATAAGTGTCAGGGAAAGCAAAGTGAAATGAGTCGTACAATTTGTCATAACTGCGAGGGATGTCGAGATAAAAGCTCACAAGTAAGCACAGCTGAGGAGCCTCGATTCGATTTGCGAGCCAGAGGCATGTGTCGGCGACCGGAACTAGGTCGAGGTCGTGTCTGCCACAAGGCAATCAGTTGCACAATTGGCAAGAGGAAAAAAATGAAAATGAAACAAAAAACATTTGTCTCGCTCATTGTATTGCGCACTCGCTCACACGCATGCATTCTATTTGTCTGCCATTAATGAGCTGTCAACAGACGCTGGGAAAATTGCCGTTGGCCAAACAAATTTGTCGCGAGACTTTCATTAGCCAATGACTGTCGAGCGTCGACCGTGGACTGTGGACTGCGGACTGTCGACTGTGTGGCGTTAGTCAACACTGTCACTGGGCTTTGCACTTAATGAAGCTACGAATTGGCACAATAATTTGAGATTTTACAACTCATTAATTTGGTGGACAAACAGCTGCCATTGCTCATAGCCGCATCTATCGCGGTCCCTGTGAGCTATATATATCGCTCGACTCGGCTCGACTCGAACCCAATTCAAAAGAGATCCTTTGAGCTGATTGAGAACTTTCGCCAATTATATCAACCCGACAGAGGCCTGCAGCCAAGTTTGCCCCATCTCGCGCGCCACGGCGTTGAATAACGCTTTCAACGTCGATTGCAAAAGGGTAAATAATATAAAACAATAAGCAGACGACTCCGCAGAGGGATAGGGGCAGGGGGGCGAATTGAGATGTCGAGACATTGAGGCTGATACGAATAAAAACTTGACGCACTTTTTATGTGTTCGCATTATTTTTGCCACTGTTTGCAGTTTATTACATTTTGACAAAAAGCCACGCAAAACAGAACAGGAAAAAAGAAGAAAAACGCAAACAAACTTTCCAGAATTTCCCCAAACAGTTTCAGTTACATTTTCCGCTACGACTTCCTACTGTCTGAGTAGATATGCTTATACGAGTCTCCATGTGCGTGTGTGTGTGTGTGTATGAGTGTGTGCAGTGCTCCCCCTAGAAAACAAGTCGAGTCGAGCAGCAGTAGCAGTTTATTGTTGTTTGACTAAATTATGTTGTTCTTGGTTTTACTGCATAAATGGGTAAGAAGAAGTAGAAGAAGAAGAAGCAGCAGCCGAGGAGCGACTGCTCGCATCGTAAAGCATCCAAAACTTTGCAGTCACCGGGTGCTATCGGGTAAATTTGTAACAGTAAAAAGAGTCAATAAAGTTTCACAGCTCATTGTTCATTGTTCATTGTTCATTGTACACTTGGGCCTGTCGCCACGATAATTCGCATCAGTTTTGAAAGTCGGAAATCAATACGAAATTTATGAGGCCACAGAAAAGTTTAGCCATGAAGAGCGGACCCGTGTCAAGGTCACGTGTGAAGCGACAAATTTAAATTAAGAGTAAAAATACAAAATATATATACACACACACACACTCACAAAATGACGGCCCCTTGAGCTATATATGATGTGAAGGGCTATAATATCTTGCCCTTGCTGGGAAATGGGCCCAAAGTCACGCGATTTATTGCGCTGCCTGTTTGAAGTATTTAATTTTTTCCTTTTTGGTTTTTCGTTTTTCGTTTTTTCCCCATTTAATTGCTTTGACTCGCATTTGCGGTGCTCGTGCTTTGAGGGCACTTAATATTGATTGAATTGCAATGAATAGCAAAAATACAAAATATTAAAATAATGTGAATATATTAATTGCAGTTGACTCATAGTAATTATTAATGAAATGTCGAGTGAATAATTGGCAGCATAATTAATATATTTTTCATGATGTGACTGAAATTGGCTTTGACTCAACTGGATATATATAACCCTTCTAGTCACACTTCTGTCGAGTCCTAACGGTTGTTCAGTTCCCGCTGTTCACTGAATAATACGATGACTTAATTGCGCTTGCCAAAAACTAAAATTGCTTTCAATTTGATGCACTCACCCACACACATACACACACGCACACACACGCAGAGACAAAGAGGAATGTCGTAGTGACATCATTGCCCCTTGAATATTCGTGTGTGTTTGCGTGAAATGAATGCGCCCCTCTGATTTTGGTGGCAGCGAATTTAGTTATTATAAGAGCATAATACACAAATATGTCCTTCCTGCCGGCTGTTGGCCCACACGCTGTCCCACAGCCATTATTCGGGGTCTCCTGCAGCGCATTTGCATGTTGAGTGTCGAGAATGGCAAAGGCAGTGCGAAGCAGACCACGACTCTCACTCGGTTGAGAATCTATTACAGGGTAAAAGGGAATTTTATGAAAAGAGTATTGTATGCCGTTAGACAGTTAGCAAGTGTGTTCTATGGCTACATATACATATATAAGTGAAGGGAGTCCTTTAATAAAACTCTTTTCATTGTAATAAGCTTAATCAAAATAATTGGATCTGAAATTTTCATTTAATAATTTCCCATGTTACACAGCCCCACATCATTGAGTTTCTTCTTCATACTAGCTTGAGCTACTTATATCAAACGAAACATTATGAAAATAAAAACTTGTACTAAACTCTAATTATATTTATATATTTATTTCATTTACTTCATTTTTCTTTTTAATACAACAATTTATTGTGTATAATAGTAGAATTATATATATTATATTATATAATATAATAATTCGATAATCTTTATTTTTCGATTTACCCAGAAGTTCAAATTATCAAGAAAAAAAGTGTTCAAGGGGATCGATTTATTTATCGCGCTTTATTGCGATTTTCGATTTAACGGGGTACAACTTATCGAGATTCACTGATTCACGAGATTCACATTAATATATAAATTTGATCAGATAATGTATTCATTAGGGCCTTATCTATTAAAGAGCTTTCATCATAGTTACGTCAATATTGACAATATATAAACTGAAGCCTTTGGTCTACGTCTACAAGATGTCCATTGATATATTATATTTAAAATCTCTTGTTACGTGATATCTGACAGTCTATCCCTTTCCACTTACCCATCCGTTGCGTCTTCTTTTTGTAAATCATTTTATTTGCGAATATGCATATTTTTCTTCGCAATGGGTTGTTGTCGCCTCTTGCTTTTTGGCGAGCAGCAGAGCGAAAGAGTACCGGAAGAAGAAAGAGAGGCAGAGAGGAAATGAGAGACCGGGAGAGTGAGCAAGAGAGAGAGAGAGAGATAGTTGGAGTATGTGGCAGACATGCATAATTCAAAACGTGGCGGGAATATTTTCGTGTGCTTGCTCGTGTGTTGGCCACTTTTTATGCTGGTAATTCGACTATGGGGACTTTGGCCCACGCCATGTGTGTGTGGGTGTGTGCACGCGGGCCTGTGTGTATGCGTGTTAACGCAATTTTCGTTCGAAAGAGCAGAAAGCAAGCAAAACAAGTAAGAAGGCTCCAGTCGAGACTGCTCGACTAGGAGATACCCTGAACCCTCTAAGCTGATATTCTAATCATTCTGCACTTCTTCTATGCACACATACATACACATGCATCCAGACGCGCGTATAACAACGCGCTCTGCTAACTGCGCAGTAAGCAGCGGCTGCGCTTGTGCTGCGCTGCAGTGTGGGCAATATTATGAGAATTTATTTGTTGAATAATTTCTTTTGTAGACATACGATCTTAATGAAACTTTCAGAACGTAATCATAATGCTCAAATGTATGTACATTCCAAAGCACAAGTCTCTAGTACTTGAAATGCGTTTTTTACAAATTGGGGGCGAAGGGGGCGTGGTACCCAAAATCTGTAAATTACAAAATCTTTGTATTCATTAACTTTATATGCAACGCAAATTTGAAGACTCCAGGTTTAAAAGTGTTCAAATTAGGCTAAAAAAACAAAATCAAATTTTCGATTATTCTCGATAAAAAAGTTATCGGACAATTTATCGAAAAAATAAAGCAAACTCGTACTGCGTATGGTACTCACGAGTATGCATGCCAAATTTCAGCTCTCTAGCTCTTATAGCTTCTGAGATCGACGCACTCATACGGACGGACGGACGGACGGACGGACGGACGGACGGACGGACGGACGGACGGACGGACGGACGGACGGACGGACGGACGGACAGACGGACAGGGCTATATCGACTCAGCTCGTCGCGCTGATCAAGAATATATATACTTTGTGGGGTCTGCCACGCCTCCTTCTGCCCGTTACATACTTTTTCACAAAACCATTATACCCTGATTTCCCATTTTCAATGGGTTCAGGGTATAAAAAGCAGCGCTTCTCGCCGACGACGACTTTACCGTTCTTACCCACTTGTTTGACATATTTTTCCCTCAACGTCTGCTTGTTAAATTGTTGGCGGCAATTTCGAGGTTAGCGTGACACCGACTCACACAAAGACACACACGCACACACTCACACACACACACACACACAATGGCATAAAGTTTATGTCTGTACAGTTTCCAGGCGCATGTTGGCAAGTTAACGGTCGCTCGCAGTCAGAGATTTTCCAGTTTCTGCTTTTTTTAGTTCTTAGTTTCACACTTGTGACATTTTCCCCTTAGTTTTATTTACCCCTTAGTTTTGCGTCAATTATCATGCAGTGTATTTTTCATTAGTGCAACGAGCGCAGCAATTTTATGAGACGACCTAAGCGGATTTTAGTCAACTGATTCGTTATATAATTAAACTGAATATTTAGTTTTGGCTTAAAGTAGCTCTGAATTGAATTCCGTTTTAATTACTAATATATATGTATGTATACGAATAAGTTTCGTCCCTTTCGCACCGACAGTGTTGATAAACATGCAAATTCGAGTTTATCTTCGGGCGCTTTTCAAACGCTTTCCATGTGCCCTCACGCGAGCTGCACACAGAAGTCAGAAGTGTTTGCATGCCTGGCGCCTGACGTCTTAATATGCCGCGATTTGGGTTAAGACAAGGAAACGCCCCTGAGGCTCGGCACCGAGGCTAAGGCATAGGACTCACTGCAGCTGGGCTCTGTTAAAAATCGAAAATAAATTTTATGGTAAACTCAGCAATTAAGTGCAGCTATCTGACCCACAAAGTGGGCAAAAGCAATTCATCGAGCTGCCTCTCATGATCACACAATTTGAGTTAAATTTCAACTAAGGACTAGGCATTAAATACACATTGCTCTAATCCTTTCATTATAACTGCCATTCCTTGAGCTGGGCACAGAATTGCAATTTATTCGATTGCTTGAACGGGCTGGGCATACCCTGAGCACATTCAGCAATAAATGTAATTCGTAATATAAATAATTCAGTGCCAACAGGCAGAGGAAACATTCAGCAGCCGACAGACGACAGACGACAGCAACTGGCAGTGCGCAAAGTGCATAGACATTTTGCCGACAAGCAAGTTGCAGCTGCCAAAAGTTTATTGGCTCGAAGCTGGAAGCAAACAGAATGCCATCAATGCTCGCTATAGCAGCCGTACAGGACAATTATCATGGTAAACATTTTCGATGCCGAGCCAGACGGAAAGAGGGCAAAAAACTGAAAGAAAGAATGGAACAGACAACAGACAACAGACAATAAACAAGCACGACGTATGCATAATATCAATAGCTTGTGCTGCATGGCGTATACTCAATATGCAGTTTGTAGTCCTAAGCAATAATAAAATGACAAATTAAGCTATCCAATTAAACAGAAAAACATGAGAGTTATGAAAATGGGAATGACTTTGGATTCGATGAAGCAGCTAAATATGTTTTTACTAGATTTCCCATGTTGAAAAACTCAACATGAAATCAAAATTGCTCTCTCAAGTGTCTGTCGAGTTTGAATCTCTGGCTCTGTCATTGCCTCATCTACTTGATGTAGAGTGCAGCTCCGACCCCCTCTCCCACCCCCGACCACTCTCGCTCTATCTCACTATATTCAGTATCCATCTATCCATTTAGCAAAATTTCGGCTGCCTGGAGCAAGTTGTGCGAGTTCTTCGGCCAGCACTTGGCAACAGTTTCAGTTACAGTTGCAGCAGATTCGGTTTCGACATCAGTTTGAGTTGCAAAGTGCATTAGACAAAGTAATCGATACATACAGAGAAAGAGAGTGAGATAGAGAGAGAGAGAGAGAGAGGAAAAGGAAGAGAGGTTTAGATTTCACGGCCGAGCTTATTTGTTGGCCAAACGAATAAGTTTTTAAAAGGATTTCTCGTGGCTCTCGCGCGCCCTAAGTGGGATGCTTTCAAGTTTCGATCTAGTCTAATACTAAATGCCTGCTGCTGTATGGCTGCCAGCTAAATACACACATACATACATTAATGCGACTTATCAGTATCAAATTGAAATATTTGCACTTGAGTGAATCCGCTCGCGTTTCCTTCCTGCCTGTGTTTGTTTACGTATGCGCGCGATTGTATGTGTGTGTATCTGTGTGTGTGTGTGAGTGTGTATCTGCCCGTTGTGCTTATCAAATTTACGTACGTAGCTAAAGGCAGCTGCACAGAGTGGGGGAAGAGCTCTCTAGCCGTTTTAATGCCAGGTTAGGTAAACACTTACAAAATGAATTAACTTTAAGCCGCAAAATTTGTGCCCGTGTGTAAGTCCTTTATGCATGCGTGTTTGTGTGTGCGTGTGGGTTTATGTGTGTCTGTTTACACTCGTGTGCGTGCGCACATAAATGCTTGTAATTGTTTATTTACATAACCTGACTCGATATTAAAGGCGTTTTGATTAACGATGCATAGCTGAGCTAAACTGTAGACATTAAATTTTGACAGCAACAATTCAAGGCGAAACATCGATACACACATACAGAGAAGAGCAAATATATGCCTTATAAGTGGTATTAATTTTCTTATACATGTTGTGTTACTAGAGCAGTTCACTGCAGAGCACTGTTAAAATACCTAATAGCAGATTATGTTAACTAACAGACCGTTCAAGCAAACACACATATGTTAACTTAACAGTGCTAGGACTAACCTAGTCTTTTAAAATATGAAGCAAGCCAATTGCAAAATAGTACCATCACTATATATTTAACAGTGACATATCTAGCCTTAACAGACCTGTGGTAGAATGCTGAGCAAAGTAGTTGTCTCACTCTAACACATCATATCAAAGGGGGCTCAAGGTACTCAGAATGCCTTTAGAGCACAGCTAGAGTTTTCTCTATTTTCAATGGATTAATAGGAATAAAGTCGCTCTCAGTAAATTTCTATGAAATCAAGTTGAGGTTTAACTTGTTGAAACATAATATGCAAATTCAGAATGACTTTCGATCGGGCAAACTATGCCATCTACTCATATTACAAGTTCTCAGAGTGACTCTAGAGCACACAAATATTTTTTGCCAAAAACTTTTTAGCCAGCTAAAAACTTTGTAATTTCTACGTTTCTCTGAGAATTTTTTATAATTTTCTTCATTTTTTGTTTCTTGTTTTTGGTTTCATTTTTCTACGCGTTTGCGTTTGATTTAATATGCGGCCGCCACTTTTCTGCACAATTGCGAAAACAAAAATTCGACTTTACTTACGGCTCAGACTGTGTCCGGGCAACTTATGCAAATGACTTATACAGCACATTTCTCTTGAGATCCACCCCGGCAGCCGTACCAATTGCTCCACACAGCCTCTCATCCCGATGCGAAGTCAAATAAATGCGAACTTTTGTTAGTTTGGCTTAAGTGGCGTGGCAAAGGTGGGGCAGGGGCCGGGCCGGGGCCGAGCCGGGGGCCAAATGCTGGGCTGCATTTCACCATTTCAGTGGGGGTCAGTTGCCTTTGTAAGCATTGTTTTAAGCGCAGAGGATGGAATGGAGATTGGAGGGTCGGACTGGAGCTAAGGACTGGAAAGCAGTTGCCATAAAAATACAAACGCCATTGAGTACGATGCAGAAATAACTCAAACGTCTCGAATGAAAAATATTTGGCCGCATTTCATTTGCATTCCGCAATTCGCCAAATACCGCCCAAATATGTGCAGTAGAGATTGAAGCGGAGCGAGACTGTGTAAGTGTGTGTGTGTGGGTGTGAGTGTGTGTGTGTGTAACAGAGCAAGAGAAAGATTGGGGGCAGAAAACTTAAACATACATTGGAAAATCTCAAGACGCTCGCAGCCAATTTGTGGCCACTAATTCGGTCGTCTTGAGGCACTTGAGTGTGTGTTCTGTGAGCAAGAGAGAAAGTACTCGGCAGACTTTTAACGATGTCATCGCTATAAACTTGTGCCCCTATCCGACTACAGCTGCTTTTCCTCTATGCATTCACTCACTCTCACTCTCTCTTTCTCGCTCTGCTGCTCTCTCTCTCTCTCTATCTCTCTCTCTCTCGCTCTATCTGCTCACCCTGATGTTCCTTTATCAATTACGTTGGCTTTTTAATGATTTCGGCTTTGCTAAGAGCGCAGCAGAGTCCTTTAGTCCCCCACTCCCCATTCCCCATTTCCCGCCGCCCACTTCCCTCTGCTCATTTTCTTCTTTGCTTTTCTTTCGCTGACAAGTGCACATTTTTCTTAGCTACCTCAGCCCGCCTCCTGCCAGCCAGTCCCTCGTCCATTCAGCACTCATACGACGTTCGCTGTTTTATTGCTCAAGAAAAAGCAAACTTTGTGCCGCTTCTTCTTCTTCTTCTGCTAAAAAAAAAAAACTTTTTTACATTTGCAGGCTTCGTGGAAATTTTATTTTATTTTTATTTATTTGATTTTTTTCGAGTATCGGCGAAGTTTGAAGAATGCAGCATTTCATTTTTTTCTGTTTGCTCAGTTAGCTTTTCAAATTATTCAGCCGTAAACACTTTTGAAAGTGCCTCTTTGGCTTTGCTTTTCTTTGTATTCGCGACGTTCGAAACTTGAATTTTTAATTAATTAGTTGCTGTAATTATAATTCGAATCGATGCCGATAGCTGACGAACCATAAGCAACATTGTCAATCGAGTAATTAGTACAAAGCGCGCCCTCTGAATCCAAATTCAAGTCGCAGCGAGCTGCTGCGCCTTTGCGGAGCTTTCTTTTTATAGAAATGCGATTGCCTTTGATGTATTTATATAAAGACAGCATTTCTATGACATCTCTCGCATGCCAGCTCGGCTCCTCTTGATGTGTGCCACATTTCAGAGTCTGTGTGCCACGGGCTTATCGCGCTGCTCTAATCAGTTCCACATGAGAAGCTGCCTTAAATCTACCGTCGCATATGAAAGTATTTATCACATAATCTTGATGGCGGGGCGGGGGAAGGAGGTGAGCTTGTGCATGTATATGTATCACAGCTGAACACGCTCCGCAAATAAACAGAAGGCGCAAATGGATGGCAACTTGTTGCAAATGCTTATCAATTAATAAAAATCATTGCCTACTTTTTTGCGCTGTCCTTCCCCCAGGGGAAATCCATTCGCTGCTGCTGCCGCTGCTCCGACTACGGCTACGGCTACTGCCCTCGCATGTTTTTGTATTTGTTTATGTGCTGAGCGCTTATTTATTGCCAGCGTTACGCTTCATCCCCATCATTTATACCAATTTCGAGCCGAATAGTTGCCATATGTGCGCAGCAGGCGGGGACCGACAGCAGCAGGAGCAGCGCCACGAGCAGGAGCAGCCATTGGTTAGTTTGTGTTCGCACGGATTGAGCCGTGGTATTTAATACAAACGCAAGTGATTCATTTGCTTGTGTGAAATTATGCGGCATTTCTACTGGCCACACAGTCAAGCATCTCGATTATGAATTACTTTGTCGATTTCAAACATCATTTGCGCATTTCTCTTGCATTCTCTAATAGTCTAATACTCGCATCATAAATGAACAATGAAAATCTGTTTATCTATTTAAATATGTTGATTAAGTCTAAAGTTTTTGAACCAACATTGTTTTGCTGTTTGGCACTCGAGCTGAGCTACTTTTGAGCTCGGCTCCCATTCGGGGTCGGACAACAATTAGGCAACTTTCGGGGTCTTCTTTAATTGTTCTTGTCGCATGCATAATAAACTAAACGGGCGGTAAGTTTTTGGAAATGGAGGAGGAGTCGGGCTCGAGGAGAGTGCTTAAGCACTTTCTGCCTCTAATTCACTTGAGGCCGTAAAAGG
The DNA here is from genome assembly GCF_054131065.1 of Drosophila arizonae. Taxonomy (NCBI): domain Eukaryota; kingdom Metazoa; phylum Arthropoda; class Insecta; order Diptera; family Drosophilidae; genus Drosophila; species Drosophila arizonae. The sequence continues at coordinate 22,624,788 of NC_142925.1, read as the reverse complement.
AAATAGAATAAATTAATATTGGCCCAAGCGGGATGCCGCTGCCAGCTGTTACCAGGGAATTTGGGGGCCCAACTCCAGTTCGACCGTGTCCAGTGCGTAATTAATAAAGTTATTACCTCCGACGGGTCTCTATCTCTCTCTCTCTCTCGCTCTCTCGCTCTGGCAACAGCTTACATGTGAACACCATTAAGTTGTAATTATGGCTAGTTGGCGATGCAGCAGGCTTATTGCCCAGCTTATTGGCAGCCGCCCGGGAAGCACAATTGCAGCACCGACAACAGGGCAATACTTGAAGTTTATAAGTCCCCAGATGGGCGAGTCGGTGTAATGTGCTGCTCTGGTCCAGTGAATGACCCTCAAGAACTGAATTCGTCATTGATTTTGAGATTTACTAATGCGCTCCTAATGTCTCCTTTGTTCTTGGTGGCTAAGTTTGAAGCGATGATAAATCAAATCCCACGCACAACGAGGCGTATGTGTAATGCCTACATCTGGCAGCTGACAAGCTAATACAGCTTATTGAAAAATGATTGCATGCGTTGCCGTGCGGCTAACCTCGTCGAGCAGGAGACTCTGAGGAGACACTGAGACACTGCGGAGCTGGTATCTATTCTAATGATTTATGCTGCCACATTCGGTTTATTGCACATAATTCGTGGCAAAGCCGAGCCGGTCTTCATTTATCTAGGCATTCGCAGCTTTCGGCCAGCCGACAAACATTTGCTGAGTAATCGAATGCCATTTTTTAGTGTCGCTTAAATAATATTTATTTACCGCCAACGTCAAAAGTAAAACTTGCACGTACTTCACCTTCGCAGGGGTAACAGAAGCTGAGCCAGGGGCGCAGCAAGGGGCGAAGCGAGAGGCGGGCTTGTCGTTAACATATTGTGGCATATTTATTTCTTTCATGCCGTCGCTGTCGCCATTCTCTTCGCACATCAATTCCGCAAAAGAAAAAGGAAAAGAAAAACACACACAGAATGAGAGGCAGCCAAAACGAACGAATTCCTTTAGTACGTGCTCTGACATTTCATTGTTGGGAGAGGGACTGAGAGAGAGAGAGGAGGTAGAGAGAACGCGGATGTCAGCATGGGCACAGGGGTGCCATCAATGGCAGAACAACCTTCAAATATCGCCTGCAAACCGACTCGATGTCGATACAATTTCGTTTTGGCCTGTATTTGCTCAAAGTATTTAGCCATTACGTCGGGTATGCCAAGAGGAGACAATCAGCTGGAAGCGTCTGAGCGGGAGACTAGAAAGAGATCAATTTAAATGCATTATTCAGCCAGATACTAGTTAACATGGCATTTACATTAATTCAACATTAGCAAATGCCAGTTCTGTTAACTAAATCTTGACTAGAGTACTTAGTACATCTCAGCCATATCCAATGTCGCCTCGAGCGCGTGGTTAGAGTATTTCGCTCACATGCAGCGGAATATCTGCTTTTCAGCCAACCTGGCTGACTCTGCTTGTGTTTTTCTTTTCTTGTGTGTTTTTGTCGCTATCGCAATGTGGCATGTCAATTTATTTGTCAAAGAGAAAAATAAGGCAGGCAGCCGTGTAAGCAGGTAGAAAAGAAACGGCAATAGCAATGGCAATAGCTGAAACATAAAAGCGTCACAGATACGAGAGCAGCCGGCGAAGGCGAAAACAATGACAGCCTTAAGTTGAGCCCTGCACATGTGTGCGTGCGTGTGTATATGTCCAATTGGGGGCGTGACTCGTATGTCTATGTCTAGCTTTGTCTGTGTGTGTGTGTGTGTGTGTGTGTGTGTGTGTGTGTGTGTGCTGGCAGCTTTAAGCACTGCCTGGCTATGCCTGCCAGCTAAGCAATCGATATTTATAGTTATGGTAATCGCAACGAAGGAATCGAGCCCTATTCCCACCTTGCCGCCCACCTTCGGATGAGTATCACGTTGGTCCAAAGATAAGAAATAATATCGTACGTTGCCATGAAAATATTTTCAGGCATATAAAATTCTAGACTCCATCACAGTTGACGGCCTTGCCATTTCCATTTCCCTCCTCTCCCAAAGGGCAAAGCTGTTTTTCTTCCTTCTGCTGCTGCGGCTGTTGCTGCTGTTGCTACTGCTGCTGCTGCTGTTGCTGCTGGCGCACGTGAATAGTAACATTTGGCTCTCAGTCTGAGCATTTTTTAAGCAAACACACCTCGGCTACCCACCTGCCATATTTTGCGTTCCCAGTTCGCCGAAACTGCGAGCTGACAGCGATGCAAACTGACAGCTCAGTTAGTCAGTTCTAATAATAAAAGCCACTTGACATGAATCCTAAATGGCAGCTCAGCTGAAGACAGCTTTCTTAATTAAGATTATGACTACGGCCCGTCTGGCTGCTGCTCTCTCCTTAATTATGCGAAATTACGAGCAAAGGTTAACAAGCTGCAAGCGAAGTCTAAGCAAATTGTCCATTTGATGTATTTATTTACCCATGTTGCTTGTAGGGCAATATTTGGTCTGAGTTAAACTTCTCTGAGGGCATCAATCATGGGCTTTAGACAAACGCGTTCTATTCATTTCCTGCAAAGTCTCAGCTGCTACTCAGCGAAATATGCAAATGCCAAAGATCAGTTTCAAAATGTGCCTTTTCAGTATTACACTGCAAAATAATGTTTGTTTAATAGTCATTATCATATTAAAAATTAGAAATGGGCTAAAAATATATTTTAAATAATTCCCTTAATCCTCTGCAGTTCCTATTTACCACAGTCTTCGAGCTGGGACCACAATATCTTCCAAGTTGACCTATCTATCCTACCTATCCCCGGAATGAACACATTCACTGCAACGTCCCCATCGGTTTTTCTCTGTGTAAGCTCCCACTCCACTCGGGCTTCATCTGCGCACTCGCGTGAGCTGCGTGTGTAGCAGTTTAAGTTGTTCAGCTCATTTTGCCGATAATGCGCTGCATTATTGACAGTTTATTAAATTGATTTCGTTTCGAGTTTAACAAAACATGTCATGCTGCATCGTCATCGTCAACCTCATACTCATCCTCATCCTCATCCTCATCCTCATCCTCATCCTCATCCTCATGCTCATCTTCATCCTCGTCGTGAGCGGCATCGTCCTTAACTTCATCGTTCAAGGCGCACGCACATCTTGCCCTGACAATAGCAGCGTCTCCAATTGCCCCAAGCCCTAAGCCAATTCAAGCACGATGCGAACGGATGCTGCTCCAGCTTCTCTGTGACTTTTTATTGCATGTATGTGTGTCTGTCTCTCTGTGTGTGTGTGTGTGTGTGTGTGTTGAGGCCAAGTTAAGTGCTCATAAAATATTTGCAAATGTTTTGAGATGTGTGCTACGAAACACGACGTTTTAAAACAGACTCACGGGCATTGAAGAATGCCGTTATATTGTTGTTTTTGGATTCTAATGCTGTCAATTAGGTCCTGTAAATAGTTAAACGCTCCTGCCAAACAACGTGCCCATCCACATACTCGAACTGTGCTCATCTCCCTCTCTCTCTCTGCCCCTCTCTGTCCCTCTCTGTCACACTGAACCACAAAAACAAAAGCTTTTTGTTTTATTTTGTTGGGCTAAGCCGGAGTCTATTGGTCTTTCACTTTTCGGTTTTGAAAGTGGTTAGAAAGTTTATACGTCCTGTGCGTGTCCATAAGTAAATGTGTGTGTGTGTGTGTGTGTGTGTGTGTGCGTGTGCTGTCCACAGTAAACTCGGTCAGCTCTCATACAAGTTTGAGCGTTGCCCGTTGCTGTTGCTGTTGCTGGCGAAACTTTTAACAAATTCATTAGCCAAAAGAAACGCATCATTTTACATTTGATATGCGAAAAATGTGAAAAGCCAAAAGTTTTCCGAGTAAACAATTACGGAGCTGACCAAGCAGCTGCAAAGATGTCAGTTCATGAAAAGAACAAACAAACCGGAGAGCAAAAAAAAAATAAAAATAAATAAATAAAATAAAATAAAATAAATGGAAAACATTCATAAATTTGCTGGCATTCATTAAACCCGAATGCGTCGAGTGCAAGACCTTAATTGAAATATAAGACAGCAGCTGAAGAAGAGAAGTAGATGTGCAAATAAATCAGTTGGAATGTATAAAAAGTTTCGGAAATTTGAATATCTGATGTTACATTGCTATTTGGCCACTATCTGCGACAGCCTCCAGCTAGAGCACACACTCGTCTGCCATGTATATTTCAATTTCGCCTTTTGCTTTTGTTTTTGTCTAGGCGCTGTTTGCGCAATTCCATGAAGGAGAAAATCAAACACAAATAGCAACAGCAACAGCAACAGCAATAACGGCAGCAATAGCAGCAGCAATAGCAGCAGCAGGCATGGCCAGCCCATTTGTAGTGTTTGTCTCAATGCACAGTTTGCCAAGCAGTTGGCTCTGGTGTAAAACAGGAAATGAAGTATACTTTTAGGCGCACTTCACGCACGCAAGCCAATACGCACACAGGGACTGCGTATGTGTGTGTGTGTGTGTTTGAGCGTAGTGGTAGATACGTTTACATAAGCAGAACGACGTGTGTAACGTACCAAATTGTTATTTATTTTTAGAAGTGCTTCGCTAGCAGGTGCGAGCAGGTGTGCTCGTCGTATCTGCATGTGTGCATGTGTGCCTGTGTGCCTGTGTGCCTGTGTGTATCTGTGTGTGGCATACACTCGCCGTCACATTTGCCAAATTTACCGTGTAATTATCAGGAAAAACGAGAACAGCGCGCTTAATGCTGTCCAAAATGCAACAAGAAATTCGCAAACAAAGCGTCTCTTCCGTATGCCGTCTGCTGTCTGCTGTCTGCCGTCTGCCGTCTGCTGTCTGCCGTCTGTTGATATGCAAATTTTGTCGCTTCTCATATGTTTGCATCTGTGTTTGGCTCCGTCTGCTGGCGCTGCTTTGTTTGCCCAACTGGCACATGGCCGACCAGTCCAACAGCCAACCGAGCGCCTAAATGCTCGAAATACGTTCGGAATTTACAGTTTTTCCCATTGCCATATCATTTTTGGCCATTTTTCCGACTCACGTAAACGGATAGTTTGGTTGACTGCGTCTTCTACCAGATGCAGCCAGAGCTAACAAACCAATACCAACATTATATTGCTGTATATTTATATATCCAAATACTTCTATATTTATATATTTCTAAATTGAAATAAACTGTCAATTTGCATTATCTATAATCTACAGTTAGTTTTGTTGTTGTTTTGATTTATTTTATTTTATTATTATTTTTTTTTTTTTTTGCTGCCCTAATTGATTTTGGCGATAATCTGGCAAATCGCGCATACGACCCGTGCGCCTGTGAAATGTAATCAAACTAAATAATTGTTGTCGCTGGCTGCGGCCGCGCTAATGTAATCAAATTGAGTAATTTTACGATATGAGCTAATCCAGTTGGAAAATCCCCATATGCATAACGAAATCAGCGCTAAGCGCCTTTGTCATTTGATTTAATTACACAAAAAATGCAGCCTAATGCTCATAAAAAAACAAAAACAAAATGTGGATAAGACCCAAATGTAAATGAATTGCATAAATAAATTATTTTCCTAAAATAAATAACAATTGACTTTTCAGCGAGTATTCAAAGGGCGCGCCATGCCCAAAACTCCTACCGCGATGCATATTATATTCGTGTTTATTGTCAGGGCATTAGAATATCAATTAAGCACAGAGTTCTCGAATTATGGCTCTGTTCTGTGAAATTGAAATTGAAATTCCAATCAGAATGCCTGAATGGGAAGGAGATAGAGCTCAAAGTGTGCTAACTGAGTATGTGGGTCATTTGGCATGTGATCTGTGCATGGCCTGAGGTAAGCAGGCGCCTCCATGCTGAGCAGACATTATGGTCGGAGAGCCTGTGCTCCCATTTCCCGCAATTTCAATTGAAGCACAAAACCGAAACCGAAACCTAAACCTAAACCTAAACAATACCGAAAACTATTCGATACATAGTTGAGAAACAATGGTGCTCTGGTCTGGCTTCCTTTTTACCCATTTATGAGTGAAGTGATTTCCGTTGTAGTTCTTTTGTAGTCGAGCTCTGGGCCCAGGGCTCCGTGCTTGTGCCTGCCAAGTGCTTCGAGCGTCAGTGCATTCAATGGAGTGCACTTTCCTCAAGGAATACTTGAACCCCCAAAGAAAAGACGCACAACAATAAAATGTGCATGGCTTTTGTTTGAATACTCGCACCGAGCACTGCATTCAGAGCTCGGTCCAGGACTACGTTGCGTATACGTATTTGTCAGTTCATTGGCATTGTTCATTATTTTGAATGCTGAGTGCGGCTATGCCATTGCAATTGCTCTAAAATATACGGCTCACAATACAATGGCCGCATGGAAATCATCTATCAAATGAATTGTGCTTCTGTTTATTGATGTTTGCCATTAACAAAATTTACATGGGAAAAGCAGAAGTTTTCCTTAGCCAAGTCAGAAATATTCAGATTTTACAATGGGAAAATGTGATTGGGATGGTATCTAAGGGAACAGAGATTATAGATATAAATAGATTATTTCCAAATACAGCCTACTCACATGTCCTCGCGTGCGTAGCGCAGAGTTTCAACCAAGCGGGAGAGCGGATAAACGCCCGTGCAGATACGGAACACAGCGGTGAACAGGGGAAATCTGTGAATGAGACGAAATTAAATGCTTCAGTTGAAGTATCCCCGATCTCTGCTCTGTGGTCTACAAACTTCTCTTCCAGCCCCTTCTTCTTGAGCATAATGTGCACCAGCTCAGCGGTCACGGGACCCAGCGGCTCATGGCCCGGTACGAGAAGACTCTCCAGTTCATTCAGCGGCTGGCCAGTCTTGACAAAGGCCTCAGCCAGCTTGCGATTGCGATTGGCTGAGAGAAAAACAAAATATAAATAATTATCTCAAGATCTGTTAGAAACTGCGTACCATAGCAGCTGGTGACTAGATCCGAGAGGCCGCAAGACTCAAAGAAAGTGGCCAAGCGACTGCCTGGATAAAACACATCCACAAATTGCAGAGTCTCCAAGAAGCCACGCCTGATAACGCCAGCCTTAGTATTCTCATTCAACTCCATGCCATCCGCCAGACCAGCGCCAAAGGCAATGATATTCTGGGTCCAGTGTGATATAGATATTGATATATATAGAATGATTAAAGGATATAGAGAGATATGTAGATATATATGTAGATACAGAGAGAGAAATATAGTGATACAGAGATGTATAGATATAGAGATGTGTAAGCTATAGAGATGTAGATATACAGAGGCATAGATAGGCATACATAGGCAGTTATATGTGCTTACCCTTAAGGTAGAGCAGATTTCTACGCAGTCCGCATCGTCAGTGACGACCACACGGAAGGTGTTCGATTTGAATAGGTCCTGGAGTATGCGCATATATTTCTGATCCCGACAGCCGATGGTGCCCTCGGCGAAATTGTTGTTGGAGACCTCATGGGCCAAATTGCAGCCGACCAGCACGGAGCAAGGTATCTGGAGAATAAACGAATGCAATAGACGGTAAAGAGGCCAGGTGGTTAAGCTCACCTTTAGCTGGCGCATTATGAGATGGGATATTAAGAGTATTTGGCCGTCATCGCCGCGCTCAAAGCCCTTGATAAGGGAGACGGCGTGGGCCAGCGGCTTCACCTTGCCCAGCAGAGTCTTGCAGCAGCTGTTCACAAAGGTGGGCGGAATGGCAAAGATCAGGATGTCCGCATCACGCGCCGTCGTTACCACATCGTCATAGGCAACCTGGGTGTAGGCCACGTTAGCTGCTTGCAGGGAAGTGCGACTCAGAACGATTCAATACTTACGATATTCATCGGCAGCACAAAGTCGGGCATATACTTGACATTGATGTGCGTGCTGTTGATGATTTCCGTCAGCTTGCGGCCCTCGATGATCTCCTCGTAGACGTACATATTCACCTTGGGCTCCATCAGCTGCGAGTTGGCCACGTTGTTGCCCACATTGCGGGCAATCGTCGTCGCCCAGTTGCCAGAGCCGATAATGCAGACGTTCAGCCGATCCGCCATAGCCGTGTGTCGATTCTATAACTGAGTGAACGAATGAAGAGTGCAAGTTTTGCCGAGTGTTTCTGAATGATGTGTTTCTGATTGATTGGGCTAGGCCGACTCCTCTGTAGAGTCTCGCACCCTTGGGCAGCTCCTCGGGTTAATCTGCTGTTTAACATTGCGTTAAATTTGCAATTCATTTATCCGAAACTCTCACGGGCATGCGGCGGACTTTAAGTAAGGATAATGTAAATTACATATTTATGCATATTTTTATTTACATATATGTGCATATGTATGTATTCATTCACGTATGTATACAAAATGCCACGCATGCATACAGCCGGTGTAGGAGTATATATGTACGTGCATGCTTATTGATTGAGTTCTGGTCAAATAATTCATCAGAGAATGTGCACAGGCCGACGAACGTGTATGCGAACGGCCGGCCCTTCAGGCGCCAGATAAGCGTATGTGATGGGTGAAAAATTACGCATACGTCACGTTCGCCAAACTGGCTGGCAAATAATTAACTGTGGCTCAGTCCAGCTCGCCCATTGTACATGCGAATTCATGGCATATCCATTCAATAATGTTTGCCATGTAAAATATGAAGCTGCATTGCGTATTCGCATCGGCTGTACACACATTGCTGGCTTTCTTTTTTAATTACGCACTCGTTTAAGGTTCACTGCACAAGTGTTCACTAATTTATGAGCAGCCGGAGCAGAAAAGATGACAGCAGAATAAATAAAATACTTAATTGCACACACAGGCCAACAATTTAAAAGGCCAAAAGCCAAAGTGAAAGTCCCTGCAACGAAATCAATGTGGCAAGAAAGTAAACACTTTGAAATTGTGCACCGACTGCGACTGCGACTGCGACTGGTGACATCGACTGCTGAGCTCAACGCAATGCGCGCACACACACACCGACGCACATCCACGCACACACTCAACCCCGCGCCCGACACCACTCGACTATGAAATCAAAATGGATGATGGGCGAAATGAAAATGGAATTTTTAATGAGTTGGCGCAAGCATCGGCCAAGCGCACGGACAAAACAATGGTCATGTGGGCGACTGAGGCTGCCAAATGGGCGTGGCAACCGAATGACACAATATTTAAGAGCATAGAGGGAGATGTACAAACTAGCCTTGGCTTAAAATAGAACAACTAAAAATGATTGAGGCAGGCGCAATCGATTTTATAACATTCGTTCCTGCTCTTCATTCAATTTGTTTTGAGAGTCTGGCTATAAAAGTATAAAATGATAAATATAAGATAAATATGATAAATCTTTCCAATAGATTAGTTTATCACATTGTTTTGGTTTTTTTTTTTTTTTTTTTTTTTTGATTGGCTACTATCCCAATCGGACGTTTATAGCAATAACTCTACTGTTTTGCCAACAGTGTCATCACTATATAGTTAACAGTGGCATAAATAACATTAACAGTCATGTTGTAGGAAACTACGCTAAGCAGCTGTCTCACTCTAGCACACTAAATCAGTAGGACAGATCTAGCGCGATTAAAATGTAAAGACTGAATGATCACAATATTGCATGTTTGCATGTTTAAATAGACAGATAAGTGCAGAGGATAGAAGTGATATTCATAAATGTATGTAAATAGGAAGCGCATCCGAATTTTAAAGATATGTATAGATAGCCATTTTTTTTTTTTTTTTTTTTTTTTTTTTTTGTGCATATACTTAATATTCAATTCAATGTTACCTTGTTTTTTCGTAATTTTCTATTTAAAAAAATTATAGGTTTATTTATTTTTTCCTATTTATTTTTTATTTTTGTGCCATGTTTTCCTTGAAATTGTTTCACAATCATATAAAGCTGTCAATACAAATTTATATTCAACTGAGATACTTAGAATTTTTGCTAGTAAGGATTTTCTGTTTTTACAAATTTGTGATTTACATAAAATAAATTTTAATTTGTGGGGTAACACATAGAAATTAAATCATGTAATCACAAGTGCTTTTTCACACATTTCCACTGCATTCCTGGTGGGCTTTCCATATAAATTTAGTAAGAAACCTTCATAATATCCATGACTACACCAACTTTAAAGCCCTGTCATGTCGAGCCCCGTACAACATCTATGCGTGTATCTTCACATCTGCTTCGCCCACAAAACGGGCGCATTAAGCAGAGTTATTATTTTTTGACTGGCGCATAAACTTAAGCGTAAGGAAGACAGCTTCAGCTGGCATTAAACGCAGTTGCATTCGGCTAAGCAAGTAAACTCAGCAAGGATAATGCTGATACTTAATGTTGCTCTTCAAATGCGCTGTAAGAACTGTAAGAACACATGGATCTCTTTCCACCACTAGCCTATTTACGACTAACACATGTTTGATTTGTAAACAGCAAAAGAAAAGGTTGCACCGCTGAGAATTGCATAGAAAGGCGTTTTCTCTAATCACGCGCAATGTTAAGCAAGTCTTAGTTGAGTTTAACTAACATAACTCAAAGCATTCGTGAGTCGAGCGCACTCGACTCAAGTATTCCTCACTGTTGGTCATCTTTGCCAACTAGCTCGAGCTCCATTGCCCCGGCGATTGTCCGGCTGCTCGAATGTTTGCATTTTATTACATTCAGGACATATAAAACTTGCCATTGCGTGGCCTTTGCTCCGTATCCGTGTCCCTGTCCGTGTCTAGTCGCAGTCGCTAAGTAGCGACGGCAGATGCTGTTTGCTGTACAAAGTCGAGTCGTAAATAAAATTCTCTGGCCGTGTTTTGTATGCGTGAACGTGATTTGTTGGCTGTGCAGAACGAGCAAAGTTAAGGCCAAACTAAAATCATAATTCTAGACCTTCAATAAAATGTTCGAAATAGATGCAGAGCAACTAAGGACACTCGCCGCAAGGCTAAATCCATTTTATGCGTCACTCGAGTTCCATATTCAAGAAATGCTGAGACTACTAAATCATGGCACTACAACAACAACTTGTTGCCTGTGGAGGGAGAGGCAGATGCGAGTCGAATAGGCAAAAGTTACTTTAACGTCTAAAAGCACCCTGCTACAACACTTGTATATTATTATTATTTTAGCGGCTAAAAGCTCGTTGCTATGGCACTCGCTTGGCTGAAAAATAACTAAGCCAAAGAAAGGAGCGCTGTGCACTCGGCTATTTACGAGTCGGTTGCCATTAGATAGCTGCTGCAAACTTTGGCCCGTCTTCTTTAAATGGCATTAAATTACGCGGCAAGCAAAGTTTGACAAAAGTTTAAGAGTGCGCCAGCTCCGAGTGGAAATCAGATACAGATGCGGATACAACGAAGCGCGGACTGGGAATAGAAATGGGAATGGGAATGCAGGAGGGAATGGGCTCGGGGTTCGGGGATTGGGGATTGGGAATCGGGATCGGGCTTGGCTCCTAACTATGCAAACTCCGACTGCATGCAGTGGCAGGGCGTGGCGTGTGGCTGGGCTGACTATGAATAAAATCAAGATAAACTACTCACAATATTTACTTTTAATTGGAGAAGTTCAAAGGATAAACAAATGCGTCAAAAAGCAAATAAATAAAAGGGAAAGGCAAACAAACTTTTGTTCCAGCCACATCGATTGGCCCTTGATTAAAGCAGGGCTCCACTCAGGCTGCTTTAAGTAAGCCCAGTTTTTCCGACTGCATTTAAAGCATCAAATATTCAACGTCTCCGGCAACATTTCTCGCATTTCGCCTTGGCCCGTCTAATTGCGTAGCTATCTGAATGCAAACGAGACGCGTCTGCAGTTCGTTTTAATGTTTCTTGTTTTGCTACACATACATACATATTTACATATTTATTTTTGCATTTTGCTTTGCTCTAAATGGTAATTAAAATATGCCCGGGGATTCGGCTGGACTCGCAGCTGGGTCAAATGCTATCAAAGCGCGCTCTTGTGGTGTCATCCAATGGCAAAGTGTGAAGGCGTCTGCCTCGCTCTCCACGCTCCACGCTCCACTCTGCGTCTCCTCTCAAGCTAATCTTTGAGAAGAGAATTTTAATTGGCTAAGCAGACACTGAGCTCTTGTTGCTCAGCAGTTGTTCAACTCGGCCAAACTAAACTGCGACTGAATTTAAATAAGCTCGGGTCGAATATTGTATATCAAAGGCTTCGCAGTTGGCGCACGCATTCAAACTTCATGCGGCCGTCGTCTTTAAAGCGACTTCGCTCCTCAGCTCTCGCCACTCCTGAGGGCCTCTTTAAAGCACCTCGAGCACCTGCTCTGCCAGCCGAAACTGTGTCAGCGCAGCTATTTGCTGCCAGCTACTTTTTTCACGACTCGGCTGCCGTTGCTGTTCCCGGCACAAATAGCTATGCCTGAGAGTGTGGGCCTCCAGCTACGCCTGGGCAGGAAGGCAGGCAGCAGCCGAGCGGCTCATAAATGTAAACTTTTTCGGCTAGTTTGGTGTAATTATTGCCCGTGTGCTCGCTGGCCCAGCTGGGCCGTGATGGGCTGGGATGGGCGGTGATGGGCGGCAGCTGTGCCTGGCGGATCTGATGAGCTGCTGGCTGGAGTTCCACGGGCGAATCAAGCAGCAGACTGTGACATATTTCAAGCGGCTTTTGCATTTGAGCTGATTGCCAATTTAATCGCTACACAATTTCCGTGCTCTGACGGCGAAGGCGGAGCTAAGTGACGATTAGCAGCTGGGGGCGTGGCGCGCATAGAAGATCTGGGCAACTGGATTTTCGCTCAGCTCATATGGGTACACACATACATATGTATGTGTGTGTGCGTGCGCGTGTGTGTGTTTGTTGGATATTTTATTTATTTATTGCGCTCTCAGTGTGCGTGTGTGTGTGTGAGTGTGTTTGCGAGTGAGTGGCCTCTGTGTGTGGCATGTGGCCCATGTCCTGGTCGCGGCACATAATTCTGAAACGTGCCTTGCATATGTTTTTTTGCTGCACGACCTTACCACATTTGGCTCTTCCTCTTTCCTTTTTTTGCGTGCTCGAAAGGAACGCACACAAATACATACATAAGCCAGAATAGGGCGAAAAAAAAGACTAAACCAGAAATTGCATTGCATTCAAAGCACAATGTCAAGCGAATGCTGTCAAAGTCGCGCGATCCGCTCAATTAACTTGGCGTGGCAAAAAGTTGCAAACAAATTGTGGGATCCAGAGATTCTAAAGAGATTGCTTTTGACTTTTCATTCAAGAACTCAATTGGAATTTAAGAGCTGTGGCTTAAAATAGTTCGAGTTGTTGAGCTCATAGCTGAAGCTTATGATAAATACATAAATGTTCCCAGAAATAAAAGCATCCCACTCGCTCTGCATTGGCTTCAGTTGTCGTACGTGTGTGGGTGTGTGTGTGTGTGTGTGTGTGTGTGTTTGTATAGAGGTGCATGTGTGTGTATTAGCCAAGCACACTTGAAGTGAGTTGTTAAATTGTTAGCGCCATTTCAGAGGTTTGCATTTGCTATCTGCCTCAGTCCTTTGTCTTGCTCTCTCCCTTCTCTCCTCTCTCTCTCCATGTCTGTCTCTCGTCTGCTTTCGTGTTGTATTTTTTGTGACGCTCAGGTGGCTGTGCCGTTCGCACTGCCATTTCATGCCGCACACACACACGCTCAATCATTGGCCCACACACATGCATATAGTTTGGCCGTATTCACTTCTATTTTCTATTTTCATTTCTCTTTCATTTTGCAGTCGTTTTTTGTGCAGTTTTTCATGCGAGTCCTTCATTGTTTTTGGCTGCTTTTGGGCCAGAGCACACAACAAATAAACTTTTAAATATTTTTGCACTAAATTTATCTGACGGCTGCGGGGGCGTTCACACATTCGCATGGCCAGAGATAAGATTTATGACAAAGCACCTGCGGTGCAATGGCACTGCACAGGCAAATAGTCCAAAGAGTAAAGGTGTTTTAGTCGGGACCTCTCGACTGGGAGATACCCTAACCAGAGCATGGAAGCGATATACCAATCATTCTACGTTTCTACTATGGGGTTGAATACGGATATTTTAATGTTGAATGATTTCTTTGGGTGCACATTTTAAATTCAAGTCTAAAATAATTTGAAAAGAAAATAAAATGGGAGAGTCTCTCGTATTTTAAATAGGATTATTTACTTTTACTTTGCGAAGAGAGTGTCAAAGCATCCTAAATCTAAACTTATAGAACTGTATTCGGTACACCATAAATAAGGCTAAAAAAGAAAGAAAGACAATACAATTAAATTATTATTTTTAATATAATGTTTACTTAAGTTAATAATAAGGATTGGAATTTCGTATAGTATCAGAATATTTCAAATTCTAAGAAGTTCGTATTTTGTATACGCTATAAATAAATAAATATTTATACGTTTTGTAATATTCTAGTTCTCCTTACAATGCAAAATCTAATTATTATTTTCCTTATCTTGTTATTCGATAATAGGGAAAGCAATGAAGATATACAAGAATATGTATGTATATTTAAAACAGACAAACAGAAGAACGAGCAGATGGATATAGGTAGATCTATGCAGCTCGTCATCTTAAATACATATTAATATACATATATAATTTATTTTCTTTAACACGCTTCCTGCTGCCTTACATTAATTTGAGCATAACTATTATACCCTTTGCATTTAAAAATGTCCAGGGTATACAAAGTGCATATTTTCCCATAAAGATATTTCTTTTCGTTGTTTTCTAGTGTCACGTCTTTGTTATGGTCGGGTTTTTATAGCCTTTAGCTGGCCAAACATTCAATTTATGAAATACCGAATTTATGCTTGCAAATGAAGCAGTATATTCGCTTTAATAATACCTCCCTTGGGGCGCCCATAACGCCCACAATATTTTCAGCTCAAGCGCTGTTGCTGAAATTAGTCGAGCGCATTTTCTCGAGCTCAGCTCGGCATTGGCTTCATTCTTAGCACATTTTCCGGCAGCTATTTTTATCAAGTGTCTTGATATCAAAGCGAAGCCTTTATCTTATTATTTTTAGATATTTTTTTACCAGGCATGGCATTTAATTTAAGGTCCCTTGTATATAATGTATATGTGGATATATGTATATGGATATATATCTGAGTTGGTGTGCCGAGACTGGCCATTTGTCAACTTTTCACTCGGCTCCATTTGCAGTTGCTTTATATCGCAATTTATAGGAGCTGCGCTGCGACAATGGGCGACAATGCGAGTAGTATATGGGAATTTATTTGTATTGCGATTCGCAAATTTATTCAACTTTTCGCATATTTCACAACAATAAACTTGAGCAATTTCAACTTCTTTGGCCGTGTGTTTGGCCGACTCGCCGGCTCGCTAGCTGGACAAGAATTTATAACGTGAAACTTTTGCATTTTGCAAATCATTTTTAACACCTGCGGCAGGTTAAAGTTCAGCCAGCGCAGAAAAGTTTGCGAATTAAATGGCAAAAGCAAAAGCAAAAGCAAAAGCAAAGGCAACAGCTAAGGCAACATTCTCATATTTATATCTCGCTCAGCGGACTTTCCATTTAAAATGAGTTAAGCTGTTAATGGCACAATAATGCGAAAATAAAATGCCAAAAGCAGAGAAGCCGCACGCGCGCCAAGACCCGATGTCAGCCAGAGATACTTGTGGGTTAACAAAGCACAACAAATGCGGTCATGAAAACATAATGCGACCCGATCACAGATTGCTCAAGCGAGACGCGAACACACTGCGGGAGCAGATGTGGTCCAGTCGAAGATGCTGACCACAGGCAAATGGCAAGATTTATGGCCAACTAATCGACATGGCTGAGCCATAAATCCAATTCCGATTCGAATGTCAAAAGGTTGCCTCCGAAAGGTGGAAGCCAACCGCAAATTAAGGCTGCATTTGAGTCCGGCTTCTGCTTTACATGCGCCTCGCAGCAGGGCGAATACATTTGGCTGTTGAATTAAGCTTATTAAAAACTTTTTGCCAGCACGAATCAGCTCGCATCACATTTGCCGTGGCCAGCTGAAACTAAAATAATCTGTGAGTAAAACTCTGCGGAATGAGCTGCACAAGCCTCGGGCAGCACATCTCAAGCAGATTTGCAAACAATTTACCCAAAACAAAAACAAAAGCAGGAGCAAAGGCAAGGGCAAAGGCAAAGGGAAATTAAATGCAAATGCAAATGGGAAAAGGGAGAAGGGAACAGGAGGAGCCCCAAATTGCGCAACGCCACAGAGATGAGTTGAAAAGTTGCATCGAAACTCATTTGGTCAGTTTTTTAATGGATTGTTCACGCTTTTTAATGAAATGTGTTAAGAGTAAAGTTTGTGCGCCTGTCGGCCGCGTCACAAATTGCTTTTTGCCAAAGGACATCTCTGCATAGTTTTCAAGAGCCCATGTCCACCATATGAATGTGCCGCAAGACGAAAGGGTTCACATGGACCATTTGCGTTGGCCAATGGGAGGGGATATTAGAAATAGCTGAGCATAGCCACATCAGGCAGAGCCAGTTGGGACTGGGGCTGTTTGTATTCAAATTATTTATAGCTTGGCCCAGAGTCAAGCGTGGACATCATCATCATCATCACCATCATCATCACCATCATCATCGACATGTGAAATGCTTGAAATCCGAGTTGTAATTACCTCTTGGCACCCGCAAACATATAATTAACTTAATGATAACGAGGGGGCGGCGGGGCGACTTGATGTTGGGCTACGTTTGTTGTGCTAATGGCTTCCGGTGTATGCGTGTGTGTGTGCGTGTGTGTGAGTGCGTGCGAGCAAATGGTGGGCAGTATAGGTATGTCGGCTGCTGCTTGTTCACGGTCAGTGTAATTGCATTGGTCTCGGCACTTGTGAATTTGAAACTTTTCAATTAATTAGCGTTGGCCCAGCACAAGTGGAGCCAACATGATTTGAGCCGCATGAGCATTAGGCTGCGCGCAAGCGAAACTTTGTAACTTATTGGCTACACGGTGATAAATTCTAAATTTGGCCATGATTTGCACCTGGCCTTCAAGCGAACAAGCCAACAAATATGAATTGAGGGCAAGGAACGAAACAGGCAGCTCTTTGGGGCTTGAAGCTCTTAGCTGATTGCCAAGTTCTGCTGGTGACATTTCATTTTGGCACTCATAATTAAGTGTGGGCCCGAAACATGTCTGAGACACGAAATGAAATCTTGTTACAAATTAATTGCCAAAAAACTTACAATGCGCGCTGAGGTGGCGCTCGGACCGCAAGGATGAGGCTTAGTGGCCAAAGGGCTTTGAAGGCCAGTCCCCAATCAACATGCCTGTATGTGTGTGTGTGTGTTTGTGTGTGTGTGCATAGGCAATTAACCTAATGATAAAGAGGATGAACACGATTTGAGGTTTGAGCTAATGAAATGCTCCTGAAAATTACACCAAGGCCTCATCACGATATTGTGGGATTGTGTTTGATTGGACGCCACAAGAAGTCAGACCCCGGATAAACAGAGATATAAATGCGCTCTGATATATATTTAAGCGCATGTAAATATATCTTGCCCTGACGACACTGACCAAGACACATTTTTCGTCACTCAGTAATTGCATATTTGAGCATTCTGCTGAGACTAAGAGAAATGATAATGATGCTAATGACGACGACGATGATGATGCTGATGATGTTGGCTCAGACGGCATATTACAATTAGTTCCCTCTCCAGCTGTGCGCCTTTTGATGTCGTCGCCCGGATCGCCCACAACATGAATGTCAAGTTTTGATGCCTAATTAAAGCATTTTCGGAACAAACTGACTGCTGTTAATTCATGCAACATTTATACACGCAATGTATATAAATATATTTGTATATATTGTATATATTCATACATAGCCAAATTAGAATTCATCGCACAGAACGTAGTAGTCGCTGCTCGAGTCCTCACAGTTATAATCTGGGGAATGTGGGAAATGGCAGTTATTCGCCCATTGGCAATAAGTGAAGTTAAAGTAAAGTAGTTCAGTCGTGTTTCATAAATTTTTGTTTTTGCGTAAAATTTTTGTTCTAAGCGCGCTGCAATGGATCCAACTAGTTTCACAACCGAGAAGCCACCCTTGAGCTCTACTCCTTTGGATTTGGGCACGGAGCGCTTGAACTGTGAAAATCTAGGTGAGAGAGTAAATATATTCGATAAGCATAAGCATATATGTATATAATATATCTTTGTAATGCTCACAGATAGCATGACTGAGAGATGGGAGGATCCAAATAAACCTGCTTTTGTGACTGTTCTACTGCGCTTCTTTGGCAACATATTTGGTAGGCAAATACGAGATACGAAAATACACTTAACGAGCTCTTAACTTATCTGTGAAATTCCATTTCAGTTGATTGCTTTAGAGCCATATTTGAATGAGTGTAAACGGCTTCAGTGGAGGAAGCGTCAAGTGAATAGAGACTTTTGGACCGATCAATTGTATAAATTTATCATAATAAACAGATAGTTGAATTCGATATTGCAGTTTATTTGTAGCATTCGGAATTTTACAAGAATCAGTGACAAATGACTATGTCGTGCACGGGCATTTTGCAGTGGCAATTGACGAGGTTGTCCATTATCTCGAACGCCTCGTCCAGGAAGTGCTCGAGCTTCTCGGTGTTGCGAAAGATGTCCTTGTCAATGGCAAAGTTCGTTCCATTCCAGATGCTCCAGCGTCGCATGCTGGCAATCACATCGGCACAGAAGTTGCGCTTCTCGCGCTGACATCGCTGGAGGACCATATTGATGTGCTGGCGCCGCTTCCCTGGGGGTCGAGATGATTAGCGAGTGCTGCAAGGAGAGAGGGGATGCAATGGGAACTCACTCTCGGCCAGGTTGTACTTTGCCATTTTGGCTTTGGCCTCCATCTGCGCCTTCTCGTAGTCGTTTATGATCTTGAACATCCTGCCGTCGATGTCCTTGGTCCTGTGCAAGGCCTCTCTGCAGTGCGGCTTGCAGGCGAGGTTGTAGTCGGGCCCCTTGAACGGCACATTCGTGTAGTACTTGCTCTGCTTGTACTCCTTGCGGTGCTTGTCCATCACGTTCATGCGGTACGCCATGTCACTGTGCACACGTGCATTGTGGAACCGATACTGGGTGCTGGCCAGCAGCTTCTCCACGCGCGACAAACAGCTGTAGGATCAGGCGGGTCAGACTCACTTGCAGAAATGCTCACAGCTCCTGCTCCGACTTACTGTGAATTGCGCAGCGAGTAGACGCCCGGTATTTGGTAGGTGCGCAGCATGTAGTGCAGCTTGGAGGCCACACAGTTCAGCAGATCCTCGGCGGCGCAGTTCTGCAGCCGGCTCAGCCCCTTCGAGTCGTGCACCGTCTGGCGTATTCTCCAGCCGCGGTAGAGCGCCTGAATCTTCGTCGCCGCCCGATCGTAGTGGTCGATGAGCATAGTCTGGAGCTTATTCTCCACGAATCCGAAGTGGCTCTTGCGCACCCAGTAGCCGCGCCACCACCGCTGTATGGTGACCGCTGCCAGCCACCGCTTGTACAGTAAGCTCCGCGCATAATAGCCGCGCCAATGCTTCTGTATCTTGCGAGCGGCCAGAAACTGCACATAGTCTACCAAAAGCAGGGGGGTGCTGGGGGAGAGAAGTTAATGGATTTACAGAAATTTAAACAAAATTGCAGTCTGATAATCTGGCATCGATAAATGCAGGTATACCATCTTTTATGAAGATACTTTTCCATTTTCTATAAAAATATAAAAATCAACTTTTTCAATTTATTGGCAAACACAACTGGATTGACAGTTCCCATAAAGCATATATAGCTCGACTATAGATTGGCGACAGCTCGCCGATGTCATTTCTACTCACCGCGCGAGCACAGCCCTCGTGAACTCGTTGGTGCTCCTCTCCGAGCAACTGTCGTCGGGGGTGACACTTCGGGGGAAGGAGGAGATGGAGGAGGAGGAATTGAGACTTTAGCTCCGAGGCAGTGGGGGTCAATGAACTTACTCCCATTGATGGGTGAGGCGCAAGTTCGAGTTTTTCGGCCCGTCCTGGAACATAGTCTCCGTCTTCTCTTACTATATACCAATCTTATACAGTGTATATATGTATTCTCGGGTATATGTGTGTGTTATTATTTTTTTATAGAAATTAAATTTTTTGTTTTTTTGTTTGTTTGTGTATGTTGTCTGGGGCTATGTCTGTGTCTGAGTGTGTGTGTACAACTTTTGCTCTGCCCATAAATCGAACGTCTTGCTCAGTGTGCCTTACCCGGATAATCAGTGGGGCTGTCAATATATTTCCATGCAGGATAACGGTGCAATCTCACAGGGACAGGGCCGTACGTTATTCGGCTGCCTGTTGTATTAGCCTTCGCCATCTCGAAGCTAATGCAAAATTTACGAGCGCATATATCTTAACATGCGCCACGCCTGCGGGCATATGAGATAACAAACTGTTCTTTGGCAGCAGCGAGCTGCGTTTAATTGAATTGTACTTCTGCGGGCAGCCGGTGTTGGCTCTGGAGCTAGTACCTGGCCACCTCGCGGAGCCGGGATTTGCCCATTTATGATGCCCTTGACACGGATGCGGCTGCGGGCGGGCTCTAATTGTGCTAATGCTGACAAATGGCAGTTGGCATTCCAGTTGCAGTTGCAGTTGCAGTTGCAGTTGCAGTTGGCCACGCAGTGTAGAGCTAGGCGAAAGGTCAAGTTGCCTCGGGGCCTTGCCCCCGGCTGGAGGTGCACCATAAATGCAGCCATAAATTTGGCCAGGCCAAAGGGCATTGGGTGACAGGCGCTTTAAATGAAAATCAATATGTGGCATTGCCTACTCTGGGCCGTTTCGCGTTGGCTATGCATTTAGTTGTTGTTGTTGTTGTTGTTGTTGTGCTTCCACAGCGCCTCATTATGTTCCACAAATGAACCACACACAAACAACGGAAATGAGTCGGAAATTCTCATTTATGGCGCCCTTGATGCCAGTCGCCATTTCCACTATCCCCACTATCCCCACTATCCCCACTATCCCCTCTATTGCCATCGCCCCCTCCCGCGACAGCCTGACAAGTTGGCACTGGTTTCTGTTACAGATACTGCTCCTGATTCCGCTTCTGATTGCTGTAGCCATGAGATTTATGTGCTCCAGTGATATTGGCGATGGCGATGATGACAATGATGATGATGATTATGTGGCTTCTGCTGCTGCTGTTGATTTTGCGGTCGACGGCCAATCCCATTGTCAGCATGGTGACCCACTAACTGAAATTGCAAATACCTTAAACACGAGCGAGAGACTTTAATGGGGATTCGCCTAAAAGAATCAACATTTATGCAACG
This sequence comes from Drosophila arizonae, assembly GCF_054131065.1. Taxonomy (NCBI): domain Eukaryota; kingdom Metazoa; phylum Arthropoda; class Insecta; order Diptera; family Drosophilidae; genus Drosophila; species Drosophila arizonae. The sequence continues at coordinate 22,603,559 of NC_142925.1, read as the reverse complement.
CTGGAAAGGATGTGTGCTCTCATATCAAATACACACAAACACACTCATATGTATGCATATACCAGCTATGTACATAAATCAAATGTTGTTCAACCAATTTTCCATTTAGCCTCTCAGCCGCGACGTGGCACAAAATTTACACAGCAGAGCAGGAGGCGTGGCCAAAGGTTATTCACCCAGTCCAGCATGACGACTATATAGAGCCATAGAAAACTTTTCGGGCATAGAGAAAACATTCTGCATTAATGGCCATGTACGCAAATGGTCTTGAGTCCTTGGGCCCGAAGTGTTTGCGGTCTTGCCTGCCTGGTTTAACGTGACCATTGTGCCCTTATAGAATTTCTGTAAATTAGTTTTTACACCTGACTGGCTGCAGCACAGCACACACACACAGGTAGATGTGTGGCGTGTGTGTGTGGGCCATTGGCTTGTGAGCTGAGACACACACAGACACACAGATGTTTGTTTAGTTCCCCGATGCGTGAACTTTACTTAATCGCTTGATTTTAGTTTTAATTAAATTGAGCTGCAATTCAATTCGCAGCTGCTGCATCAGGTCTAGACAGAAGGCAGATCGCTTTGCGTCAGCAAATTATTGCTTCAATATACTCACATACATATACATATATATCTGTACATGTGTGTTTGTGTGTATATCCCCCCGGCACGTAAGTTACAATGTTGGGTGTACTTTAAATTGTGCTGTGTAAATATTGCAACATTTTGGGTTCACCTCACATTTTATGGCAGCTGGACCCCGGGCCAGGCGAGATGAAAGCGAAAGAGCTGGGGCGCTGGAGCGCTAGAGCGCTTTCACGGCCTGCGACCGTTCCTAAATCTAATTTGAGAAGTACTAACCCGGAACGCAGCGATGGCCATATATCAAAAGCAAGTGCCACGCCCACGCCCACTCACAGCCACACACACACACACACACAGTTCACCTTGCGAATTTACGAGCGCGTCCAAGCGACTCTTCCAAAAATGTTGGCCATAAAATTTGTCTGGCCAGCAGAGTTAGAGGGGGGATGGGGGACATATGCGTAGGTCAGTCGGAAGCTGCATCTAAGCCCTCCAGATGTGCTCGTATTTTGTTGTGTCTGCAAGTCAGGTGTGGGCAAATTGGAAACGACGGCCACTTGGTGCACCTGTCTTCGGAATTTGTCACCGGCTGCGCTTTTTGATTAATGCTCGTCCAGTTGAACAATGCGTCAAACTGACTGCCTGACTGACGGACTGACTAGCCGCCTACTGAGTGGCTAGTTCAAGTGAAGTTGGCTTCAGTAACAAGCTCAAAATACTTTCAATCGTATCAAGTACTCATGGCGTTCGTTACACTAGCTCAACTCTCACAACTCAGTCATAAATAAACACACGTCGGCACGAACACAATAAATACTCGGAAAAAATAAAATAAATATTAAGTTCTGTGAATCTGTGAGTCTGTGAATATAGAACCATGGAATTTCTTATGATCGGTGAGAAAATCAATATTGGGCGTACCGATGGGCGCGTCCATGCTGCAATCGTTGATTCCAAGCAGTTCGACATTCAGTCCATAACCGTCGCATGGACCGAGGACTCGAAGCTGATGGGCAAGGAAATTCCCTGGAGCTCAATCGTGGCTCTCAATCCGCATCTACTGGAGCGCACTCAGCTCCCTATCCAGCATTTCGACGATGGCAAATATAACTTGTCCGATGTTGAAAACATGGAAATGGATGAATGTATGGATGAATCTTGAGTTTTCCTGTTCAAATATAATAAAGCTAAAGCCATGGCTATTAAAAAAAAAGTAATAATAACTTACCGTTTTCTATTATTGCGAGTCAACTTTTAGATTCTGATGGATGTATACATACATATGTAGTACATACTTACAAACATATTTGTTTCAGAACTTACGGTGTTTATTCTGCATATTCATATATGTATGTACATATCTGTATAACACCGCTCTATTCTGAGTTCCCCATGCTGCTGTACTTGTACAATTGCTTAACTTTTATATCGACTTACAATTCTTAGCTGCTTCTTCTATTTTGCTCTAAAGCAACACGCTGCTTTTTGACGAGAGACTTCATGCCATCTCATTCGCTCTCAACACTAAGCAGGGACCAGGCTCAGGCGGCTATATTTGTCTCACTCTAGTGGACTGCCAATTTGAGCAATAATCCAACACTACTTTAATGATTCGACATACATACATACATATGTATGGATATATGTACCGTTGTATATGTAAAGTTTGAAAATATTTTATTCGAGGTAGCTTAAAGGTAGCTTTTTGCACCGTCCCTGATTAGTAGATGAGACTGCATCACCAATAAATTTCCTCTTGCTTGTCCTCAGGTTTTCATTATAAGAAAATATTCGCTAAACTTGAAAGAAAAGTTTATATTGAGCAACATTTAAATTTGATAAAGCGCAATTGATAGCAGGACAAAGGAGGGGACAGCGCGAAGGGAAGCCAGGGATGAGTTTATTTGGCAATACCTTTGCACATTGCAGCGCTCTAGTTTCACTCCGAACCACCCAGGTGAAATAAAAAAGTTTTTGCCCTTTATATTGGCCATTGCGAGAAAGTAAGCAACTTGGCTGTTTTTATTTTTTTTTCTTTTTTTGCTTACGCTGGAATACAAATTTATGAGCAACCAAAGCGTAATCAAGACTCTGAAACAATGCGAAAAAAGGAAAGAAGGTGGATTTGTTAACTTGGTTAACTGCTGCAATTCCCGCATGATGTGTAGCCAGAAGACGAGGCAGCAACGAAACTTGCGAAGAAAACTTTTTGCTGCAGCTGAGAGGAATGGTAAAAAAAAGAAGAGGAGGATGAGGAGAAATAACAACACGACGCCCCCAAGAATGCATTCAAATAACAAGATAATAAAAACACAAGACTTGCAGTTGCAGACGTGACTTTAGTTCAGACTTCTATCAAATTGCTTGCAAGGCCATTCATTATGTTCAAAATCGAACGGTGTCGTTGGTATCGAGTCGAAGGCTTCCAAGTCGAGAACTGGAAAATGCTTCCACATATCATTGAACAAGTTCTCGTAGAGTGCGATGATAACCCGATTGGAGGTGATGACCACATTCTCGAAGTTGTTGACAGTGCCCAGTTTGGTCCAGTTGAGCGAACCATTCAGGACGTAGCCCCTGCGGTACCACAGCCGGTGGTGCCAGCGCCGCTGCTGCTGGTCCAGCTCGAACACGCGCTGCTCCCCATCGATGATGCAGAACTTGTTATGCAGTATCACGTCCGGCGGAGAACGGCGCGCCGGAAGCCCGGCAGCCACCAACTTCTTCACCACTGAGCCCTGCGCAAAGATCATCTGCGAGTCGGTGATCAGGCGTACCTGAATGCCCCTCAGCCGCGCGGCATCGATGGCGCTGTAGAACGAGCTGTGCGAGATTGTCAGCATTGCGATGTCAATGGAGACCTTCGCCCGTTCCATATACATAACGATTCGTTCCACGCGGCACAGTTCGCAGAATGGCTTGGGACAATTGTGCGATATGTGGCGAGAGATTTGACGATGCCTTAGGGGCAGCTCATTAAAGAGCACCACATCCGTGTCATCGGGCTCGTTGTAGATCAGCAGCCAGACCCTGTACAGGCCGTACTCCAAGCAGAGAATTAAGTGAGATAAACACGTCCTGAGCAAGCGCTTTAACAAGACTGAGACCCGAATCCAGCTGAAATGGAAAATACTCCTGATATGCGATGATAAATAAATGCATATAATTATTGCCTTACAAATCAAGCATTGTCGGCGAAATTTATGTCGAGCGGTCGTCAAACAGCGAGCTTGAAGGGATGCAAATTTATGTTATCGACAAGTCATAGTTATCGATGTTATATGTACATACACAAATGTGTATATTTAAATTTACATATACATTCATGTTAGCCACGTGCATGTAGACTGAAAAATGTACATATTTTGACACACCTCTATATATGTATGTATGTACGTATGCAGATTTTACGACTGTCAAAATTCATGAAATCTTTTCCCAATCAACAGCACCTCAGCATTTCCTATGTACACATATTAAACAAATGCCCATAAGTTGACAATCAGATGTATTTAATATTCCACATCAGCTATTTTCAGTAATAAAATGAATATGAAGAGTATTATCAGCAGCTGCACAACTTCTAGCGCCTCGAACAGCACATCGTTGACTCCGATGAAGTCCGGCTGCTGCTGGGGTTCGCAGCGCACGCAGATGCAGGCCTTGCTGCCTTTGAGGACGATGCGAGCTTTCTGGCGCCTTACTTTCAGCAGGATCGCAGTGCCAGAGGATTCCGGGTTGGCAGTATTAACGACTGGAGTAGGTTCTTCAATATCAATAACTTCCATTTTCCTTTAAGTGACGACTTGACAGAGAAAACTTCTTTACCGCTTGACCACCCAATTCCAAATGAAACTATGTTTATAAAACGAGACGAGTCAATGATATCGATAATTCAATTTCCTCGGGCTGCAGCTTACAAATATAGGCACACGGAAACAATGGAATGAAACGAAATAATTCGAAGAACTAAACAAATCGAAACTGAAATTGATTTTGGAAAATGCAAATGCAAATGCATCAACCAGATATTTTCATGGGATGTGTTGGCTTTTACGAAAACCCTCTTCAAACTTCAAAAGTGACATCTTTGGTTCAGATGATGATGATGATGATAATGGTGATGATGATGACTGCATACCGCAAGCAGCTGTAGACAATTTCCTGCTTTTCCCATTGCTGCTGCAGCCAAATGGCACGATTTTCCCCAGATGCCGAAAATTGCAACTAATTTCAGGCGATGGCAGTGCCAAATCAGTTGCTCTGAAAACTTTACGCAGACACAGACACAGACAGACACAGACACAGACAGAGACAGAGCACCGAGCGAGTCCCACACACTCGCAGATCTCATTTCAGAAACTTTAAAATTAGTTAAGTTACGCTCTGCTCAGATACCAATAAAGCTGCCCCCAGAAGTGAACAAACATATTTATATACTTATGGCTAAGGAGACTGGCTCACACTTATGTGCCTTTCGGTCCTGGGTTTGGGTTAGGGTTTGGGCTCAGGCCTGGGTCTGGGTCTGGGTTCTTTTGAATGTATATAATTGGAGCAACTTTGGTTGGTTCTTCACGCTTTGATGTGGCCTCGGCAGTGCGGCATATCCAAAGTTTTAGTTAAACTTGATCAAACTTTCAATTAAATTAGCAGACACGTTGCTCCAGATGCCATACGAAAAACTTGCCAAGCCACACATTTTCTAATAGATGTTAATTATTTTTCGGGAGCGAGAGGCCTGGCTTGGCTTGCTCTTTAAAATACTTTTCATTTTCTGGGCTACAAGCTCCTAGGAGCAAAGGACAATTTGTGTCCTTTGGCTGTGCAAAGTACATGGGAAAAAGGGGAAAGCACAAAGCATCAACTAAATGCAAACAGGCAGCTTTAGCGTTCACAGAAAAAAAGAAGAAAACTTTGTTGCTTTTCTCGTTGTTATTCTTTTCTTCATTCGCTTTTTATTTTGTCTTTTTGCTTTGGCTTTTTTGCCCCTTTGCTTTAACTCGCTTTTCACCCCGCACTATTTCCACTTGCTGGTTAGATGGTTTTAGCCAAAGCACTGCAGTGCCAAAGAATTTAAGAGCCAGACTGGGGGCGGATGCCGTCGGGGCAATGCGGCAGCTCGCAGCAAAATACTTAAGTTTTAACCCAAATTGTTGCCAACAAAGCGGTTTGTCTAACATTCTTTCAAGAAAATTTTACGAAAAAGTGTTTGCCACAAACACACACCCGCCCACACCCACACATAAATAAAAAAATAATAATGGGAGATGGAGGAAGTAGAAAATACACGCACAAAGCTGCTCCTGCCCAAGGAGTAAACATGGCCCATAACTTAAGAGCCAAAGAGCAGCCCGACAAAAATCTAGGGTATCGAAACAATAGGCGTATCTAGAAGATGTATGGGATGAAAGGTGGAAATAAAAATATGCCAGATAGGAGAGCTTAAAATAAAGCTGAATAAAGTTATGAATAGTATAGGAATATGCGAAGTATTTAAATCTATTTGATATAGGCCGTTGCGTGTTATCGAAAATGTGATGCTAAAGCACATCCGAAAGCCAAGTGGAATAAATGGAAACTCAATATTCATGCTTCGATATGACATGTACAGGCAAGCGAAGCTATAATATTTATGTGCGCATGCAAATGAATTAATTAAAGTAAAATTAAAAGACATATAAGAGATATAGTTATGCTTAAAATAATATAGAAAAATGGTAAATACTGAAAACATGTTAATATTCAGCATGTTATCGAAAATGTGATGATGCGATTAATACTAAAAGTTGGAGCTTAAAGTCTTTAAATTTAAAAGCCAAACATCATCTAGGGTATTATTAAGCGAGTGAAAAGTTGAATAGATATAAAGTAAAAAAAAAAAATTAAATAAATAAACCTATAACAAATAGTGAAAGCATTTTAATATCGTGTTATCGAAAATGCCAAAGCACAGCTAAAAGTTAAGAGGGATAATTTGAAAGTGAACGAGAGAATTCCCTATATCGAGAAAAACAAGTGAATTGATGCGTGGACTGATATGACTCCCAAATATAAAATTGAATATAGCTAAAATGAATAATAGAAAATTGGGATATATTGAAATCATTTTGACATTGATCCGAGCGAGCTATCGGAAATGTGAAGCTAAATCACAGCTAAAAGTTTAGCGCGACGATTGAAACTGAATCATTTTCTCAAGCAGCAGAGACAAAGAATTAGGAGGCGATCTTGGGCAACTAAATAACTAGAATATTGAATATAACTTTATTTAATAAATTAAATTAATGAATATAAAATGTGCATTATTTGATATAGATTCTATCGAGTTATCGAAAGTATGACGCTAAAGCACAGCTAATAATTTGGAGGAACGAATGGAAACAGAAGCAATATCGTTAATTTGAATGTAAGGGTATTCAAGCTTCTTACGAATACTTTATTCACTTCTTTATAGACCTGCTGCGCATCCACTCTCTTCCATTAGCCGCAGGCAAAAAACAATTGAAGTGCACTCGGCACTCGGCAACTGCCCGCGCAACGAACTTTTTCCACTGGCCGAAAACGCAATTGTAATGAATTGCTTTTGGCAAATGAAGCACTTGAAGTGAAAGTTTGAACAGCTTTAAGCTGCTCGCCCGTGGTTGGCCAATTGAAATGAGCTCCTCGAGTGGAGTCATCGAACTGGCCTCAGTGCATAAGTAAACGATATAAAACGTCCGAAAAAAAAAAAAACAAGAAAAGTGAAGGCAACTGTAACTTATATTGCGGTCTGGCGCTAGTCTGCGGCTGTCTGGCTGCCAGCGACATGCTGACCTTAAAAACTTGACGTGTTCAAATGTTGCAAAACAACTCAAGGGCTTTCGACTCGAGGACTTTTTCTGTTCGACCCCATGACGCATCCTATGCAGCTCTGTCTAACACCCGCACACACAGGCATGGCTCTCTGTTTGACGCACATGAAGTGCCGCACTTGTAATATGCTTTTTTTTTGCCCCCTCAGGCTATTCTGAGGGCTAAAGCGAGAGAGATAGAGTGAGAGAGGGGGTGAGCAGGGAGAAGGGCAGGTGTGGAAAATGTGTTTTGACAAGTGTCACTTATGCGTAGCTACTATGAAATATGCAAACCTGTCAGCTTTACACGACCGCCTCGCCTCCCCTCCCCTCCTCTCATCTAACACCCGCCCTCCATGAATGCTGTGGTTGCAATTGAGCAAGCGGCACACGCGTTGGGATCAGGATGGAGTGCATAGAGATGCGCTCTTTCGAGAGTGCATAAAAAATGAAAGAGGATGTAATTAATTTGCAATAAGCACTGCAAAGCTCAATAAAAAAATTGACGAATCGTGTTTGACAATTTCAGCATAAAGAAGAGCATTAAAAGCTGTGCGCCGTGTGAAAGGAAATGTCGGAAAGAATTATGAATTCAATAAACTACAGAAACTAGTGAAGAGGCGGATTAATGAAACGAATCGTACACCGAGTTTGGGATCTAGCTTGTCCTCGAAACTTTAACTAGATTTGTCATTCGCCCGGGCCTTGCAGTCTCTTGCTCCCTGCTCGCCTGATCGCCCCATAAATTATAATGCTGCAGAGACACCAAGATAATGTTAGTTAACATTTAATATGCGAACCTTTTGCGTGCTTAAAATTTACAAATGGACACAAAAGCCGTTGACCGCTGGGACTTTGTCTATAAATATTAAACCAGCGCGTCGAAACGGGACCCGAGCAGCCAAAGCATATTCAATATATTTGATCTAAATTTAAGAGCACTGAATTCCCAGCGGCCAGTCGAGCTGCCTCAACTGGAGGCGTCGCACGCGGCGTATACGTAATGCGCTATTAATATTTAAGCCACGTTAAAGAAGTTTCAGCTGCGCCTTGAAGAGCCCTATTCCATTGCCAGCTCCAGTCCCAATCCCAGAGCTCGACTCATTTGTCAGTGTTAAAACTTTTGGCAACGGGCACCCCTATTAATTAGCATTTAACCGCGTTTCTTTGACTGCGAATGGAGTGGGAATGGAGTGGAATGAAAACAAAAGAAATAATTGCACAATTGTTGCAGGCATCAATTGGCAAACAAACAAATTCGCTCCAGGTGTCCGAGTTGCATGTGGAGCAATGCATAAATTGCCATTGCCTTGGAATTGCTGGGGAAATGTTAGCAGTTGTAGCCTATATCGAAACACAGTCCAAACATTCCCCAGCTTGGCTCGGATTTGCATAATAACACCTTTCGGCTGGCAGTTGCTGTCCTCGTTGCAAGTCAAATGCAATTTGCCGCATAGCTACCGGGTTGTTCACACCTCGCACCTGGGCCGGGCTCGCAGAGGGCTCAAATGCGTAAGAATTACGGCACAGACTTGAAAGTAAATGGGATGAGATAACTTTTAACCATAAGCCAGGCAATATTGTGGCCTGGCTTTGCTGCGTCTCTTTGTGCCTTTTCTTTCATTTGGCTGTTTTTTGCTTTCAGTAAATTGCAAATTGCAAATCAAAGGGGCCCCAATTGAGAGCAGGCCTGAAACGCTTAAAAGCAATTACGAATTCCGGCTGTCATTTTGCTGGCGAACCGGAAGTCATTATCATGGCAAACAAAGCGCAACAGAGACGGTAGCCGCGCCACAGCCAACCACAGCTACAACAACAACAACAACAACAACAACAACTACAAGGCAAACACACCATTACATGAAGCATTTTGCGCCTTTGCGACAACTTGGGCCGACTCCGGCTTCGACTACGAGTTTGCCCTCATTATCGAGTTAATTATGTGCGTGTGTGTGCCTCGAATGTGTGTGTGTGAGTCTGACCAAAGGTAATTACAACTAAGCTTCCATTGTGCTGGGCAGCCTCTGCAGCTTGTCAATGATGTTCCCTGCCCGCCATTGAGTTTTACACCTTCGCCTCATTGTAATTAATTCGCAAGGCGACTGACTGCCCTAATGATGTGGTCTGCTCTATACGGTAATGAATATCTCAGCCAGAACGAGCACACAGCCCACCCCCGCACCGCCCAACTGATTAAGTATTAACCATTTGCAAATACATCAAAGTGTCCTTAAAGTCGCAACGTCAGCGACTGATATATTATTCTATGTTCTCTCTAACTCGACAGGTCGAATCTTACAATTTAATTGAGATTTTTATCGAATCGTCCTGGCTTAATATATTTCGATAATATTATCGAAATAGTAGTAAAACAGGATACAGTTAGTTTACTTTCTATTCCCATTCAATGAATTTGATTTATAGAAATATAATATAAATAAGCATGGCATATTATTATATAAAGTTATAGGCAAGAATCACATTTAAATAAATTTTACTTTTATTTAAATCAGAGCTTTCCGACATTCTTCTTACTTTCTGTCTGTCTTTGCTCTGTTTACTTCTCATTCTCGTATATATTTTCTTAATATTATTATACTAAAAATCCTTGCTTATTTTTTAAATAGTAATAAAACAAGAAAAAGCATTTATCCTTCTATCTGTTTCCATTCAATGAAGACCTAATTGACATTTTATACAAAATAATAATTTGCATATTATTAAAAAATAGGAATAAATTGAGAAACCTATTTAAAGATTTTTCATTCGATATTTACTTTCATTCTTCTACTTGACGTATGTTTATTAATCTATATATATAAAAGAAAGTTGTGTAAAAGTGAAGACTGCTTATAACTTGATTTGGGCTGAACCAATTTTCATGGTTTTTGATTTGTTGGATTTGTCTCCGCAACGAGTTTAGTATAGGGTCTTAAAAATACTGAAAAAATTTGCCGAATACTTGAAAAACGCGGTTTTTTCCCCAAATGTTCAAATTTTTTTTATACCCAGTAGGCTTGGTAACAGTGACAGTTTTGACAATAGTGTAGAAGTAAATAAACAAATGTAGTCAGTCAGTCTACGGTCTCCTGACCTCGAGCAGACCTGACTATTCAAAAAAAAAAAAAAAAAAAAAAAAAAAAAAAAAAAAAAAAATTTTCAAATCAAAAGGAAAAATATTTCAAATCAAAAATCTGCAAAAAATCAAAAGATTAAAACCTGACTGTTCAAAAAATAAATAAAAAATTAAAAATTCGAAATTAAAAAAAAAAAAAGGTAATTATTAAAAAGTGTATTTTTGGCTTTTTATATTTTCGGACTTTTAAACTTTATAAATATTTCAAATCAAGAATCTGCAAAAATAAAAAAAAAAATCAAAAGATTAAAACCTAACAATCAAAAATAAATAAAAAATTCAAAATTCAAAATTCGAAATTAAAAAAAAATAAGTTAATTATTAAAAATTGTATTTTTGGACTTTTACAAAAGCTAAATATCTCGAAAGTTCAGGTATTTGTTTGTCTCAAACATAAATTTGTGTAAATTATTTATATTTATATTTCTCGATTGTTTTATATGGTTTTGTGCGAGGGCAGTATTACTATTAATAAAAATGCCGCGTCCTAGAAGATCTAATCTTTCCCGGCGGACCCATAATGCAATTAGGCAACGGAATAGCGCGAGTCAATTATCTGACGAAGAGCGAGAAATCGCCCGAGAAAGGCTCCGCGTTAGTACCCAGGGAAGAAGGGCCTTAATTCGTGCTTCTCAAAGAGAGGCAGCCCGTGAAATGGCAATAAGAAATGGTTCAAGGATTGATTTGAATCGAGCAGCGTTTCGATATGATTGCACCATTGATTACAGCTTGAATCGTTTAGTTTGCATTGGTCCAATGGACGTTGTTTGCTAGCATTGTGGCGCATTGAAGTTTGCTGGTGAAACGCCCGGTTTGTGCTGCCTTAGTGGTAAAGTGACATTGCCATTAGCGGTCACCATAGCCATTGCGTTCCCTGCTTTATGGCGAAACACTAGAATCACGACATTTTCTAGCGAACACTCAAAAATACAATGCCTGTTTCCAAATGACATAATTTTGGGCGGAAAATATTGGAGACGGATATTTAAGGTAATTTACGTTAAAAATTTTATTTTCTATGACTGCCAAAAAAAATTTTGAATAATGTAGTTTGTTAGATTTCTGTAAATAGTGTTTGTAAATATAACTATAACTATGGCTTTGAATTTAAAGATTCAAGGCCAGATTTGCCATCGCATTGGATCATTGCAACCTATTGAAGATGCACAGCAAAAATTCTTGCAAATATACTTCATGGGCAATATGGAAGAACAACTTGACCGGCGTCAAGAAATGAACACAGCTATGAAAAGAGCAATTCTCCATGATTTGCATGCTTAGAAATTTAAACCAACCAAAACTGTGCAATGGAACGCGTTTGGTGATAAGAAAACTGATGAGCAATGTGATTCACGCGTTGATACTCAAAGGAAAATTTAAAGATGAGGAAGTTCTTATTCCTAGGATTCCGATGAGCTCAACAGATATGCCCTTTGAATTTAAACGAATTCAATTCCCGCTTCGTCTTGCCTTCGCCATGACGATCAACAAGTCACAGGGCCAATCTTTGACTATTTGTGGCCTCAATCTAGAAAATGCGTGTTTTTCTCATGGTCAATTGTACGTGGCATGCTCACGTGTTGGCAAACGATCCGCATTATTTGTTCTTGCACCCGACCAAAAAACGAAGAATGTCGTTTACAACAAGGTGCTTGAATGAAAATCCGATTAATAAATTTATCAGTGTATCCCAGCCTGAACAACATAGCTTTCAACAATTTTTTACCTAGAAATAATATAGAGGGCAATGCAACGTTTGCCGGGCCAGCTAGTATCTTATAAAATTAATGAATGAGTAATAAAACAAGAAACATTATTAAATAGTCTTTAATTCTACTTATATTTTCCTAAGAGTTTTCCTAATTATTTTTAAGCATTTTACTTTCTGTTTGCTTAAATTTACATTTTTAATTTATTAGTATCTTACAGAAATCAATCAATATAGCTATCAATATAGAATGAGTAATAAAACAAGATACAGATTTAAAATTTTTGTTTTCAATTCTTCGTTTATTTACATAAATATCTGAAGAGCTTGACTTCTGTTTGAAGTATTTTAAATCGCACTTACTGACATTCTGTCTCGTACTCTTCTCTTCTGTCTCTCTCTCTTTCTCTGTCTCTTTCTTTTTCTCGGCATTTGCCGTTCATTATCAAAGACCCAACTCAATGCTTATCCTGAAGGTTAATTACATTTATCCAAACGCAACTGACCCCGCAGGACATTGACTTAATTTCCCCAGCGCTTTTTTTTCGTCTTCTGTGTTTTTTTCTCTTTTTCGTTCGTCCTTATTTCCGTCTGTTTTTTTTCTGTGTGCTTTTTAATTTTTTAATGCCTAAAAAATACAGCAGCAAGCAGCAGCAGGAGTTGGAGCAGCAGTAGCAGGAGCCGGGGCAGCAGCACAGTGCCAAATGGGCCTGTAAAGCGCTTCCAGCGATTTCGGCGATTTTCAGTACATTTTTTTCTTGGAGTCCTCTTTCTTGTTCAGTTGTTTTTTATTTTTCACTGGATTGTGTTGTGCTCGTTCAAGCGCCTAAATGGTAATTAAAAATTGTTGCATTGCCGCTCGAATGCGTCTGATATTTATGTAGTTTGGCGCTTTTGTAATTTGCGTTCGTTTTCTTATTCGCTTTTATATGGCTTCCTTATTATTATTTCCATCCTCTTTTCCCTCTTTTTTTTTAGAAACAATTTCATAGGACGCGCTGTGAGAGAGGCAGAGGCAGAGACTCTTGCCGGCTGCACTTTCTTATTAAATCTCAATTAAGGTATGGAAAATTGGAGTAGTTAAACTTTATTGGCATTTCTTCTTCAGTTTTCCATTGGCGTATCCCAATAAAAAAATTACTGAGCTCGTCAAGTTTTCCGTAGAAATTCCAATTTGTTGCCTCCATCTTAAAGCGAAACATGCTAAATGCAGCAGCAATAGTTTACTTTATTTTCACTTTTTTAAGTTAAAAAAAAAAAAAAAAAAGAACTGAGAAGAATGGAAAATCCTTGCCTGAACTAACCAAAGCCTCTCACGTAGCGCTCGACACTTGGGTCTCTGTAGTCGTTTTTTATTTCCTGTTTCTATTTCCATTTTTATTTTATTCTGTTCGTTTTTTGAGCAGCTAAATTGCCAAAATCGAATGCACTGCCAAATAAATTTTGATTTTGACAGCAATATTCGGGGAAAATGCCAACTTTTGTGAGGCGTCAGCACGTTCCGAACCAGGGCGAAACGTGCAGGTGGCAGAGCACAAAAGCTGTGCCTGTCTGCCTGACGAAGTTGTCGCCAAATCCTCTCTCTGTTCCACTCGCTGCTGCTGGTGCTGCTGGCCTTGTTGGTGCTGCTGTGTTAAGTGTTGAGGCCAGAAGCATCCCAAAATCCGCCACAGTTGCAAGCTGTGCTCTGGCCAGGGACAGCGACTGGAACTGGGACAGGGACAGGGACAGGGCCTAATCCTAATCCTGCTGCACGCAATGGATGGCACTGGCGCAGTTACAGCAGCTGCAAGGACAGCCGTATCATGTTATGAAACATGGCACAAAGTTAAGTTCGCTTCGCCTCTACCCTGTGCATAACGCAGCGAGAGGGTATGCCGAAATCGAAGCTAGCGAAATGCGGAATATTTATCTGTTGTTAACAAGCTGCAAATAAAGGATCTCGTTAGATTACGAACTAGGTCAGCGTAGAGCTGTGGCTCAGGATGCCACAGGATGCCACTGGATATCACAGGAGACCACAGAATACCCCACAGCCCAGTCCCATGGCGACTTCAAAGCATTCCAACTTGTTTTTGTCTCTCTGCATGTTGCGCTTTCGCATAAAAACCAACGCCAAATCCTCTGCGCTTCCCTTTTCGCTGTGAGCTCGCTGATTTTCCGTGTGTGTGTGTGTGTGCGTGTGGAGTGGCCCATTCAGTCGTTGCAAGCTTAAATATTTAATTTTATTACATCAGAAGGCGAGCGCAGCGGATTCAAACAGATAAATGCTTACTCAGAGAGATCAGCCCGCAGTACATAGTGCGCTCAGCTTTGAGCTCTGCGCGTCCAAAGAGAAGAGATGAAAAGGATGCGCCTATACATGCACACACACACACGCACACAGACTCGCATGCCCCATTGCAGCTGGCTGACTGAGAGGAAACCCTTTGCATATTGGAAGTATGCCAGGTTGCTTTCAGGCCTCAAGTGGCACTCGGCTCTAAGCTGAAAATTGGCAGCATAATTATGTGATTTAAATGGCAGCTGTTGCTCAACAGCTATTCAGGCGAATTACGAATTACGAATTACGAATTAAGCCTTGGCAAGTTTATTCAAGACGTGGATGACGTGGAGCCATTTAAACACAGTTTATAAGTTTATATATGCTGCACTCAAACCAAACATCTTTCAAACCACGCTCTGTGCAGAGCTGAAGCGTTCTTAGTTTGCTTTCTGTTGTCTGCTGAAGGGCTCCGGCTTAGATGCTTTAGCCACACAGACGAGAAACCACGACCACATCCGCAGGATATTGCAAGCAGCTGGCAAACGGATGATGCTCGACATACGTGGAGCAGCTGCTTCTAGTCCTCCCGACTCCTCAAGCGACGACCTGTCGGTTATTTGTTGAATTCAATTAGAGCAGCTGTTGGCTGAGCAGCCATGGAGCCCGGGCCGGGCCTCCGCTCGTAATTAGTGTGGGCGTTGCCCCAGCCCCAGCGGCAGTCCCGGCCCCACCCACAAATTGAAGTCTCACGCAAGCCGCAGGACACGAAAAATTGCAAATGCTCGACGTCTCGATGACGTTGTACGAATTCCTTTGGGGCGCCGGCAATAATTTCGTCAATGTTATTGTTTGGTTTTCTCTATAAATACGAACTCCAAGTGGGCTGCCATACAGCAGCGATATTGATATATGAGCCCCAGTCATGCAATGCGGCAAATGATAAACAGTAACGCCTTCCATAACAGCTACAAAACAATTGAAGTTAGTGATGGGTGAGTGAGCTAGGGAGTGAGAGAGAGGGAATGAGAGAGAACGAGTGGGATATTCAATAACCTGGTATCAAGAGTATATAACTAAGCAGCTGTAAGCTGTTCTTGAAATACCCTAAGCTCATTGAAAATTCGGAAATGGGGTGAATTGGTTTTGTTAAACTACATGTAACAGGCAAGGTGAGGCAAGATATGCCACTAATTAGAATAATCAAGTAGAGGATCTATCGATCTCAGAGCCCCAGGTGTTTGTAGGTCCGTTTATTAACTTTTACCTGGCATATCTTTGAGATCAGAGTCCAACAATGTTGCACACAGTTTAACGTAGAGTCTAATTATGGGTTCATTATAAATTTAGACACCAGTTCCAATTATTAAAAATTTCTTTAAATTGAGTTTCAGAATATATAATTTATATATAATATTTAATGGAACTTATTTACCAAAAATTTAACGGGCAAATTATAAGCTCAAAAAATTATATTATCCTATGCTACATCTTTATGCCTGGTTCAGAGCATTCAAGGCATTTCCATATGAAGAAAAAAAAATATATTATTATTTAATGGACTTTGGATTTCATAGGCAGAAGTCCAGGATTCCACGCCGGATTTGTAAATAGTTTCTTTTTACGGTTCTATTTCTTACACACATGACATTTGAGTGGAGGAATGCAAGCTCTAAAATTATATTATCTTATGCTGAATCTTTATGCTAGATTAAGCAATGTACATATATTTAATAATTATGTTCATACGTGGCTCAGGGTATCTCTTATTCGGGCAACTCGGTTAGAGCTTTCACATTTGTTTGATAAAGAAACATATGCCATCAGAACAATGTAGAGGTAGCTTCGAGTCTAAGCTGCCGTTGAGCGCTTTCTAGTGTATAGAGTCTACAGCTAAACAGTCCTCAGAGGAAGCTCGAACAGAGTCAGCAATGGCTAGTCAAACAAGTTACGATTACGCAAATCTAACAGAGCAAATCAATGGTGGTAAATATGGTGCATAGGTAAAGGGCAGAGCTAACAGATAATCCCCGCAGCAAACACCACAAGCAGCTCCTCAGCGGAGAACAACTCGAGGTACACGTTCATGGTGGCCATTGCGACCGTTACGTGGCTGCTGCTCAGTTGCATAAGTGAGTTGTTCGCAGTGCTAGATGTAAGGACTTGGCTTAAGGGATGAAGCTCACTCTCTTTCTCTCTCTTTCTCTTCCCTGGCGCAGGTGCATTCATCTACTGCTGCAATTATTGGGAACTGCTGAAGCCCGCGCCGCGAAGAGCGACAGCGGATGAGTCGGAGCTGTCGGAGGAGCAGTCGGAGCTGGAGCAGCAGAGCATGCTGCTAACACAGGTCAGCGAGGTGAGCAGCACCTGAGGACTGAGGATTTTGGCACGGAAGCGCCGGGAAGGTCACAGCAGCGGCAGCACAATGCGAAAACAAAATAAATAAGCCGAGGACGACAAAAGGCAGCGGAGGAAGAGGAGGAGCAGCAGCTGCTGGCGATCAGCTTCAAGGCAATATGGCGACGTGCAGCTTCCATTTCCGTTTCCGTAAACTTAATTCCACACACACACACACACACACGTAAACACAAACACACACACACAAAGAGAGAGAAAGAGAAACACACAGAGTAAAAAATCAGCATGTGCTGCTGTTTCCCTTTCTGTGCGTTTTCGCCTTTGCGTTTTGCACTGTTTAGTTTCTCTTTTCAATTTCGCTTGCTTTTTGCGCTTTGGGCCAAAAAATATTTTATTACGGCTGCAGCTAGAGTGAAGTAGAATATACATACATTTTGGGACTGGCCTTTCATTCCTTTGGCAACACGAAAATAGCGTCTTTTATGCAAATTCACAATGAAAGCCGGGTGCGAGGGTGAGCTAACACGACTTCCGCTGCCTAACTGGCTTAATTTGGAGAGGAAAGCACAGAGTAACAAAAATTAAAAGTCAGCTCCCCCCAAAAAAAAGTTACCAAGTTAAAGTCCCCCTCTTGATGAAAGAGTTGAGCTGAGCCGAGTGGAAGAGCTACAACTCCGTTGGGTCTTATGTAATTTTGAAATTTTGAATATTATATGGACTAATGGGCGAGAAAGTAGCATCGCCAGTCGACAGCTAACCAATTCTATTATCTCGGGCACAAATCATGCCAGCCAGCACGTCGAACAAGCCGGAAGAGCTAATGCCTGCTGGCAGGGTTTGTTTGTTTGTGCGTTTGTGCAACGCCAGAAAGTTTGGCAAACTTTTTTGGCAGCTTTTGTTTAAATTAATAAAACAACAGACAATTTAACGCACTTTGTCGTACAAACAAACTAAAATTAACTAAATTTTGCAGAGCAACGGCAGCAAAAACATTAAGCAAACAGCCAAAAAGTATGCTTTAACTTTGCGCATTACATAAATTCACACACACACACACATGTAGGGTAATAGAGAGAGAGAGAAAGAGAGAGAGAGAGAGCACAAAGCCAAGCGGGAGGAGGACTAGACAAGGAGTGAATGGAGTGGCGCAAACTAGAGAAAGAGCCATAACATTTATCATGCCCGCTTAAGGATGCTTAAAATACACGAGAAGAGCACGCACCGAGCCTCCTCAGATGGGAGGGGTGGGGCGGGGGGACTGTGCTTGGGGTGAACTACAAAGTAACCAACAAGCAGCAATAACAACAACAATACGCTTTGTTAAATCAATTTGATAAACTGTCAATAATGCGCCATAATTTAATGTGCTCCCCCAAGACAGGCAGCCCAATCCAACAAGGACAACAGGGCGGAAGCCACCCTGAAGTTGTTGTCAGATCCGCTCTGGCTGTTGTCATACGCAATTATGATGAACTTGGGGCTCATCCACATCCACTGACAGCTGCCCTATTAGCACTTTGTAAAGCAAAGACAAATTTTTGGTTTGCCGGACAAGCGAAATGTTTGATTTTGAAAAGATATCACCAAGATGAGCGGGCAAAGAGGCCAACAAGAAGGAGAAGGAGGAGGAGCAGCAACTTGAGCCAGAGCTTCGCTGGACAAAAGTGCCATAAAGCAAGGACTCGTAAGCAGATGGAGCCGAATCGGGCGGATG
Source organism: Drosophila arizonae (assembly GCF_054131065.1). Lineage (NCBI taxonomy): Eukaryota > Metazoa > Arthropoda > Insecta > Diptera > Drosophilidae > Drosophila > Drosophila arizonae. The sequence goes on along the minus strand of NC_142925.1, from coordinate 22,584,968 downwards.
ATAACAATGGAAAGCAGCGAAAATGGTGAGAATGATGACAACGACAAGAAAGTGTGAGCACTTTGACTGGAAGTGGGGCAGAGGAAGATAGAGAGGGGAAGAGCTGGGTCTGTGCGTGCGTGCTCTGAATCCTTTTGTGCCATTTTGGGGGGCTGTTGGAAACGACCTTCATAAAACAAACACGCCGATAATGAGAGGCAGTCGATGTGACGTTTGGTGCCATCGCAGGGGGCTGGGCCGCAGATAGAGATAGAGGCAGAGAGGCAGAGAGAGAGAGAGAGAGAGAGAGAGATAGCGGGACTGAGCTGGGCTGGGCACCTTTGCGAGTGGAAGATGGCATCGGAAATGGAAGCGGAAGCGGAAACGCACATTTGGTGCCAGGCGCCATTTTGCCCGCTGCTAATGTGAAGAGTTTTCGGGCACTGAAACTGCGCCCTCGAGTTGCCCGGGAGTGCAACTAACTAGGCGATAATCGACATTTGATTTGGTGCGGCTGAAACTTTCAACAGCGTGCCATAGAAAAAGGACACCCGAAGAGCTTAGCTGGGTCTTGAGAAATCGACGAATGCTGACAATACGTGACACCCAAGGAGCCCGCACTCCCCGTTATATTCCCACAATCGAGCCGGAATAAAGGCATTTGAATTATTTAGCACTCATTTAAGTGCAGGGAACAATTTGTTTCACTCTTGCTGGGGGGAATGAATAAAGCTTCATCTTGCATGCGGTCACACTCAAAATATTTGACAAATATTGGAAAATATTTGGATTATGCCTTTGCCAAGCAATATTTCCATATTACATCCGAGCAGGAAATGGCTCCTGACTCCGGAATGCACTCAATATTTTTAAATATTTGCCAGCATCTTGGTGAGGGGGAGTGGGGTGGCTCGTGCAATTGCTTCACGTAACACCTTTTGACTTTCTGCACAGCTGCACTCGAGAGTCATTTGTCATTTGGCTTTGTGTCTGGCACACACACGTGCCTCACCTGGTGGGCGTGGCTGGCTAAGGACGTGGCCGTGACGGACCCGCCATTGTCAAGGCGTCTTGCAGCAAGCAAACAAACAAACAAACAAGAAAATCATCAACAACAGAAAAATGAGCGAACGTGTAGAAGGGTTTTTTTGCGCCGCCTGAAGAGCTCGATCTAGGGAAGGGGTGGGGGGCGTGTCGCCTCTTGAGACGCAGCCAAATGCGCGCGAACGTGTTTGATATGCACTTCACTTGCCATAGGCTTAATTATTGGCCCGGAAGGAGGCTGCAATATACACATACATACATATATTTATATATATATACGTGTGAGGTCTGTTACGCCAAATAAATATTTGAAATACAACTTAAATTCGTTGGCAGATATAGTCTCGACTCTGGGCCAACAACTTCAACGGATTACAGCGGAGGCTCGAGGCAAAGCTGACGGAATTTTCAATGAAACTGAAAGTCGGAACAGCCCTAATAAGTAAGTACCTTAGCGCATGTTGTCAATTTATGCACGGCAAGGACAACATTGAGGGCATGACAAATGAATATCGGATTAGTTCTGAGCTGTTGCCTTCCACTCAATTGTCATTAGGGCTGTTGTCCTCTGCGCGTTGTTTTCATTTCATTTCCAGTTGCCTTTTATGCAACAAGCAAGTCCTTGCTTCAGCTGCGCAGAGGGCGAGGCCGAGGCACGCAAGGACTGCTGCTTAACAAGGCCGTCTCCTCCTGCTGACATGGCTGCTTCACTGTGAAGAGCCCCGCCAAAGTGGCCTCGGACAGGATGATCTCGACGGCGGTGCTCAGCGACAACATGGCAACGGCAACGCGTTGTCGATCGCCATGGTGTCCTGCAACAAAGCATTGCTGCTCCAGCAACAACTATAACTACTTCTCTGTAGCAACACTGGCTCCAAGCAACTGTGCAGTTAGCAATGGCTTCACCTTGCTCGATTTGGAGCCATTGTCTAACACGTATGAGCCGCAGCACGTTGTACAACGTCATTCCCCTCATTCCATTCAGAGCAGCACAATTTCTGTGGTAATTCCCAGTCGTCGTTGCATTACCCCTGCCCTGCGCCCCACACTCGAGCTGAGCGTAATGGGGACTCCTGTATGGGGAGCTGCCACCCCCATAAGCTGCTTGTAATAGTAACATCAGTTTAATTTGCTTCTCCCAAATGAATTCCAGCTGCTAACAGACCTACAAAACTGGACCATGATGCACAAGAACTAATAATATATATATTTATATGTAACTCTAATACAAATATTATATATATACATACTATAAGTTGCCTCTACTCATCTAGATGTAGGATAGTGTTTGTTATTTGTGGCATTCAGTTTCAATTATAATTTAAATTTTGGTGTGCCTGAGATCTAATCGATTCGTCCTGGAAACGTGATATTTAGTTATTCACATTGAATTATGAAATACATTTCAGAGTTCAGAGTTTATTCTCTCTTCTACGATAAATTAGTTTTTATGTTACGTACAGGAGTTTTGGAAAAGAATGAAATCGGGAAAAATTTTATTGCAAAGAGAAAACCATTAAAAATATTGTAATATACTTAAATCCTTAGACTAGTGTGTAAAATTTGCCATGTATCAAAATTATTATAATCATTATAAATAATATAAACAAGTAAGAAAGCTCTAGTCGAGACTGCTCGACTAGGAGATACCCTGAACCCTCCAAGCTGATATTCTAATCATTCTGCACTTCTTTTATGCACACATACATACACATGCATCCACACGCACGCATAAGCCTGCGCTCTGCTAACTGCGCAGTAAGCAGCGACTGCGCTTGGGCTGTGCTGCGGTGTGGGCAATATTATGAGAATTTATTTGTCGAATAATTTCTTTTGTAAACATATGATCTTAATGAAACTTTCAGAGTGTAATCATATGGTAAATATGTGTGTACATTCCAAAGCACAAGTCTCTAGTACTTGAAATGCGTTTTTTACAAATTGGGGGAGAAGGGGGCGTGGTATCCAAAATCTGTAAATTACAAAATCTTTGTATCGATTAACTTTATATACAACACAAATTTGAAGACTCCACGTCTAAAAATGTTCAAATTAGGCGAAAAAAACAAAATCAATTTTTCGATTATTCTCGATAAAAAAGTTATCGGACGATTTATCGAAAAAATAAAGCAAACTCGTACTGCGTATGGTACACACGAGTATGCATGCCAAATTTCAGCTCTCTAGCTCTTATAACTTCTGAGATCGACGCACTCATACGGACGGACGGACAGACGGACAGGGCTATATCGACTCAGCTCGTCACGCTGATCAAGAATATATATACTTTGTGGGGTCTGCCACGCCTCCTTCTGCCCGTTACATACTTTTTCACAAAACCATTATACCCTGATTTCCCATTTTCAATGGGTTCAGGGTATAAAAAAAGAAGAGTAATCATTTGAATAGTTGTAAATTTGAGGTAGTATACACCAAAACATTTAATTGAAAAAAATAAAATAAATAAATAAATTAAAAATAAGTAAATATACATATACTTTTTTGACGTCAAGGTGTTTCAGAGGGAAAGTAATTGAATGCAAATTCGGTATACATAGATGCAGATTGAATTTATTATAATGGAAAGTGTATTTTTAAAATTAGTTAGAATTATCATTAACGACTCTTTTCAATAATATTTATTATAATGGGCATAAATCGAACAACTATTTCCTTGATGACTCCAATTTGAAATGTATAAATTAGGTAACACACACACGGGAAAAATAATTGAAAAATATAGTCACATTAGAAAAGCTAATTACAATATTGCTTAGAGTAAGTATTCAAACCAGTTTGGGAAGAAGAGGAAATGCTGCACGGCTACAGCAAACCTAAAGTCGAATGCAATGTCTGCTGATGACGGACCCGGAAGCTTATTGATATGACTATGCAGACAACCTGCTTTCATTTTCTGTGATCTAATAAATATCCGCATACATCAAAGTCTATTTTCGAGCATTCGTAACAAGATTGTGCTATAATGTGCGAGTGTGTGTGTGTGTGTGTGTGTAGGCGCTTTGAAGTGCTGCTGGCAACTGTTGCCAAAGTTTTGCCAGCCAAAGTTCCGCCGTGTTCGCATCCCGGAATACGCGCTGTAGTTGTGTTGTCTGTTCGGCGTGATTTTTCGACATGCCGACACTTGTTTTTGGTCTAAGTGATTTAGGTAAAAGTTTTCGGGCTCTGCCCTGCCCCCGCCCGCTCTGCGCAGCGGAAATGTATCGCTGAGCGAGAGCAAAACTTTTGCTGTACATAATCGTTGCTCGTCCCGCCGGAAGTGAATCAAAAGAAACAGTTTACAAAATTCTGTTTCTACTGAATGAATTTTTGAGAAACTTTGCCCGCCAGCCTCGAATCGCAGCGGGCTCAGCCACTGGCCGTGTCTGAATCGTTGCATAATTCGGTGGCACTTGGCCGGCAGTTAGCACCGCTCAAGTGAGCTAAAATCAATAAGCAATTGTTTACCGAGATGATTAGCTATGCTACACACACACACACACACACACGCACACACGCACACACTGTCTCCCTCTCGCTCATTCTCCCTCTCTTTCGCCGACTGTTTGCCAAGCGTTTACGTGTGGATTATGTGACGACTAACGGTTAGCATTTCACGTGAGCTGGAATGTGTGCACGTTTCACACTTGCGATGGGGGAGAGGGAAGGGGAAGGGTGTTGCTCCACAGCTGCTGCTCCCCAGTCCGGTCATAATTCATTTGCATAACATTAACTGCTGCCAGGATGCACGAACATGCAACGACGCCGCTCGAGCGGGTCCCTCGAAAGTGTAAAGTGGGCTAACAACTGGGCTTAAATAAAATATGTATGCCAACGAATTATCCACAGACCGTTTAAATATGTAGATAGTGAGCTTTGCTCGCCTTGTCGTTACTATCTTAGTGCGCGCACATCATTTATATGCAACAATTTTGGGGCAGCGTAATTGACTTCATATTTTTACTCATAATATTCATGGAGCTGCTGGAGTGATCCTTCCAGCCACTGACACTCGGGTCGAATCCAAATGAAACCTTTTGTCAATCTTCATTTCAGCTCAATTTATTTATACACTCTGACCTAACTTTAATTTCCATGCGACTTAGTGGGGCGTTCGATGCTTGTTCTCTTGATTGATTCACTTCTTGAGGAGGGTGGAGACCACAGCGGGCGCCGCATAGGTGGAGACCACAGCGGGCGCAGCATAGGCGGAGTAGACAGATGGCGACACATACGAGGCGGAGTACACGGAGGGAGCGGCTGCGTAGGTGGTGTAGGCACGTGGCACGGCGGCCGAGTAGACGGCAGGTGCGGCTGCATAGGTCACGGCAGGTGCAGCGGCGGCGTAGGTGGCAACGGGCGCCACAAGATGGGCCTGGGCCACGGCGACGAAGAGAGCCAAGCAAATGAGGAACTACAAAGGCAATAGAGCCATAGGTAAACAGAGCTATCTGCAGAGCTGATGGATGGAACTTACTTTCATGTTGATTTTGATTGTTTTTGGCGGTGTTCGACGAACGTTGGAAGTTGGTTGACTGGTGCTGGTCCACGGACAGACTGCTCCATTTATACTCGCCGTTGAGCCAGAACAAGTTCTGCGGACACGGATGTGAATTGGTAGCGCCGTGGACATTAATCCGGCATATCGAATGGATTAGCTTTGCTCGCCTCGCCACCTAATGGATATTTATTTTTAGGCCCTACAATTGACAATTGCGCCAGAAATGTGTCGGGGGCGGGGGGCTGGGTCTTATTGTTTTCGATTTCAGTTGAGCGGTGACAAGCAATATTGCCAGACGCGAATCAAGGTGTAAAGGGCAATCAGTATAAAATAATGATACACGCATGTACCCATATAAATCGCTGGGTATCTGCACAACTGGAAGTCGCCATGTAATTTGCGTCATAAACTCCATGTTTACAAACAATTGTAGCGTTTGGCATTGACATTCACCGACTCGGACGACAGGTGTTGAAAACCACTTAATGAGCGCTCTTTTGTTGTACTTACTTCGAAATATAACAGAGATTGAGATATCGATCATTCTGATTGCCGTTTAACTATGCAATTCATAGCAAGAGCTACTGGAGTGCCGCATGAAACTGTCTTTCGATAAAAAGCTCCATGTACATATGTATATACTTAAAGTAATTTTAAATGCAATTACTAAGTGAAACTTTGCTAGTTTGCTACAGTAATTGATATGCTGGGAAAAGAGAGAGATACATGGTATATACTGTGTTAATAAATTGAGCAGAATTGTCATACTGGGTGATACTCTGAAGTCAACTCCCATTTTATGCTCTTTCTACAAAGCAATTTTAGTTGGCTTTTAAGGCTAATGTTAAGGAATTGGAATGGCCCCAGGCCATTACGGCACCTCAATTTAAGGCCAATACATAATTAGTTATTAACATATGTAACTTAAATATCGATTGTAGACGCTTAAGAAGTAGAAATTTAATTCAAATGCATAAATTTTAAAATCTAAGTATAAGAAATCGGATCACAATGAATATTAAAAATCTCAGAACGTAGTTTGCCAATAAGAGATGAGTTTAGTGGAGAGAGCACATGGTAATTGAAGTATCGATAGACTAGCAGCAAGGCATCGATATATACCATAGTGCTATTCCCTCTAAACTCAACTACTTTCTTATTGGCATACTGTTATGTTAAATCACTGACCAGTGGTTAAATAAAACAATACATAAAATAGCGCTTGTTATCGATTTAGACCCATGTGCTATCGAAGGATTATGTTATGCTTCTACTGTGGCTTACACGAATTCACATTTAAAATTTCAAATGGGATTATTATTATATATTATATATTTGAATATATTTTGCATAATATATATGCCAATAAAATATATAGTTGAGGCATATCATCTTAAACTTTTCAATATAGCAAAACTATTCTGTTCGCATTTGTCTCCGATTCACGCATCCATTTTAGTGGAATACCCCTCCAGTTATCATTGTCAACTGACAACTGTCCCTTTGATATCGATACGACTCTGGTAGCTTTTGAAGTTCCAGTCTCTTTAATAGAACTTTTCAAAGCGTGCACAACAATTGTGTTCGTAATGCAGAATAGAAAGCTTACAAAAAGTGATTACTATCAATCGCGAACGGAAAGGAACGATAGAGATAACTCATTCATGGGCAATGCCGATGAAGCGCTCGAAATGCTAACCTCGAGGCGTGCCAAGCTGCGCGATTGGATACAAAGAGCTGTAAGTAGATATCACACACACACACACACATACATACATATACATATGTATGTACATTTATGCAACTCACTCTGCATTCTGACACTCCCCATGGCAGTGGACGCACTACAACCAAAATCAGATTGACGGGTTTGTGCTGCTGCTGGAGAATTCGATTACGCGCGGGCTGAAGGGCTATCCCGGGTATGAGGCAGATCTGCTAAGAACTCACGCTATGCTGACCGCCCATTACTTTCGCATGGCTTGTAACGAGGTGGGCCAGCGCAGCTCCGATTGGCAGGAGAAGGTCTTGGACCAGCTGCAGATCATTGACGCAATGAATATAGAGTCCAATGAGATTCCGTACCTGCTGTCTCGCGGCTTTGCGCTGATGCTGGTTGATGGCTGTCTTCCGGAAGTGCAGATGCAGTTCGTATCCGTGCTGCGCCAGTCGCCATACAATGTGCCCGCGCTGCTGGGCCTCGGCTGCCTGGCGTACAATCGTCAGGAGTACCGCTCGGCCCTGGGCTACTTCAAGAGTGTGCTGTCGCATCACCCAGACGGGCCGGCCGATGTGCGCCTGGGCATGGGCCACTGCTTCCTAAAGATGGGCGACCTGGACAGGGCCCGGCGAGCCTTCGAGCTGGCCGTGGAGAGCAACGAGCGCTGCATAAATGCGCTGATAAGCATTGCCCAGCTGAAGCTCAACGAGCGCCAGCGCGAGGCCAACGTGGAGGCGACGAAGCTGCTATGTACTGTCTTTGAGCTGAACAATCGGCATCCCGTCGTGCTCACCTGGCTGTCGTGCCACCTGTACTATACGCGCAACTATGAGAAGCTGCGGACGGCGGCGGGCAATGCCTTTTTGATTACCGATGATCCGGATCTGAGGGCCCAGAACTGTTACCACATTGCGCGCAGCTTTCACGCGACGAAGGAATACGATCGCGCCTTCGACTTCTATGGCAAGGCCGTGAGGTTCCAGCCGAACTTTTCGCCGCCACACCTGGGCGTCGCCCAGATATACGTGCGTCGCGGGCAGCTGTACTTGGCGGAGCTCTCGCTGCGCTCCTTGCTCAAGATGATGCCCGAGAATACGGAGGCGCTGCGCATGCTGGGTGCGATCTACACCCAGTCCGCCGAGCCCACTAAGCTGGACAAGGCCGTTCAGCTATTCCAGAGCGCGCTGGACCACGGCGGACGGGAGGACTGCGACACATGGCTGGCTCTAGGCGAGGCCTACGAGCGCAAACAGCAGTGGCAGCCGGCCATTGACGCCTATGAGGAGGCCATCAGCATCTACCAGCGTACGCACGGTAAGGACAAGGATATACCCCTCCCTTGGCTTAATAATTTGGCTGCGCTGCAGCAGCACGCCGGGCTGCCAGAGGCGGCGCTTATTACACTGGATAAGGCAATTAGGGAGCTACCAAAGAACCCGAACTCGGAGCATAGCGAGAGCAATTTGCTGACCGTAAGGTTCAATAGGGCGCGCGTGCTGGAGGATCTGGGCTTGGTGATCCAGGCAGAGAACAGCTACAAGCAACTAATCATTGAGTACCCCAACTATTACGACAGCTACCTGCGATTGGGCGTGATGGCCAACAAGTGCAATAAAGCAGACATGGCAGTGCACTACTTCACTGCGGTGCTTCGTCTGGAAGCCGATCACATAGTAGCGAGGTAAGTGCTAAGCCGTCTTTACTTTCGTTGTGATAAACCAGTCAACTCTTTGTAGGACGTTTCTGGCCAACTTGTATGCTAGGCATGGCGCTCTATCGCAGGCCATGTGCAGCTACAGTCTGATCATGCGTCGACAAGCCAATGCCGCTGTTTCCAGCACGCTCGTCGCCGTGGGTAACGTGTGCTTGCTCAAGGGGACGCGGGCAACTGCCAGTGACGAAGCGGATATGGCTTTACAGTACAACCAGAATGCTCTGCAGATGTTCTGCAAGGTGAGTGGATCGAGGTTGTCATTAGACCCAAAGTATTTCTCTATTTAAGCGTGTATTGCGATTCAGGCCATCGAGAAGAATAAACGTAATCTGTGGGCGGCTAATGGCTTGGGCGTGGCTATGAGTCAACTCAGCCACTTGTCAGTTGCAGAGACAATCTTCAAGCAGGTTGCTGAGTCTAGCTCACTCTGCTCGAATGCAATCTTGAACTGGGCACACGTAGCCTTGGACTTGAAACACTACTCGGACGCAGTAGAGATCTATAGGAAGTGCCTAAAGGACGTCCTGCCCGCTAACAGTGTGAAGGAAATGCAAATGCTAGCCTCTGCTCTCTATCAGAGCGAGCAGTTCGATGAGGCCAAGATGATTCTGTGCCAGGCACGGCGTGCGGCACCCCATAATCCGAATATAATCTTTAATTTGGGATTAGTCATAAAGCAGGCTATTCGGAGCACATTTGATACCATCCAAACTGATCTCACTGAACTGCAAAAAGCCGAGCAGAACATCAGCATCGCCCTGAGGTTGGTTTTACACTTAATTTACTTACTTTCCTTTAATGATTCTAAATGATCTTTTCTTTTTAAAGATTCTTTCAATACCTAAGCCAAGGAAAAGAGGAATTGAAATCAGCTAGAAAGCAATCTAAGAAGTGTACCAAGCTTCAACAAAGAATTGTAGAAGAACTTCAGAATCTACGTGAACAGGAAGAACTAAGCAAGAAGCAAGAGCGCCGTAAGGCTAGGAAAAATAAGGAAAAGGAAACTGAAAAGGAAGGCCACAACGAAGAGCCACGAAGAATTCATGAAGAGAACCCAACACAAGTTGATGAGCCGAATGAGAACCCAACTGTGGACACTGAATACTCTAAGAAAAAGCGGTCGAAAAAACGGCGTAATTCGAGCAGAGATGTTGATGAGCTGCAAAACTTAGAGCTGGAGGAATCCAAGAGTAAGAAAAAATACCGAAAGAAGGAAAATCAGCAAGAAATTACAGAGATACAAAGCGATGCTGATGTAGAGAAGCGGGTGGGTCCGGTAAAGTTATCTGAGCGAGATCGTATTCTCGAAAAAGACCAATCCACAAAGCGGAAAGAAGAAAAAGCAAATGACGCCAATAACCTTCAGGCTGTCAAAAATGGGAATGAAACTAGTGGGGAAACCTCGCAATCGCATTCAAATAAGTCAATTGGAAAGGATGAGCTTGAACAGAAAGGAAAGGAGGAGTCACTAGATAAGAAGTCACGAAAATCAAAGCGAAAAGAGAAACATAATGATAAGCAAGACGATGGGGTGATGAAAAAACCAGAGACAGTCCACGATCCAGCTCAAGTTGAGAAGAACCCGCTCCAATTAGAGACAGATTCACTCAATTCAATAGTTACCTCAACGGAAGCACCTATAGATAGATTTGTTGCTTCGAGTGGGGAAACCATTAAAAAGCATTCTAATAATGCAGTGGATATGACTGAGCTTAAAAAGGAAGAGAAGGAGGAGTCACTAGACAAAAAGTCACGAAAAGCGAAGAGAAAAGAGAAGCAAAAGCAATTGGAAGGTGAGGAGAATAAAAAGCCGGTGACAGTCCAGGATCCAGCTGAAGTTGGGAAGAACCAGCTCCAGTTATTCAACTCAAAAGTTGCCTCAATGGAAACAACTAAGCCAGAAAGCCAAGTTGCTTCGAGTGGGAAAACCTTGAAAAATCATTCGAATAAGGCAATGAATAATGCTGAGCAGGAAGGACAAAAGGAGACACTTAATAAAAAGAAGGAGAAAATTGAAAGTGAGGAAAATAAAAGTGTAGAGAAAGTTCACCGTTTAACTCGAAATGAGGATAAACAACTTCAGGTAAACTCAATAGATGCTGTATTGGAAGCATCCCAACCCGAAAACATAGATGCTTTGAGTGGGGAAGCCCTGAAAAAGGATAAACATCAAAAACAGAAGACACAAGATAAGAGACAAACAACGGAACAGAAGCTAATCGATAAGAAAATCGAAATTGATGAGTATAGGAAACCAGAGAAGGTCCGAGGTCACGTTCAAGTTGAGAAGCTGCTTCAACCAAACACGGATATATTAAAATCAATGCCTGAATCGAAGCTACAAAATTCCGATACTTCGAGTGAGGAAACCTTAAAAAGGCATTCAAGTAAGTCAACGATGAAGGACAAACATCAAAAGGAAAGAAAGGAGGAGACACACGATAGCAAACGATCAAGAAAACACAAGCACACACAAGATAAGAAAATCGACTATGAGGAAAGTGGGAAGCCAGACAATGGCCGAGGTCCCGCTCAGGTTGAGAAGAAGCTGCTTCAGCCAGAGGCAGATGTATTAAAATCAACGGCTGAATTAGCGAAAGAACCAAAATGCGAAAACTTAGATACCTCGAGGGGGGAAGCCTTGAAAACGCATTCAAGTAAGTCAATGATGAAGGATGTACATCACAAGAAGCGAAAGGAGGAGACACAAGATAGGGGAGAAACACGAGAACAAAAGCCAACTGATAAGAAAGTCGAAAGTCAGGAAGTCCGAGGTCCAGCAAAACCAATTGATAAGAAAACTGAAAGTGACTGTAAATATCCAGAGCATGTGCGAGATCCAGCTCAAGAGAAGCAGCCAGGGATGGATATATTACAATCAATTGCTTCATTAATGGTAACACCCAAGGCAGATGCTTCAAACAAGGGGCAGAAGCACACGTCTCGGAAACGAAAAAACGATGATAAAGAGTTGGGGAATGAGAAGAAACACAAATCAGATGGAAAAGGAAAGAAATAGAGCGCATAAATGCAGGTGAATTGGAATGAGACGGAAGCATTCACTTTAAGAATCGCACTAGTTTGATTGCCCATATAGACACCACGGGCAGATTCGATTATGCAGTGAGTAGTCACTCGCTGTCAATATTTAGGGAATGGTAGTATGTGTTTTCTGCAAATGTCGTAGCACTTAACATCAGCAGAGTTTTGAATTCCCTCGAGGTAAAAATAAAAGAAATGCGCAAACATGAAGCTCTCGTACAATTTATTTGTGGACACGATATGTGACTGAGTTGTCGCAGAGGGACTGAATGGGGGGCTAGCCCCGTTGAGACTGGGTTATGTGTATGCGTATGTGTGTGTGTGTGTCTGTGTGTGGACTTACGTGTGTGTTCATTTGAATGTCAAGTCATGTTAAATAACCGCAGGACATTGGTCGCCGGCTTAAATTACGCATACTGGAGGCCACTTTGTAACTGTCAGTGTCAAACGAACCGAAGTCAAATTCAAACGCGAAAAAATATGTTCGCTCATTAATATCAATTTATGAGCTGAGACACGAAATTAGTCAAGTGACAAGTTGCGCTGCAGGATGTGGACTTCACACAGACCCACACACACACACACACACACTCACACAAATACACACAGGCATTTTCTGTCGCTGACATCTGAAGGCATACATATATGAGTTTGTGTTTAGTTTTGGGTGCTTTTTGTGGTTTGCGTCTGGGGCTTTATTGTGTTGCGTTAATTAATTCCAAAAATGTATTGCGTGTCCTGCCAAAAGGACAAATATGCACACGCGGAATCATGTCATGTGGGTCCTGTTGCGTGTGTAGACGGCGGCTATGTGTGTGTCTGTCTGTGTCATTAGCAGCGACTCTTTAAATTATGAAAAATCATATGTGTAACATGCATATATAAAGCAAATCAGCGTCAAATACCAGCCGACAGTCAAGCTCTGACAGCTTCTTAGCACAAATGCCTAAGGAATGTGCTCATAAGCTAAAAATAAATGAAGGCGCTCCATATCGAGCGACACATCAATCAGATATACAAGCCGTATCGTCATCATCCAATTAAAGTCTGCGCATTCGTGTTCAGATTTAGTTCTTTATTTATTCTTGCACATAATTCAGATTTGTTTTAATCCTCTTCATATTTAGATTTATCTTATAAAATGATAATCCAAACAAATACATGAAAGATTTCGCTTACAATTTAAATAATTGACAGACAAAAGTGTAAAACTAGGTTTAGCGACATTTCGAAATGAAAGTAAACTTGAAAATATATATATATACTTGTGTGGGAAGTTATACAGTTCACTATACAATAAATATATATTAATTAGAATTAAGTTATTTTAATTTACAATTCGAGTCACATTATTATTTGATTTCGTCCATTCAAAAAGCACTTGCAATTAATTTATTAAGATGGTTCCAAACAAATTTCTACACTTGACAAAAACTTGAAGTTTCAGAGTGTTATTTATTTAATTTCTTTTTATTTTTATTCTTAAAGAGTTGAATTTGAATAATTTTTGTTTTGGGCGGGTGGCAAATTTTTTACATACACATTGAACATTGGCGCGAGCATATGGATTTTCTTTTTTTTTTTTCATTATTTCTGTTTTTTTAATATATGTATACTATATATACTTACATATTTGATAAAGTTTCGACAACAGATGCTCCATAAAGTTCTTTCACATTTAACAAAATATTATCAGTGTTATACGAGTAACATATATCGTATGCAATATATATACATATATCTTGATTTGCGCTTAGCTTGTTTCCATTAATGTTTATCTATGTGTATATAATACGTTATCTATGCCATATAAGTCAGTAATATACTCAGGATTTGTTCATTTTCGAAAGGGGGATAGTCTTTTCGTAGATTCAATGTGACTAACTAATTTAGTTACAGACTACACGAGTTAAGTGACTATAATTAATGCTAACCTCTATGGATCTCATAGTCTTAGTCTAGTTAGTATATACAATACGGGACACATCTAAATTCTCAAAGGGTTCTTCGATATACATTCATATAGATTTTCTTCGTGTATTCATATATATATTTTCGCTATGATGTATTTGCATTTAGTTAAGTATTTGTTTAAACTAGTTTCTTGGTGAATTCACAAGCATAGCTCATTAATTTCATTGAAGTAATTTGCGCACAAAGTATCTCAAGTATACCTAGTTCAGTATCTAACTGTTTCTTGGTACATACTCGTAAGCGTAAGCTAAAACTATCAGTATTGCCTGGTTTCACCGAAATGCATATATATCGTCGTATATATATATGCCGAACTATATGCAAACTGCTCTTCGGGTAGTGGAGTAAACTATAAATGCTTCGTTCTCTTGTGGTTTACAGTTCAAGTCGAGTCCGCTCAACTTCGCTCCTAGTCGCTCTGCCCTCTTGGAAGTCTTGTAAGTTCTGTTCGCTTCGCCTCGCCTCATGCGAAATGTCTGCCGTGAGCTATATTCGAAGAGCTAGACGAAGGTGCTGGACAACTACATAACTATAATACAAAGTGGGAGTGCAGTTCTGGCCCGGGTCTGGGCAGGGCCGGGTAGTGAAGCTGAGGGGGAGGAGGATTGGTTTAGACGATGGTGGTGCGCTCGGCGCCCGATGTGGTGCACGTACTGCTCCCGCCTATGCACACGATCTGACATTTAATGTCATCTTTGGCTAACTCTCAGGAGCCCATCGTCTCGTAGTTGCTCGCGCCACCGCCGACGACTCCCATCAAGGAGCTGCCCACGCTCAGCAGCGGCGACTGTGTGCCAGCCCCGGTGCCCAGCGTGCTGTAGGCGGTCTGGGAGCGCGGCGAGGTGAGCAGCGACTGGGCAGCTCCGATGGTTATGTTGCCGCTGGTCACCGAGCTGGTCATCGCGGCCGAGACGCCGCCCAAGTGCAGGCTGCCCGGGTGCGGCAGCGTGTTGCACGTGATGCCAGCGCCAATGCTGCCGCTGTTGGTCTGCAGCGAGCCATTCGACTGGCCATTCAGCAGCGGCATGGTGCAGGTCGTGGTCGAGCCGTAGGGCGAGGTTGGCGACGTGCGTGTCTCGTACGCGGGCAAGTAGGTGGTGGCGCCTCCGTTCGGCCCACTGCTGCCGCGTCCCGGTATTCTAGTATAAATATTTGGCGGCGTTCGTGTTGACAACAGGGGCGGCGGAGCCGTGTAGACCGGGCGTTGGGCAGCTGGCGCCCTCTGTGGTGTGTTGTACAAACTAAAAGCGGGATTGGTCGTCAGCGACAGCTCTCCATACTGCAAAGAGAGCGAGAGAAAAGGAGAGAAAGAGAAAGAGAGAGAGAGAGATTGTTCGTTTAGTAACTGCTCGCTCATAAATAATTTAAATTGAAGTGCAACTTTCGTGCATGTTCAAAATTCAGATAACTAATTTTTGCATGTGTGGCTAAAAAGTTGGCAACCAGTGAAAACAACTTGAACTGCTAATGAGCTTGTTAGCCAACAGCACAAGCCGAAAACCCAAACAAGGGCAACTTTAAATGTGCTTGGCCACAGTCAAAGCAAAAACTATTTCCGAGCTCATCAAAATTTGATGCCTTGACCCCTTGCTGAATAAAAGCAACAACAATCGAGAGACACAATTGTGGCATGAACTGTCCACCTCCTCTCATTTCGTGCATGGGAATTATTAATACGAACTATAAATGAAATCCTCCTGCGGCTCATACGACACGAAACTTGCGTTATTGATGGAGCTTGACACCTTCAATTGTTTGCCATAAGTGTTTCAATATTTGAATTTTAAGTTTATGCTTAAAATAAACAAAACAATGCCGCTTATTATCAGCGTGTCAACGGACTGTTAGTATTTCGGTCTAAATAAACCCACAATCACATGTAATATTTATTTACGATCTCTGACTAATTGGTGCCAAATGTAAGCAAGCTCTTTACCCAATTTGCGTCGGCTGTCGAACAATGGCAACGCCCACGCTCTGCCAACGGCCTGCTAAATCAATACGCGTCAATAATGCGTAATAATAATTTGTGTGGTCTATGAACATGAAATCAGATATTTCTAGCTGCCCATAGAAAATGCGAGTTCTGTTGTTTACTGCTTACATCGGTTCGTGTTTCTGTTTTTCGTTTACTGAAATGAAGGTCGCATTGACGACTCTGATATCAAATTAAATTGAATCGAAGCTGTGCTGGCTGATTGTCAGGATATTGGGTTCATTTCGGCTAAATATAGACCTCAACTTGATGGGCTTTAACTGAAGGGCAGTTTAGTGGCTTCTTGCAGAAGTCAGACAGTTGGAATACCCGAAACCTGAGTAACCAATCTTTGCCATTGAATACGTATTCAGAATGGTTTATGGAGAGCACAAATATATAATAATTTAGACTGCAAATATATTTTTATATTATGTGCATATTGTTTCGCCCCAAAGTATGCAACATAAAAGTAAACTGCGAAACGTATCTGCCCCAAATTATGCTATACTTTCTTAAACTTATGATGACATTTTATTATCCCAATTATTGAGTAACCAAGCGGAAAAAGAGAAGAATTAAAAGGTGCCACCTATTGGATTTCCATAATAAATTGTTGAAGTATTTGAAAATTTTTAAAAATTGCTAGAAATATCTTTTTTATAAGCTGAATTAATTCTGTCTTAGATTTAGTTGTCTCTAATGGTAGCAGAAAGCTTGTTAAATAATATATTTATAAAACTTAATATAAATGAAACACCAAAAAATTAAAAAAAAATATATATATATATATTGTGAAATAAAACTTGTTAAATAAAATGTAAAAATTACAAAAAAAAAAAAAAAAAAAAAAAAATAATAATAATAATTAAAATAAAAAACTAAAATCAAAAGGAAAATCTTGTTAGCAAGGAAACTTGTTAATTATAATATAAAATTTACAAAATATATAAAAATTAAAGCAAAAGCTAAAAGCTTGTTAAAAATAAACATAAAAATTACAAAAAAGCCAAAATAAAATATTTGTATCAAATTTAGCCTAAGCTTTAACTAATGATTCGTCGAAAACGGCCAACCCTGTATATATATTATATTATATTATATATTTATATATTTCTATTTTTGTTTATTTTCTTTTAATAGACAAATTTGCTTGGGTAGATTTAATTTTCGAGGCAATTTCGAATGATGTTATGCATCAGAAGTCATAAACGCCAAAGGCTTGCCATGCGCTTTGGCTAATGTTAGTTTCTATGGCGGCACTCACCTGTTTGCCGAATGTGGGCGATAGCGAGGGCGGCGGTGGCGAGGCGGTGTTGATGCGCGCGGGCGGCGTGTAGAGAATGCGCTGTGATTCCATATTGAGGCGGTCGAATGCCTTCTCCTCTAGGTGGAATTCGTCCTCGCTGTTGGCCTCCTGCGGCACTACGTCCGGGTTTTTGTCCTCCAAGCTTGAATGGCTGCCCATGTTGCGGGACAGGGGCTCGGCGCTGCCCTTGTCCGCCTCTGTTGTGGTCGCATCGCCGCTCGCATGCCGCCGGCTCTGTTTGCTGCGGAATTTAATAAAGATCACAACACAAATGGCCACCAGAAAGAGTGTCGCAATGACGCCAACTAGCGCCCCCAGCAGCGGTGTCAGTTGCACCAGCACCGCAGTCGAGGAAGCTGCAACAAGAACGAGAGAGAGAGAGAGACAGAGACAGGGAGAGGGAGAGATACGTTGCATGAGTAAAACGATGCAAATGAGTGCGATGGAAAATGCCAAAAGCCCGAGCAGGTGGCTCAACTGTTGACTTATTCATGGCGCCACGTCTTACCTGTGCGCAGGAGGGGCGCCGAGAGTGTGCGTCCACGCACGCGATATGCCACCTTGCTGGAGCCCTGTGCATTGACAGCAGTTACCCGAATGTTGAACGCCGAGTCGCTGGGCAGGCGCTTCACTGTGAAGTCCGCATACTTATAGGAGGCATTGTACAGTATCTGGCGGGTGAGCTCGTCGTACACCTGGGCATGGAAATGTTGCGGAATGCCGCCATCATAGCCGGGCACGCACTGGATCTGCAACGAGTTGGCCGTCGCATTATACGCCGTGCAGTTCTTAACCGGCTCCGGCAGATCTGGCGGGGAAATGGAAAATGGAAAATTATTAATGGTAAAATAACAAGTTAATTGAGAGTGCTTAATATATTTCACTAATGACATATGAGTACATCTACATATAGAAGCATTCTATTTCAGTTAATTGTATGGAAGGAACTCCCGTTCTATGGAAGGCGGAACCCGCCTCACAGCATGTACGCCGGATATCAATTTTCTAATAAAACGTTAAAATTAGAAATCCATTTTGTAGACAGTTTTAGCCATCGGATTTGATTAGCTGTCATGGGGCGAAAATAGAATGAAACCAATAAATTTCTAGCCTGCTCCACCTTTTACCTAGTGATGGGAAATTGAATAAGCTTTAAGCTTAAATTATTCCGAATTTACGTACGTATTTTTGCACTAAATTTCGCTGCTGTGCGACTATCCGTGTTGGCCTCTTTGCAGGCCATGGTCATTGTGTATTTTAATTTAACGGCAACGGCAACGGCAACAGCCAATGGCGATAGGTAAATAAATGATGCGCCTCGCAATTTATTGCATTTGATTATCAGATTATTGGCGACACAGATTGAAGCTGGCTGCATCAACACCAGCAGCAGCAGCAGCAGCTGCAGCAGCAACATGACTGTTGGTAAACGTGGCTTTTATTGCAGCCAGGGACAGCCGGACAGCTGGACAGCTGGACACACGGACACACGGACAGCTGAACGAGCTGCTGTGCCAAACGACAAACAATTGCGACGCGTAAAATTGCCACAGCGTTGCAATATTTTCCAGCAGCAAAATGTAAATAGAGATTCACGCACCAAATGGCTGCCACTTGGCCGCGATACGTGCAACAATTAACTACTGGCCACAAGCCCAACCCCAAAAGCCAACACCAACACCAACCCCGAGCCGAGACTCAAACCAGACTCCTGTCAACCGCAGCAGCTACAATTGGGTAAACATCTTGCACGTCCGCGTGTGTTGCAATGCACGTTGCGAAATTAATTAAGAGATATTTGTTGGTTTTTCAATTTGAAGTTAACTGACTGACTGACTGACTGACTGACTGACCGATTGACCGATTGACTGGCCAGATAAGTCAGCAGAGGCACTCACCTGCTGGCTGGATGTGATACCAACAGGGCTGGCTGTGGCCCATGGGGCTGTTGGCCACGCACGAAATCGCGCCGAAGCTTTCGTAGCTC
Organism: Drosophila arizonae; assembly: GCF_054131065.1. Classification (NCBI taxonomy): domain Eukaryota; kingdom Metazoa; phylum Arthropoda; class Insecta; order Diptera; family Drosophilidae; genus Drosophila; species Drosophila arizonae. The sequence continues at coordinate 22,565,726 of NC_142925.1, read as the reverse complement.
TCCACATGATAGCTGTACACATTGTTCAGCGGGGGCGCCGTTGTAGTGGTGGGCGTGGCCAGGAGCTGTCGGTGATGCTGCTGCTTGTGCAGCGCTGCCAGGCGCTTGCGCTCGGCCAGCTGTCCAGCGCTAGCCGCACTGATGTGATGGGCCCCCGCCTCGCCCGGCTGCAGCTGTGGGGCGGGCTGCTTGCGCTGGGGCTGCTTGCCGTCCACGTGGTTCTTGTGCACCATGTTCGAGTAGACCATTTGGGTGTAGGGCGGCTCCGCGTAGTCCGCATAGCTGTCGAGCTGCTGCTCATGGTCCTCCAGGTCCTGGTCGTAGTCATCCTCGAAGCGCACGGCGGCTGTCATGTCCACAATGCTGGCCACGCGCCCATGGCGACCGTGCAGCAGTCGCTGGCCGCCATGTGCGTGCTTCCGTTTGCTGCGCTGATAATATCCGCCGGAAGCGCCCGATGGCAGCTGCAGGGGCAGCGTCGCGGGCGCCAGCTGCGCCAGCACCGGCAGCTCGATGAGACTCTCCAGCGAGTTGTTGAAGTGCCACTTGTAATTTAGATTATCGAGTGGATTGGCGTCCACCTCGCAGGTAATGTTGATTGTCTGCTTGAGTGCGGCGCGTATAATCGTCGAGTCGGACTTGCACACGGGCGGATCTGCAAAGTAGGAGCAAGGGCACGAAAAGCAGTGCAGGCTTGAGTCGAGTGCTCGGTCAAGTACTGTCGGCTCGTGTCGGTCACTTACATTTGACGTCCAGGTAAACCTCGTTGCTGGACACGCTGCCCTGCAGATTGGTGGCGCGGCAGAAGTACTGGCCATGCGACGACTTCGAGATACCCTGCAGGACCAGCGTCTGATTGGAGATGATGATGCCGCGTGAAGAGTGCAGCTGCTTATCCTGGGGGCGGGAGGGGCAGGCAGGGAGATAGACATTCAGAGCATATTACTTTATTAGACTGCTAGACGGACTTACATTGTGATACCACTCGACGCGCGTTATGGCGGGATTGGCACGCACATCGCACTCGAGGTACACATCGGAGCCTTTCAGCAAGTTGTTGGCATCGAGCGGCGCGCCCAAGTTCAGGTTCACAATGGGTGCATCTTTAATGGATAGAAGAATAATGATGTAGTAAAATCTATATACAATTTTTAATTAAAAATGTAGAGATATAAAAATTATAAATTATCAATTAAGAGTTCGGGATACCCTAGTCATTTTCTACATAAAATATAATAATATAATAATCATATGTACACTAAAAATGAATTGCAAGAAAAGAAATATAGGCACTTGTATAAAAAATCCTATAAAATATATATTTTATATATTCAAGATAAACTAAATTAGATACTATATATATAAATTCTCTAAATAAAATATATATTATTTTTATTTAAAAATGACAAAATTTATTTCCCATTAAAGGTAGAAGAAAATATTTATAAAAAATATAGATACATGTTTTAAATAAAAATTATATATATTTAAAATGCTTCCATGAAAAGTAGATGAAATTTATTACTAAATAATAAAGTAAAATGTATATATATTATATATAAAATAGACCTAATTAACTTCCCATTAACTTGAAAAAATCAATAAAGATTAAAATATGTATTATGTGTATTTAAAATGGACTAAATATATCTAGCTTGGCTTGTTTATTAACATATGTAACATTTTTACTTAAAACAAAAGGTTTCAACTTACGCGTCACGTTGAGCACTCGCGAGTCCTTGAGGTAGAGGCCCATGTTGCCATTGCCCAGAGTCGTCATCACCGTGGTATCGCCTTCGTGCAGCTGCTGGGAGGTAATGCCCGAGTTGAGAGCAATGGAGCAGACAACTTGACGCTCATTGTCCTCCGGCACGGGTATGAGCATTAGCTCCGAAATGGTCGTATTGCCATCGGAGGAGGTCTGCAAGGCAAAGGGGTTCGATTAATGGCAGATAATCGGGACCTGCTGCCTGACTTACCGACTGAGAAGAGCCCTTCAGTATCTGGCCCGCCTTTGACCAGATGATATGTGGCGGCGGACGAGCCCCGATGGCTGTGCAGGTCACATGGGTGCGTGTGCCAGCGACAACGGCATGATTGAGGCCCTGCAGCAGTAGACTCAGCGGGGGCACTGTGAACAGGAGAGAACACCACACGATGGGGTTATTGTGGCTGCACAACACGGTACTTGGGGCTAAAGAGCTATTTTAATTACGCCTAATTCGCTGTTGTCTATGCACTCCAAACCACTTTACAACTGCCATATAACTAACAGTATACAACTGTATTATTATCATTGGGCCGCGCACCCACGGGATCCGCAGTGCGATTAGCATATTCGCCCGCCCACACCCATCACACACACATTGAGTTGTTAGTTTCAATGCCATAAATGCATAAACATTGGATTACAGTATTCGGACCACAATGACAGAAACTTTAATTACATTAATTTTCATGCAAAAGCTGTCAGGCCCGCGCCCTCCGCCTGGCCTTGACCTGTCGACATTTGGCAAACGCCCACATCGAACCATAAACATAATTACACAAACACCAATAGAGATGGAAAATAATAGATGCAGCCTGAATTGAGGTGTGGGTGGGCAAATGTTTTGTTTTTAGCATAGGCAATTTGAATAAAATTTGTAATACGAAACGGGACACGCATACTAAAGATGATGGCCCCAACTTACGGTTCATGTCCAGGATAACTTTTTTGGTCAGTGCCGGAACGACATGGCCATTGGTGGCCTGGCAGGTATACATCTGGAGGAGAAACAAAATAAACAAAATAGCATATATATAATAAATAAATTGATTTATGCGCTGCACAATAATTGGACTTCTATGAATACAATGTGCGATAAAATATTGGCGATAATGGGAGATTATAAATCAACCAGACCTGAAGAGGTGAACATTTAATTTTAATTGCCTGAAATGTTCGGCGAACACGCATAGCTCCTTGTCGCCTCGCCTATATCCTCCCCTCTCTCACTCTCACTCTCACTCTCTCTCTAACTGCTTTCCTCTTCTTCTCTATCTCGCGGTCCCCAACCACGAAAATGTTAATCAATTATGTTACGTTCCGTCGCAGTCAAAGTGGTTCAAAGGCTCGCTCTGTTAGCCGGCATATCATAAATTCTGTAGCCAAGTTGGCTCTTGCCGTTGTTGGCCGTTGGTAATGCGATACTTTCTGGCTAGGCATACAACAGCGTACACACATTTCCCATTTCCAATTCGGGCATTTTATTGAGGCACGAAAATTGTAACGATGTCTAATAAAAATATTTGCATAACTTGGGGAAAATTAAAACGCGCTGCTCAGTCTGTCAAACTGTCGTTTTTGGCTAGGAAATTAGGTCATAAATTTTGTTCGGGTTATACAATATTTCTGTCGCATCGACCACTCGCCAGGTGGGCTACCCCCCTCGGCCACGCCCCGTCCAATGGCTGACCGATGTGTTTATTGCCAATGTACAATGCATTTTTGTTTGTTTATTTATTTATATTTATTGTTTTTGCTTTTCTGCTGATGTTTGTTCAGCGTTTAACGGAATTGTTTTTTATATTGCTGCATAGCTAAAGACCATGTCGCATTTAAATACCAATTGAGTTGAGCTTTTGTTGAGCGGTTAATGACGTTGGAAGCTCGCGGTTCCCAGGCCTAAGCCAATGCTAATTTGCTGAATACTGCCTGTTATTTTTATTGAAATATACATATTTAAAAACAATACTAGCTGCTCGAAAGAGCTTTGCTCGGTTATTTATTTAAATATTTAATATAGAAAACTTTAACGTACACATAATACGCATAATCCTCTTTGCGTTGGTAGCCAGTTAAATTATGAAAACTGATTACATATAATTATATTTATGAATTGGTTGTTATTATATATTTATTTCAATATTATTTTCATTTATATTTATTTTTGTGATTGCCTTAGTATTTGATTTATTCCATTTCCCGATTTCTAATTTCAGCTAGAAAATCTATGTGGTTCTCTGTAAGCGATATATGAAGTTGTTTTTCTTGTTTTATAATACTTTAATAGAGTTATATTATGAGAAAAATAAAAATATGTTAAAGAATAATGGAAAAGAATGCTGTCGCTAAACAACAGAATCAAAGTGGATAAAATAATATGGAAAAAGAGACGAAGCAAAAATCTGAATAAAATGTATAAAAACTTTAAATTATTTAATATTTTATAGCGTAGAAAAAAATTATAAAATTATAAACAGCTCTAATATAAATAATATTATAATATTTCTATCTAATATAAATATTCTATAAATAATAATAATATTATTGTATTATTTATACTAAAGGAATAAAAAAATAGAAATAAATAAATACAAATATTATATTATTTATTATAATAATGCTTGTTATTCACTTTATTTTCTTCCCACAGTTTATTAATATTATCGAAATTTTCTTATTGTATCATAGATAGTGTAGAATTCTAATTTTAAATGCTCTTTTCCCTCATTTTTCAACTTTTACTATTCACTAGAACTATTCAAATCTCTCCTCTTTATATAATAGTTTATCAATAATATCAATAATAAAATGAACTCTTGACTGTAATTCACTGAGTATGTTTCGATAAGAATTATGCCTAGTCCTCTTCGAGTGTGGTAAACCTGTCATGTGTTTGCAAGTCAGCTGAGGATTATCATTCAAGAAAGTTCTAATAATTTTCGGGATTTATACCGCACAAGTTTCAGGCATTAATTTGGTTCTGTTCACAATGACTGCGCGAGCACAATGACTGCCATTCACAATGGCCTACAATTTGTACAAGTGGGCCGCTCTATAGGTGAGTGGAGCGTGCAGCTCTGAATCGCTGGATTAGCGGTCTAACAATATTGTTCATTACACCAAGCCAAGTAAAATCGGCTTAGAATCAACTGCCAACTGGCAGCCCGCCGCTGTCTGCTGTGCACTGTCCACTGTCCACTGTCCACTGTCCGTCCGGCATTGCCCGGCTCTGAACAATTCCCAATGCAGTCGCGGCTGCATTCATTTCCCAGGCGCTTTGATTTCTATTAGCCATTGTGCGGACGCGAATGGGGATTGGGATGCGCTGTAGCTGTGGCTGTGGCTGTGGCTGTGCCTGAGTGTCGCTGTGGATCTGTGGGTCTATGGGTCTGGGGGACGACACGCCCACACCGCGCGCTGTCATTAATGGGGCGCTGCTTTTGTGGCTAACCGAAATAAATGGGCGGCGGCATTGGCCATTGTGCATTGGGGCTTAGAAGCGCGTCTTTGTTGACTGCTCATAAATAAGGCTTAAGAATTTGGGGATGTCAGCTGGGCGGCGGCGGCACTTACCGTTAGCAGATCCTTGCGCTGTATATTCTTGAGGTGCAGCGTATTGCGCACCGAGCCGTCGGGCAGCACCTGAAAGGAGTCGTCGATAAGGGCGTGCTCGCGCCACCAGGAGACGCGCGGCGGTGGCACGCCGCCACTGGACAGGCAGGTCAAGTTGATGCTGTCGCCCTCCAGATAGGGGCCAGCCGTCTGGTCGCGCACCGCGGCTCCATGATGGTCCAATATGGTCAGCTGGGTGGGCGGCACTGCAAATGGAAGTGGGAAGTGGGAAAATAATAGATTAGAAAGACAAGTGGAGAGAATAAGGAAGATAAGAATTAAGTCTTTTGGACTTGGCATTTCTACTCACCAAGGACTGTCACATTAATGCGCCAATTGCGGGTTGGTGATTTATGGAAATCAACGCGACATTTGTAGAGCCCAGCATCTGTGGTCTGGATGTTCTTGATGCGCAAAGCCGGCGGATTTGTGTCATAGTAGAAGTGGGCCTTCTTGTTGAAGACGTTCTCGTCGGCCCAGGGCACGGCCTGGTGGAGCGGACGCCCCCTCGCATCAAAGCTGTCGGTTCGACCGGAAGAAAGTTAAAAATTTCAATTATATTAACATACATTTGCATATTTCAAATGTCACCAAAGGGCTTTGGTAATGTAATTGAATTCTGTAAGTGGACTCTTGAGTTAGGCGAAAATTATTATAGATATATATATATATAAGTAGTACAGTTATATACAAAAGTATTGTAAGTAAGTTGACCCCATTGTGTATATATATATATTACCTATATATGACACTCTGAAAGTCTGTGCATCGGCACACCCCAGAGATTAGTGCACATGCCAGCCATTCACCTGGGCATCGTTTTAATGGTCATCAATCGATTTTATTTGGCAGCAATTAAGCGAGCCGAGCGAAGGAAAAATGTGTGTGGAGTGAAATGTGTGTCAAATCAGAAATTAAATGGGCATAAAAATTGCTGAAAATGCAACAAAATCCACTCGTAATCGCCGTAAAAATAGAATGTCTCATTAACTCTCTCCACCCAATCCAATCAGAACGCCCAGTCCGAACAATGGGAAAGGAAATTTAAAAAGATTTAGGGAGGAGAAAAGAAAACATTTTTTATTGTTATTGTCAAAGGTTTTTGGTTTATGGCTGTTGCTATGCATTTTGACAAGATTCCGCATGATGTGTCAACGCCTCGATAGCCACGAAGAAGCTATAGAAGCTACAGAAGCAACAACATATCGTAAATAATCCAAAGTGCAGTCGGAACTTTCGTTTTTCATTTTATTTGTATTTTTCATTAAGTTCTCTTGGTTACATTTAAATAGTTTTTCAACTTTCCATCTGTTTTCCTTTATTTTTGCCTGTTCCCCAGGCACATTAGTTGCCTCTGCTCATTCTCTGTCTGTCTGTGTGTGTGTGTGTGTGGCACTTAATTCGATGACACTTGTAAATTTTTAATTTGCTTTGTGTTTTTTGCGGCCCCAAGACCCGCCCATGGCCGCTGCTGTCGTTGTTTCCGCTCTTGGCTTTTCCCCCAAAAAACAAATGCAGGCAGCTAAAATAAATTTCGCTGTTTATGTTAATTCGTTGGCCAGCGCGCGCTGTGTTTTTAGCATTTTGTTTTTTATAGTTTGCTTCAATTAATTAATTGATCAATTCATTCCTTGTTCGTTTCTTTCCTCATTTTTTTCGTGCATTTGTTAAGCTGCTTCCATTTAAATTTTTGTATTTATTTTTTCCGAGGCATTTCATTTGCGTTGCCTTTGGCAGCATTTAAGCAGCTTTTAATAGGCATTAAAATATATTTCTCTCATGGCCCTTATCGTAAAAAACCAGCAGCATCCATTAACCATTTTTTTGTGCGGAAAAAGTAAAAGGAAATATGTCCCAAGCTCTAATTAAGTGCGTTTGTGGAAAATTGCGGGATTACAGGGCTTTCAAAAATAACATAAAATTTATAGTTACATCAAAATGTCTGTAAAAAAATGGGTATTATTTATGTATGCAGCTAGAAGTAGCTAAAGGTCAATCGATGCCCAGTTACACTTAGCTCTGGGCGCATTATTTACGATCGTCCGATATGAAAGCATTGCCCTAGATTATCGCACAGCTTGAATATATCAAGAGCTTATGCATATCAGGCTACGCAACTCGCTCTCAGCCCTCATGTCGCTGCTGCCGGTGATTTATCACAAATGCACCCAGACTCCCAGAGAAGAACAAGAAGAATAAGATGAAATACATATATATATTTCAAAAGACGACTGCAGCAGCAGTGCGAGTAAGTGCCGCATGATGGATGGTTATTTGTTAATGGATTTAAAGATAATTAAATTAGGTTCAACAGCCAAAATTGTGAGCTGCGCCCCAGCCACCCACAACAATCAGGCGCCAGCACTATGCGGCCCCATGTCCAATTTCCTAAGTACTGCAATATATGCGCCCTGTGCAGCCGAGGGGCAAAGGTCATCGATTGGGGCGAGACCAAGTGTCTGCTTGTACCTGGTGCCCCGTGCAATTGGGCAACAAACTTCTCATGTAATTAATCTTCCGACCTTCTTCTTGCCATATGGAAATTTCAATCGTGCTGTAAAAGCGTTCTCCAGCAACAACAACAACAACAACAAATATTCAACGAAAATTTATGAAGTGTAGAAAAAGCAAATTAAAATTGATTGAAAACAATAAAATGAATGCGGGCAGGCGAGAGACACAGAGAGTCGAGAGGGGGGATAACGCTTTGTTTGGTAGCAAAGATCTGTTGCAGAGGTGCGAGAGAACTGTGGATGGGCGGGCCCGTAAAGTTTATGGTGGCCATAAAAGCGGCACTCGCAACTGTAATTGCAGTCACCACAGCGAGTTTATACTGTAGAATCAATCGAACCACATGAATGCACATTTAACTTTGACACTTTGACTTGCCCATAATCGATCCCGGGCGGAGTCTGTGCCGAAGTAGAATCGGTGATGGGCTCTGCCAGCGTATGCAAAAATCAATTTCTGGTCTAGTGCGCGTCAGTCTCTGCTCTGCTCAAGCGGCGATGCCTTTACAGTTCAACCTAAAGTTTTTATTCTCTTTTTTTTTTTTTTTTTTTCAGCGACTTTCTGGTTGACTAACATCAGACGACATGTAGATACATGTGTGTATATATGTATATACTGTGTACTGTCAAGGGCCACCCAGCTGGCAGCATTTGACATACATGCCTCTGATTGCCTCGCTTGTTAAGAATCGCTTGACTGCCACATACTATGAACCTGCTGCTGCTGCCTTCGATGGCAGCTTTTGGGTCAGGAGGTGCACGTATATACGCACATGGTGGTTCGCTCTCTTTCTGGGGAAAGGTATGTAAGTAATGTTTATATCGGCGAATTCAACATAAATGCCTGACGTTAATAGAATTTATAATGAGCGCACCTAGACGCGTGTCGCGCCTTTCGTAATTGGCTCAGCGCTGTGGGTGGAGCTTGGCGGCGGCGCTTGTCATTGGAAATATCAAAATATATTCGGCACATTTTTCAGTTAACTTTATTAGAGGCGAGTGGGGGCGGCGTAGGGGGAGAGCACAGGTGCCGCTTTAATGGCATCTTATGCGAGAGATTAGAGTGCCTCATAATAAAAAGAGATTTTTAAGCGGCTTTCGACAGACTTAAGGTACGAGAGATGCCAACATTAAGAAAAGTTAATAGAGTTTTCATATTAGCGACGATAATATAATGTTATGATATAGCTTATTCCTATGCCAGATACTTACGTGTAGATGGGCTTCACATTGCCCTGGCGATACCAGATGACCAGCTGCACCTTGTCGGCGATCATTGTGCCCGGCATTAGGTCACAGGGCAGCGCCACCTCGGAGCCCACGGCCGTCAGTACCTCCGACAGAGGACCTGCAACGAGCGAGAGGAAACAAGGAGAAGGATATCAATTGGAAATATTTTCATTACAGCAAATGCAAGGCAGGCGGTTGCCACTAATTGAAATATGTGAACTTTGACATTGTGCGTGAGGCGAATGCGTGACTGTCTCTCTCTCGCTCTCGCTCACTCACGCATATTGTATGGCATAACTATAAATTGACTGACAGCTTGATTTCCTTTGATGATAAGCTGGCGCTGAAAGGGTAAGCAGAGTCGAGCCGAGCTGAGCTGGTATGGAGTCATCATCATCATCAGCCATGCATCTACGACGTGGCCATGTCACCGAGCCAGCGGAGCGTGTGGCGCCTCGCAGCTAGCGGCTCGCGACGTGGTGTCGACATCGATGGCGACGCGCTGTGCGTGCCGCCCGCTGTGGAGCAGCAGCAGCAACAGCCGCTCGGCTGGCGGGCAATTAGTTGTTGCCCCTTCCCCGTCCCCCTCCCCCTCCACAGCTTGAGCTGGGTGTAGCTGAGGCCGCATTTGACAATTGTAGCGATATTGCTATTGTTGCCTTTCTTGTTGATTGGTATTTGGTATTATCAAAGCATTTGTAATTATACAAATTATATTTTCCATATTTTCAACGGGAATGGGCGTGTCGTACGTGCCTATATGTATGTCTCCATGTCTCTATGCCCTACTCCATTCTCCACCCCCCATGGGCTTATCAAAGTTTTTTATTCCAGTGAACTCGACTGTGTAAATAGTTTTTCATTTTGCTATTTGCTTTGCTGTTAAGCTCTTAAATTTATTAATCAATACTTATCAATTGGATTCGATTGGATTATCGAAATCGACTTTTCCCGCCTCTCGCCGTTAATGCAATTTCATTAATTTAATGCATTTTTATTTCTCCTAATTGACACCATATTCAATATATGTATGTCTATATATATATGTATATTACTGTTAACTCTGCAGCTCCGCCTTCCCCACGCAGAAAGTAAACTAAGCAACTATTGTATCCATGGCTGATTAATTGTCATCATAAGCGACGAGCGCCAAGCGCCACACGCTTTGCATATATAATCGAATGGATATGCCAAAGGGAGTAAGGTGGGCGGGGCGGCGGATTATTATTAGCTAATGAATATTCGTGCCCAGAATGGAATGTTGTGGCATGCATTGTTGCGGCTACTCAAATACGCTGAATTTCGGTTGGGGCATTGTGAATGAACGGAGAGCTTCAAGTAAAAATTAAACAACAAAAAATAAGTAAATGAAAATTATATACAGCTGAGAGACCTGTTCGTCCAAGAATACAACCGTTTTGGGTTGGCCTAAACTGGGACGAGTTTATTTCTATCGATTCGATTCGGGTTGATGAAATGCGAGCGGAACCATTCGCCCTTCCGTTTCCAGCAGCTGTTTCACATTTATTCAAAGCTCCATTTGGGGCGCCATTACCGGAACATGAGAAATGGGCATGGCCATTAGTTATGCCCATGGACGAATCGAGAGAGATGAGTCAAATCAGTGTAACAAATCGAAGCCCTATATATCTATCTATCTGTACACATATGTATATACAGATATAGGAAAACCTACTTAACCAAATGCGCCAAGGGCTGGAGGCGCCAAAAATATGACCGCAATTGGTATCCGAACGAATGATTTAATTCATCGAGGGCAAATGCAATTTGTTTGGCTCCACAACTGGGCGGGAATGGGGTCAGCAGATCAAAGCGATAAATGAGTTACGGATGAAGACGGGTCAGCCATCTGCATAAGTTGCGCCAAGCTCCAAGCTGAGTGCGTCAATAGCTAATTGCGACTGCGATGGGAGAACAAATGTTCACACACCATTCAAGCACGCAATTCCCGAATTCGAATCGAATCCAAATTGATTCGAAATGGGCATTTGAATGATCTGTTGCAAGCTTTTGCAATTGTCATTTGTCGGCTAGGTCAGCTGATCCATTCTGACGGAAATTAGGGGACCACCCGCTCACTCCCCTACGCCCATACACCCCACACGCAAAAGATTTATTGTCACACGCTCTGAATTTGACGCATTGATTGAATGAATGAATTGGTTTCGCCTCAAAGTGCATTTCAATGTTGTGTCGCATCGTAAATGGATTCATTGTAAATCCGCTGCGATCTGGCACTAGTCCAGGCCCTGGGTTTATTATTTATCTAGTCAACAATATTCTGACAAATTTGCCGGCATCCGCCATTCACGGCATGGCCCCCCATTCCGTGCGGCGCGCCTCGCTGACGGACACTCGGCTGTTAATGGTGCATACAACAAATTTCTTGCATGATGTATTCTATAATTAAGCAACAACATGGATCGCACAGGCCCCGTCTCTGTCTGTGGGGCCGGAAAAGTCGCTCGGCCCGATGTTGTCGCCTCATAATTGTGCCACTTAATGTGGGCGTCAACATGATGCGACCAACTTCTTCTACTCAATTGCCTCGCTTCGTTCGGGGCATTTACAGAGTTGCTTTCGTGTATGAAAAGAGAAGAGGAAGGGGAAGAGGAAAAACATAAACAATATTCTACACACAACCTAATGTGAGGGCGGAGTTCAAACAATTTCATATTCCAGAAACTTAATTTATGAACTTTGAACATTAATATGCATGTCGATTGCAACAAATTCGTGGAACTCTCTCATAGAATCTGTCGATATTTTTATTGAATATATATATGTATATAGAATTAGATTTTTTTCCTGCTACCCGTTACACAATGCCCAAAATAAGAAAACAGCCAGGTGTTTGATCTTTGCTTCTAAACAATCAATGCTAAGTGCAGGCCAATTAATCAGTCAATCGCCCAATCAGTCATTCAGTCAATCGCAACGCTTGCCACCGCGTAAACGAGCATTTTATTTATTTATTTACGCCTGCAGCTCGAAATTGAAATGAAAATATTTTGACATTCGGCTGCATGTGGCGAGAAAGCTGAAAGAGAACTAAAACTCTATTGTACAGCACGGGGTAATTATTTAGCTCATTTGTTGCTTTTCGCCCACGGGGGCCCCGCTGCAAATGGAATATGGGAAATAGAAAATGGGAAATGAAAAAGCAGAGACTGCCCTCGAGAGCTTTTCGTCGCATTCATAAATAAGCAACAACAACAACTTGGCGCCTCTCGTAAAACAAACAGCAGCAGCGATCCAAACAGATCACCAAATAAATCAAACAGAATGTTTATTTCTTAAAAAAACGGGAAAAGGAAATCTATGAAGAGATACAGGAGTCGGGAAGTAGTTCATGAAATATCTGCTTAGCTTAAAAAGTTGATTAAGAGCACTGAGAGATGGAAATGAAATGTGCAGAAGATTGATGAATAAGACTTAGAAGAGAATTCATGCAAGTCGCAAGCGAGTCAGCTATGTCCCATTCCCTCGTGCTGTTAACCTTTCCTAGACCTAATTATGCCCATATGCCCAAGCGCTTACAGCGCCTAAGCTGGACATTAAATAAATATCATTTATTCATTGAGCCATGGCCAAGAGATTTTCTATTGTTTTAGAGCTGCATGTCCGTAAAATTGACTCGGGCTGGCGACAAATTGGCAATGACTCAAGTAAAAGCCGCCAACGATTCAATAGGCGCCACTTGCCAACAACAACAACAACAACAGCAACAGCTACAACAAAGACTTTGATTTTTTTCTGTATTGCCATATAGTCAAACAACAGCAACAATTGCAACAACAACAACAACAGTTGCTACTCTGCACGTGACCATTGACAATTTGCGATTCAAGTTGTTGGCCATTTATGACCCGCTTTGACTCCGTTCAGCCCCCCGCCTCCTCCTCGCCCACAGCCAACTGGGCGTATTCTCTCTGTTCTTTTTTCGTTTTGTATTTTATTTTGTTGCCGTTTATTTGAGTTTGGGCCAAATGGCGCACACTGTCAAGAAGTTTACTCGTTGTCGTCGATTTGAGCTTTAATATTTCCTGCAGGCGCATTTGGCGACTCTTAGGGTCTGGGCCCCAACATCAAAGCGCTGGCGGATGTTCCAATTGCTCCGGCAGCCCATTCACTGCTTGCTGGAGCCGACGAGGCCCGAGAGTCGTAATACGATTCCGATTGCCTACGGCCGAATGCCGCTCCAGTGACAATCTCACCTAAATTAACTCCAAAATTAGACAAGTACTTTGATTGCTAGCCATAAGAGATTTTCTGCAGTTCTGCAGTTCCCAGAAAATATCTGAAATGCCCATAAAGCGCCCTTTCTTATTTGCCGGCAAAAGGAAGTTATAAAATATGGAAAATATATACGCATTAACGTGCGAGTGTGTGCGTGCGTGTGTGTGTGCCAGGGACACTTGATTGGATTTTCATTAGATTGGATTATTATGCAGAAGAGTACCATTTGGTGCGTTTATCAAAGCGTAAGTCCGGCCAATAACAAAGCTTATGCTTGCCATGGCGAAAATTAAATAAAGATTGGGTCAAAGGTTGCTCGCCTCCGGCTTGACCCAGGCGACTGCATTATTATAATAAATTTGGAACATTTTCAACTTTGAACAATTGCGTTTCATGTGTGTCTCATGAATATTAATTTATGTTCAGCTATATATGTATATATAATGGTCTATAAATTCATAACAAGCTGCACTCGGCCCTAATCTATACTCGAAAATCTTGTGCAAGCGCAGCAAAGCTAATTTTATGATGGATTACCTGAGGCAAGGGTGGACGAGCAATCCTAACTCTAGCACCGACGGCTTCACCGGTTCCATCGTGCTGCAGCTATCGCGTTCGCTTTGCTGTCCATCAAATGCAACGCAGCATGAGGCTCGCCACGCTTATCACACACGCACGGCGTAGCTGCGGCCCCTCTCCGCCTCTTTGCGCTAATAGAAACCTCAAAAGGCATTTTCCTTTGTTGACATTTGTAAAATGCAAACAGAACACGCAGAGGCGACTACATAGATAACCGAGCGCGGGCAACGGGCAACGGGCAACGGGCAATGGACTAGAGCGAAGGTCTCGATGGTCTCGATGGTTAGAGGCATCAGTCAAAGTGATTAGATCATGGCAGCAGGCATGTCTGCGGATGGGATAGATAAGTTAAGCCGCTGCCAGCTCGGGGCGGGCTCCATAGAAGTGGACGCGCCTTCAGTTGTGGGAGCCTCAATTAGTTCGATTTTATTGCACCCGAATGGGCATAAGAACCCTCTGAAATGGTTATGGCAACGACTTCTTTTCCTATTTGGCCCGACCGTTGCCAGTTTGCGAGTTCTCTTTACGATATTGACACTAGAAATCGTGACTTTTTCATTATGAACGGGATTTACACGTGTTTATGGCAGCTCATAAATGGGTCGCACTTGGTCTCCAGTTCCGTTCCGTTCCGTTCCCTTCCGTTCAGTTCGGCTAGGTAAGTAAGGGTAAGCTGGCAAGCAAGTCGCCAATTGACGTTGATTGTTGCACAAATCTCGCAGGTGCAGACCCGGCTCTAGTCCATTAGGATCTTAGCCAAGTGGAAGCGCCATTGTGCGGAGAGTGCTTTGCAAATGGAAGTTTGCTTTGAAGTGGACTCACGGACTGACACCTTCTGACAAATAGTTGCAATAAAGTGTCTAAGTGCTGCGTGTTGTTCTCGCTGGGTCGGGTGCGTCACTCCTGCGAGTGGGAGACTGGCAGGAGTCGTGTCTGCTGTTCCTCCTTTTTCTCGGCTCATCTCGGGCGGTGCTGTGGCCTAATCGTTGGGTAACATGAAATTCCATGCCGCATCGAATTAGCTCTTCTAGCCACGTCGTTGACAGGCACGGAGCGCACAATTTGAGCCCAGAAAGAAGATATTATGCAAAATAATATATAATTTTGATAGCACCCAATTTGAGCCTGTCATAACAAATGTGCTGAAACAAGTCCTGAATATGTATGCCCAAAAACCGAGCTCTATCTCAGCCCCCATCCTGACGCGGCACGCAACAAAATTTCTGAATGAAAGAGGCAAAAAAAAAAAAAAATATTTACATGTATATATATTGCAACAACAAGAACAATAACGGGACAATAACCGACGACTAAGAAAAAATCGATATATGTAAAAAATGTTTGCATGACTTTAGGAAATTTAGCAAAGTTCTTTTTTGTTGCTGCTCTTTTGGACAGCCTGTGGGCTGGAGTCCTGGCCGCTGGGTTTGGGCCTGCCCGAATAAAGCTTCATTGATATGAAAAATATCTTTTAAATGCCATAAAGTAGCTGCCGGGGCCTGCCGAGGCGGCCTCTGTGAAGAGCGGCAAAAACAACACTCATAAAATTAATATGATATAATAAAGAAAAATTTGCAAGCTGCCAAAACCATAACGATTGATTCTGAATTATAGCCAGCCGAGGCGGGGACGCTGGCTAAAATGTTTTGATTCGTATTTTTTCTTCGTTGGGGCTGCCGGTAGGAGGAGTTGCGCCTTCAAAGGCCACGTTGCCGCAATATGTTTTGTGGGGCTCAAAGCGAAACCGATTCGAATAAATAACACGGGCCGCATAAAATCAAATATGTTGCGCTATCGAGAAAGTGAAATGGTCTGGCTCCGATCAGCCGTGGCAGACGTGGCGGACGTGGCCGCAAGGAATTTTCCGGGGATTACTGCGCCACTCGCTCAACCCAGGCGGGAGTGGAAGCAGGAGCGGCGCATCGGCCGGGGGAGTATGTCAAATTAATCACGGCATTGTTCAGCGCTTTTCAAAATAATAAATACTTCAGCGCTACTATAAAATAAATTACTCAAAATCATTTTACTATCGCCGCGCCACAACGAACCGAGCCGAGCCGAACAGAATAGAATAGAATAGAATGCAATGACATAGAATGGAATGGAAGTTTGCTGGAATGGCATATGTTGGTTGGCTAGATATGTTTGGACAGTTTTAAAATTTGGTTTCACTTTTCTCCCCTACCCCACACTCCAAGCACACACACACACACACACGCACACTAGCAATCATATAGTGCTGTGGTCCCGTGCCCGCGCTCGTTGTCATGCGTTTTGTGTGTCAACTTCAAATGAAATGAAATGTCTGGGGAATTTGTAGATCATTAATAACCTCGCACACAAAACAACAACAGAGAAACGCATTGGGCCACTTAGGAGCCATGAATGGGCGTTCGACTAGAGACAACAAAAGCAACAACAACAACAACAACAACGGCAACAGCAACAACGGCAACAGCAACAGTCGCCAGTTGTCAGTTTGGCCCTCGCCTTGTCGCATTGTGCGAGGGAGCAGCCGAAATACGTAATAAAAATGCCAGGCGAACCCCGAGCGGCTGTGGCACAAAATTGGAATAGCAAAAATTAATCACAGCGGGAGAATTGAATGAAAAAAAAAAGAAACAAGTAAGAAAGCTCCAGTCGAGACTGCTCGACTAGGAGATACCCTGAACCCTCCAAGCTGATATTCTAATCATTCTGCACTTCTTTTATGCACATATATATACACATGCATCCACACGCACGCATAAGCCTGCGCTCTGCTAACTGCGCAGTAAGCAGCGACTGCGCTTGGGCTGCGCTGCAGTGTGGGCAATATTATGAGAATTTATTTGTTAAATAATTTCTTTTGTAGACATACGATCTTAATGAAACTTTTAGAGCGTAATCATATGATGAATATGTGTGTATATTCCAAAGCCCAAGTCTCTAGTATTTGAAATACGCTTTTTACAAAAATGAGGGTGAGGGGGTGAATTTAAGGGTGGGGGGTAAATTTTAACAAAAACCGAAATTGTATAAATTGCATATAAGCATACATTAAAAAAAATTTGGAGACTCTAGCAATAAGGGTGTAGAAGATATAATTTTATAACTGGTTTTCGACAAGGTTTTTATCGATAAAAAAAGATCGGGATGAGTTATCGATTTTTAATGATAAACTTGATATGCGCGCTGTAATTACGGACATTTTAAAAAAAAATTGAAGTCTCTAGCTCTTATATCTTCTGAAATCGACGCGTTCATACATACGGACGGACGGACGGACGGACAGACAGACGGACAGGGCCAAATCAACTCAGCTCGTCGCCCTGATCAAGAATATATATACTTTGTGGGGTCTGCCACGCCTCCTTCTGCCTGTTACATACTTTTAACAAAACCATTATACCCTGATTTCCCATTTTCAATGGGTTCAGGGTATAAAAACAGAATCGCTGCTGGTTACAAGACACCTTTTAGTATATAAATACGCCAGCAGAATATTTCAAGCAACACGAGATCAGCTGTTGTTTACTCCCTCGGGTGGCTGCCGACTGCGAGGGCCGGATTTCATATATGTAAGTGTATGCCAGATTTCATATATATACATATACAAATATATATATTTATATATATGTGTGCATGAGTGAGTCGTTAGACAAGTTGTACGATTATCAATCAGCAGCAAGTTTCTCTTGGCGATGTCAATCAATTAGAGTCGATGTTATAGTTTTAAATGGCAAACTAACTTCCCATTAGGAATATCTCAATGGCTCTCGGCGGAGCAGTCTGTAATCAATTCAATGGACTGGACTGGTTTGTTACCAGCCTAGTGCTACAGTGGCATCTGCCGAGTGCTAGACTGGCAATAACTCATTGGACCTCACAGATTCAGATACGCGGATAGACTTTCAGTGCATCCGAACTAGATCGAAACTAGGATGTTTTGCTAGGCAGGTGGTGCGTACTTCTACCTGGTTTGGCTTAAACGATTGCATTCTGTGAATCACAGGGATCCATGATGAGAATAGAGTAGGAGTAAATTAGTTTGGTTTTAACACAAATCCAATACGAGCCACTCACTAGTTCAAATTTTGAGTCTATGCCAATAGCAACAAATTGAAACTAAAGAGGAATACAAAAAATGAAGTTAAGTTTGTAGCTTTCATTCCAATTTTACCTTACCCATCAACTTAATTATCTTTATTCAAAACAACAATCATTATTGGGCTTCAGTTAACTTTTGGTTTGATTAATTATATTATAAGTTTAAAACACGTATCAGTCATATAAATCTTACTTTCAATATATTTAATTAATCTGCTGCCAATCAATGATCAATCTGTTGTGATTTATGTAGTCGATGCCGATTTGACTTCCCAGTTCAAAAACGTTTTTAACATTCAACCAATTCCCAAGCCGTAAGCTCATTAGAGATGCAAAATCATCGACAGATATTCAACACGATGGTTTATCCCACCGATGGTTTCAATCATCGATATCATTTATGGGCTTATCGGTGGACTTACCATCGTTAAAAGAATTAAATTTGTTTTCCTACCAATAATATCATACATTTAAATAAAGCAATGTCTAAATCTCTAAATCGAATTACTAATAGTTGATTTGTAAATTAGTAATTTTGCATCTGCTAGATTATAGATTCAGAGACTGGCGGCAATATCAGGATGACAATTAAATTTGTATTGATTATTCTGTGAATATTTTAAAAAGAAATATACGATCAAAAAATTTATCTAAAATCAAACTCCACTGAAAGTTAACTTGCATAAGTTGATTCAGCTATCCGTTAATTGAGACGATGTATTCACATTGAACAAAATCTATCGATATATTGTAAAATTAATGTTCATCGACACTATCGAGGATTTAACAGCTCTAAAATTAATTTGAAGCTGCTCTAATAAAACATTTAAGCAATTATTCAATCAGTAGATTCACATTTTTCCAACTTCAATCACAAGTCAAACGTGGAAATATATTTTCAGCATTTTTAATCAGTCTACCGCTAGTCATTGCTCAGTCTATTGCATCAATTTAGTGAGTTTATTTAGTCAACATCGATTTCACTTTCGAATTATCTATCAATCCGTAAGGTCATTCAGAGCTTCACCATTCTCATTCTCTTTCAATAGTCTCTCAATCAAGCAGGATTGCCTTAATTCACATGTTGATATCTCTCCGATTTGGCTATGTATTTTTATTAGTACATATATCTATGGCAATTTAAGCCTCTGCGAGTCATGTAGAATTGAAATAGAACTCATGTGCATATTTTCGTTGTGCTTTTCAGCTCACAAATTTTTGGTTAAATCCGACCCGTCCTGCCCCCTCGATAGAAAACTGGCACAGCAATTTTCCATTTTCAGATTCGCATTTTCCTATTATTATTTTGTTCTCGTTGCATTTCGTTTAGTTTTTATTTTCAGTCTGTGCTAGCGTTGTTTAGGGGTTTTTTCTGTGTGATGGTGAGGGAGTGGGGAGAGGGCAGGGGCGACAGACACAACCACTTCCGCCCCAAGTTTTGGCTTTGTTTTTGTCTACTGCCACGCTTTTTTTATACCCTGAACCCATTGAAAATGGGAAATCAGGGTATAATGGTTTTGTTGAAATGTATGTAACAGGCAGAAGGAGGCGTGGCAGACCCCACAAAGTATATATATTCTTGATCAGGGCGACGAGCTGAGTCGATTTGGCCCTGTCCGTCTGTCTGTCTGTCCGTCTGTCCGTCTGTCCGTCTGTCCGTCTGTCCGTATGTTTGAACGCGTCGATTTCCGAAGATATAAGAGCTAGAGACTTGAATTTTTTTTTAAAATGACCGTTTATACAGCGCGGACGTCGAGTTTGCTTTTAAAATTCGATAAATCATCCCGTTATATTTTTATCGAGTATAAACATTCAAGTTCAAATCAGATGCCACTATAGCTAATTGTGAATGTTTTTCTTTTTTTCAAATTTCTCAAATATTCAATATAATATGTAGATCATATGCTGAAAGTTTCATTAAATTCCGTTCAGTCAAAAATTAATAAAAAATAATCAAATATTTGGCCAATTAACAAACGCACGTGCAGCAGCTACAACAAAAACATTCGTTGAATCACATCAGCTGTTAGTTTCGTTTAGTTTTGGTAGATGGCGCAGCAACAGTGAATCTATTTGAGTTTTGCCAGCGCCACTAGCAGGAGTGGGGTGGCCTAGTGTGTTAGCTGCATGACGCTCGATCGAGAAGTCCGCGGTTCGAATCCCGGTCGATGCAACTAATGTAAGTTTTTTTTAATTGTTTCAAAATATTTTTATATTTTCATAAATGAGTTTTCTATTTATTTATATTTTTGAATACACCGAAATTGAAATTTTAACTATACTTTATGTGCGTTTTTAATAGTTTGGTTATTCTAGCAGATTCTTAGAATCACATCAGCAGTTAGTTTCGTTTATTTTTGGTAGATGGCGCTGCAGCAGTGAATCTATTTGAGTTTTGCCAGCGCCACTAGCAGGAGTGAGGTGGCCTAGTGTGTTAGCTGCATGACGGTTGATCGAGAAGTCGCGGTTCGAATCCCGATCGATGCAACTGATGGTAATTTTTTTTTAATTGTTTCAAAATATTTTTATATTTTGTTAAATGAGTTTGGTATTTTATTTATACTTTTTAAATACATCGAAATTGAAATTTCAGCCATACTAAATGAGCATTTTTATTTGTTGGGTTCAGGGTAGTATCTAGTCGAGCACTCTCGACTAGAATTTTCTTACTTGTTTAACACTGCACTTGGGAATACGAACTAAACTGGGGTATAGAAATGGGGACTAGAACCATCACCCCCACCCCGGCCATGCCGAAATAAAAATCTTCGCCACTGGCTGAGTCCATAAAATATGGCGTGTGCATCGCTTGCTTTGTTTGCGTTTAATTTGGAGCGGGAAATGTCAAAAAGCTACACGAAATTGAGTAAACAAACCATTAAAGCAGATTATGAGACTTATAAACATAAACTAAACGAGAGCCAAAAAAAGATTGAGCTGCCAGCAAATATGCAAATTGAATAGTGAAGTGAGGAAAAATATAAGAAAAGCTCCGGCTTGGCCTCACTCGAATCGCTTTTAACTTAATTACCAAACGGCTCGCTCGAGACTTTTGTCAGTTTAACACTTTTTAGTTTTCCGTTCTCAGCTCTCAGTTTTTCGCTTTTGGCTTTTAGTTCTGCTCGACAATTTTGAAATATGCATTAAGTCTTTTTTCGGCTGCGCACTCATGAATATTCAACGCAGCCAAACACTTTTGATGAACTCGTAAATTTTCCGGCATTGCCTTTTAAATATGCATGAAAATTAAATTGGCCTTTGGCTGGACATAAGCTGATATTTAAATTTATATATTTTATATTTTATTGCCGAAAGACTGACGCTTTCGTGTGGCGGAACAAGTTGATTTGTATTTTTAGTTGCTTGCTAACAATTTAATTTCGTGGGGCGCTGCTTAGATTAGGCATAGGAAATACTTTATATCGGAAACTCTTTTTATTGCGATACACCTAGCCCACACACACACGCACACGCACAGGCACACACACCTTTACCTATTGCCAGCTTTGCGCCAAGATTGATGGATAGATAATGTGACTGATAAATCTCCATTACGCAGCATCCTTCTGCTGCCTGACGGCCCGCCTGCCTTCCGTTGAGAGTTAATTTGAGGGCGCTGGAGACAATGATTTGATTTTTGGCACTGTCATTGTCATCCTTAGCAAGGTGATTTGTGGGCACGCCCAGTCATTGGTAACCTGCCAGCCAGTTTCCTCTTCATTTGTCATAGCCCACAGACACAAATGCCAAGTGATTGAGAATGGGCAAAGCAGAAGCAGAAGTGAAAACAAAAACAAGAACAGGAAAAATGCTGCAGCCATAAAATTGTCGATTGATTGGCATCAATGATGGCATTTTAACCAAATCACAGACGCATTCACTACAGATACCCAAATCAAGATTGGGACGAAGGACCACCAAATGCCAACGTGTCGTCGTTAAACCAACCATAACCTTCCATCCGAAAGGTGTCTGCCGTCAATTGTGCTCGCATCAAACTAGGCGCGAATTCGTTTTATAGTTCCACAGACCCAAAGCATATCCTCAAATGAGCGAACATTCAGGACACGCGGCCAGAGTTGAGCCAAAATATTAACACAATATAAAATCGGCATCAATCACAAATGCTGATTCTATCGCAGATATTTCGCTAAGCGGAATTTGGGATGGGAGCTGAAATTGATTTGCCTCCAATTACATTCCAATTTTAATTTCAGGATAATCATGCAGTTAGCTAATTAAATACACATCTAAATTTGTTCGCATCTATAAATAAATGCCGTTATTCCATTGACTGGAATTATTTGAAAATGATTTAAATATGAGCGCGCCGTAGGCAAATTGTGTTTGCTGAAATGATATAATATCGATTTCGTTATGTAAGCAAAGCAGACAATTTGCTTGTGTGCACAGACAGTGCGAAAGAGATGGCGTATGTGTATGTGTGTGTGTGTTTATTAAAGCATTTCATGTGAAAATAAATAGTACGAGGCGGTAGCAAGAACAACGGACAAGAGCAACAAACATCAAAGAATGCAGCACAAACACACACACACACACATACACACACCTACACCCAGATATACAGACCATAAGTAGGGAAAATCGCTTATGCAGGAAGCACTTTTCTTCGGGGCTCCTGCTGAGATTTTCCACGCAGCAGCGACTGCTGGTGCTGCAAGGATAAGAGCCCGAGCTCTTATCCTCTAACTCTGCGGGCTCTTTATGCTGCGCTCTGCTGTGAGCGCTGCGAGTGGTGCGAGTGGTGCGAGTGCTGCTGCTGGTTTGTGTGTGGGAACGTGATTTCAGCATAATTCCTTATATCAGCGCATAAATGGAGCATGCCAGTGACACACACACACATGCACACATACACGCATTCACATATGGAAACAAACACTCACATAGTCACAGTCACGGCCACATGCCGCCAGGAGCCAAAGGACCAAGCTGCACTTTTCCAGTTTATTGCTGCAGGCAGGCAGGCAGGAAGCCGCGCGGGAAGCAAGCCGTCTGACAGTGGTTCTCAGCTCTCAGAGCTCACATTTATCGCTGGCGGGTCAAGTACATTAAAAACGAATGCCAAATTTGTTGAAAGTCCCAGCACACATCCATCCATACATATGTGAGAGGCACAAGCAAAAAGTCTAGGACGACTCAAACAACTCGATATGTGACGATGGGCGGTTAAAGAATTTGACTCATCTATATGCAAGACAACGCATTCGTTGCTTCCATTAAGTATTCACGATTCTTGAAACAAAGCAATGAATGCTTTGCTAAAGTAGAGAATAAACAATGGTTGTTAACCTCAAATAAGCATTCTTATTAAGTTCTGCATCTAAAACTATTTCCCCAAGTTGTTTCCTTTTTGAATGGTTATATTTAAATTATTATTTGTGGTTTGACTTTCTAGAAATAGTTGTTTATTTAAAAATTAAGTATTATTATTTATTTTTAGTTTTTTGAAATTATTATTCAATTAATTCTGTATATTTTAATTGAGCAAAAGACTTTTATTATTTATATTATTTTTTAAATCGCTTTCAAAAAAATAAAAAATATGTGTTTTAAATAATTATAAAAAAGTATATATATATTTTTTTTAAAGCACTTTCAATAAAAAATAGTTTTTTAAATAATTTCAAAAAATTCCATAAATAATTTTTTAGATTTTATTTTAATTATTGTAAATCAAAAAATAATTGTATTTAATTTTTTTTTTTTTTTTTTTTTTTTTTGTATATTTTGAATTTTGAATAAATGCAGGTAAAAGAGAGATTTATTTGCTTTGACCATTCATCCTTGTGATTTATTGATTAGATTCAGTTTTTTCGTTATTTAATTCTTCAATTATCTATGCCAAATCCGCATAAATTCCATTTACAACTTTACTCTCATTTACTCTAATTTACTGCATAAATTCCACTAATTCAACAACTCTACTCTCAATTAATATGTCTAATTCTAATTTACTGTTACATTTCAAATAAACTATATGAATAAGTATAGAACTACTCAAGCCACCCACGACATGCCGCACACAAGACCAACTCCGAACATCATTCAGTTACCGAAAATCGAAAATCATCGAGTGCCAATTTACAATTTGTGAATCGAAAAGGCAACCGACGCCAATGCGCAATCCGCAATTCCCATTTCGCAGGCGGCGTATGACCAACAGGCGGATGAATCGCCAACGTCAAAGCCAGGCCCAAGCCCCTGCCTTGACCGCGCATCAGCATACGTACATACATATGCATGTGTATATGTATATGCTGCTACATTCACACACGAGCTAACACTCAGACACAACCGTGTGGCATGCACATCGATAGGTGTGTGTGCCAAAAGCCGAATCATGAAATTCGAGCGCTTTAAAATTGAGCCCATTGATTTTTGTGTTGAACGTGTCCTTGCCTCGCACCGCACTCTCCTATTCCCTACTCCCTCTCTCTCCTCTGTGTGTGTGATTGTGATTTTGGTATTTGTTTTAAAAATATTTCTGGCTTTGCCGCATTTTCATTCATGCCACACAGCAGCGTCAAAGGCACCAAAACCAAACCATTCACATGCACATTCACATTCACATTCTCATATCCATTCCGATAGGATATTCTGCTGCGAGTGGGTAATTTTTCAAGTACTTGGGTGCCATGTTCCAATATTGTTTGCTTAGGTTCTGTGAGTCAAGAGTCAAGAGAGCGTAGCAGCAGGAGCAGCCGCAGCCGCAGCAGCAGCAGCAGCAGCAGCCGGCCGTAAAGGGTCGGGATATCCTATGTGTGTTTTATGGTTTTTTCCAATATATGTATTGGGACAAGAAATCAAGGATTAAAATGAACAACATCCGTTCAGGACTTTGCTTATTTGCGTTCGCGCTTAGCGCCGTCAAGGGTTTTGATTTCATCAGCATCAGGATGCTGCGGGTGTCCCAAAATAAAAAATAAATAAATAAATAAAAAAAAAAAAAAAAAAAAAGCCACCATTTATACAAATTGTTGTACAAATATTTGGCTTTCAAAGTTGCCTGCCAAAAGAAAACAATGAGACGACCTCTGACCTCTGGCCAAAGTATAAAAAAAAAACCAGCAGCAGCGAAATTCTTTATTGTATTAATGGATTATTTCAGTGTCAAAACATCTGCGCTCTCCTAACGCATTATTTTGTATTATTTTATTTTATTTTATTTTCGTTTTGCTTTTTATTTTTATTTTTCCATCTGTTTTTATTATTTATTCAAAACGAGACCCTGACATATTTATGTACTTGTTTTGCCTTTATTGTGGTTCCGCGCGCTTAAATTGTTCATATATATGGAGATTGTTTTATTGGTTCTGCTTCTTGGTCAATAATTGCTGGGAAATGAAAAATTAAATCTGCGAAGAATTCCTGGAATCCAATTACCATAGAAAGGCTCATTAAAAAGCTGTGACAAGCTCCTGTCGCCTGGCAACAAAACGTTTCGTAAATGTTCCCGTTAAAGCCGTAAGGCTCGTTGTGGGGGGTTTTATTTTAGACTGGCCTTGAAACTGGTATTATTTACGAATTTAGCGGTATTTTTAGATTCATACGCAACGAAATGACCCTATTTTCGCTTTCAGCGCCAGGGGCTATTTAATTGTTTCGCTTCTCCCCTGTCGGTAGAGCTGCAATTGTGCAAACTACAAATCCTGCCAAATAGTTTGTTGCATGTTTAAATTACATTACGAGCCACAAAAAAATAGCCACAAGCACAGCTGGTGCACAAATACAAAGAGCGGAGCACAAAAAGCCATGTCAATTTTCTATTCCAATTGGCCAAACATACAAAAGCCAAGGGCTGCCCAAGTGTGAAGGGGGGTGGGGGTAGCAAAAGCGGGCAGGCAAATACAGTTGTAGGCTCGTTTTTATTTTTATTAGCCACATTCATTCCAATTGCGGCTACTCACACACACACACACACACTCACATGCATGGAGTTCAAGCGGACAGCTAAGCACATGCCACAAATTGGCCAAAAGGAAAATTGAGGCGTTTGGTAAACTTTATTTTTTCTTCGTTCGCATTAAAATGCACTTGTTAACAAGTAATTTGTCGGGGAATGGCAGATATTTGCTTATCGCAGTCATGAAATCAGTTCAACGAAATAAAAAAGGTTGAATATTTGATTAGATAGCAGCGCCGTCGGCCAATTGGAGGTCTGTTGACCCCGAACCCTGGCGAAAACGAAGGAAAAGGACAACGTTTCCTATTTTGCATTTAATGTAGTCCAAACTGTTTGAGACTTGATTGCTAATTGAGGCTTTTGGACTTGGGGGAACCAGTTGATGCACAATATGTATATGTATATATAATAAGAGCATGAAGTGCAGAGCGAGGATGCACTTATAATTAAGATAAAGACAGCTTTATATGGGGGCGAATTATGAGACGCTCTTCCCACACATAAAATTAAGTACTTCAATAAGTCTCAAATGTACACAGAACACAAAAAAAAAAAAAAAAAAAAAAAAAAAAAAAAAAAAAATACAACGTAATCTTTCTCAAAGCAGGCCTGAAGAGCTAAAAAAAACCTCATTACGCATGCAGAGGGGAAATCGGAGCTATATATGTACTTATACTGCTTATAACTTTAACACTTAAGCCGCAATGAACTCGACTTGCAGCACTTGAAAATAATACTACAATATGGTTATGGTTTTACAAAAAGAAGAAGAAGAAGAGGGAAAAATAAATAGGAAGGCAAGGAGAGTCAAATGAAATCCCCAGTGGAATCAAATCAATTTCAATCAAACAAATGCAACCGTCCGAGGAGAGGCTCAGGCATCGAAATCCACTCAAGTGAACCAATAAAAACAAGAAGGAGAGAAAGAGTAAGAGAGAGAGAGAGAAAATTATACAAGCAAGGAAAAAAAGAAATGAAATCAAGCCCAAGGCAGGAAAAGTCAAGAAATTAAAGGGCCGAGGGGTTGAGCAGTCCAAAGTGGAACAGAGTTCGGGCATTTTAAGAATGAAATTGAAATGAAATGCATGTTACAAAATAATTGAGAATAATCGAGTTTAAATCACATTTACTTAACGCTGATGACGACGATAATGACGATCAGCTGTGGATGGCATCGATAACAACGGCAACTGCTGTCAATGGAGCGCGATTCGAGGGCTGCCCTGAGACGACTGTCACAGTTTGTCACCAGCATCAGCAGCGGCAGCAGCGGCAGCAGCGGCAGCAGCGGCAGCATAAATCCAATTACACATGGCACAATTCGAAGAGGAGTATATATATACATATATGTATGTATATGCATGCTAGACAGACGATTTGTATGAAAATTTAGAGCCCACCCCGCAATTGAATCTGAGTCACATCCCGGTCACAGTTGCAGTTGTCACCATCGACAAATCGCTGGCCCAGCCAAGCGCAACATTACAAACTCGAAAAGTGCATTTCCATTTGCCAAGCACCAAAGTAATTAACGGTGGATGTGGATGTGTATGTGCGTATGTATGCGTGTTTGTGCTGTATTTCGATGCCAGATGTTTGACCTGAAAGGTTACGCCTCCCCTTCGAAAAGAGTCGAGGCCGAAAGTCAACACACAATCGAGCAAATAGAATTTAATCATAGTAGTGTGCCGTAATGAACCAACAAGGACAACAACAGTCCACAACCGGAAAAGCAAAAAAAAAAAAAAAAAAGAAACCCTCAAACATCCATTGATAATTTCAGGAAAATTGATAAAATTTCATTTCATGTGCGTGAAATTCATTTAAAATAACAAAATTAGGCTTAGGTGGGAAAATACTTGGGAAAAGTGTGTTTCCAATTTCACATTTTATATTTTTATATTTTTCAAGATAAATCTTTTTAGAAATATATAGACATTAAAAGTTTGTATCTAGATATTTCATTTTATTTTTTATATACTTTAATTTAAGACTGTAACAGAT
The DNA here is from genome assembly GCF_054131065.1 of Drosophila arizonae. NCBI lineage: Eukaryota > Metazoa > Arthropoda > Insecta > Diptera > Drosophilidae > Drosophila > Drosophila arizonae. The sequence goes on along the minus strand of NC_142925.1, from coordinate 22,537,750 downwards.
ACGTGTTAGTTAGATCCAGACAGACAAAAATTGAAAAAAATTTCCTGACAAAATTTGACAAAATGTCACTTCATGAGCCTAAAGTACATTAAAAAATTTAAAAAAATGTAATTTGGCTTTGAAAATTCTGGACTACTGTCAGCATTTCATTTTATTTATTAGTTGATTGAAATTTTATAATTGAATTCAATAAAAAATATTTATGTTATAATAAATAAATATTATTTCCAAGAAATTATATGCTTTAAACTAATTTTGTTTTGGTTAGTAGTATTAGTATTCAAATTTATAGAAATTGTGAAAACTTTCTTCAAATTTATATATAGAAATATATATATAAATAAATATATATTTATTTTTTAAATATATGGTATAACAAACTAATTTTTAGATTAGTTTTAAATATACATTAATAAATAAATAATAGCAAAAAATTAAATTAAAAAGGAAATAAAAAAGAAAAAAAATTATTAAAGTAAATATATTTATTAGTCTGCAATTATTTAATTACGTAATTCAAATTGTAATGCCATATAATAATATGTAACATTTCTATTTAAAGCCTCTTTAACCATATGAATGCTCTGGCAATTATCAGTGAATATTTGCATTACTGTTTTACAATCTTTTTCTATCGCACTCTATTTAATACTTCGTAAATTTAAATTATATTGAGTCTATTATAACAAAAAAAAAAAAAAAAAAATTAAGCAATTCGCTGAATAAAAACTTTACAAAAAATTCGGTAACATAATAGGGACAGTAAGCGTTTATTTAACCATTCAATTTTTTCTATGAAAGTATTTTATTTCAATACTTTGCTTTAATATCATATTTATAAATTATTTAATTTTTTCTATTATTTGAATATGTATATTAATTTATACATTTGAGAGTGTTTATATTCAAGTGTGTAAAATAGTGTACATATTAAAATAATAATAATAATAATGTTGCAGTGAGAAAACATGAAATATTAATTAATTTGCATAGAACTAACTCTTAAAAGTACTTTTCTCAAGATATAGCTTATACTCCTGCTCCATATATGTTTTAGCCCTTTATGTCAATAGCCACCCCTGAGCCACTGAGAGTTCATTGTTATGGGTCGGCAATGCCCAAACTAACCTTTATTCAACAGATATAAAGAAAAAAGTAAAACCTGTCAAAATGTTATTCCCATTTTCTTTTTAATTTAACGCTCATTTTCGAGCCAAAACGCAATGCAACCGAACCTCCGACCGAGCACACAGCAACCCCTCCAGCAAAGTGTTAATGTCTAAATTGCTTTTCTTTTCTTTTCTTTTTTTGTGGCTGTTGCTGCTGCTATTGTATTATTCGTTTGGGTTCGCTTCGGCGTGGCTCTGTAACCCTGCGCAGTGTTCAGCATTTCCATTTCCAAACATTTCGACTTGTGTTTTTGCGGTTACGCTGTTTATTTTTCAATTGAGGTTTTGACGCAATTCCGTCAATGGAGCTGCCAATGTTTTATTTATGCCACCCCCTGGCTGAATTGCGCCCGAAACGATGAGAGTGTGTGCGTATGTGTGTGTTAGGGCATTGTAACCCCATCAGCTGACTTGTATATAGTATGTGAAATGGAATCTTAGACTCACCTTCATCAGCCGTCGCCGGGTGCTGTTCGCCAAGGCAGCCGGGCAGGTTCAGGGCGAGGGCGATGCCAACTAGGGCGACCCACAGGACTGGCAAGCAGGACGACTCCTTGCCGCTGTTGTTATTGCAATAGTTGCTCCTATTGTTGTTGTTGGTGTTTTGATAGCAGTTCTTGTTCTTTTTCGTTGTGCACATCGTGGCAATTGCGCGCTGCGGCATTTCGCAGAGTGGGGGCAGGTGCTCGATCTATTATAATTTTAACTTTGATATTGGCTGCCTTATTTATGCAGTTAGCAGTGGGTGTTGGGTGGCTGTTGGCTGTTGGCTGTTGGCCCCACTCACCTGGCCCCGTCGAACCGTGGAAAAGTGCTTTGCACGTTTCGCGTTGTCAGCGCTTAAAGTTTTCGCGTTGCGTTTGGTAATTTCGCGCTTTTCATAAGTATTTCATTTCGCCGGGGAGCTTTTCCGAGTTCGCATTTGATATTTGTATATTGTTCATTGTATTGCATTTGTATGCATCTCTCTCTCTCTCTCTCACACACCGTCTCTGTGGCTCTCTCTCTATTCTTGTCTCTTTCGCACACTAGCCACAGTTTGTTTTTCGCTCTATAAATGTGGTTTTTCGTGTTGTTTCAGTTTGATTTGATTTGCATTTGGTCTCTGCCATAGCCATGCGCCACTGTAAATAGAAAATGGAGAATTTTCACGAATTAGTTTTCATTTATGCATAACAACAAAAACAGCTACAACAGCAGCCAAATATTGAATTGCAATTGAATTGAATCATTTCTATTGCCATGTTGTGGCTTGCAAAGAATTTCGATCGTTTTTCTTTTGCTAGATTATTAAACATTTTGTTGCCACGACTCGAGCGGATTATTCTCGACAACATTTTTGCATGTTGTTTTAATCTATCTCTCTAAGCCGATTTGCGAAAGTGCAGCAAAACATTTCAAATTTTTGTTAGATGATATATTTTTAACCAAAAATATTTCTAATTACAAAATATGAACCAACAAACATGTTTATACACAATTATTTAAAGGTATTTAATTTGATTTATATACGATTACTTAAAGAGATTTTATTTGCCATAATATATGTGATACCTAATGAAATTCGCTTGCTTCCCTTTGCCTCTCATTTTTCCACTGCCTTTCCATCAAATACCATCTACGTACACACACACACACACATATTCTTGGCCAACATATTTTAGAGTAAACCTGCAACAACAAAGAGTTAAGCACGCACATCAGCCCAGGGGAGAGACGAGATGCCTTTGGCATTGGGCAGCAAGGCTGTGGAGAGGTTTTGCCTTTAGTAAAAATAACTCATTTGGAATGCATGGCCTCTGCCGAAGACTTAAGTAATCATTTTGATGGCAACTATTTAAATATTAAAAATGCCTGAAAGCGGTTTCAATGCTGGACAGGCACAGCCTGGGAGCAATATGGCTGATAGATTACCGTGCCCACCTCGGAGAGCTGCCAAGTGGCCAGGTTGCAGTTGGTCAGCTGCTGCTGGGCCCTCGGGCGAGGTAAGCAATAAATAAATAAATATTTATTTTAATATTAAACAACAAGAATGCTGAGCTCTCGCTGGGGGTTTAATGCGAAAGGAGCATTTTCCTGAAGCTTTCAACATGACAAAACAAATTGACCTCAATACATTTTTGTTCTTGTTTTGTTGTTGTTGTTGTTTTTTTTTTTTTTTTGTGTAACAAATAACTCAGGATTGTCGTGAAGTCGACCAAAAAAGGTCGTAAATGTAACCAAATAAAAGCGCACAGGGTGAGCGCAACTTATTCACAACTTGCACGCACACACAGACACATTGGGGGGCTGTCATTCACAGTGAAAGTCTCGGTTGTGTGGCCAGGTGAAATATTGCTTAATATGAAGTAAATACAAAGATTTAAGTAGCAATCAGGCTGCAGCGAGCAGCGAGCAGCGAGCGTTTCCCCTAGACTTGTTACGTATGTGCTCCACTTTATTTTTCCTGTTCTGCTTTCCGCAATTTCGCAAGATTTTCTTCTGGCCAAGCGGAGGGCTTCCAGCAATTCCTCAAATGCAAACACAAGTATATTCATACACCCACACACAGACACACTACTTTGACACTTTAACAGGTGAAGTGGGAACAAATAGACACAGGCCCGCTCGCACATGGCTCGGGGCAGAGATAGAGCTGGCTAACGTAATTGGAAAATATATTAACATGAAATGTACAACAAATAATATTTGACATCTATTGAGAGGGACACCCGTTAGTTCTCTGCTTCATTCTGCATCACTATCCTCGGAGTCGGACTCAGACTCATCTTCGGTGGAGTCGCCCTCATCTTCGTCTACAACCACAATCAACGGCTTGCCATATTTTCTCTCATAATAGGTAAACGATTGGCGGCAAACTGGACATCGACGATTATAGCGCACTATCTCACAATAGGCGTCCATACAATCAAAGCAAAAGGAATGCTTGCACCCGAGTATTACCTCGTTTTTCTTCGCCATCAGGCAGAAGGCGCAGCAGTCTAGCTCATCATTGATTGATTCCATTCTGTTTTCGATCTAAATATATTTTTTAGAATTTCGATTTTTCAGTTTTCGACGAATTTCGAAAAGCAACTGTTATATGAAATATTAAAAAAATCAATTGGAAAACTAGCTGGGATATTCGTCTAGACTATACCCTGAACCCCAAATGGTCCGCATGTGTAAATATATTTTTTATGGGGTATTTACTGCAGAAGAAGCCTATAAAATTTGTTGACTAAATAAAACCGGGTTCCTCAAGAAGAAAAATATTATTAATAATAAAATGAATAAATAGGGACATTCATCAACATTCAAAACCCTTCTGCTTCTACCAGCACCGTTACTTCACTGCTCACAAAAGTCTATTTAAAATAGCAGCTGATGATTTAGTTATTTTTAATTATTATTTAATTTAATTGCATTTGGATACAATGAGGCTCAAAAATTTGCACGAGTATGTGAATACACCTATTCGAAAATATATAAACAACTTGGCGCTGCATCTACGCGAATTGGGAATCGACTAAAATTTGTATTTAATAACTTTTGCGTTACTTAATGGATTACAATGAAATTTTCAGCATATGCTCTACATATTCAATTGCGTATATTCATTTTAGCGAAAATGTAAATTAAATTAATTTTCGTTAATTGTAGAGCCGGTACCCAAATTCCATAAAAAAAATTAAAATACATTAAATACATTAAAATTAAATACATTATTTACAGAATCTAGCCCGAAAGCCACAAAATATATTACCTATTAACTGGGCTGTAACATTTTTCTTGTCATTAATATTAATTGAGTGAAAAACAACAAGACGATTTCATGTACTGACTGACAAATACATAAGAGAAGTGTCACAGGGCGTTTATTTTTAGTTCTAACCTGCGCTGCGCTCCTGAGCACTGGCTGAGCCCACACTGAGTGTGTCAGAGGTGAACTCTACGTAGCAGTGGGAGCCAAAATAAAAGTAGCTGCCAGCTGGCAGTGGAAGGAAACTACCAACTACCAACTGGCAACTGGCAACTGGCAACTGGCTACAATGCATGAATTGCCATTCATAATATTAGCGCGTCGAGGCGATGACGAGGACAGCGAGGACGAGACACGTTGAGGCAAACAAAGCGCTTGAGCCATGTGCAAGTGTATTATGTATGTATATATATGTATATATATGTATGTATGGTACATATATTTGGTATACAGTGTCGTATATAGGCTGGCTGTTGGGCCCACAAACTACACGTGTACGCAAAGCAATCAACAAGCAGGATACGAGGCGAATGAGTAACATAAATAATAAAAATGAGAGTTGCTGGCGCAGTCACCTCCTTCACGAGCCTCCACTCACTGCTCCACCACTCACAGCATTCGCATGAATGATGTCTGAATGGTAAATGTGTGAGTGGCAGCCTGGCAGCCTACCAGGCACAAGGATATCTGAAGTGAATAGGCAGAGCGAGTCCTCGCAGTACGCTGCTTATTTATGCTCTGCCTATTGGTTCCACTTGAGACCCGAGACCTCAGAGCCCAAAGCACCGAGCATCGAGCACAGAGCACAGAGCTCCGACCTCAAACCAGAGACGTCCCGCCCGCATATTAGAATCTAGCGCAAATAGAAAATATTTATGTATTATGCAAAGCAAAGCGCGTGGTACATTTGGTCTGGAGACGTTGCCGAATAATGGAAACCTGTTGGCTGAAAATCTAATTTTCATGCACGCACCGAGGCCAAGGCAGCCCCCATGAATCGCGCCACGTGTAAATTCAAGCGATCCGAGACAGGTCTCTGGCACACTTCAAACTCCCACGTAGCACAGCCACAGGCTGGCACATAACTCAAAGGGCGCGGCAGACGCTGGCGGTTAGAGCCTTCACATGGGTATTTAATTTGGGGCTCACAAGCAGGATACGTTGCGGGCAGGTAAACGCAGGTGCCACACATTCGCCAGCACATTCAATGCGCATAGACAGAAGTCTAGCGAACGAAAGAGTCAAGAGAGATGGTCAATTGTTTATGGGCCTATTGTCGATTCGCCTGGCACTGGCAGAGGGCAAGGATTTCCCTGGGGAGCCCAATAAAATACTGAATAAATCGGGCAAATGGAAATCCCATTTTCCCCTTTATCTTACATTTCTTACTGCCGATGGATTGGGCCATGCATATAAGGCAAGGCCGAGCTGCCTGCATGGCTGACAGACTTTCTTTAAGCTGCTCAATTCATTTTGTTGATTTTCGGGTTCAGCTAGACAAACCCCCGCAAACAATCATGAAATTCTGCACGCCAAGCCAATTTGCATAAGTGATTTGCTGCTGCTGCTGCTGCTCCTACTTCGACTGTCTGTGGCTGTGTCTGTGCCTGTGCTGGGTGTTCCAGCTCGGTTCACATGATCTCTTCATTCACATCCTGGGGCGCATCAAATGCTGTCTTCCTTCATTGAGGTAAACTGCGTCAAAATAGAACGACGTGACAGGCGCCAACAAATTTATGAACAATCTCTACATGCAAAACGAATTTGAGACTCGATTCTGTCCACCCAGACTAAGAGACTGACTGACTGGACCATGTCACATTGCCAGCTTGTAGCTGTAGCTGGGGCGGGTAGGTGGTCAGGCGTACAGCTCACTCGGTGGGCTGCAGTACGTAAAATTAATTAAAAAGGACGCATAGCGTTAGTCAAGGATTGTTGGCACAGACTGTGCCAGACACCGGCCACAGCGGACAGACTTTGGCACACAATGAATGGGCAAAAAGATGTCAACACTTTATTCAAGATGATGACGTCGTCGTCGCTGTCGTCATTGTCGTTGTTGTCGTTGTTGTCGTTGTTGTCGTTGTTGTCGTTGTCGTTGTGCTGTCCATTGTTGGCTGTCATTGTTTCATATTGCTCTTCTCATCGTCGGCGACGTCCTTCTGCTTCTGCTTCTGCTTCTACTGCTGCTGTTTATGAAGTGCCAGGATATCTGCACGTCGCCTTAGAACAGGGCGCATTGTTAATAATAGAATCTTGCTACTATTTTTGCTTGTTTCGCGTTACAAACTTCCAGCAACAGCAACGGCAACAACAACAACAACAACTACAAGCACTTATTCTTTATTTTGTTTCCACTTGAGTCTGCAGGGAATTTCCTTTGAAAGAGGTTGCTTTGCTCTTTCAATTTCTGTTTCTCTTTCTTTTACTGTTTCTGCTTCGGCTTCTGCTTCTGCTTCTGTTTCTGTTTCAGTTTCAGATTCGGCATCTTTTCTTTTCACGTAACGTCTGTTTGGCCAGCTCTGTCTTAATATACAGCTACTCTGAATAATGGGCGCAGAAGCAACATATTTTTCTACCCCGTCGCTTGACATTTAAATAATTGAATTTAATATTTAATGCCCAGGCTGTCAAGTGAGTCTGAAATAATAACGAAACTCGAGGCTTCTGCCTGAAATCTAACCACATATATTTTATGGCATAATTAACTCAATCTGATCAAAGATTTTTGCTTTGAATTTCTGGCATTCTTTTTTGGCTAGGCAAAATCAAGAGCCTTAAAACTCTTATTAAACCACTTGGCTTGGCGAAAAAGCCACAAAAAGTCGAACGACTTTTTTCGAGTGATATTTAAATGTTCACGAAACTTTCGTTCAGCTTGGCAATATTCTCTAGATTTTCTCTCTCTGTCTCCCTCTCTCTTACCCTCTGGTTGGTCACACAAATTTATTGCTGTATGCGATGCCAACTTTTAAAGTGCAATAGCAAAAATGCATTTCACATGTTGCTCTGTATATTTAACAAAATGAAAAGCAAATAAAATTGCATAAAATTTCGGTGTGAAAATATTTGCTATGGAAAATGCAACGCCAAACAAAACAATTTTCATTTGCCATTTTTTTGTTGGCGCATATTTTAATAAAAAATATGCATATATATGCATATATATGTATGTATATGTATGTGTTTTTTATATGATCTCTATATGCATGTATTATTTCTGCGAGTTTTTTTAATTAATAGCAAAAAGTCAACGCGACTTCGTTATTCGCTGTCCCAACAGGGATCAACTGGCAGGACACAGAGCACAGGACACCGGCCAATGAGCAGGCAAAACGTCAACGCCGACAAAAGGCTGAATTGCCAAATGGCAATCAACGAAATGTGTAGGGATTGTAATTAACTATGAGATACCCTGGAATATAGACAAACGCCTGAAAGTGTCTGCCGAGGCACAAAGAAGTAGATAGAATGCTATTCGATATGTAGATATAACTATATGCTTCACTAGAAAATACCCTGTAATATATATGACATTTCTCTTGCTTCCACTGGCTCTGAAGTTGGCATAAAATATTTTTAAATATATTTCATCTCTACAATATATTGTGCTAGACCTCGTCAGCATACCCCATCAGCCTAGTCGAGTACAGGGTATACCTCACGGCTAAAAGTCATACAAAATGCATTCGTGTAACTGTAGTTCATATAAATATAACAACAATTGTTTATATAAACGAAAGCGAACCCTTGCCTTGACTTCGACTCGTCCCCCTAAAAAAAACTGTTGCATCTTTTATTTGTATATGTATTTCGCTCTCGCTCTCTCTCTCTCTCCCTCTCGCTCTCACTCTGATATTTCGACCGACAGTTTGTTTGCTTACAAAAAGAATAAATAAAAAAGAAACTGATTTCCTTTTCTATATTTTTTCTTCTTTGTTTGTCGCCGCAGCACTGGAAAAAAAGGAGCAGCCGCAGCGCAGCTCGTGGGGTTCGCGCTGGAAATGCCGGGTAACGATGCAATGGGTATGCGGCACACCCATACACCTACACACCTATACCCCTACACACCTATAAGCTACACACACACGCAGTCACTCTGGGGATCCTTGGCGTTTTTCAAATGGATTACAAAATGTTTGGAAAATTATTTTCGAATGTGCCGCCAGAGAATTTTTGTGGCCTGGCTCCCGCATTTCGCAGCCCTTTACCGTTCCTTCAGCATTTAACTGCGGCTGCCTGTCAAGGGGCAAGGGTGGCATATTGGAGAGGGGGTGGGCGGCGGGTGTGGTTTAAACATGTTTTATTGGCTCGCTCGCATGTTCTCAAAATGTATTTCGTGTGCGGGTGCTCGAGGCAAGGAAATGACTGGCTAGAAGGCCTGAGAGTGAGAGAGAGAGAGAGAGAGAGAGACTGACTGAAGGGAGCTGCTGTTGCTGCTGCTGAGTGGCACAACAGGAAATTATTAGTGGATGTAGCACAGAGGGCCAACTGCCGGCGCGTCTATGCTCAATGGTCTGTGGGTCTTTGTCTGGCTGCGTGTGAATGCCTTTTGAGGTTTTCATAGCCTACGCACGTGCCAAAGCCAAGTTTGCCAAATGTGCGCGAGTGTGCGACAATTAATTGATGCCTTCCATACTACAGTATATAGATAAGTAAACGTATCTCTCTCTCTTCTCTATGTGTGTGCCATGATAAAACAGGATCTGCTACTCGCAGCCAGTAAGTGGGCTGAGCTGGCTCTGCTGACTGTCAACTTAATTGGCTGCGGTGTGAAATTAATTGGATTTTTACGCACTTTATCTTTTGTTTTAATTACCGCCCAAGCACACAGGTCAACAAAGCACAGCCATGCACACACTGACTAACAAACAATTGAATTTTCTTAAATTGTATGTTTCGTAACGCGGCTGCATTAATTGAGCATTTAGCTGGACTATCGATTTTGCTTATCGCCCTCGTAAGTGAATGGACTTTATCTAGCCGTCCATTAACTGCGGCTCTGCCCCCAGAGTAATGTACTATGAATTATGATGCGTATGGCATGTTACAACCACCATAACAACTAAAACAATACCTGTAAATAACACACACACACACACATACATACATAAGAACACACTCGTAAAGAAGCAGCCAGCACTTTGGTCGCACTTTGGACATTACGGAAAGTTCCCTAATTCGCCGGCCAGACGCTCAGCCCCAATGCTGACGGCAGCCAAGCCCCCGGCCAGAGTCTCTAATGGAGATTAAGTTTAACCCACAGCGGCGACAACATATAAAAATGCCACTTATAAGTGCTTTTGCTGCCCGTGCACAGTATACCCTATAATTACCGAATATCAGTCATTATTGTGCATACGATTCTCATTCTAAGCCATGTACATATTAGTCAGCTGGGTATACCCAACATTTGCGCCACGTGCTCAGGGTATGCAGAGCTTAAATTGCGCTTTTCTGTCTCTCCGGCCACACGGCTTACTTTGACATATGCATAGCAACACGAAACAGCGCAACACGCAGACCAAAACTGAGGCTGGGTAACCGAGCAGGAGGCGGGAGGCGGGAGGCCAACTGAAGCTGGAGTCGGGGGCGGCTGTCGGCTGGCGGCTGGGTCACGCACAGGGCACAAATTTTTCATCGTTAACAGCCATAAAGAAGGCAAAAAGCGACAACAGCCAAGTGACTATCCATTGGCTGGCACCAGGGTATAAAGGGGCCAGGGCCAAGAGCAGAGGCTGGGACTGTGACTGGGGCAAGGGCAGGGGCAAAGGCAGAGACGCCGACAGAGTTGGTGCAGGGATAGGGCTAAACCGCAGCTAATGCAAAAACAAACACGGCGGCCAAACAAATTTGCACATTGCACACACACACACACACACGGGGCAGAAAAATGAAAAGATAGAAGAAATGGAGAGATAGAGAGAAAAGGTACATGATATTGTTGGATGAGAGACGCTTAGCTTTAGTGCAAGTTAACCAACACAAGCGGCAACGGGTGCTAATAACAAGAGCAAGCGAAACCGACAACAGCAACAACAACAACAACAATAGCGGCAACAACAGCAAGCACTCCTCCTCCCACAACAACACGTGTTTGAGGTTTTACTTCTTTAAGGCAAGCAGCAGGAGCAGGAGCAGGAGCAGGCGCATCTCTTTGTCGGCAACTGCTTTGGATCCCTTTTAGCTTAGGGCTTGTTGTTGTGGAACGCTCAGGAAATTGCTTAAAAATATTATAAATAATCTAGCAATGAATGCACATTATTAGAGCTGTGCTAATCACACGGCTGTCGAGCCAACATGCAATTTGTAAGCCACAGTGGGACAAGATTTAGTTTCCTTAGAAATTGTGAAATATATTAAAAATATGCTTCAGCTTAAACAATATCGTCAGGTCGATATAAATCAGCTTATATACAAAAATATATATATTGTTACATGTAATTTTCTAATCTATATCTAGTCTATATTTTGCTCTATATAATGCTCAGCAAATTGCTTCAAAATATTATAAATATTAAATTACAAGAGCTGAGCTAATCACATGGCTGTCAAGCCGACGTGCAACATGCGTAAGTCACAGTGGGGCAAGTCTTATTAGAGATTTTTAAATATATATATTTATTATATATATATGTATTATATAACGAATGCTTCACAGTAAATCAAGAATTTTAAATATTTATTTTTAGTACATATATGTATATTATATATTATATGTATATTATCAAATACTTGTAAACTCACAGTAGGGCAGGTCTTTCAAAAGATATTGCAATATTAAAATATCAATGCTTTAGCTTCGCCAGAATCAAAGCATATAAATGCTTTGCTTAACATTTTAAAATCTTTTCAATATTGGAAAATAAATCTTTATTCAACCATAATCACATCGTGTCATGTAAATAGTGATCCTTCACATTCTCTAATCATTTTAGTTGGATTTCTCAGTACATATCACCAATTTGTTCTATGAAATTTTCATATTATTATAATAAATTATTTCAGAAAAGTTCAGCAAGAAAATAAATAATAATTTTGATTGTTAGTTTTTATATTGATTTTTAGTCGAAGTAACAGAGAATTAAAGTAAGCTTAAATATTTCATTTTTCTTCAAAAATAATAATAGTTTCTTATAGCAATTATAGCAAAGTAGCTTTAAATTTCCATAGAAATTATGGAACTCTAGCTGGAATATAATAGAAAAGCAAGAACGTGCAGGGTTGACGTGCTGTAATGCATACTCGTATATTAGGGAACCTTCCTCCCCTGCATACCTCAACTCTCTCTTTACAATTTGATAAGAATTTGGATTGAGATATGCAGTATGATATCTTTTAGATATATGCCTTACCCCTTCCCCTGCATTGCCTTTATCTATGTCTTGCATCACTGTGCGTTCGTCTTTGGCCCTTTATTCAGCATATTTGGAGCCACTGTGCTGCTACGCTATTCAACAGTGGTCGCGTCTTGTTCTGCATTTATAATATTGGTCGTAGCCGCGCACAGCACATGTGCGGCATTTATGCCTTTGAGTGTGGCGCCAGCGTCATGTGTATGTATGTGTATGCCACCTAGCTAGAATCTCTTGCTTTTCCCTTTCAGCTTAACAATATGCAATCCCTTTGGCTGAACAGGGCGGGGCTAAAAAGGGGCGACTAGGCGTGAATTATGACCTATTGAAACCTCAAACAAGTCGCACCACAACAACAGCAAGAACAACAACAACACCATCGAGAACAGGGAGCACCACACAGAGTATTACAACACCTACGCGCCCTGACTCATTCCGTCATTTGTTGTGCAACATATTCACTCGGTGCTCTGTACTCCGTTCGTTTTTTCATTCTTTTATGCTTTCTATGGGTCTCGGGGCGCTGCGTTCCGTACTGCCAGCAATTTTTACTTTATGACTTTATTTTGTCCTCGTTTTATGCATTTTTTATGCTCGACGTCGCGGTTTTTCTCACTTTGTTGGCCAACAACAAATCCACTGGCAGTTGGCGTTCCCAGTTCCCAGTACCTAGTACCCGGACTACCGAGAGCTCCCAAGTTCCCAGTTCCCAGTTCCCTGTTTTCGATCCCATTAGAGAGTATTACCACCCGCCGCCGTTGTCGGCGTTGTCGGCGCTTAGTTCGCTTTTTGTTGTTGTCGAAAGAGTTTTATTATTTATGCATTATTTAGTTGAAGCGACAATTATTGGTTGTTACGAAGTTTTATGAGCCCAGAGGATAATGTAAGACATGTGTGGGGCATTAGTTGAGCCACGGCTCCCCCGAGGATGACAATGAAAATGAGAATGCACACACACACAAACACACCCCCATGTCAACTGACAGCCGATCAAAGGCGTGGCCTTTTAACCCTTTTTTGCTGGCCGCACTGTGAGTCAACAGACACGCCAAGTTAAATATAGTAGACGAGGCCAAATCAAACGAAATTTAAGCCACAGAAAACGGGGCACTCGTAAACCATAGCTAAAATGCATTAAATTTAATTTATAGATGGAAAAGGCAATAAAACTAGCTCACAAACTGATTAAAACATAATTTATGATATTATAATTGCACAAAAAAAAAAAAATAAATAAAATAAAAAAAATAAAATAAAATAAAAATGAAAATTGTATAAAATAAACGTAAAGCTGGTTAAATTTAATGAAATTGAAGTTGTGAAAATGAAATTAATTTTTAGGCAAAGAGAGAGAGAGAGAGAGAGAGAGATGGTGAGAGGGAGATATGACACGGACAGCTAAGGCCAATTTATTGAAAAAAGGACGAAAGAGAATATGAAATGAAACGGAATGGAATGGTGTCGTATGGAATGAAATGAGAAACGCACGCGCAGCACTGTGCATAAAAAGACCCAACTGAATTATGTACCATAATAAAAAGTTATGACTGTAAAATTTTTTAATTGCACATTTGGGAGTTTTCGCTGTTGTTGTTGTTGCTACTGTTGTTGCTTTTGTTGCTGTTGCTGTTGCTGTTTATTTAATTTTAAATTGCGAGCACAGACTGTCAACGTTTTTCTGGTGCTTTCTGGCTTTCATTAGATGCCGTAAAACAACGACTTCATCGACATTTCCCATTCAAATTTGTCGCAAGACAATGACAAACTTTATTTGGCTTTTTTGCGGTGCTCGAAAGTGAAACAAAAGTTAAACACATTACAGCAACAACAAAAACAAGCTGTTGCTACCATTGTTGTTATTATTGCCGTTTTTGTTGTTGTTGGTGTTGTATTCTTTTGTTTTGACTGGGCAAACATCGTTAAAGTTTTTCTCTTTTTGCTTATGCGAAAAATGAGCGATTAATGGCCTTTAGGCAAATGTTTTTCACCGGCTTTTCCTCAATTTGCTTATGTGCTTTATTTAAGTGTGTGCGTGTGTGGGTGTGTGTGTGTTTGTATAAGTGTTGAATTTTGTTTGCTGCTCCTGCTGCTGTTGTTGTTGATGTTTCTGCCTGAATGAGAAAATTGAATTTATTAGCACAATTTTGCGGTTGCGCTGAGTTTAAAGACTCGGCCAAAAATGAAAAACAAAAAAAAAAAATAAAAATATATATATTAATTATGGATTTCTGAAAATTTATTAAGCTTCTTTTTTTTATTTGTTTCGAGGATCAAAAGCAATGTAATCCTTACTTGTTAAGTATATTACATTCTGTGGTTTCATTTTAGAGAATAAAAAGCCAAATAAATTCCTTTTTAAATGCTTTTTTATTTCTGCTAAGTACTTATTATATTTGTATGCGCATATAAAAAAGTGGCTTTTCATTTAAAAAATAAATATACATATTGCGTATTTGTTCTACTTCTTGTACTTAAATGAAAGGTTAAACCTTATTTTCTTTTTTTTTTTTGTAATTTATTTTTATACCCTTTTAGGAAATGAGGGGAGTGTATATGTTGCACGGAATATCTCTCTTGCTATGCGATGCTTTGCCTGTCTATCTTTAAGGTAGAGAGTCTAAGTGCGAAACATTTCGTTCTTTGTACCCAGGAATCATAAAATGTTAAGATTTGTTGTGAAAACTCAGGAAGGATTATCTTGTTCAATATAATATAACAACATTTTATTAAGAGACTTGCAATTTCGAACATATTTACTTATTATTTGCAACAACATTTTCGTTTAGCTGCATCTATTACGATCATGTTAAAGTAAGAAAAGAAGAACTACGATGTTTTATATCTGAGATTGCTAAGTTGTTAATTATGTACTAATGCAGTAATACATAAATAAAAAGATAAGTAGAAAACGAAGGATGTTTTAAAGTTATTGAACACTTTTGCTGACAAAAACTAAAATTCAATAATTACATCCAAATGTTCAATATAAAGAAGGAAAAAAAAAAAAATGACTCTTTGGCTCGTTTCTTTAATTTCATTAAGACTCTAAAAAAGACTAAGAAAGTCTATTGTTCTTATCTATTGGTAAAGTTAGTAAATAAATAGCCCATTGAGACGACTCGGATATAAATTGACCTGATTTTGTATCGTGGACGACGATTCAGTCTGCCTGCGATGCTTTTACTCATTATTTCTCCTATTTAATAAGCTGTCTAAATTGAAGCTCTGTACTTAAATTAATTTTCAAATTGTAAAAAGCTCTTAAATACTTGCACCTAAAATTCCTTTCTTATGTATTCTGGAAAATCAATAATTTCATTCCTGCTTTTATATTTTATATGTGAGTCAATATACATTCTAAAATAAATATTTTTTCACAAGAAACTTTCACAGTTGCTTTTAAGAAAATGACTCAATTCTTGTTAGACTTTGGCTAATAAATATTTGGTACCACATCTGTGGGAAAACGAAAGTTTTCCAAACGGAAAGCATTTAAAAAGTTTGGCCAACGGAATTCAGGCATATGATGTGCCATTTGGACAAGAGCTAATTTGCTTCCTTCTTTTAAAACATTTTTATTTTAATCTCGCCAAGTGAATTTACAAATTAATTAAAACAACAAACAAAGCGGCGACAGTAAAGGACAAGCAACAGTCCGCACAGTTCCACAGGTCAAGCAAATAAAAAAAAGTTACAAAATACCAAAATGAAAATAATAAAAATACAAAAATGGGAGGCAAAAAAACTGAACCGCTAAAAAGTCGAGAAAACCGCAGAGCAAAACCAAAAGCAACACCAAACAAACACACACACATATATTAAAACGAAAACAAAATTAAGGCACTAAAACAACAACAACAAGAACAACAACAATGAACAAATGTCAGCGAGTAGTTGAAAAGGCAATTTCCACAAGCGTCTGGCTGCGGCACGATATGGGAGCCAGCAGGAGACGGGAGCAGGAGGCCGGCCAGCAGCAACCGCTCCCCGCTAGCCCAAAGGACCAGTAAATGAAGGAACACCGCAACAATAACAACAACGGCACGGACAACAACAACAATAACAATGGTGGGCCACAACAAGGACAACGACAAAGCGTCCGTCGCGCCGACGGCAAATGTAAAAAAGTCAAAACTCGGCGAATCGCATGGAAAAGCGCGCCTCGGAAAAGCGCGTAGAAAACGCACAGAAATAATAATAATAAAAGTGGGCAGCACCACCGAGTGGCACCGAGCGGACAGGCGGGCAGGTGGCCGGACGGCGGTGGGTGTTGCTTTTTGACGGTTTCAGTGAGCACAGTAAATTATAAATTAACGCTGCAGGCGACACGAGGTCAACGGCGGACGAACTGGTGGAGCTGGCTCCACAGCACCACAGCACCACCGCACCACCACACCTTGCCCAAGCACTGGCCCAAATCCAAGCCCGTGCCCGTGCATTATTTTTGTTGTTGCTGTTTTTGTTTCTTTCTGGTTTTTGTGTTCGGTGACTGTGTGCGTGTGTGTGTGTGATGTCCTTTTCACGTGCGGCAAACTGACCGCAACATTAAGGGGGAGCAAGGGCAAAGACGCATGGCACGGAGCCAACTTGAAGTGGTCAAGTGGTTCGACAATCGCTGGCCAAAAGCAGCGCAGCATGGCCAACACTCGAAATATATCTTTGGTGTGAGGACTCTGAAATTAAGTTCTGGCAGTGTAAAGCGACAAATACCAAGGAGACTCTAATTGAAATTAAGATGTGCGTTAAGCAACAGCTCAAGCGGGAAATAAAGTTGTGCGGCAAGAGATTTATCCACAGATTGCAGCGAAACAACTCGGTATATAATAAATAAATTTAAAAGTATTTAATTTCGATTTGATTTTAAACTATTTCTGATTATTATTATCCACTTATGAAGTTGTATATCTAAAACTTTAACGTTTGCTACCTGAAATTTCGAATTCAATACAAATTGAAATATTCTCCCGAGGTATGTAGGTTCTCAAGGCAAGAGATTTCACTGCTACGATTAAAATTTTTGAATTTCATTAACTCAGCACTTGAAAAAAATATTTACTCGATGTAATACTGTCCTTTAATTTATCCTTGTTCATATTCAATCTCAAATATTTTAACATATTAATGCTTTTATACGAGTGTATTTAAAATACATTAATATATTTTTGTCAATTTTTGTTAAATTACTTTTAATAAAACAATATTCTAAATTCCTTTCTGCTTCTGCTTCTTATGGAACTTGAAAACTTCAAATTTGGGACTCCAGCTAATCGTAACTATAATTAAATACAAATTTTAATATTACTCGGGGTGAGTTAGGTCCTCTTGCATATAAAAAGTCTATCATACTTCATCATTTCTGTTGTCTTGACAATAAAATAAAAATAAAAATAAAATAAATTATAATAAAATAATAAAAACTTTAAGAATAGCACAACAAATGACTTGTCAAATTACTATCATTCCACGAATAGTTTCTCTCTGAAGTATAGCTCTTTGACCCATTAAAAAGTATCTAAAGATCTGAACTCTAATTTCAATGCGAAAGCTCTCAAAGTACTTTTCTAATCATGTTGCACCTGCAGCTAAGGGCTCTGTGGGAGCACCTGAGGGGGTGCAGAGTTGGTTGGGTTGGGGGTTCCGCTGGGGACAGCAGCCTGGAACGGCTGCAGGTTCACTTAGGTAATACTTATACAAGTAGTATATATGCCATACGCATGATATATATGCGGCTAACATGCAGCTAGGACGGGGGCGTAACCGGCACGGCATACAAAAAAAAAAAAAAAAAAAAAAAACAAGTACAACAAAAAAGGAAGAAAAAGCGCTGCCCCCCTTTCAACCCGCCCCTCCACCTGCAGACACACCCCAAGGGCTGGCTTGGGGGTCAGTTGCGACACGCGTGCACAATTAAAAATTTTCATTGACTTGAAACATGGACATGAACGGACATCCGTTATGCGGTGTAGAGCTGGGGCGGGTCTACATTAATGTTAACTTTGTGTTATGCAAGCTGGGAGAAGGACATTCATAATGTTAATTTATTTTCAACATATGCAAATTACTTTGTTATTTAATCCTTGTTGTAATCCGCTGTATCCCGTTTTCGTTTTCGTATGCGTTTTCGTACTCGAATTCGGTCCCGTTTCGTTTTTGTTTTCCTTTGGAGTTCTCCTCTTTTCCGCGCTCTGTGCTGTGTCCTGCTCTGGCAATCGCGCTAATTTAATAATTCACACTTTTGCACGCACGCACACATACACAGCCGCACACTAACACTCCCACGCAATATTCGTTTTCTTTTTGGAGCAGCACAGCTGCAGCGTCCATTAGCTGCATTCAATTTAATGGCAACACATAAAAAGGCCGCACGCTCTCTCTCTCTCTCTCTCTCTCTCTTTCTCTCTTAATTTGCTCGCTTTGTTGTCATAAAGATTCAGGATTTCAAATTTGCTTTACTTCTCAATTGTTGTTTTAGGGCCGAGCGAACGTTGTTTGCTCCTTATACGTAACGGTAAACAGGAACAGGAGAGACACACAGCGAAAACGGATCGCGATGAACTGAAGCGCACTCTGTTCAACTGGTTGCTGCTAAGGATCTTGGCTGTTAATCGTTATCTGTATAGGCGACTATACGTATATATGTATATGTATATATACGATATGATAACACGATATGGCGACGACGACGACCACGACTGCGACAGACGTACGCACGAACGAATGCGATTCGTTTATTGAACGTAGCACCAGCCGCGACAGCAACTACCACGCTTGAAACTCTCGGCAACACTGAGTGAACGTTCGGTTGGCCAATGCACACGCATGTTAGCTAACAGTGTCTATGTGGTACGCATTTCTCTCTTGCAAGTCTGTTGGATAACAGCGTGTGGAACGCGTTACTCTCAGCATGCATTGTGGATTGTGGCTTGCTCGCATGCGCTGTTGAGCGTAATTTAAATGTTAAATCGGTTAGCTATAAGCGTTAACTGCTGTTAACTGCTGGCGGCAGAGTCGAAACAATACGAATTACCTATTTACAATATCTAAGACTTCGGAAATTAATGTCTGCCATTAATAAGTCAGTTATTTAGTCAGCCATCATCAACGCAATTATCATAAATCAAAGTCATGTTGTTAATATGATGTCTAATTAGTTGTCATTAATCGTAATGGCTACTGTATTTGCATAAAGTGTGATTAATATGCAGTCAACTTATTTACATGGAAGTACTCTGTGGGTCTTGGCAATATGTCTTGGCCGTTTACAGAATGACATACTTTTCAGCTTGCGATCCACTGGGTAAACGAGCGCTCACTTTATGTTTTTCTCTTTAAATCACTTCTTGTGGATCGTAATTGATTGTTAACAGCAAAGACGGGTTTTTTTTCGGAGTGTTCGAAGTAAGATTGAAAATTTGAAGAATTATTTGGCAAATAAAGCATATTTGTTTATTTTTATTTTTATATAATTTTTTTTATTAATTGCTGCGTTTAAGCTTTAGAAATTGAAGACTTTAGTGAAATTCTGTCAATTAAATACCCTTTTGAATTTGTATTATTTTGAAATTAGGAGTAACGCAATCCACATGCTGCCAAAGAGCTTCGCATGCTGTTAATGTGTGAGAGAAATACTAGGCTCACATTTGGGACTTATGTTGGACTAAACTAGCAAAGTGAACTAACATTTCAACTGACCTGCACAATATTAAAGGCATAACGGTTAAGTGTTACATGATTCTCGATAATTACATATTGTATCCAAATAAGTGTGTTTCTGTAGAGTAAACATGAGTCTAATGGGTCTACTTATACATAATCCAGAGATGGTTCTATAATACCATCTTATTTACCCAAATACCTGGAATCGTAATCGGGCACTTTAATCGCTGTCCAGCCAAACAGAAGCGATTTCGCTTTGATTCTTATCAGAGCTGTAAGTGATTAAATCAGAAGATGCGCAAGCCAAGCCGAGGCCGCGTCCTGTGCTTAGGAGCCGAATGCAATTTGAATACAGTAAATGCGTAAATGCTTTGCGATCTGCCTTTTAAAGTATCAAAATACAATAACAGAAGCAGCATGAAGAACAACAAGAAAGTCATTCACGTCGAGACAGGGCAACAAGGGCATCGAATGAGATGGAGAGAGAGAGAGAGAGAGAGAGAGAGAGAGAGAGAGAGAGAGAGACAGAGAGTAAAGAATAACAGCGATTTTAATACCAATTAGGATACTTTTTCAGACTTAAATCGGGCAATGCGGCAAATGAAATGCGAATGAAACGTCAAGTGGATGTTGGCCAGGCCAACAACAGCAGCAGCAACAACAAGAAGCGGGAAGGAGAAGAAATGGAACCTGTTCACCTGGGCACGCGGCAACAACAACAACAACAACAAATGTACAGGGCAGCTGAGCAGAGGAAAAAAATTAAAAAAACTAAATAAAGCAATGCAGGAGCAGGGCAGCGGGAGAAGGCGGGGAGCAATCAGAGGCCAGCAGGTAGCTGGCAGCAAGCAGGAGGCAACAGGCAGCAGGCAGGAGGGAGCAGGCAGCGTAGTAAAGATTAAAATCAGAATGACAGTAAACAGCGGCAACAGCAGCAGAAATGAAGAGCGAAAGAAAATAATGCAAATTCAGATGGGTATCAAAAGTTGAAGATCTGGAATAGGTGGGCCCGGACAGGGGGCGGGGGCCAGCGCACAGACGAAACGCCAGGACAAATGAATAGGCAAAACTGCATAGAGCATGGGCATGACTATGAACACTATGATGGATATGAAGCATTCAACAGCAGCAGCAGCAGCAGCAGCGGCGGCCAACAATGCGCGTTACACGGCACAAAACTTGCACTGGCTCTGTTAGCCGGGGTCATTGACCTGCAGATAGCCAGCAAGTGGCCCGGCCTGGCCTGGGCCTGCCCTGGGTAGCTGTGCCATAATGAAAAGATGCAGCTGCCACAAAGGATAAACTTGTCAGTCATCGTGGCAGTGACAAGTACTCCAAAGGAAGCACGCCAAATGGGCAGAGATGCTGAATCTCTCCCTCCCTCTCTGTCTCACGCCCTCTCTCTGTCTCTCCTTCTTTACCAATAGCATCTCAAGTTGTTTTTACATTGATGTCATGTTTCACGCTAGTTTCAGCAATCAACAACTTTTCTCGCATTCCATTTGAATTCATCAAATCCGCTTAAATTCTTTTCGTATTGTGTTTTCCCTCTCTCTCTCTCTCTGAGATAATATTATGCACAGCCCGCTCCTGCTCGCTTTACTTTCATCTCTCTGTCGATACTGCCATAAAGCGTATTCGGCGCGTCGGTAAAATATCAAAGCAAACAACGCGAACGAACGAATCGCTGTGGCAGCTTTAAAACGCGCTTTTCCTGAATGTCCTTTGGCTACCTTTGGACTACCTAAGCGGGCCGCACTTTGTTTTACACATAATCTTCATTATAATTTCATTGTCTTGGCTGCTGGCCAGACAGACATTCAACGCTGTTTTTGTTGTTATCGCACCTGTTACACTTCAACTGGCCCTCCCTTCCCTTCGCTTACCCTCTGCAGGCCCTCGCCGGCGCAGTGGCCGGCGCTTCGATTTTATGGTGCTCATTAAAACGCGCCATGCTCTCAGGTATTTCTGCCCCGGAAAATTCATTCAGTTAGCATTTACATTTTCCACTTTTATACGTTTTTCGGACAAACTCGCGTAACCTTTTACCAAATAACAAAGGAAAACTTTTTACAAATCTTTGTTAAAGACAATGTGATTTATTTGGAGATATATATGGCAGCAGGAAATCGAAGAGTTACATGGAAAATTCTGGGAAAATGCCGAAGATATTTTGTAAAGTGATTTCAAGTAAATTCCATATGTGAATATTTGATACCAACTTTATTTAAAAAATATTTACATACTTTTAGTTAATTTAATTTGCAAATTCTCCAGCCATCACCCACTATTTCGCGCAGTGTATTCATTCGCAAATCGCGCATCAATTTGGCTGGCATTTGAAGAAAATTTTTATATGGATTTTTGTGCGCCTATTTCGCGTTTATTATTTGCGCGGTTCGGTTCAAAGCTAACACAGCAAGAGCTGCGGGTCTCACCGTTTAATGAATTTTTATTTGAGCAAGAGCTGCGCCTGCCCCTCCCCTACCGCCTCCGCCTCCTCCACTGCCTTGGCATGGGGAGTCATAAAAAGGGTTCACAGACGATTTGCTCGAATTAATTGCGCCTGGCATTAACGCAGCGAGTCAGGAGACAGGACAGACGTCACTTGGCATTGCCACGCCCCCAGCCTCCCCCGAAATTGCGAGTATTTGTGTGTAATTTGTTTGCGCCTTTGTTCAGAGTCCCAGACAGAAGAAAAGGAAATTACAAAACATTTTTGTTGTTCTGCTTCTTTTTAATTTTATTTATATATATACATATATTTTGTTTATTGGATTTTGTTTACGAGGCTGAGGGGGGAATTCAACAGGAAATGCAAATTGAATTGGATTTTAGCTTTTGTGAATCTTCAGCAAGGCAAGCGGGCAACAGGTTTCATTTAATTGAATTTTTTTTTATTTTTAATTTTTCTTATTTGCCTCAATCAATGGCAAACCTTTCCGAGAAGGGCATTCGCAGTGATGGAAACTGAGAATAAATAAATAATAACAATAAATACAGATTGAAGAATGCCAAAGTTCAATCCGGCATTCAAAGCTCGCTTCGTTCCGTCAAATATGTCTTCATTAAAGACCTTACAAATTGATCAGATATCTGAGCATCAGATCTTAGTTTGTTGATCATTAGAGCGCTACAAATTCGTGTGATTTGCCCAATGGGTTTATTAAGCCCGGCCAGATGCATATCTGGGGCTATTAAAATGAATATCGTATTGTGGGTGCTTCTTGAGTATCATCAACAAGCAATTGGAATGCCGTTCCATATGCCTATCAAAATATTCAAGTGAGCTGAACAAAAGCTAATTAAGTCCATAGATCGCCGAAAACAACTTGGAGAGTGGAAAGTGGTTGCTGTAGCAGCTGCCTTTAATGACCATCATCAAGATTACGCCCTCGACAGCAAGTTCATCCTGTGGCCCATAATTATCTACTACATCATATTCAAATTCTCGCCCGCCCAAAGCAATAAATAAATGATGAGAGTGCAATTAAAGATGCCTAGAAGTTCACTCAACTATCGGCAGAGTCATGGATTTGATTTCTTAATTCTCTTATCGCGTCGATTACCTAACATCCGAACGGGTTCGAGTTTCAAATCCAGTCGACAAAAGGGCCCTAACCTCGGACACCAAATGGTCAGCCATGAATTTCGGGCTGGGGTTGGGGTTGGAGTTGGGGAGAGTGAGAGACGCTCACACCAATCCAGTTAATCCCGGCATCCCAGCTGCAGATCATAAAAAGAACTACGATGAAAGAAACCCTTTTTCTTCAGAGGAAACAAAGCCGAGGCTGAGTCTCTCGCTCTCTCTCTCTCTCTCTTTCTCTCTATGTCTGTCTCTTTGCAAGCTTGGAATTTTTATTGTGTCCGCATCTTTATGGGCGTTTATTAATTACCCATACGGGCATTGATTTCTAGAGAGGAGTCCAGCCGAAATCCCTCGCTGCTGGCGGCAGCGCTTTTATCAAAACGTGTTACCCTCCCTCTCCTTCTCCTTCTCCCTCACTCTCTCTCTCTCTTTCACTCTCCTTCTCTCTCTATCAAATGACAAATCCAAGGCGTTGAATTAATTCGTGTCCGCGGGAATCGCAGCCGGAGCAGCCCCAACTCCACCTTGAAGCGTATCTCTTGACGAGACTTTGCGATAAAGCGTTTAGTTGAAGTCGTCTCTCGGCGCTGATAAATCGAGCGCGATGCAAGCTCTGCCAACGGCAGTTGCATTTCATTATTGATGATCGGCTGTCGGGCAAATGACCAAAATAAAGATAAGCTGCTGCCCAGCACCGGCTCTGGTGCAGTGTTACCTGAGAAAATGCAACCGTGCGATAAGCTGCGCTCCCCAATGGCCCAGCTCTTTTTTTTTTTTTGGGTACGGATATTGAAAAAGCATTAACAATGCCCTGTTTTGGCCGTAATGAGCTGCGTCTGGGCCAGAATGCCTTCAACTAGAAAGGCATTTCACAGCTTGCGCAGGCATGCCGGCTGGCCGGCTGTGGGTTTATATAGGTGTGAATATGTGAGAAATGTGCGCGATAAGGTAGCTGCGCTGGAAATTTTTTAATTAAGCTTCTGAGCGGCTTTTGTGGCTTTCAGGATTGCCTCCTGTCTATACTGAATCAACGGAGGCAACGGAGGGCGTGGCCTGGCCTGCCCACCCAAGCAAAAGGCTAAAGAGCTTTTGTCGATTGTTATGGCAACAGCAGCTATTAAATGAGCGCATGATTCTAGTTAAAAGATCATTTATCTCATTGTTAAGTAATCGATAAATATCGGTGTGTAAAGACTAAGAGAGAGCGAGAGAGAGGGAGAGCGAGGGGAGAGAGGCAAAATAAGGGGAGAGGGAAAAAAGAGAGGGTTGAGAGAGAGAAACAGAGAGGGAGAGATAGCGAGATAGAAAGAGCTACAGGGAAAGGGAGAGCAAAAGATGAGAGATGAGAGAAAGAGAGAGAGAGAGGAAGATAACCTTTACATAAAAACCTTTTTCTTTCTTCAAGCTAAATAATAATACTCTTCCTCGTAGTACTTTATATAGTGACAGAGAGAAAGAGAGAGAGAGAGAGACAGAGAATAAGAGTGGTTACCATACAAGTTTCACCTAAGCATTTTCCTTCCTTCAAGCCAGAAACTAATACTCTACCTCGTAGTACTATATATATTGACTGAGAGAGAGAGAGAGAGAGAGAGAGAGACAATGAGTGAGAGTGGATGCCAGACAAGCTCTACGTAAGCATTTTTTTCTTCAAGCTGGAAATTAATAGTCTACCTCGTAATACTCTAGGGTACTTATGACATCTAAGCTCTTCTAGTTTACAAACTCAGTTCCAGCGCTGAGCTCAAGTGAAGCCAGACAAGCAGTAAAGGGAAGAATTTGTATAGTTCACTTCACGGTTGTTGATATTATTATTGATTATTATTGAAACTCTTTGCGTTTGTATTTATCTAGGTCATAGAACGAAGTCATGACAATGCGCCCGCTGAACTTGCGTCCGCTCAAGGCATTGAGGGCCTTCTTGCAGTCGTCGATGGACTCGAAACGCACGAAGACCTTGCCGCAGCCGCCTTGGATAGAGTCGTCGCCGGGACGCGGAATCTTCAGGCTCTTCACCTTGCCGTACTTGGCGCACTCCTGCTTGATGTCCGTGCGAATGTCGTCGTACTCGTCGTCGTCCGTCAGCTCGCTGGGCAGCACCATGTTGAGCAGGCAGAGCACCTCGGTGGCCTTGCCCGTGCTGACGTCGACTGGGAAGCCGGGCACCTGCAGCACGGGCAGCTGATTGGCCACCAGATTGCGCACGCCGGCAATGGAGCGCTGCACGATGAGCTTGCGGTCGCCCAGCTGCATGCCGTTGAGGCCAGCTATGGCCTGCTCGGTGATGCAGGGGTCGACGTACTCGCAGAAGGCGAAGCCCTTGCTCTGGCCGGTGACGGCCTCCTTCACCAGGTTGAAGCCGCGCAGCTTGCCGAAGGTGACCAGCAGCTCCTTCACCTGCTCCTCGTTCAGGCAGGTGGGCAAGCCGCCCACGTAGATCTTGTGCGGCGAGTCGGGCACCACCGGCGAAATGGACACACTGTTGACTTGGGTGGCGAATCCCTTGGCGGCATCCGCAGTCTCCGATGAGCTGATCGAGGCCATCGGGTGATAGTCGTGCGGCCGCCTAATCTTCAGCGTCTGGCCGCGGTACAGGATGCCGTCGAAGCTGATCGCCTGCGTGGCCTCGTCCATCGAGCGGAACTCGAGGAACGCGAAGTTCTTGTCCAGATTCGTTTGGCACGTGAGCACGGCATTGCCGTCGACGCCGTTGGTGCCGTTGAGGCGATTGATCTGCTCGTTGAAGAAGGCCATCATGTCCTCATCGGTGGTGCTGAACGGGATGTTGCCCACGTAGAGGCGGCGCGCCTGCCGCGTCACCGTCGCAATCGCCGCCGACTCCCCGGTGGGCGGGGCGTCCGGCACAATGCGCGATGCGATTTGGCCACTCGCCTGCATGGCCTTGTACCGCACCGGCGTCAGATGCTCGTAGCCCAGCGGCGGTATGTCCCACGAGGACCTGACGCGCTCCTTGCGCCGCTTCACCTGCACCGCTTGGCTCGTGATTGAACTGGAGCGCGTCGGCCTGTGCTTGGACGGCGAGCGCGAACGCGAACGCGAAC
Source organism: Drosophila arizonae (assembly GCF_054131065.1). Lineage (NCBI taxonomy): Eukaryota > Metazoa > Arthropoda > Insecta > Diptera > Drosophilidae > Drosophila > Drosophila arizonae. The sequence goes on along the minus strand of NC_142925.1, from coordinate 22,511,177 downwards.
GCGACCGATGATGGCGACTGCGCGACTGCTGCTTCTCGCGTCGTCCACGACCCATTGTAGAATTTGCTGAATTTGAGCACTCGGATGCACGTTAATAAATCAGGATCTGGGGCTCTAGCACTTTTTTGTCTGACAGCTGAGTGAAACAAAGGTGACTATGTTAAAAATGACAAAACCGAGCTAGGCATCGAGTCAGAGTTGCATTTCAACTGTTCAAGCTAGGTCACGATATAATATAGCTCTTAAGTAAATAAATTTTTGTAAATATCTGTTTAGATTAAGTTACCAATTAGGTAGCGGTGCGCTAAGCTGTAAATAAATACATTTTATAATTTCTCTCAAAAAAAAAAAAAAAAAAAAAAAAAAAAAAAGACCTTTCTCATGTCTTTTCTCGAAATTTATTTAATTATTTAAATTATTAAAAAGAAAAAAATGTCTGTATGCAAAAGTATTGGGATTTATAGGACACAAGTCCTATTCTACTTAAGCATGATTCTGTATACGAATATATGAATATACGAATATATGAAAAGTAACAGAAAATAATGTAGTAAAAAAAAGTAAAAAAAATTTAAATACTTATTTTTGATTCAGTCAGACTTACATTTAAATTATTCAAGCTAGGTTGACGTGTTGACAAAATAATTCGTTAAGGCTTTTTTAAGTTTCTTGTCGAAATTTACCCCATTAAAAATGAATTTTTGTAAAATTGTTGTATACAGGACAGCCTAGTTTCTACTTAAGAATAATCCTAAATATGATTATATATGGAAACTAACAGAAAATAATTTAGTAAAAAGAAGTCTTTAAAAAAATGGCAATACTAAATTTTATACATATCAAATCAAATATTAAATATGAGCCATTTTTCAATGAATCTCGAATTTTTTCAGTTGTTAAAAAAAAAAAGTCGAATATTAGACGAAAATAAACTTGGTATTTTCTCGGTTTATGTAAAACTGTTGCTTGTTATATTAAATATATACATAGCTCATTGAAAAGGTAATCTAGAATTTATAATATTACATATTTTTAATTTTAATTAGTAATAAATGTTTTAAATACTACGAATATTCATGTCACTCACTGTAGATGTCTTCGACATTCCAATCAGACAGCGCAATTATTCCATTATTAAATATTTGTTGAAATGCTAATTTGAATGTCTCGCGGAGTTCGGTTGAAAGCCGCAATTAAGTGATTTATCATGCAATGTCTTCTGCCTGGCGAACGGACAAAAATTTAGCTGCGGGTGTTAACTCAATAATTTCATGCGAACCATCTTCATCATTATGATAATAATGCCTGTTAATATCGCTAATTAATTCCAATTAATTGGCAATGTGGCCCGCAGGCTGCGCCAATAGAGAATCATTTCAGTTTTTTGTTTCCATTCGAGTTCGATGAAGCTGCTCGCGTCCCACTGTGCGCCATGTGTGGTCCATGATGGGAGAGGGGCTTTCAGCATTCCAGGGAAACGACTTCATTGGTGGAGGTACAGCAAGAGGATGAGAAACGCGATGCTCAATTAATACACAAGAGGCGACACAATCAAAATGTCAACCGACACGGGGCTGAAGGCGAAGGCGAAGACGGCGAAGGGAGCAGGGATCGAAGGGATCACGATCGATACTCCTACACATGAGCACAGTGAACCCTCAGCAGCAGCTTTGTCGTGTCGCAAAAGAGGCATTCGATCGAAAAACTCAAACTGTGTGATAATTAATGTCCAGAGAATCGGGATCCCTCGAGCGCGTTCTGGGGGTTCCAAATGGGAAAGAAGAAGAAGAAGAAGTAGAGGTAGAGGTAGAGGATTTCGAGGGGCTCAGCGCAGATAGACAAGGATAATGGATAATGGCTGTGCTTGCAACTGTTTAATGGACATTTGATGATCAGACGCCGATCGCAGCGATAAGAAGATTTATAACGCTCTCCAGCTCTCCAATAATTCAACGCCAATTCTCCAAGTACCCGGCTCGATGATGTGTATATTCATTAATGCTAAATTAAACACATTTCAACGCTGTCCGAAAACCAATTAAATCGCATTTTCCAGGTGTTTTTTTTCCTTTTTGATTTAGGTCTCATGAACTCGACGACTCAGGCCAGAACCAGAACCAGAACCAGAACCAGAGCCAGAGTCAGGCCCGGCCACATGACAAACGCAATTAATTTGTCCATTTAAATGCAGGCAACGCTTCTGCAGACATTGACGATGACGAAGCCTCCGAAACCGAAAAGTGTTCATATGTGTATGAATGTATATGTATGTATGTGTGTATGCATATATATATATTTGTTTTTCTTTTTGTTTTTCGATCGTTCGCTTCGATTTCGGTGCGCTATTATTTGAAGGCGATAAATTAATTTCGAACAAAAACAACAAAAATAATAATAATATGAGAGGACGCCATAAAAATTCATAATAAAGTGCTCAGCATGAAAATGTGAACAAGAAAAAAGAAACAAAAACGAAAACAAAAATAAATAAAACTAATTATAATATTCAATATGTATGTATATATATTGTGTATGCATATAGAAATCGATGGGAATTTGTTGCGATGTCAGTGCATATATAAAACAGAAACAGTGATAGAATTATAAGTAGAATTATAATTATTATTATATCATAAACAGGATGAACAAATAGGTGATTACTCGGTGTATTACAGAGTTGGACAATTACAATTCACTTGAGAATTTTTTGCATAGATATGATGACGGATTTATAGGTGAAATAATATATTTAATTATAATTATATTTTTAATATAAATATAAATTATACATATATAATTATAATTTCACCGAGAAAGAACTCAACATTGCAGCTCTCTCCCTGAAGAACAAGAAAGCGCCGGGACCAGATAATATACCGGCAGAAATACTGAAGGTGATAGCATCAGGACGTCCCACTTTTCTACTTAGGATGTATAACGCATGTCTAAAAGAAAGGATATTCCCAGAAGCGTGGAAAGAACAAAGACTGGTGCTCATTAGCAAAGGCAAAGGCGATCCCAATACACCCTCGGCTTATCGCCCATTGTGTATGTTAAACACAGCTGGGAAGCTTTTAGAAAAGCTCATAAGACCTAGACTACTCGCAGCAGTAGAGGCTGCTGGAGGACTTAGCCCTAGGCAACATGGGTTCAGAGCTGGAAAATCCACAATGGGAGCTATCGATGAAGTGGTTCAGGCAGCCAGAGCTACGCAAAGAGGAAATGCATACTCGCGCCCAGTTGTTCTGTTAGCAACGCTGGACGTTAAAAACGCCTTTAATAGTGTAAGGTGGACTGATATGCTTACTTCCTTGGAACACCGCTTCCAGATACCGGAGTACCTCATGAATATGATCAGGAGCTATTTGCAGGATCGAATACTCCTGTACTCCACGCAAACTGGAACAAAACGATACAGAGTAACTGGAGGAGCTGCACAGGGGTCAATCCTGGGACCAGACCTGTGGAATATCAGCTACGACGACATCCTAAGACTGGAAATGCCTGAAGACACCTTCCTTATTGGTTATGCCGATGATATCGCAGCCGTCATTACTGCCAGAAACACCATAGAGGCCCAAAAGAGACTTACCCAAGTCATGATCCGCACACAGACATGGCTCAGCTCTCGAGGATTGGAGCTTGCCACCCATAAAACAGAGTTACTTCTGTTCACGGGGAAGCAGATCCCAACCGAAATAGAGATGCGAGTAAGCGGAAACCTGATAAGGACGCAGAGGACAGTGAACTATCTAGGCGTTAGGCTGGACAGTAAACTTACCTTCTGGGAACAGCTGAAGTATGCCACGCGGAAAACAGCGACAGCAACGGGGTCTCTGAGTAGACTGATGGCAAACGTTGACGGCCCGACGGCAGGAAAACGGAGACTCCTCATGGAAGCGACAAATGCAATACTGCTATATGGCAGTGAAGTATGGGCGGATACCTTAGAGGCGAATGTAAGGCGAAAACCGATGCTAGCTGTGCAACGAAGAGCAGCCTTAAGGATAACATCGGCGTACCGCACAGTCTCCGGGGCGGCCGTGACTGTGATAGCAGCAGTCATACCGGTTGACTTGCTTGCCCAAGAGCGCAAAAAAATATGGAATCTTCGGCAAAGAGGAGAATACTCAGAACATGCGGCAAAGAGCATACGACAGCAAACCATAGTCTCGTGGAAGGCGAGATGGTCATGCGAAAGGTATGGAAGATGGACCGCTAAAATAATCCCCGATCTGGAGCAGTGGATAAATAGAAAGCACGGTGAAACGTCTTTCTATTTGACACAACTACTCTCCGGACATGGATACTTTCGAAAGTACCTAAATAAAATGGGGAAAACTGCCGAATCCAGCTGCATTTACTGCGAAAATGCAATGGACGATGCAGAACACACCTTCTTCAATTGCAAAAGATGGTCGGAAGAAAGAATCGACCTGGCAGATACAGTAGGTGAAGTCAAAGTAGAGACGTTAGTACAGCAAATGTGCAGCAGCATAGACGCTTGGAAAAAAGTCTATGACTTCGCCGAAAAGGTTCTGCGGCGGAAGAAGTATGACCTGGACGCAGGCACACAGAGGGCAACGCTCATTTAGAGCACACAATGGGGTTCCACCTTGAATTTTTTAGTCGGTAAGCAGTTATGCAGTCCGACACACCGGTCAAAGTGACGACATGACTGACGGTGCATAAAGCATTTTTTCCTACCTCAGCCCAACAAAAAAAAAAAAAAAAAAAAAAAAAAAATTATAATCAAGAAACAAAAGCTTATTGTTTTGTACAAGACAAAAAAATAAAAATAAAAAAAAAATTTTCAGTTAGTTTTACATATCATTTGCTTTATGGCTTCAGATATTCAGTGAACAAATTAATATAGTGAATCTATTAAAATTATAATTATTACTACATGATTAAGATTTTGGAAATTTCAAAAATTTCTTCAGTTTCCTTAAATATTGTTTTGCATACCTTAAGCAAATAGCAATTAAAGTGACTGCTAATTGACTGCGATTTGGCATTTCCTACTATTGTATTATTATTAAATATTATTAAATATTTCTTCAGTTTATTTTGAAATTCTTTTTCATTCCTTAAATGAATTTTGATTGAACTGATAACTGACTTCGATTAAGCATTATTAAACTTCAACTTATTACGATATAGAATTATTAAATATTTCTTCAGATTATTTTGAAGTGCTTTTGCATTCCTTAAGTAAATTAAACTGAAAACTTATTACGGTCTAGAATTATTAAATATTTCTTTAGATTATTTGCAATTTCTTTTTTCATACCTTAAGTATATTTAATTTAAAATTCATAGATAATTAACTACGATTTGGCATTATAAAATACTTCGTCAGCTTCTTTTGAATGTAACCCTATTTACCTTTGGTCTTCCCGTTCCCACAGCTAACTGAATCACTTTCCCATTAGTCATAGACCATTCGATGCGCCGGCTTCAGGCTTTAAATGTTCGCATTTTGGTTTCTAATAATGTTGTTTTGTAGCTGTTGTTGCTGTTGTTGTTGTTGCTGACGTTTCTATATGTGGCTCTCATGGCGGTTAGCCACCAAAATTTATTGCGTGCATATATCAAATGTGGTAAATGTTGCTGAAATTGCCAGCATTCGGGGTATTTATATTGAAATGTTCATAAATAAATGCTTTTTAACTAACTAACATTCGGAATCTAACGTATTTTTGTTTTACGCCTGATTTTTTTTCTGTTTGTCGACCGCACACAGAGGTTTTTTTATTGGGGTTCCGGATGAATTTCAATTTAGCCCAAAGGCTGAAATCCCCAAATAGAGAAAGGGAAGCTAGCCGAAACGTCACATCGAATTGAAGTTGCTGGAGTTTGGGGAATTCTCCTGCTGCTGCCACGACTGTTGCTGCCGCTGCTGCTGCTGCCACGGCTGCCGCTGCTGCTGCGGTTGCTCTGTTCCACGAAAATGGGACTCATTTTTTGACAAACATATGCATAAAAGTTTTAATGAACTGGCTGCTTGATTTTGTTGATTTGGCGGGTTCGGTCAATAGGTCGGTTAGGATTTTTTTTTTATTTTTTTTGTCGGTTGTCGGTTTTAGTTCTGGCTTGGTTGGTCGATCGGTTGATGCGTGTTTCAATTGATTTGTGGCCGTAGGCGTGTGAACGTGATTTTATTATCAAATATTTTATGCAGCCAGTTTTAGTGAATTAAATAAATCAACAGAGCGAACACACACAGCTTACAGAGAGCGCAGAACAAGCTCTTTGTTGCAATGTTTTCTTGTACTGAATTTTTGTTTGCTCTCTTTTTTTTATGGTGCAATGTCAACAAGAATATTTCAATTTATTTTCTGATGAATCAACAGAAAAACAATTCAGAGTTTTTTGCCTTTTATGGACTGTTGCCCTTTGCACTGCACTGCACTGCACCCTCTCTCTCTCCCTCTCTCTCTCTCTCTCTTTGGACTGCACTCGTAAATATCTTTCGAGTGCATCCGCAACTACTTCAGATTACAGATTTCAGCATAACAATTTATTTTGATGTGTATTTTTATGCAATTTCTCGACAATTTGTCGTCGCTGCACCCAAAAATGCTGCCCGCATCCTTCAACTCAGCTCTCCCCGTCTCTCTCATACTCTCCCTTTCTGCCTCCCTTTTTAACGTGGCATTTGCATCATAAATTGTCAGCAATGTCATAAAATATTTTCTTTTTGTTCGCATTTTTGTTCATTTTGCATATTATTTGAATACCGTTGTTGTTTTCTTTTTTTTTTTTTGTCATATCGTCATTATCATCATCATCATGATTATCATTATCGACGCTGATGCAGTTTGTCATCATTGCATTTGGACTGCCTTAAAAATTAAAACTAAAGCACAGCCAGAGAGAATTTCAAATGATATTCGCAGCGCGTCGAAATTATCTGCTTCGCAGCTTTTGAGCCTTCGACCGGGAGATGTGAGAAAATGCCATTAGAGCGCTCCGTAATCCAATAACTGAGCACGGGGAGGCTGCTCAAGGCATTCTCAACTTGAACTTGCAACTGCTGCATGCTGCAGGTAATTGCATTTGCAAAGCAGCTTTAACATTCGTGAGAGTTATGTCAACTCAAAGACTAGCTGCCTCTCCCTCTCTCTCTCTCTCTCTCTCTCTCTCTCTCTCTCTCTCTCTCTCTCTCTCTGTCCGCCTGTCATTCTGTGTATCTTCTATACGACAAAGTTTCCTTTACAAAGCCCACAAGTTCTTGGAACTACACAAACTAATACACCCTTCGGTATACAAGCCACCCCCAGCCACGCCCCTACTCACCCGCCCTCTCGCCCTCTCGCCCTCTTGCCCCATCGAATCAGTGCAGCAGTTGCCCTTTATGTTCTTTGTTATGTTTCTCTAGCTGCATTCACAACTATTTATTTGCTCTCTGTCTCTGCCCCTGTCCCTGTCCCCGTGGCTGTCCTCGCCCCACACGCCCTGCCCCTTGTTAAATTTAACCCTTGAATGCGCCACAGCAATTGATTTCTATGAATTGTTGTTGCTGGGGTGGAACCCTTGGAAACTTTAACAGCAAAATTTATGTTTTTCCTTTAGCCATTATGGCAGAAAATGTTATAATTCAATAACAAGATTCTTGGCTCGCTATCGCTCTCTCCCTCCCCCTTGTAATGCGCTTTGTTCTGATAATGGTCCTCCACAGAATGCGTTAAAATCAATTCAGAATTTATGCGCTTTGGCTTGTAATTTATTTTATGAATGTTTAATAATCTGTGCACTGCGTAAATTTATGACAATTGCATGTTAATTGCCTGCTCGGAGCCGATATGTCAGTCAAACACTCACAGCAGAGAGTGAGAGAGAGAGAGAGAGAGAGACAGAGAAAGAGAGAGAAAGCCATGAGCAGGGGGACATTCTGACTGAACGCTCATTTTGTTTACATTCAATTTCATAAGTGGCACTAGGGAGCCCAAACAGCCAGCCGGGTGTCCATTGTTGACTCAGAGCTCAGCTGAACTGAGCTGAGCTTTGACGAGCACCGACTCCGCCCGACACCGCCCCCTCTGGCAGCAGTTGACATGCTGAGCACATTATTAGACTCCCCCATCCGAGCTGACGATATCGATTCCAAGTTTGCGCAGGCATTTAAAAACGAATGCCAGCCCGGGGCGCTGCGAGCTTTGTGCGGCGTCTGGGAATTGTGTAAGTGAAAGCTGATTAATAATGAGCACTTGTTGAGTGGGAGGGCAATTACGGGTCTGTTGGTCTTTTGCAGCACTGCTCGGACTGCAGGAGTATTGAAGTAGAGCTGAGCTTTAGAAGCAAGCGCGCCATGCACGCATCTGGCATGTGTCAGCCTTGACTCTGACTGTGAGCAGAGAGACTGAGGCAGCTCGCTGAGGCAAATCGCTGCATAAATCGCAGCGACAACTCAGTTTCTCTTTTGGCCAGCTCTTGTGCATGGCTGGCAGCTCTTCATCATCTTCAGTGACACTTGTTTGTCTAAACGCTGTCGCGTGGCGACCTTACTGGGGTCTCGTTGGGAACACAGAGACCTCATGATCTCTCTCTGCCTCTGCCTCTCGTTTTCTCTGTCTATCTCGCATCCCGCATCTCGCTCTTGCCATATAAAGTTTAGCTAGTGCAGCAAACAGAGGAACAACTTGGCTGGCTTGAAGCTTCAACATGATTTATGAAACTCTACACATCATAAGCGAATGCGTTTATCATTTTTTACGCTCTCGCCGAAACTGGGAAAAAATCTTGGAACTTGGCGACGTTGACAAATGACAAAAAACTGCGCTGCCGTCCATTTGTGCTATAAGGGCGGTAAACAAGCTGCTCTTAATTTTATCCAGCACTCGCATCCGGCCAAGCTCGAGCTCAGCCGCTGCAGGAATCAAAGCTGCGGGCCAACCACAGCCTCGTCATTAAATATGCAATAGAATCGCTTCTTCATTCTATTTTTGTGTGTGTGTGTTTTTATACCCTGAACCCATTGAAAATGGGAAATCAGGGTATAATGGTTTTGTGAAAAAGTATGTAACGGGCAGAAGGAGGCGTGGCAGACCCCACAAAGTATATATATTCTTGATCAGCGCGACGAGCTGAGTCGATATAGCCCTGTCCGTCTGTCCGTCCGTCCGTCCGTCCGTCCGTCCGTCCGTCCGTCCGTCCGTCCGTCCGTCCGTCCGTCCGTATGAGTGCGTCGATCTCAGAAGTTATAAGAGCTAGAGAGCTGAAATTTGGCATGCATACTCGTGTGTACCATACGCAGTACGAGTTTGCTTTATTTTTTCGATAAATCGTCCGATAACTTTTTTATCGAGAATAATCGAAAAATTGATTTTGTTTTTTTAGCCTAACTTGAACATTTTTAGACCTGGAGTCTTCAAATTTGTGTTGTATATAAAATTAATCGATACAAAGATTTTGTAATTTACAGATTTTGGATACCACGCCCCCTTCTCCCCCAATTTGTAAAAAACGCATTTCAAGTACTAGAGACTTGTGCTTTGGAATGTACACACATATTTACCATATGATTACACTCTGAAAGTTTCATTAAGATCGTATGTCTACAAAAGAAATTATTCAACAAATAAATTCTCATAATATTGCCCACACTGCAGCGCAGCCCAAGCGCAGTCGCTGCTTACTGCGCAGTTAGCAGAGCGCAGGCTTATGCGTGCGTGTGGATGCATCTGTATGTATGTGTGCATAAAAGAAGTGCAGAATGATTAGAATATCAGATTAGAGGGTTCAGGGTATCTCCTAGTCGAGCAGTCTCGACTAGAGCTTTCTTACTTGTTTTGTTGTATTCTTTCTGCATATTTCTCGTGAACTTTCAAAGCGTCAGAAGTCGCATAAATTATTCTGTTAACAACTTGTGTCAACATGATCATTAACAACAACACATTCCTCGGCCACGGAAACTCTCTCAGTTGCGACATCCTCAAATGGAACTTTTCTGCGGCCAACGCAAAGGTAAACAAGCGAGTGGCCGAAACTTAAATATTTGCAATGATAATGGAAGCGTGTGGGACAGAAATAGAAATGCGTAATTTCATTTTGATTGCAAAAGTTTGTTTTTTATTGTATACCCTGAAAATAGAAAATACGATTTCTAGGTATAATGACTTTCTTAAAGTGCAAGTAACAGGAGTAAGGAGGCGTGGCCGAGCCCTTAAAGCATATATATGCCTGATATCTGGCATATATCTGGCTTAAAATTGATGTTTGACCTTTGTATGACAAGTTTATTTTTTTCATTTCATTTTCAATTCATTCATTTCTTTATTTTTGTTAAACAAAATTCCTTTTTCTGTACACTTAAGGAAGACTAAATCAAAAATTCAGACAAATTTTTTTAACGATTAGTAAATTTAAAATTTTTTTAAATTTTTGGTTTCGTTTGTACCACACAGAGCTCTGTGGGGGTTTGTAAGATTTTGTAATTTTCTGGTTACTACTCTAAGTTTGCAAAAAAAAAAAAAAATAAAATAAAATAAAATAAATAAAATTTCTTTAAATATAAGAGACTTCTGCTTTGGCATATTGACACATTTGATTGTTCTTATCGCTCAAAATGTTTGAAAAGTTATTCAACAAATAAGTTCCGATAGTCGGCCCAAACGCAGCCGCTGCGTCAACTGCGCAGCTAGCAGAGCACGTACTTACGAGTGCTTGTATGTATGTGTGTGTTCATAGCCTACTGTGTAACATAAAAGGTATATTGCCTCTGCGCTGAGCCTAGGGTATTTCTTAGTCGGGTAGTCTGCACTAGAGCAGTCTTATTGCTTTTATTTCGCTGCTTTTTCTCTTCTAACTAATGTCTAATTCTCTCTGTATGTTGGAGATACTGGAGATGATTTCCAAGAGCTTCGACAATGTCATTCTTTCTGTTGCTAGTGTTCGATCATAAGTGAGTTTATAACTGAGTTTTAAGATACGACATTGTAGTCCGCACTACTGGGAGAGCGAACGTTGATAACCAAATGGATTCTCTTAGGTGTCAGTTATACCTGTGTTCTCCTAGCCTCAAAGTGTCAGTGCCTGGTCCGTCTTTTATGAAGGAATTATCAGAAAATGGTTAAAGTATTCGTCGTCTGTTCCTAGGAGTAACTGCTATGAATAGAACATACATAAGTTAGACCTGGAACAGAAGTTTGCATAAAGCAAAATTCTATTCCAATTTTGTTTACCTATTAATGGACTCTAGTTATTGTCAAAGAGCAGCCACAGCTTGCACAGGTGATTTCTCATTCCTCAGCATTTATTTCAAAGAGTACTCAAAGGTAATCGAACCTCTCAGAGCGAGAGCGAGAGCGAGAGCATGCCGTCTGTGACGCCTTGTGGCAATGATTTATGGCCGGCTCCAATGGGCCGTAACCATTACAATTATGGGCGCAGACACTGCGGAAGTCCTAGCCACAACAAAGTATCCACTGGAGACGTCCAAGTCGTCAGCGCCAGCGTCCAAGCGCCTGCACAATAATTTTTTATGATTAGAATGCAAGAGTCGAATAAATCAACTTAAAGTGCGCATGATTCATGTGTTTATCGAGTGGCCAAGCGTACGCACTTCCTTGGACAATTGCACAATTGTGGCCAATCGACGAGGGGTGCGAATAAACAATAGAAAAATGCAGCCGCAGCAGCAGCGATGATTTTAAAGCGCCAAACGTCGCGCATGCGACGCCTAATTGGATTTTTGCTTGGCTGTTGACTATGGTCTGGTCAGCATATGGAGTGGGTTATTGTAGGTGGGCTAGCCAGCGAGCCAGCTACCCAGCAGGAGCCAGCTCTAAACAATAAATGTGCCACGAATGTGCACTCAGACTCGCACTCACACTCACACACTCGTAGAGCTCTTTGAATGGCTCTCCAGGTCGCCGTCGCTGCATAAAGTGAAATTGTGCGTAAAATTCGTTGGTCACGTTTCCACGTCTGTTGACAATTGTTTTTGCCCTGAATGAGGCAAGCAAGAGCAACGTTTGCGCTGTTTGCTGCCATTAAAACGCGTGTCCACATGCTGACCAGCTCTGCAGAGCAGCTCTGTAGAGCTGCAGAGATCCTCATCCTGCGCTTGCCACACTATTGCCACACAGCAGTTCGTGTCGTTTTCAGCGCTCGCAAAAAGTGCTGCTAATCTTTTGTTTAGGCCGGACATGTGGCAACAGGCACAGACAGCACTGCGAGTGAGGGAGAGGGAGAGAGGAAGTGGCAGAGACAGAGGCAGAGGCACCGCTGCATTCGGCACCACGGAGCGTCCTCAATTAGGCAAAACATTTTCACAGTCGACCCGTGTCAGCCTGCGATCATATCGCCGTGTCCGAAATTGCACTGGCGACAATCCCTACAGACGCCGGACACACCTTTGTCTGCCTTATTATTCGCCGGATTTGGACTCATTAAGGCACATCATGTGACGCATTCATTCGAAATCCGGAATCCCGCTTCTTTCAATGGCACAATACCTAACGAGCTGTCTGCACACTGTGGTTACCGTTGCGACTTGGTACTGGTCAATTGAATGGAACTGCAAAGGCCAGTAAAGGGATGAGGGCTGAAAATCGATGGGAGCAACTGAAAATTGCACTAATTACATGGGGGAACTTGAAATGAAGCTAAAGTGTGGAATATTACATCAGAGTTCACAGTTAACTATGCTTGAATTGAGACTTGGGGGATGCATAGAGAGACTCTAACAGGGAGGAATATAAGGAGGGGAATGAGATTAGAAACATGCCTCACCATATCTATAGGATAAGCTAATGGAAAGAACGATATATCGTATATATAAAGTGTCTGTCTCAAGAGATATATACTACATAATATCTGCTACCTTACGACTTCATACTTTTTCTATAAAAATGCAGTAGTTGTCTTAAAAATGTTGGTTATCATAGTTAAAAATACAATTAAGTCTGAGTCTGATTGAAAAGTATATTGGGTTACAAACAGATATACAATTAATTTTAAATTTAATATTTGTTATTTTGTAAGTAGATAAAACCTTTTGCGTAATACAAAAATCGTGATCAAAATTAAACTAAAAAGAAACGAAATTACTTGGTGAACGACAATATGTCAATGAAGTATTTCTATATATACTTACTAGCTGGCCCGGCAAACGTTGCATTGCCCTCTATATTATTTCTAGGTAAAAAATTGTTGAAAGCTATGTTGTTCAGGCTGGGATACACTGATAAATTTATTAATCGGATTTTCATTCAAGCACCTTGTTGTAAACGACATTCTTCGTTTTTTGGTCGGGTGCAAGAACAAATAATGCGGATCGTTTGCCAACACGTGAGCATGCCACGTACAATTGACCATGAGAAAAACACGCATTTTCTAGATTGAGGCCACAAATAGTCAAAGATTGGCCCTGTGACTTGTTGATCGTCATGGCGAAGGCAAGACGAAGCGGGAATTGAATTCGTTTAAATTCAAAGGGCATATCTGTTGAGCTCATCGGAATCCTAGGAATAAGAACTTCCTCATCTTTAAATTTTCCTTTGAGTATCAACGCGTGAATCACATTGCTCATCAGTTTTCTTATCACCAAACGCGTTCCATTGCACAGTTTTGGTTGGTTTAAATTTCTAAGCATGCAAATCATGGAGAATTGCTCTTTTCATAGCTGTGTTCATTTCTTGACGCCGGTCAAGTTGTTCTTCCATATTGCCCATGAAGTATATTTGCAAGAATTTTTGCTGTGCATCTTCAATAGGTTGCAATGATCCAATGCGATGGCAAATCTGGCCTTGAATCTTTAAATTCAAAGCCATAGTTATAGTTATATTTACAAACACTATTTACAGAAATCTAACAAACTACATTATTCAAAATTTTTTTTTGGCAGTCATAGAAAATAAAATTTTTAACGTAAATTACCTTAAATATCCGTCTCCAATATTTTCCGCCCCAAATTATGTCATTTGGAAACAGGCATTGTATTTTTGAGTGTTCGCTAGAAAATGTCGTGATTCTAGTGTTTCGCCATAAAGCAGGGAACGCAATGGCTATGGTGACCGCTAATGGCAATGTCACTTTACCACTAAGGCAGCACAAACCGGGCGTTTCACCAGCAAACTTCAATGCGCCACAATGCTAGCAAACAACGTCCATTGGACCAATGCAAACTAAACGATTCAAGCTGTAATCAATGGTGCAATCATATCGAAACGCTGCTCGATTCAAATCAATCCTTGAACCATTTCTTATTGCCATTTCACGGGCTGCCTCTCTTTGAGAAGCACGAATTAAGGCCCTTCTTCCCTGGGTACTAACGCGGAGCCTTTCTCGGGCGATTTCTCGCTCTTCGTCAGATAATTGACTCGCGCTATTCCGTTGCCTAATTGCATTATGGGTCCGCCGGGAAAGATTAGATCTTCTAGGACGCGGCATTTTTATTAATAGTAATACTGCCCTCGCACAAAACCATATAAAACAATCGAGAAATATAAATATAAATAATTTACACAAATTTATGTTTGAGACAAACAAATACCTGAACTTTCGAGATATTTAGCTTTTGTAAAAGTCCAAAAATACAATTTTTAATAATTAACTTTTTTTTTTTTAATTTCGAATTTTGAATTTTGAATTTTTTATTTATTTTTGATTGTTAGGTTTTAATCTTTTGATTTTTTTTTTAATTTTTGCAGATTTTTGATTTGAAATATTTATAAAGTTTAAAAGTCCGAAAATAAAAAAAGCCAAAAATACACTTTTTAATAATTACCTTTTTTTTTTTTTAATTTCGAATTTTTAATTTTTTATTTATTTTTTGAACAGTCAGGTTTTAATATTTTGATTTTTTGCAGATTTTTGATTTGAAATATTTTTCCTTTTGATTTGAAATTTTTTTTTTTTTTTTTTTTTTTTTTTTTTTTTTTTTTTTTTTTTTGAATAGTCAGGTCTGCTCGAGGTCAGGAGACCGTAGACTGACTGACTACATTTGTTTATTTACTTCTACACTATTGTCAAAACTGTCACTGTTACCAAGCCTACTGGGTATAAAAAAAATTTGAACATTTGGGGAAAAAACCGCGTTTTTCAAGTATTCCGCAAATTTTTTCAGTATTTTTAAGACCCTATACTAAACTCGTTGCGGAGACAAATCCAACAAATCAAAAACCATGAAAATTGGTTCAGCCCAAATACAGTTATAAGCAGTCTTCACTTTTACACAACTTTCTTTTATATATATAGATATGTCTATTACTATGTCTATTACTCATTAAATAATTACAAAACAGATGTTTTAGTTCACGTATCGAGCAGCTAACACTCTGTTTATATAAACCAACTACTGTAATCTAAGCCAAGCTTTGTTTTTTATCCATACATACATACATATAGCTCTGCACGCATAAACAGATCATAAAATATATATCACATTTCTTTAATCAGCTTCACTACTTAAACTTCAACTTTATGACGCTATGGACGCCTCCTGCAATGCGTCATTCATTTGGTAAATAAGTAACATTATCCTCCTGAGCATAAGCAGAACTTACCTCATACAGCTACCTTTCAGTTGTCGGGTTAATTTTGGTTTGGCTTAACGACAGCAGCCCGGAAAAATTTTGAAATATAAGCCAAATGCTAAGCAGGCAAAACAGCAGTAAACAGGATTTGCAAAATTGTTGTAGCACGCTCTCAGCCAAACTTAAACTTGGGCTACGGCAACTAAAGTCCGTTTTTAGTTGCGACTCTTGAAAAGCAGCGTAGAGAACCGGGGTCTAGTGGAATAAGCACGACTATGAATTACCCAATCAATGATATTCCATACGATTTTTAGAGATTTTTAGGACTTAAGCTCCTGAATCGTGCAAGATGTTCCTAAGGAACTAAGTCTAAGTTTATCGAATATTAAAAGCAAAATTGATGAGTGTTTTTTTCAGCCTTGGGACATAATTTCAGGCTTTCAGCCTGATTTCTTGAAGTCGGAAAAGTTATCGATTATTGTCAGCAAAACTGATGAGGGCTTAGTTTAGGCCTTATCAGGGCTGCGAAATCAAGAGTCAAGCTTCCACGCTGTAAATTATCGATGTAATATACTTACTTCGTAGCCCGATGGATAAGGGTATAACGACCCAACTCTTAATCCGCAACAAGAAAACATATATGACCCTTTTATCATAAGCTACACCTTATATCTCTGTCTGTGTCTGTGTCTTTTTTTCTCTGCCGCGTATACCTTAACAAGGCCCATACTACCCTGACTTCTCAGTTGCTCTGGTTAGGGTATAAGTACAAACAGCGGCTAACGAATCGGCATCAAGGTAACTTGTTAAGGGGGTCGATTGGCTGGATAATGTCAAATGTCATGGCTTATAAAGGGTAACGTTGCCGGGCAACAGCGTTATTATACGACAATAACAACAATAACTGCAACAATAAGTTCCATAAAGTTGCGGCCCAGCACTTTGCAGCAGGTCAGCATCCAGTTCTTACTGTCGCTTAAGCTGCGATATATTGTGTACTTTAACAACTGACTGAGTCCAGTTTGTTTGTTTTCTTTTTTTATTATTTCAATCCTGGTTTTGTTCCTCAAATGCAAAAATTATTGCACAATGTTTTTATGACGAGCGAAATATATGTTCAGTCTCTACATTTTTTCCTGTTTTTCCACTCGCTTTTAATGCGGCTTTGCGTTTTTATTCTCTCTCACACTTTCCGCTCTGCAGCTTCCCTTTTACAGATTGGCAATGGCAATGGCCAACGGTTGTTGTTTCTGTTGTTGCCCTGTTGGCAGCTTGGTGTCATGGTAATTTTTAAGCCTTTGCTGATTTTATTTATTGAAAAATAAAAGACCTCACAAATGCATGAGAGAGGGAGAGCAATGGCCTCTTTGCGCATATATATTGCATTTTTTATTCAATTATTGAAGGCACCGATAACTTGATATCTATTTTATTTAGTTCGATAGCTTACAAACTCTTTTATTTGTATAACACAGTGAATCTATCAACTATTTCAATATATATGTTTGTATATGTTATACAAATATAACTATGGGAGTTATATATTTTTATTTTAGTTTTATAAGCATGCTGACATCTACTTTAACCTGCATTGCAAGTAATTCATTGGAAAACTGTTATAAATATTCATTATAACAGTTATACATATATATATATATATATATATATATATATATATATATATATATATATATATATATATATATATATATATATATATATTTATTTATATATATATTTATATAAAATAATAAATAAATATCTATCGTTTGTATTTAATTTTATTTAATGTATATAACAGTTAGGCTCCATTCTCAAATGAGTTATAAATGTATAACACTTAACTTGTATCAGTTACTTTAAAATTTATGTAGTACTACTTCATTTTCAGCTGCTATAAATTGTTTTCATAACAGTTAGGCATTTGAATATATTTTGCTCTCATTTACATTGTATGTATATAAGTAATTGGTTTTATCAGCTACTTTAATATGCGCACTAAATTAAATGCCAACAGTTGTAAGAGGCAAATTCAAGCTATATATAATTAATGTGCTATATGTAATATAACAAGCTGTTATTATCAGTTACTTTAACATTTATGTTAAATAGCTTGCAAGCAAATTGTTATAGCTTGTAATTATAACAGTTAAATATTTTTTAATAATGAGTGACTTTAATTAATGATGGATATCCTTTCTCATTCGAGTTGAATAATAGCCTCATATCATCAGCAACTTTGACATGCATGTTAAGTAGTTGGTAAGCTAACTGTTATAACATGTTATTATGACAGCGAGGTGTCCTTGTAAACACTACAGCTACACGTTTCCTGTCAAATGTTAAGCTTCCATTTCAGCATAGCAGACACTCTGCCAGTGTCTTACCGGAAAGGACCAGTCAGGCAGCCAGGCAGCCAGCAGACCAAACAATATTCAAGTATGCGCCTCTTAACCCCACCGAGAGGCAAAATATTTGTATTTAATAAAGCCAGGGTCGCTTGACTTTACATACAAGTGGCGGAATTTAATGTGCCCTACGGTGAGGCGACACCGTGAAGGTCCTCAGTCGAGCAACAGCAGCTAAGGCAACGGCAACAGAAATGCGAAAATAAAAAACTGAGCTAAAGGCAAATCATAAAAATATACAATAAAATTCGAACATGAAAAGCCTATTTAAAATGCTGACATACGAAATGCGAGCGAACGAATGAACTGAGCGGCTCAACACTTGAGGGCGCCGCTGCGCTCTCAGCTGTGGGCGTGGCAGTAAGGGAAAGCGACCAACCGAGGGACTGAGCGAATTACCATAAAATGAAAAACAAAGGCGCGAAATTGGAGTCAGAGTGAGGTAACAAAAGTCCTTCCCTCCCTCCCTCCAGCCGCACGACAACCACCTACGAGCCGGCGCTGCAGCCAGCCCCTTCGCATCCGTTAGGCACCAGCGCGAATGCGAAAATATGAAAATTGAGTGAAAATATGTAAATGTAATGAAATATTGTTTTTTGCTGTTCAAAGGACAACAACCGAAGCAAGAACAACAGGATCCACAAGCATAGAGACTGCGACTGCGACGTCAACTGCGGCGTCAACTGCGACGGCAACTTCGCACATGACGTTCTGGATTTACTTAGTTGCTTGGGAGCCCCAATGCCCACATGGCACTTGCCAGGACCCTCCAAAAATTTATGCGTAACAAGTCGCTGCCCCATTTATCAAACTTACCCTCTCTCTCTCACTCTCTATCTCTCTGTCTCTGCCCAACTGTGATTTACACTCTCGTTTTCTTGTCGAGTCCTCGGTTAGCGTATGTCAGTCTGGCTGACAGACTGAGGGGATGAAAGAGTGTCAGTATTGAAGCCGTGTTGGCTGTTATTTAAATTATGAAAATTATTCAAACCACAAATGGAATCATCATCATCAGTTATCGCTCCCTTTCCAGCCATCGTAATACACGCACTTAACTACACTGAACTGAAGCTGAAGGGATTTCGAACGAGCTCCAATAACAGTCAAGCAAACAGAACCAGACAGAGAGAGTGTGAGAGAGGGAGAGGAAGAGGGAGACAGAGGCAGTCAGTCATATATGTAAGTATGGTTATCCGCTGCGAGTTGGCAATAAAAGAAAGGCTCATTTATGTGAGTAATGTGCACAGATTTTATGTGAGAGCCATTGAAATTCAATATAGAATAGAATATGCTGTACGAAGGGCTAACCCATAGAATCACTAGATTAAGCCGGTCTGCTGCTCATGTCAAAGTCATCGGTGAGTGAACTAAATGGGCTAAGCAGCCGACTAAATATTTCAGATCTTGTGATTCCAATTGTGCCTGGGCTCGATTCCAATTTCATTTTCAATCTCGAATTCGATTCAATTGCTTTGACAGCTGCATTAGTGTAACATTCTAGTAGGGCGCTCTAAAATAATTATCGCAAAACAAGCAAAGATATTCAATCTCTTGCTGTCACAAGACATGAAATGCACAAATTATTGCCACTTAAAATTAGAAAGCACTTATAACAAGGCCAAACTCGGCTGAGCAGAGAGAGAGATTAGATTGAGTGGGATATGGGGAGGGGGAGAAGGAGGGGTGGACTTTCGAGCTGACCAAATAAATGAAATGAATGTTAGCCTTGATTTCAAATGTCATTAATAAATCCCAGACGAGCAAATTTTGTGTGTTAAGCAAATGACATTTGACCAACATGTTTACACACACACACAAACACACACGCAACACATATGTATATATATACATATGAAAAATTCTCGAAATATTTGTACGACAGGCCAGCAAAGGAGGCCCATGGATGCTGCAGATGCAGATGCAAATGCAGATACAGATACAGATGCATAGGTACTCGCTCTTAGATGGACACACAGATACGTATTCACTGCTAATGAGTTAATTCAATTAGGAAAACCACACAGCGGGCGGCCAAAGGGGCCAACATTTGACTTGCAATTTGACAGTTTTCAATTAATCAAAGTGTCATTGGGTCACGCTGAAAGGCTGCCCACCACATCAGGTAGACGGACCTGAAGGCCACAGGCGGAAGCTGAGGCGGTGACGAAGACGGCCTCTGTGCGCCCGCTGTGTGTGAAGCCAAACAGAAATTTTATATTCGTTCTCTCCGAAATGAAAACGCATTGTAAATGCTCTGCCATCAAAGAAAGATGGGCGAAAAATGTGAATAGAGGAAATTCTAGCTTGACAATGGACCGGAACTGCTCTATGATAATTTACACAGAACTCTTCTCCGAACTATCGCCTCGAGGAAAAGATTTTATTGTGAGATACTACGGTGTAGCATAAGAATTACATTTAGGGAAAGTGAATCCTAGCAGTCTGTCTCTATTTATTTTTCATATCATAACCCCTCATATTGGCCATTAGCCTTAAATCATTGTCTATACATAGATGAGGCTTCCCTTTCATCATTCAATAATTAGTTCATGTCTACACCAAGCAAATGAAACCTTAAATATAAATATAATTCTGGAATTGCAAATTTGCAAATTAACTGCTTTATATTCATGCGCTCATTATATTCATAAACAAAACTCATGTATGTATTGTTTTCGTTGTATTGTTAAGGCTTATTTTCATTTTGCGGACAAATCAGGCTGAACTATAGAGCATACACAGAATTCAGAGCAATTCACATTTATTCACATTACCTGAATTTAGCTTGAGCAAAGCTATGAATGCAAATGACTGATGCTAAACTATAAATTTTCTATGAACCTGATATCTCACCCCCTCGGTCTCTCTATATATAAAGAGGGAGGTAACTGGTAAATACTTGGGCATCATAGTAGACAAGAGCCTTATAAATGAGAGCTATATAAATGAGAAAATTTACTTATTGAAGATTTTAGTCATCACATTTTTATGAAAACTACCATGTTTTTGTGTCGGTATATTTATCAAGCAGTAACGTTTCCTATTGCGAAATATAGCCATTGACATTGACAGCAGCACATAGTCTTGAAATTAATCTATACATACCTCCCTCCGCATTATTTAACGATATTCATTATTTATTATTTAATATTTAGTATATATTATATATTATTTATTATTTATTATTTATTATTTATTATTTATTATTTATTATTTATTATTTATTATTTATTATTTATTATTTATTATTTATTATTTATTATTTATTATTTATTATTTATTATTTAATATTTATTATTTATTATTTATTATAATTATTATATAATTTATTATATATTATTTATTATATATCATTTATTATTATTATTGTAAACCATAAAATCTGCATAACATATCATATATTTATCGATATTTAGATACTTGATACAATATCAAATTACACCCTCATTCAAAAGGACTTTCTCTGTAGTTAGAGTGCGTGACCAACAACTTTTCGATTAGGCATGGACAGAAATGTGAAATAAATAAAATGACAACCATGCGAGCTGGGATCTATTTGGTTTAAGTAAAAGTGCAAGCGGAGGGTTGGGAACTCTGAATGATTCATGATTTCCGTGCGCTCGAATATTCCAGGCCGAGGACATTAAAATCGGCATTTGCTAATTTAATGAGTTTTCTACTTGCGAAACGTTTTGAGCTCCGGCCCCCAGGCAAAAATAAACACTCGAGCGTTAATGTACGAGATATTTAATTTATACGTACTTAGCTCAGCGTGAAACAAGGCCGTACCCTGCCTGGCCCACGGCCGGATGGATGGCCGCTGAGCTTGGCCTGCCCCGACCTGGCAAGAGCAAGCGCCAAAGGCGATGCGCTCGCTGTCCTGTCCAGACGGCTAATAAAAATCAAATATGGGGGACAACGCGACACGGCCCAGGTGCAAGGTGGCAGGTCCAAGTGGCAGCTGAGTGCTGCTCAGTTGGCTGGCAACACTTTTGAATTAAAACAGTTTGCTATGCGTGTGTGTGCCTCCTTCAGGAGGAGGATGAGGAGGAGGTGGAGCTGGATCTTTTGAAGCCCCTCGGCCTGAGCACGTGGCGATAAAGAAGACATTCATGGCACTTTGTTCGAACATTAAGTGGATTTAATGTAAAGTTGATGTTTTCCTTAGGTTACGTGGTCGATTTCCGTTTTATGGCCTTAATTAAAAGATTGGGCCAGTCCTTGGCCACGTCTCTATATGCGGACGTATATTTATAGCTATTTGAAATATTTATTCGGCTTCTTAACATTTTATGGTCGACCTGTCCAATAGGTGGGCGCGCACACACTTTTATGACCAAATTCGAAAATGGCAACAAACACCAAAAAAAAAAAAAAAAAAAAAAAAAAAAAATAAAGCAAAAAACGAAAACGAAAATTAAAATCGCATAAATTCTTCAGTTTTTATGGCATTGCTCTGCGGCATCATGCAGAATAATCAAAAGCAAAGTATGCTCTATCATTAAGATAAGTTCAGGTCCTAAGGCCCTAAGTTTAAGCCAAATAATGTGAACTTGTTAGCTGTCACTTTGAACATCAATCATTGCCATTTTCAGCACCTTTTACGGCTGCGAGCCTAAAACAGAGTCATCAAAGATATTATCTGATAATATTACCTAATCTAAATGCGCAGTTTGACACCTCAATCGGAGAGCTGGTGTTGGGTGGGTGTTTATGAGCTGTCGCCACGCATTGTTATGAAGTTTCTGTCTTATGCAAAGATCAGCCGTAAAGACGCTCATAAATCGACCACGCAAATTGCACAGCTTCACCTTAGGCACGCACACTCATATATACACATATTCGTCAGAGCCCGCGGCTGGTGCAGCTTATCGGCCAGATAAACATAACAGTCAGAGAGACACTTTCGTTTTCCAGCCCGAGTCAGGTTATTCGGCTGTATTAGCCGACAAAAGCGTATCACATAAAACGACTTAACTCCGATTTCCAGAAGACCAATTGTCTGAAAGTGGGATTACATCGAAAATATCATAAAGTTGAATAAATAAAAGCAGACGGAATAACACTACAGTTCGCCTTCACTGAAGGGGACCGTCTTTTACTGTAGCTACGCTAAGCTGGCTGAAATGACATCAAATCTATGTGAAATGTGTCTATATAGGGATGAGATCGTATGATGCGTCATTATTGAGAGCTAAGCATAATTTCTACATAAAACGGAGAGGATTAGAGCACTGAGAAATAACAATGAAAGCATCTACCATTGGCTACAAAGGCTTCCACTATTATGATATTTAATTAGATTCTTAAGTAAATCCAAAACATTTTCTGCTATAAAAATATTTTTCTAGAAAATATAAAATTTTTATACAATTTAAGTTGATATCATAGTCAAACATTTAATCAAATATCTATAATTATATATGCTCAAATAGGAATTTAGATAGCTCTAAGCAGAAGGCTATCCAACAGCTTTTCAGTGAAATCCAACTGGAGTCCAATATGAAATGCTCAAGCATATTACGAATTCTACTATTAGAGCTATGTGAGTAGTTGAGTTATTTTCATTTGGCATAAAAATGTGTTTATATTGTTCATATGACGAAATAGCTCAAAGCAGCTGTATTACTTCTTTCTATATATATATGTATATATGCATATGCATATATCCACTAAGCTCACGTTTGTAAATTTAAATAAATAATCAAATAAAGGTAAACAAAATATTTTGCCTTGTGCGCAGCTTTTCTTACTTAACAAATCCACTTGCATCTACAATTTCTATTGTGTCGTGTAGTTATTGTTGTAGTTGTAGTAGTTGTTGTTGCTGCTGCTGCTGCTGCTGTTGCTGTTGTTGCTGTCATTGCGAGTATGAAACGCATTTTACAACTTCTCTTGACAACAACGGAGTGCTTGAGATCCGGCAGAGCGCTTGACAACCCACTTGTGGAGTAAGCATCCAAGGTAAATGCAAACATGCCGGAGCTATCAAGAAAGAGAGCAACAGTAGCAGCTGAGGGCTAGCCGAAGAGCCAATACTCTTGCCCAATTGTATTTCGGAGAACTGATGTCAAAGAATGTTAAGTAGGACTCTGAATAAAAAATATGAATATCTTTTCATTATTATTTAAAAAATATTTTTTTAATTTTTTTTATATTTTGTAAAAAAAAAAAATTCTGAAAAATGTATATCATCAATTCAATCTTGGTTTTAAATATACTTTTGTTAATATACATATATTTAAATAAATATATAAATTATATTAAATATTAATTAAATATATTTCTAATTGCCTTTAATGTACCATTTAAATATACGAATGCATATTAATCATTTTATATTATATTAATATTTTGTATATAACTTTAGATACTTGGCTGACATTTTGGAAGCATTTTAATAATAACCGTTGTTAGGGCATTCAAAAGACTAAATTCTGTTGGAAACAATGTTACCGAAAGCCTTTTCAAAGCTAAAGCAACCGTTCAAGTGTCCGAGTGGTGCGCAGGGGGAGGGACAGAGGGGATGCGACAAGGCGTTGCGACTGGGGCAGCTGCTTCTGTTGCGACTTTAATGCAAACGAAAAAGGTTAACTGCGAGAGCATGAAAGAAAGAGTGAAAGAGGCCATAGGAGTTGGAGGCGAGGCGGGGCGAGTCGACTCGGTATTTATGTATATAGAATGAGGCCTTTCACTTGACGGCAGGTTCTCATTTTGCTATCGTCGTCACTTAATTGCGTAGGCTGGTAGCCCCGAAGACGCTGCGCTTCAGAAGCTACTTCACTCCGGGCACTCAAGGGGCAGCGCGGTCCACGGGCCCCACCGTGTGCCCCAAAACAACCGAACAAGCACCTTAACCTTCCCAGGTCTATCTTGCCAGACCCCGCTGCTCATCGCACACCGTTTTATGGCTACTGTGTGTATGTCTGTGTTGGTGTTTACATTTTTACTAATTTACAACAATTTTCGTTGTACTTGAATACAAAATGCAACGCAGCCGCGCGCCTCTCCTTCGTGTGCTACTTTATGAGAGTGTGCTGGCATTAAGAAGCAGCAAAATGTGTGCTGATGCACCTCGATGGGGATGAGCAGGGGAGCCCAAAAATAACAAGATGATGCCGGGCAGCAGTAAGAACAATAACAACAACAAAACCGCAACAACAGCAAAATATTTAAATGAGGTTAAGTTAGTGTAACAACTATTTAGCCCTTGTTCATGCAGCTCTCCCACTTTATCTCTCTCTCTCCCTCTCTCTCTCTCTCTCTCTCTCTCTCTAGCACATACTTGCTATCTCTTGCTGCTGCTTTTTGTTGTAGTTCTTACTGAGATTGCACAAAAAAACCTTTAAAATTTAGCTAACTGTGACTGAGTTTGTGTGTGTGTGTTATGTATGTGTTTTTATGTAGGGGGTTAAATTTTTGCAAGCAAATGCTAATTGGGTCAAGCGTTTGCTAAGAGTTGACAAAGAAACCTGTTACACCTGGCCAGCGAAGTTGGCTAAAAGGTTTTTGGGCAGAATTAAAAGTCGTCATTGTAAAGACTTTACTTTTTAGTTCAGCTAGCATTAGCAAAGCTGGTTAAGGCTGTTAATATTAGTTGAAGAAACTTTGGAAAATTCTGCATTTTCTTCCTCTCAGATTATTGCTACTTGATTCGAAATTAAATACCATTGTGTAACGCATTAACTGCCAATCATAATGACAGAAGCCACAATCGTTGTGGGCTCTTATGTAAATTGAATTGCAAATGCAGAACTCTCAGCCCCAGCGAGATCGGAGTCGGGAGCAATAGACCCCGGCCGGCGCACAAAAGGAAAATGCAGACCACTTAATCAAATTGAAATTTTGCATTATAATTTTCATATTTAATGCGGAATGCCGCATTTCATTTAAGTGATTGAATAACGACAGCAATTCGAGACGCCACTTGCAATGCGAATCTTGCCCGGAAATTTAATACAACATGTGTACATTGGCCCATGCTATAATGTCTAACAGAGACTTTTTATGAATTTACCCAAACATATGTATGTATGTATGTGCATGTGTACATCTATAGAGATATGTGCGTGTAAATACAATACAAAATAAATAAACAAGCAGCGCGAGCAAACAGACATAATAAATGCGTGGTTTCATTATTATTAATAAGTATCTGTATCTGTAGCTGTAGCTGTAGTTGTAGTTGTGACAGTATCTGTATCTGCCACGTTTCTGGGTAACTGTATATTTGTTTATGTATTTAGTCACACACACACACACTCACACACACACATACACACTCATCCTATAATCCCTGCCCTACCTTCTCAGCGCTGCCTGTGCAGCATATAAAATGTCAAAGTCTCAAGCGAAATCAACAAGCACATATCCTGCGGATATTTTGCACAATATTTTGTCAGGTTTCGGTGCCAACACTCTCTGCCCATCATCATCATCGTCGTCGTCGTCCGCAGCGTAATGATTGTGTTGGCGATAATGATGATGAGCACAAAACAAGTGAGACTCTGAATAATAAATTGCAATTAGCGCAATTACAACAGATTGTCACAAATATACAAGTACATTTATACACATATATGTATATATGTATATGTATATATATGCTACACATATAACTAC
Source organism: Drosophila arizonae (assembly GCF_054131065.1). Lineage (NCBI taxonomy): Eukaryota > Metazoa > Arthropoda > Insecta > Diptera > Drosophilidae > Drosophila > Drosophila arizonae. The sequence goes on along the minus strand of NC_142925.1, from coordinate 22,484,665 downwards.
TTGTCAGCCCGTTCCACCTGCAGCCCATGTGAAAAGTTTTGATACACGTGTGTGCAGTCATTTTACGAGTAGATTCTGAATAATTCAGCAACCGGACTGAGGGGCTTTAATATAAACACTGACTCAGTTAGCATATAACAATTTGGTTCTAGGCCACATCTGCGCCACCCAGCTGACAATTCACCCGACCATCTTTCAGGCAACCCCAAAAATTTAGACGCCCTTCCCCACACACACACACACACACTCACACACATATACACGAGAGACAATTCTGTAATGCACAGTGGACAGTGGGAAATGTTTTAAGTTGGCGGCAGGAGGCGAAAGCTTTTCGCTTCTTGCTGTTGGCTGTTTGCTGCCGGCTGCTGGCTGCTGGCAGTCGCCTCTCCCCTCATTGTTTATGAGCGTATCGAATTTTCGGGGTTAGTTGCGGTACCGTTGGGAACATAAATATTTATCCAGCGATAAAAGAATTTGGGTTATTTTCGTGGTATATAAATAGCACAATTTAACTTGGTTAACCCTAAGCCAGTCTTTCGAAATGCGAAGGGGAAGGTGAAGGAAGGGGAAGAGCAGAGTGCCAAATGTCAAAGGAGCCATAAAAAGGAGAGCTGGCAAAGATTAGCTAAAACTGCAGCGAAACTGAATATCAAAATTGATAAATATTAAAATAGTTATTAAAGCTGAATATTAACTTTGATATGCGGCAAACCATAGACTTAAGGCCTTAGGCACTTTAATTTAACTTGAGCCTTTTTTCGGCATACCACGGTGCAGTAATTGGTGCTCGCAGACAAAAGTGTGGCACGGTGTCGGGCCTGCGGCATTTACCACAAAACAATGAAAATTACAGAGATGATGACGACCACAGCATTGCCACCGCCAACAAGCCACACAGGTGCACAGCTGCCCCTCCCTCCTCCGCCCCCTTGTCACACTCAGCGCTTGTGTCAATATTGACGCAGACCATATCTTTTTATGACATATTTTTTTTGGCTACTGTCAGCTCTGGCAGTTGTTGGGTTTTGTTTGCATCCTCCAGCTTTCATTTTCTTGCTTTTTGTTCGCCCTTTGCTATGGGCTTGGCAGTATGTGTGTGTATCTGTGCAACTGCACACGTGGCACACGTGAAAAAATCCAACCTAAATCGCGCACTCGGCTGAACTTAGCTTTGGCTCATGGCTTTTGATGTCTGAGTTATTGTATCTGGGTTACTGGGTAATGCAGTAGATACGAGCGAGCTGATGCATTTGGCTAACCCGAGTCGAGAGAACTAGCCCGGCTGATGGATGTTGGTGGGCCGAGCCAAACTCGATCACATTTGCATTATGGCCGCGTAAACAACCAACCTGACAGCTACACTCCGCATTTTCTTTGGGTGGCTCTTCGCGTTGACAACTGACGTGAGCACACAACTTGCATTGGAAAATGGTTAGCCAAAGCATTATATTAGATGCAACGAATGGTGAATTCTCTATTTGAATATAGATATAAATAGAGAAATATAGATACATAGATACATAGATGCATAGATAGATAGATACATAGATGCATAGATAGATAGATAGATAGATAGATAGATACATAGATACATAGATAAATAGATAAATAGATACATAGATACATAGATACATAGATACATAGATACATAGATACATAGATAAATAGATATATAGATATATAGATATATAGATACATAGATACATAGATACATAGATAAATAGATACATAGATACATAGATACATAGATACATAGATACATAGATACATAGATACATAGATACATAGATACACAGATACACAGATACACAGATACATAGATACATAGATACATAGATACATAGATACATAGATACATAGATACATAGATACATAGATACATAGATACATAGATACATAGATACATAGATACATAGATACACAGATACACAGATACATAGATACATAGATACATAGATACATAGATACACAGATACACAGATACATAGATACATAGATACATAGATACATAGATACATAGATACATAGATACATAGATACATAGATACATAGATACATAGATACATAGATACATAGATACATAGATACATAGATACATAGATACACAGATACACAGATACATAGATACATAGATACATAGATACATAGATACATAGATACATAGATACATAGATACATAGATACATAGATACATAGATACATAGATACACAGATACATAGATACATAGATACATAGATACATAGATACATAGATACATAGATACATAGATACATAGATACATAGATACATAGATACATAGATACATAGATACATAGATACATAGATACATAGATACATAGATAACATAGATACATAGATACATAGATACATAGATACATAGATACATAGATACATAGATACATAGATACATAGATACATAGATACACAGATACACAGATACATAGATACATAGATACATAGATACATAGATACACAGATACACAGATACACAGATACATAGATACATAGATACATAGATACATAGATACATAGATACATAGATACATAGATACATAGACACATAGACAGGCGTAGACTTATCCAAATTTCATATCAAGTTCACTTTACCCCAGAGTTAGAGAAAGAGGGACTCAAAGAAGGAGAGAGAGCATACAATGTGAACCCATAAATTAGGGTTTGGGCCCAGTTACGAATGGATGAGTGCATGGTAGCTGTGTGGTCAGGGGCGCGGGCAGGGATTTGGTTGGTAATGCTGCTGTCGCACCTAGGCGATTTTCTTGGAAGCTCAGTGGACAGCGAGCGTCCAACTGTCAGTGGCTGGACTTAAGTGGCCATAAAGTAGGCACATCACGTGGTGTGGCACTGACAGTTGCAGGTGTTGCCCACTAGGTGTCGCTTTGACAGTTTGGCAGCCAAGGCGCGGCTAAGAATTTTAAATGACTCAACGCCAACGCCGCCGAATGACAATCGAATCGTCAGGATCAGCTCATGCGTGAGAGTATTCAATTACCAGAGTTGCTTCAAACCGAGGTCTGCAATTTGAGCGACCGGATTTGAGGCGACTTAGTTGAACCTGCTCGTTTCCGCAAATGCAGGCATCAGTCATTCGAGTGACGATCAATTTGCCAGACAAATTGAGCACCAGCCAAGCCACACCGCAGCACCGCAGCACCGACTGACAACTGCTGACAACTACTGAAACCCTAGTAGTTGGCCAACCGTGAGCAATTCCTCAATTTGCGAGTTCGCTCGCTGATCAGCTCGGAATGATCCCCTCAACTCCGTCGTTTAGTGCCCGCGCCCCCATGAGCTCAGCAACTCTTTCAGTTAGTCCCTCGCCTTGCGTATCGCATTTCAATGGCACGACCACATTCCGCGCTTTGCAGGGTTTCCATGGAAACTCTGCGACTCGGATAGATTTCCATTGGTGGTGGCATTGCTCCACTGTGGCACGCAGTGTGCCTCATGATTTCTGTGGTCAACTTGTTTAAGTGGGCGCCTCTTTCTTCCAGCCATTTGCAGGTCTCGCTTGTAATTCGATCTTCAGATCGGCATCAAAACTCAATTAATTTAACTCTAAATAACATTTGACATAATATGCGTTTCCATAACGTTTCCGGCCCTAACCGACAAAGCTGCAACAGCAACAGCAACAACAGCCACAACAACAAGCACAGCAAAGGCACGTCGCACACGTTCCTATCTTGTCAATAAATCTCAATATCAAAATATGCTAAATGACCACCCGTATGAACCAGACAATAGTTCACCAGATGGAAATAACTAAAAATGCAAATAACTGCACGAATGGCAAATGCAACGAGTCTTATATGTATATGTGTGTGTATGTGTGTGTGTACGTGTGTGTATCTGTGAGATACGCGCATAAATCTATCTATAGTGCCGCCTCCCCATAGCAGACCCTCATCTAGCTGGGCTCGCTTACGATTCGTACGGTTTTGTTTGGTTTTTGTTTTGTTTCGGGGCGGGTTCTTTCATTAAACGCGGCGCATGCAAACAATGAACCGTGTTGACAGGTTTCGTTTTTCCAACTCTCGTTTGATTGATTTAACCTGAATCGCCTGACAGGTACGAGAGCATTTTGGCATGCCCATGTCACGAGATACAATATTCGAGATACGAGCTACGAGCCACGAGATACTCATGCTCATACTCAGCTTTAGATATGGAAATCCACAGATACTTATGCTAAGCGCGACCTGAGAGGGAGGTCCATTGAATGCCGGCATACATGTCAACTTCCATATTTGAAACTTAAAACTCGATCAGAGCGAAGAAAAAAAAAAAAAAAAAAACAAACTGAAAAACAAAGTGCGACAATCAAACTGAAGCTGTCTCGTCCGTTTCGGAGTTATGCAGAACCAGAGTAGAAGATATCCAAATACATATTCATAAATACTTCGAGTCGTTCGCATTGTCTGCTCTATATCGTATAGCAATAATTACAATGGAATATTTATCGGAATTTGCACTTGCTTAGATTCCATAGAAGAAAGTTTGAGTCAGCTCTGCTCATTTATAATAATTTATACATGAGATCATGTTAGACATGCATGCTACAACTGGCAGACAAACTAGAAAGAGCTGGATAGGAATCAATTTACGGCTATATACATTGTTGTCGCTGCTGAAAAGAATGAAATGCGTGCAGTTTTGAACAGAACAGTAGATGCGAGTAATTATGTTGGACAGCGACCGCTAGACGGCGATTTGAAAAATAGATAGATATTTCCTTTGGCTATGTGCCGAAGACGATTGACGACTGACTGTGGCCAGAGGCCCCGGACCCGACGCAACTTCAATCCACTCCACTCCACTCTACACTCCACACTTAACTCTACTCGACTCAAATCATAGATGCAGCTCATGAGTGGCACAACGAATGCGAGACGAATGCATCGAGTGAGAGGGAGGAGGGAATTGATTGACAGTTGAATGATTTAATGAGCAACAAGATAAACGATGCCCGCTGCTCGATGCCCGATGCTGGCCTGCCAACCGCAGCGAAATGAATTACTTATTTTCATTCGAATTTCAATTTGAATCTCTCGCAACTGTGTATAACGCTCAAATAAGTATCTGTTAGTTGTTGCCATTGTGTTTCGTTGCCACACGGCGGTTCATAAAAGATGCTTATCGCAGCGCTGCAGCGCTCCGAAAACTTTTTCTCTTTCTTGCCCCGTCATGTGACGTCGTTGATGACGACCACGCAGTTTGTGTCAACCCAGCCAGTCAGCGAAGCTGGGAACTGATAAACTAATGTTAGCTCAACTTGTTGCTTGGAAAAAAAATATTAGAAAACAATGTATGTAATATAGATTTCCATAATACAAAGCCCTAGACCAGCAATGAAATGTTAGTAGAGAAAGAGTAAGGCTTGTACATCATATTAGACTGTTTAGAAAGAGCTGGTCAGCTTGAGTGATGCCCTACTCAAAAGTAATTGAAGCTTTTAAGCTTGCTCTGGGGAGCACTTTGACTTTGAGTTAGTCTTGGCTTAATAATGCACAAATTGATGTCCCTTTATTACAGTCTGAACTTGACATCAAAATCTTTAAAAGTTAATTTAAATTCTAAGCAAATTGTTCAGTTTGCTCTTGGGTGTGCTTAGACGTCGACTTCGACTTAAGGTTAATAATAAACTCTTTGAGATTTTTCATGGAAGATACCTAAATTTCCATGAAATACCGCAAAGAGTTTATATTAATTTAAGTTTCAATGTATATGAGATTTACACTCAGCATACTGTTAAGTACATTTTGACTTCAATTAAAGCCTTTAAAGATTCATATTATATAGTAAACATTAGCTAGGACTTAGATTAAAGAGAATCATAAAGATGTTATTTATTATAAATATAAAGTTGTTTATATTAATGCCCATATATAAAATGATATATACATATATATTAGAGTTTTATTTTTTTTTTTATATATCTTAAGTTGGCAATATATAATATTCTTCTGCCTCTTGGGTCTCGCTCGACTCACAAGCCTAAACGAACCTACGAACATTTCTCTTTGTGTGTGTCGCTTCGCTTCGCTCAAGCTTTCAGCAGCTTCTCTTTAATTTTCCATTAAATTTCTTACACATAATTAAATTTGCCGCGCCATTTAAATACACATCTCCAAAGGGCAACAATTGCATTTCAAGCTTTTCATTTCTTCCACTTATCATTTCTATGCTCATTTTAATGTCGTTTGCGTGTGTTATCGCAGTCCGGAAAAGAGTCAGCCCGTAGCACTTGTTGGCCCACGCAGCGCTCACATACTCAGATACTCAGCCACTCACGCAGTCGACCCAAGTCGAATATAATTTATGTATCGCCCAAATACTGTTTACGATCTTAACATAAGACATTCACTTGCCAGCAGCGGGAATCTTTATTCTGTATCTCTCTCTCTGTCTCTTTCACACACACACACACACACTCTCTCTCTCTCTCTCTCTATTATGTTTAGACTCATTCACGAAAGTGAAATGAGTATATTGGTTTTGTGCAATGTCCGTCTTGCTGTCCGTCCGTCTGTCCGTCTGTCCGTCTGTCCGTCTGTCCGTATGAACGCAATCTATTTCGGCGCTATTGAAGCTAGAGACTTGAAATTTGGAACACATACTCGTGTATATCTCCGATTTATAAAGTGTTAAAATTTTCCCGATCCGCCCACTAGGGGCGTGGCAAATCGGAAAATGCATTTTCCGATATACCAGAAATCATGTTTGTTGAAGAGCTAGAAAGCTGAAGTTTGGTATGAAGGTCCGCGCCAACCACCCAAGATCACAAGCTATGGCGGATATATCTCCGCCCATTAGGGGCGTGGCAAATCGGACAAAACTGTATCTCCTAAAGTTATAAACCTAGAATGCTGAAATTTTGCACGTAAGCTAATGTTTTAATTCTATGAAGATGGGTGAAAAAATTATATATCTACGTCCCTTAGGGGCGTGGCAAATCGGACCTGAAGATATAGTGATTTTTCGAATTCTGCTATATTTTAGGCACTATTGATGCTAGAGATCTGAAATTTGGTATATATACGCGGGTTGATCACCCAAGTCCAACGAGCTATGGTAGATATATGTCCGCCCATAGGGGGCGTGGCAAACCGCAAAAGTTTATATCTCCTACAATTTAAGAGCTAGAAGCAAATTCAAATTTGGATAGTTAAGTTACTGGTAGCCTCCTCTATCGATGCCCCAAAAATAATTTTTAAGCCTCTTTAGGGGCGTGGCATATCGAAAAATACCCTGTAATTTTCACATTTTTTGAGCGTAAGAATTCAAATTTTGCATTTAGGTAACCGGTTACTCGTTCTAAGAACTGGCTAAAATTGAGGAGTCGACGGCCACTAGGGGCGTGGCAATCGGCATTTACAGTGCCCGTATCGCGACATTTATATGCGTCAGCCATCTATTTATGCATTTGTACATATAAATAAGCTTAATAGATATTCATAATACAAAAGGAAACATTTTTATGAATTTAAAAAAATTTAAAAGAAGCTAAAATAACAAAAATTTGCAATTTACAAAAAAGTGTTTTCCGCGGGATTTGAACTCGCACCCAACCCAAACAGCATGTTTGTCAAAATAGCTAAAATAATGGTCGCCGGCGCTTCAGCCTACAGCACCACCGCGTCGTTTCGATCAATAGAAGTTAAAACGAAATCACATTATTGTTATGACGCCACATAGCAAAGAAAAGCCAGAGTGGTGGCTGGAAATTCAAAAACAATGCAAAGACAAATCAATCGCAACGAGATTCTTAGAATATGCTAGAGTACGCATTTATGTGTGCATACATACACACATACAAATGAGCGCGTGTATAAGGCTGGAATGCTTGATGCTATGCGTGCAGACTTACATATATACATATGTATGTATTTGCATATATGTATTTGAGGGCTATTTAAGAAGAAACAAATTTAAACTTATAAAATTATTCGACTAAGAAAATGAAAAGTATTAAGTGCCATTCAGTCAAGCTCGCACCTTCCCAATAAAATATCTATTTTATAAAAAACGAAAAATGTATGAAAAAAAAAAAAAAAAACATAGTAGAGGTTCGAACCTCCCTACTCTAACGTTACTTGCGTCGCCCTTAGCACCCGCGCCACTGCTTTGCTCGAGCAATCGGTTGCTAAAATAGAATAGCTTAATAAGAGAGCGTCATCAGACAAAACTACAGTAACGGCTAGAAAGTCCAGAAATCAATCGAAATTCTAAGAATGTGAGAAAAGGCGCGCTTCTGTCTGTACGCATAGAATAGACGATGAGTGTGTGCACATGTATAGTAAAATCGCGCTGATCTGCTGCTAGCTTGAAGCCGGTATCCAATATATGGATATAAATACATGTATATTATTAAAAGTCAAAATTGTATAAATTATATACATATGCATGTAATTTGAATGCAATTATGCAATGATCATAGCAATAGCTATCGATGATTTTCCCATTTTAAATGGGATCATGCCCTGTTTTTTGTTGCGCACTAGACTTGAAAATTGCACTATATACTCTGGTTGACAGCGTTTGGGCTGTGAATGAGTCTTCTGCAATCGGTATCGCCCGACTGCAACGTTCTTACTTGTTTATAAATAAAAAGTGAAAAAATTTGGAATTGTTTGTCAAAATTCGTTAGTTTACAGGCATATTAAAAAATAAATAAAAATTAGTTTAAAATATAAAACGAATTTTGGTTAAACAGACTGCAGAAAAATGCAAAGCACTTTACACCTGAAGTCGAGATGCTAATTAATTTTCTTCTTAACAATGGTGTACAGCGAACATTCAGCCTGAGCCACTGCATCGGCTGCCTATCACATCGGGCCAATCCCAGGAGCTTACGGACAACGCAGTCAGCTTTGAACAGCCGCCAGGTGCACGGCAGCAGGTGGAAACGCCAAAATGCCGTCAACGAGCAGCGACGCAAGATTATACCGAAGCTGGTGTATTTGCACAATCCATGGAAGTATCTGATTACCAAGTTCAACATGTGGAAGCTGAAGTGGCTCTGGGACTATGGCTTCAATGAGAGCGAGTTCGTGGAGGGCTCCAAGCAGGCGGCCATTGTGATGACGGACATCATACGGCAGCAAAGTGCTGAGAAGATTAGTGAATTTACAACGCCCGTGGGCTTCCAGCAGATCACTCGAGACATGCTACTATCTCGCAACGATTCGCGACTGCAGCTGGTGCGCTTCGAGCACGAGCATCTGCGTCGGGCCATACCCATGAAGGTGGCCACGCGCCAGAACTATGGGCGAAAGTATGCGTTTATCGATATGCTGTTTGTCGGTCTGCGGAATACGAAGGATTTCGACTCGCCCACCGAGCTGGTGGAAATCAACGATATTCTGCGGCGCATGGATAACGAGCTGAAGACGCCGTCAGATGTTGTCTCGGTGCCACATCGAATTGTTTTTGCTGAGATTTTTATACGCTTTCGTCGTGACTACACAGCCGAGTGGCGGCGCAAGGAGGAGGCCTCCAGGAACCCGACAGACACCTCCTCCAGCAACGACGACGGCAATCACCATGCCCAGCAGCCAGCGTCGCCAACGTCACAGAACATGATGATAGGACGCGTGCTGTCGCGCCTTAACGATCCTGGCTGGTCGGTGTCGTTCTACAAGATTCTCACCTTCGATGTGCTCAACTTCGATCCACAGCCAAATCGGCGCTCAAATGCGTAACTCCTTCTGCTTGCATTTCATTTCGATTTCTGAATAAAATTTTGCGTATTTATTAATTTTACAGATCAAGCCACGCGATAATTGTAACGATCTTTTGCTTTCATCTGCATGCGGGCAGCTTACATGTTTATTGCCTTGAATTGCGATCACACCTTAAGTTGTCAAGATACACGATCTTCGACTTGGGCCGAACTATTTGTATAAAGTGATGTAATGAGCCCCATTACACGATTCGAGTGTGTTAGCTGTTACCATTATGGCCCTTGCTGTTCGGCTCTAATTGATTGCCAAGCCCTGGCTTGGCCTTGCCCTGTCCCAATCAATTTTCGATCTGTTGGCCCTAAACAGTTTACCAAACAAGCCAACGAGACAAACATAAACATGTCATTACATATTTATCTTCGTGTCTTACACACTTTTGCATAATTTGTACACATTTTTCACATTATGAACGCTGCTGCAGATCACATGTTACCCAGAAAGGGCCAAACAATCTACAAAAATGCTAATCAGAAACTAGTTAGAACATTGCAGTCAAACTTAAGCCAAATCACAAACTTTCCAATTTTCTAAGCCCCTATAGCCGATAGAGATAATTTATTGATCTATTTGTGGTGTAGTGATCCGACTGCAAAGTTGTTTGATTCAAGACTCGAAAGTCAAGAGACGCTGATTAAATATTCCAATAAATATTTCCTTTCGAGGTATTTCTGAATGAAATATTAATATCTTATTTTCTTATATTCGACAATACAATGAGTAATATCAAATTATTTCGCTGCTTAGATAGCAAGATTAACTGAGATGATAGCAAAGCGAAAGATCTAGAAACTAGAAATGTTATCGTCGTTATCCAACTTCTGTTCTTAGCTCAATTTTTAGTCTCACTTCTAAAATAAAATTAGATCAAACTCTTCGTTAATTTATGTAACTAAATAAATATCCTAACATCAATGTTACTTTAAGTATATGTGTATATTTAGTAGCTACGATTAGCCACAGTAGCTATATTTTTTCAAATATTCACTCGCATACCGTTCATAAAAAAAGTAAAGACTTGTGCAGTACATGTACAGGATCTAGTTTATTTTTAAATTGATATACATATTTATTCTTTGATTGACTTGACCAACTTTTGTTATAACCGGAGTCTACTGTAAATGATGTATAACATATGCAAAAAGTTCGTATTTAAAATCAAATAAAACAAATTGATTCTATCCCGATCGCACTTAAGTATAGCCCAGCTAAATCCAATCAGGCTCGAAATGTTTGCATTATCGAAGAGTAAAAAGTTTGAGCCGACTTTGACTTTGATGTTGTCTTCTTTATGTTAAGCTATTTGCTCAAGTTAAATAAAGACAAACCTAAATTCCGGCAGCTAATGGCAAAACAGCATAAGACGAGAATGGAATGGAAAAAAATAACAACACGTCAAAAGGGAGAAATAATTTAAATAAGAAAACACAAACAGCTGTTGCAGTTCAGAGCCTGGCTGAGAATGAAAATGTGCCAGACACAAACACACACAGACACACACACACACGTAAATCCGTACACAATAACACACAGTTACAGTTACAAGCAAAAAGGATAATCTCATTATAATGAAACGCAAGTTATGCACGCGCAGCCGACAGCCGCTAGATGGCGCCAGCGAGGCGTCAGTCAAGTGTCGCCCGCCCAGCTTAGAGTGAAGCAAATGAAGGAGTAGGCGAACACTGGCATAGGCAACGACGCAGCTGCTGCTGGTCCTCCTCCTCCTCCTGCTGCTGCTGCTGCTGATGCTGCTGATGCTGCCGGCCACCAGCTCGGGGACTATGAGGAATGGCAGCCAAGATCCGTTCTCTGAGCTGACACGAGCGAAACACGCCGGCCATAAAAAACTAACAGAATTATAATAATTTATGTATATATTTCTTTTTTGCCCCGGCCTGACCATTCAATCTGTGGCATGCAGTTGCCTTGTCTATTCCATCTACATAGATAGAGCACAGTGGTTCCAATGATAGTGCTGAACTGGGATATTTATTGCCTTTTTATGATTCTGATAAATTATAATTTAAGCGACAAAACTAAAGTATATATGATGAAATGCTAGGAAAAAAATCTTATTATTAAAACACATTTCATTCAAAGAAATTTTAAATTTCTTATCTTAATTCAAGTCAAGAAACAACAAAATTATGGATTGTTTCCAATCCCATTAAATTCCTCAAACCTCTTGTTAAAGCAACATCCATAAGGAGCCTATATGAAAGCTATAATCTGCAAGCCTTAAATAAATATTTGTAGTCCGAATCAATATCTCATCTTTTTTTTAAATTTTGAACCAATGTGCGACCCTGTAGCCTAAGTCCCCGTCTTAGCCATAAGCTGGGCGGGGCTGCGCTGTGATGCGCTGGGCGGCTGCCCATGCCCACGTTATAAATAAAACAACCGGCTTAATTTCAAACTCATTTGCAAATATTTACACACAAATCGAGAAACCCTTTTGCAAGCGGATGCGCATCCCAAATCCAATGCGTAACAGGTGCGCGACCCCGACATAAAGGCGGGTCAGAAGTTTTCATTTTTCTTTAAGCTTTTTTCAGTTATTTTCTCTTTCCATTTCTTTTCTGTTGTTCTTGTTTTTGCCTTTTGCAGATTAATTACAAGCCTTGCGTAATGAGCGGATTTCCGGCGCGTTCCGTTCGTTTAGGCCCTGTGACGGACGACAGTAGCAGGTCGTATATCTTGCGTTTAATAAAATTGAATGAAATTTATGAATTATTTGCGCGGCGCGCATAGAAATGCGGCCCACCCAACCGCCGGCCGAGGCCGGAAAAGGTGAAACGCGCCTTGCACTTCTTTCTGTCTGGAATCTCAGCGATGTCTTCGTCGTCCGCCAATCGTTGATCTTCATTAGCTGGCGCCGTCGACGTCTTCATAGACATTGTTGCTGTTCGCAGCGAGACTAAAGCTGGAAATTTATGGCAACGCATTTGCAGCGCGCGTTTACGGACATAATGCCATGGCCAACAGCCACAACAACAACAACAACAAGAACAGCAACGGCAGCACCAACAGCAACAACAAAAACAGCTAATAAAGAGTCTGCGTTGTTGTTGTCATGGCTGTCCTTTATTAGTTCATTGCTTTGGTGCTCCGCTGCCTCTATGGTGCCTCCCTGTGCTCGTATCCATTTACACTTGGATATTTATCGCTGCCGCCGCCGACCTCCTGCGCCGTTTCAAATGGAGTTGTCCCATAATTTTTAGCTCTGCCCGAGCTAAATACGCCATTTAACACAACATTTAAAATGCATATCGATCGTATATCAAAAGCTCGTTTCATTTTCATTGCATAATCACAGTCAAGCACCACTTGCCTGTGAGTGTATTTGAGTGTGGGTGTTAACGTTACACGGATATGTATGTGTTAAATAAATCATGGGAACCTGACGGCATCCAATGGCGGCGGCATGTGGAAATGCAAGCAATGTGTCTGCTTTCCACAGAACTCGGAATAAGCAGGTGAAATATGTATGAACATTTGTATGTTTAAAGTAATAGTGTTATAATACTGGGAAAGTTATTGGAGTTCTATTAGGGATCCGAAGTGAAGTGAAAATAAATATGTATGTGAAGTAGGAATGAATTTTTATGCAAAATGAGCCGACTCACTTAAGAGAAAGACAATACAAATTAGTGAGAATGTGGCTGTTGATATAAATATGTTAAGAAATCTCTTTGATTTTATGTTGAATTTTATTGAAATTTGCTTATAGATCTGAGTTGTGGACGTCATCCATCTACAAAATTGGATGATTCTATATAGGTTGTTGCTATTCTATTTTGATTTAGACATACACAAAATATATCAATATCAACTTGATATTATCAACATAATATCTGCTTCCTATTGAGGTCACTGCAATCTCATTATATAGTGTTACAGTTAAAATGGGCAAATGACAGATCTCTATTGGAGATTTATGCATAGAGATAATGCTATGAATATGTAAGTTAGTCAGCTCACAAATATTAATTTTATTGTTTAGATTATGACCATTGCAATATTCTAGCACAAAACCTACTAAATAACTGTAGTAATAGCCGACGGTGTTTATCAAAAAACCTTTCCCGTACCGGACTTGCCAAGTATAGAATGATATATTGTAAATATGTAAAACTAATGCCTAAAATTTGCCAATTGCTTATATTTTAACGGATTGCAAATAAAACATATATTTAAAAATAAAATATAAATAAAAATAGGATAAAATATACTTACTAATCAGACGAGCTTCATATTGTGAATTGAGAAATTAATGATATTTAAAATTTAAACTTTAAACTTTTTTGGGATTGCAAATTCTTTTTCTGTGGCCTTTCACTCTATATATGATAAATCAAACTTTCAATTTTTTACAGCTTGTATATTGGAGAATATTGATGGTCCTTTTAAACATTTAAAGGGAAGCGCTATAGCTCAGAGCCAATTGTAATATTATTTGCATGCACATTCGAAACGAATGCTGAAGCAGCTTTTAAGCTGCTTTCTGGCATTTAAAATGTTTGGCTCGGTCCACGCTGGACATCGCTCATAAAAATGTCGACAATTTCAGAGACAAGCCGGCACGATATTTATGATGGTATTGAAGAACTGGCCAACCGGCTAAATTGCCACTTGGCGCCAAAACGAGAGCTGCCGCCCAGGATATGGACAGCCTCCACAGCTGTCCGACGACTCTGACGCTGTCAGCATTAAGAGTATCTGCATAAATTTTGTTTCAAGCAAGAAATAAAGAAAATACAAAAATAAACGCCAAAAATTGAACATTTTTTTTGCAAGTAAATTTTTTAATTTAAAACACATTTTATATGCAAGAAGAGCAGCAGCGGCAGAGGCCCCCAACATCACAACTGAAACATAAATAAATCTGAAATTTTATGCACTCGGTAAGCTCCAAGCAAAGGGACTCTGAGAGAGCACGGCACAACGCCATTCGAAAGCCGTGTGGAGCACACATAAAAGCTGCCTGCGACTTGAAAAAAAGAAAATAAAGCTGAATCGGGTCGGGTGGAGGTATTCGACTTGAAGATACCCTAGGCAGTTGGGGGAAATTTATTTGTAATATTGTGAGTAGTAGGAAAAAAAATTCAAGGGATTCATTCTGTAGACTCAAATAATTGGAAAAAGGGAAGAAACCTTGGGAAATACTCTAAGCTGATTTTATTCTTATTTTTTTTATTTATTTTTTTTAATTATGTTAATATATAAGAAATACCTTTTTCTAGATAAAACCAATCTGAATATATGAATAATCCTTAATATTTGGGAAACCTTAAGCGGTTCCTGATATGTTTTTAAAGTAAAATTGTAGTAGGCTAATAGGAATAGAAAGTTAGGATAGCATTTTGATTAATTATCGAAAATCAACTATAATTTTATCAAGCATACTGTCATCGATGCTCAATAAGAACGCCATTTATAAAAGAAGAAGGATATTATTGCGGATAGACAAGGCAAAGCCTACAGCAACAAATGATCTTAGATAATTTTCAATTAAATTAAATAAAGCCTTCTAGATAAAATGTTCATAATCTTCAATTTCTAGATTGGAAAAAATCGAGGGACTTAAACTCTTCAGTTTAAGAGACACCCTAAGCTATTTTACTATTATTTATTTTATTTATTTATATGGGACACTTTATTTTTTATCAGTTTATGGTATACAAAAGTGTTGTGTTTTACATTTTTTAAATTTAAGAGTACAGAACACATTATCCTATTTAACTATTATATAAATTTAACAAACTTTCATATTCATTTTCTACACTGAAATGAATGAAAACTATGTATAAAAAAGCCCTTTACATTAAAAGTAAATTTATCTATACATTTTTTTTTATTTATTTTGCAAATTAAAGAATTTGCCTACCATTTAGCTCATATCCTCTTCGAGCTCTAGTTAATTAGAGCAAATATTTAGTTTTTTAAATTTATATAAATACAATAAGGCTTATAAATCTAAATAAATAAGAAATATTTTACGCATCTACATTCGCTATCCTCCAACTGTCACATATATTTTAACAAAAATCATCTACCCCTTCTAACCAACTCCAATGGGCTCTGTGCATGAAAAACAACAAACTTTTGTTTTCCAAAAGTTCTTCACAATGTGGCTCTTATGCTCTTGTTGCTGTTTGCTGTTGTTGTTGTTGCTGTTGTTTTTGGTACGCTGTTAAAGCTGCTTGTTAAACATGCAATTTCTTTTGGCTGCACTGCGTTCGATTGCTGCGGTTCGACAGCAGCGACAGCAGCTGCAACAACAGGCGGCAAGGACAAAAGCCAACAATGGATTATTAGTGGCTCTTAAGCAAACACGGCCCCTCACGGGTCGAGGGCGTGGCAAACGAGGGGCGACTTATGGCACCGCACGAGTTCAAGTTCTGTGTGTGTGTGTGTGTGTGTGTGTAACATATATATGTGGCATCGCCTGCTGCTGTCGTTTAATCTTGCCCTCGGTCTTCGTCGTCACTGGCCGCTACTCCCGCCCCCCAGCCCCGTCCGCTGCTTCCGCTCCTGGCCACGTTCACATCCACGTCCACGTCCCGTCTCCCGCCACAGCACCCGCTGCATTCGTCGCTGATTTATCGCTGAAATGTGGGCGTTTTTAATTAATTTCACTGCGCTGCGCTTCCAACAGATTTGTGCTTGGCTCTCTCATAAAGCGTTGTAATAAAATATAAGAAATACACTCAAAAAACAAAAATATCCAAAACAGCAAATACACATACTCAGTCCCCCTCTCTCCCACACACACACACACACACACACATGCTCACACACCCTGCTTGGCTGCGGCTCTGATTTACTTCGCAGTTTCACACTCGCAATTGGAAGTTCAAGTGGGATTTCTTAAGTTCGCTTCATGGTCAACCACAAGCAATTGCACGATGTCTGGGCTTTAGTGCATTGAAGAGCTGCTTGAGAGTTCTTCCAAATTGCATTGTGGTTCCAGTTTGAAGTGTGCCTCAGGTGTGAACTGCGGGCACATAGCCAACATATTTGCATGTGTAATTGCTCCATAATTGGAATACGACACAATAGCGGCATTTATGTGAAATCTACAGCTGAGCTGGCTTAGCTTAGCTGCAAGAATCTGAAAATACGTTTCGAAAGTACTTGACATTCTCTGAGCGAACCTGAACAAGACTGCATTTTCTCTTTAAGAAACTGTTTATGTTGTGTAAAAGTATGAAAGATTATAAACTGGAAAAAGTAGAATTATGAAGATAAGCCTTTTTAAAAATTATTTTAAAGCTAAAGCAATTAAGAATACAAATAATATAACAGTTTTATTATAATATACAATAATAATAATATAATGAAAAGTCTGGAGTATGTAGTCAGTGAAATTATTATGGAGCATAAAATTGCAATTTTGTAGGTCCTTATAAACAAATTAATTTGTGTATATTCAATATATATGAATATATGCGAACAATTTTATTTCAAGCACTCAGTTGACCCAGTTCTTCACTGTTTACGGGCTATAAATATTTGATTATTGCGACCTGAATGAGGTGATATTTGAGCCTTGTTCAAGCATGTCAGCACGTTGAAGCTGTCAAGTTGGTCTTTTGTCATTTAGTCAATAAATCCGTCAGTTAGTCAACCAATTAGTCAGCCAAGCCTTCTGGCAATCAGTCAATTCAATTTTTAATCACTGAACGTATTTATTTATATACAGATATAATTTTCCAGGGATTTCATTATTTACCATAGATAAAAATATAGAGTTTTTTCTTAAAAATTTTCTTTAAAAATTTAGCGCACACAATTTAGAGCATTGCACTTTCCCAGGATACTGTTACACACACACTCACAAACACGCACGGACACATACACATTGTATAAGTAGCAGTAATTCCATTTTTGGCTAATTCTGTTGCTGAGGCGAAAACTTTGTGCTTCTTCTTGTTGTTTAGCTGCTTGGCAACTTTTGCAGCTTTTAATTCTAATTTTCACGCTGGCGCAATTTTGACGCTGTTGCTAATTTGCCTTCAACTTTCAACTTGGATTTCCAGGGAATTAAACCAGCAACCGGCTGCAACTTGATGATGATGATGATGATGCTGTTGAAGGACGCTGTGTCCTCAAATATGTATTTTGCTCGTTGCCAGCAAATGGAGATTTATGACAGTGCAGAGAGTGTTAAAAGTTTGCAAAAGGTTTGAAGAGTTTGCCAAATAATTTTAATTGACTAACTAATGGATTGCAATCGATTCGGGGAAGAACACAAAAAAATCGGAGTGAATCAGAGGAGAAACTTTTAGCATGTCACACGACATCAGAGATTTGGTTAAATGCGCCAGGCCAAGCGAAGCCAAGCCCCAACAATGGCTGTTGCTCGACATTGCGGGTCACAACAATAAATTAATTTAGCTGCTGCAGCTGAATATGAAAATTGCTCGCTCCATGCACAATTATGCGGAAGGAACTAATTAGGATCCCGGCCACGAAGAGGCCTCACCAGGGGCCGGTTACAAAGCCACGCAGTTATATTAAATTTCACTTTATTGCATGCAAAAGTTCATTAAGCGCTGCAAATTCAAATTAAGCTGCATAAACGTAGGCAAAATGTGTTTATATTGCTGCAGTTGTTGTTGTTGTTGTTGTTGTTGTTTATCATGAAATGCAAAAGGTTGCACATAAAACAAATTGTCACAACTTAATAAAGCCACAATAAATAATTTGCACTTTAAATGAATTCGCTTGAATACAAGGGCAACGAGGGCTAGCTGACAACAAGCTGCTTGCTATAAAACCCGCACGCCTAGGCAATTAGAGACGATAGTTCTGTTTGCTTTAAATTAAACTAGTTATTTCCAAAGTTGTGACAAACTATTAAAAATTATTAAAAATAATCTTTAGTTATGAATTTTGTTTCTTTATTTTCGCAGTTTTAATTAGACATAAAAAACAGCCATTATATAGATCTATATTTATTTAATTTAATTTTTCATTCACTTTATCAATTCAGTCAGTTTATTTTTAAAATCTTAGAAGTTTGCTTAGTATCTAATATATTGCCTAGTCTTAACTTTACTTTACTTTACTCTGTAGTACTATGCATAATTTAAATTATGTATCTATAGAAATATTTATAAATATATTATATATATATTATATATTATTTTATTATTTTGAAAATGCTTTTTTGGGAGCATTGAAAGAAACTAAAAAGATAAAACATAGACTATCATAAGCTCATGCGGGTCATACTAACGTTATAAAAATTTAGTTTAGACAATGACTTAATGTTCGCATATCTAATCATAATCTTTTTCTACATTTACAACCAAACATGTAGTAATTAATAGTAATAATATAATATAACCAGATAATATAATAATAACCAGATTGATTGCACATTAAGTGAGCCACTATTCAGCAGATAATAAGGCAATATCTCTTGGAATTCTAATGACAGTTGAGAGCTCAATGGTTAATGCATAGAGTGTCCCACTGAGTGAGGCAACTACTATGAAAAATTGCAGTGGGTATCTATTTGATACTTAAAGAGCACTGAAGGGATGTTTTGAGTAGTTAAGGCTTTGAGCAAACTGCGCTATAGAATAATCTGACATAACAAATAAGAAATAATGTACATATATAAATAATATTAATTAGCTATATAAAATTAAGTTTTTAAATACAATATATTTAAAAATATCATAAAAAGTGCGCTAAGAATCAATAAAGATTGTATCCGATGATATCTGAATATCAAATTTAATGACTCTGAGAGTAAGTGGAGTTTGATATGGATTTAAGGTGACAGCATGGGAATAGAATAGCTATATAAGACTGTGTAAAGTTTCATGACCCACCTGTAAAATTAGAAGCTCTTAAAGTATCAAGATTCATAGGCAAAGAGACAAAGAGAAAGATAGACAAATATCATCTCGACTGCTCACTCCAATTGACTAAATGCTGCATAAGGTCGGCCATGCTTCCTTCCTTTTAAGAAAACCATTATACGCTGTGCCCATTGTAAATGGGAATTCAGGGCATAAAAACAGTCCGAATTTGTGCGCTACTCCGGCCAAACTCGCCCTCGTTCCGTTGAGTGCGATGCGGCAAACACTTTGAGTTTGGAATCTCCATTTGAAAAATCTTCGAATTTAATTGCGTGCGCTAAAACTGGGTGTGAAGTCTTCGAGTATGCTAATTAAAAGGCATAAATAATGCAATATTTGAAGTTCAGCTGTCGGTGCGAGCTAATTGATTTACGAGCCTCAATAAAGGCGCGAGACCCATCGTTTGCCATTGCTGCTCAGTCGGCGAAAACTTAAACAAACTAATTTCCAGCCTAGGCTAGAGAGTTTTTACGATTAACCAGGCGAGTCAACTGGGAACTGGGAACTGGGAACTGAGAACTTAGAGCTAAGAACTGCGTCTGCGCCATGGGCCACGGAAGCCGCCTGACATTGAGATAGCACTGAGTGAGAGAGAGAGAGATAGGGAGCTGTTAAACTGTCCATGGCTGTGACGAAGTGAGTCGGAGCGAGTGTCCACGTTCGAGTTCTTCAATTAGTGTAAACACAAACGATGACACTGCCCCGGGACGGCAGAGCGAAGCCAATTTCGCAGTCTCTCGCGCAGACACTTTAATATTTAGCGCGCAGACGATGGCGACAATGGAGCGGAGCCAAGGGACGAGGCCATACGCCAACATATTCCACGAATATGTTCGTGATCATAAAATTATAATTTATGAACAAAGGCGAACGCGTGGAGCATGGAGTGTGGAGAGTGGAGTGTGGAGCGGCCCAGCTCAAGTCGCAACCACTCGGCCTGGCTGCGTGAGCTTATCTGACGATGGCATCTAAGTGCACATACAAGTACGCATGGACGAGATGCCGATGCCGATGGAGATGCAGATGCTGCTGCAGTTGCAGATGGAGTCGATACGCGAGACGACGATGACAACGTTGACGGCGATTTGGAGCGACGCGCGCGTCAATTTTTGTATATTTCGTTGAAGTGGGACACGAGCAGCGGGAGCTGATAACAGACTGCAGCAGCAGAGCAGCCAGACGAAGGAAGCCCAGTCATGAAGGGTGAAGATGCTGACGATGATGCTGCCGATGCGGCTGCTGCTGCTGCTGCTGCTGTGGCTGTTGCTGTTGTTCTTGGCTCTTGGCTCTTGTTGGGTTTCCTGGAAAGACGCCTCCGGCGATGGCAGCTCGAACAATATTTTCTTATTTATTTTGTCTCTCGCTTTGGTTTTGGGCTGTGGATGTGGATGTGGATGTGGATGCGCTTGACATTGGGGGCAACTGGTAACTGGCAGCTCGCATGTTGTTTGTTATGGCTCTTCTCATTGTTGCTGCTGTGCCATCTGTGGCCCGTTGAGGCAGCCAACTAATTTGCGGTTTTGTTGCGAACCAAACGTCCAGAGTGTCTGTAATTTCCTTTTCCAGTTTGGGTTCAAGTCCGTACTTCAAGAGCCTTTGTTGTTTTGCCACTTAACCAAACCGACACGCCCCTCCGCCCCTCCTATGTGGTTTCATAAGTTCTGTTTGCTGTGCAATCTTTGGGGTCAGGTCAACAGCAGCTCTGCCTGGCCCCGCCCCAACCAGCCCACATACTAGCAAGTCATTCAAATTAAATTCGGAATTAGCCAGCGGCAACTGCCAAATCTCTCCCGCTCCTCTCTGCTCTCTACTCTCCCCTCCCTCCGTCTGTCTGTCTAACTAACTTAGTTTGTTAGTTTTAGGCAAATTGCAGAAGACTTCACTTCACTTCACTTCGGCTTGCGTGCTTAATTAAATTCTTTTCAATCCGAGGCATGAATCAATTTCATGTGTTGGATCCTAAATCAAGGTTTCTCGCTTTTGATTGCAATTGGGTTAGCTGCCAAGCTTTTGACCTATTTATGATAGATTATTCAATTTCCCTTTACGCACAAAAGGAGCCTAAATTACTAAGAATTAAAGGACTTGTATTGTAACTAAATCTGCACTATGCTTTTCAGTTGTGTCACAAATTTAAATATATATAGCCAAAATTAATTTTAAAGTACAATTAATCAGCCATAAAATACAGTTTGATTTAATTTCTTAACCTCAAACTTAGGAAGTAACTCTTCCTGATCCTGATTGCATTTAAAATAATAAAATAGACCAATAAGTAAGTTAATTAAATTATTATATATTGTATATATTTATATATATCACAAGATTTAAATTAAAATTATTAATAATTCAAATTATTAGTCTGGATACAAAAACGTAATAATTATAATTTAGTAATTAAAATTTAATAATAACCGATTTTATTGAAACTGGACAACTAAAACTATGATTGGAAACAAATTTAATCTGCATGCCATGAATTTATAACTGTAAAACAGAAGAATAAGGCTCAGAAGGGCAAGGATCTGTTACACCTCTTTCTGAATGTTACATAAATAAAATAACTAAAATGAATTATATATCCATTATATACATATGTATTACATATTTATATATATTTATTTAAATATAGCCTACACTGGCATTTGAACGTATAACGATTTCTACGTAAAAAAGATTAAAGCACGAGCTACTTAAATCTTTGGGATTTTGTAATTTCAACAGAGTTTCGCACACACGCATTTCTGCTCAGATTTCTTAATGTGTGTGCGTTGTAAATGTATGTTCAAGCTCGATGCAGAAAAGTATTTTTAATGTGCATCAAAGCTCTTATACCTTTCTCACAAATAATAATGAAAATGTTAAAATTTTGCATGAGTATGAGTAAGCCTTTTCGTGACTTTGTTACAGTCCTCGCTCAGCAGGCAAGAAATGGAAGCCCTTGGTAGAGAAATTGCACATTTTGTGCACTAATGCTTGCAGAAACATATTGAAATAATAGCAGAATAAGCAAGAACAATAAATCAAGCGCGTGCAACAAACTGAAATTAAAATCCCATATAAGTTTGATAATCGAGCCTGTATGAATGGATCCCAGAGTTGAATGGAACAAGGTTGTGTGCGAGTTTATGGTAAACTTTTATGGGCTAGAAAAGTTTGCTCTAGAATTTCCACCTGTATGTTTAGTAACAGTTTTAGACTTTTAAATAATTCAGTATTAAGCAGAACTGGATCTTGATCTAGAGAACGGGAGACATCAGCTCATCATTGCTCAGCTTCGAGATGCGAATCTTGTATGTAATGAATGCAAAGGGAAATATTTTGGTGTGTTTCATTTGGGTTTGCTGGCCGAAGAAACAACAAGAAATGTTTTTTATATGGTATATTATAAATCTCTCATATATGATATATAAGCCATACCCAATTAGCTCCAACAATTGCTTCACACTCGACATGCAGCGCATTTTGTTGTAATATAAAATACGTATTGCTCGGCAATGCTCGTCGCTTGCTAAGCTTAATGAAATGCGACATGCAACATAAAGTAATTTATTTTTAATTAATTTATAAATGCAGCGACATCAAAAATGGCCAGCGAGCAAGAAAAACATTAAACACGATCGCCAACAACAGCAACACCAGCAAAAACAACCACAAGGGCAGCATTGGCCGCTTATCCCTTGTCAGGGCATCGCAAATTAAGCCTCGGCAATTTGCGTGATTTTATATTTCGTTTTCATTTTGTTTTTCTGTATTATTTAATTTCATTTTATTTTATTTTATTTTATTTTTGTTTTTTTTTTTTTATGTTTTCATGCAACAAGCGGCGCAAAGTGTCGCTGACAGGCGTGTCATCAGCACTTTGAGCCGATGCTGCTGCTGTTGCTGCTGCAGATGCAGATGCAGTTGCAAGTGTAGCAATGTCCAGGCCACGCCTCTATAACAACAACAACAGTAACAACAACAACCACTGCACGGCAGCAATTTCATTAAAATTTACTGCACGCTGCAGCAGCAGCAGTGGCAGCAGCAAAAAATGGTTGCGGTCAATTAACGTCAACAGCGTCTGCCCCAGGACCGTGCGGACCATGCCCTACGCCGCCGCCTCCTGGCGCATGCATCCAGCCATCATGCTGCTCATTAACAGCACGCTGACTTCACAGGCATTTTGTTTATTGTTGCTGCTGTGAATAAATAAATAAATTTCATTGACATATGCTCAAATAAATAATAGAGCAATTTTTTAAATTATTACCCCCAGACGCAGAGGCGAGCGGTTGAGAGCCGAAAGGATGCGCGCGATTATCCTTATGCACCATATGAACTGGCTGGATGGCTGGCTGCGCAGTGAATTATGATTGGGCAGTTAAGAGAACCGGACACGGGTCTCCAGCTCCAGCTCCAACAACAACTCCAACTCCAACTTCAGCTCGAAGCCAGACCACAGACCACAGCGCCATATAATAAACTGCCGAGGCGATGTGAACAATTTTTAATTTCCATTGGACAATGCATGAGGAGTTGGCATTCAAACAACAACAACTACAACAACAACAGAGCTGACAATGAGTGGGGGCCACTTGAGCAGAATGATTAAAAAATTATGACAATAAATTCTGAAAGTAAAGAAAAGAAAGACAGGAAATTTGTTTCATATTTATACTGCTGTACATATTTATATATAAATCCTATAGGGTATATTGATTTATATTTACAAATTTCGCTCCAGTGAAATTGGTGCTACGAAGGATATTGGCTTATTTGATAAGTAAAGGTTTCTTATATTTCCACAATTTTTATTATTATGATTTATATTTTGTTATATTTAATTTTATTTTTGTATTTCTATAATATATTTTATTATTATGATTTATATTCTGTTATATTTCATTTTCTTTTTTACTTTAATTTTTTATTTTTTATATATTATATTTTTTTGTATATTTTGTTATATGTATTTAATTTAAAAAAAAATTATTGTTATAAAAAATCGCCAAGGAACATTCAATGTTAATATATCTTTCAAATCAGAACTGTCGAGTCAGAGTATTCAACAGTCAATTGCACATGAAAAAAGTTGAATAAATTTTTTTTAACTGCGCTTTAATCTTTGGTCAATCATTTAGTACTCAGAAATACTTTACGCCTGAATATGTGCTGTTTACGAAAATGTATTATGAAACAGCTAAAACAAACATTTCGCAACGGTGCGTATGTGTAATTTTGATAATCCACATATATTGGCAGCACTTAGTGCAATGTGTTTCCTTATCTTAAAATCACATCTGTGTCGCTCAGGCCACACTTATCTAGAGCCTTTAATCATTCGCTGAGTTATTTATTTGCAATGTGAGTTTATTTTCGTACCTGTTGCTTGGGCACAGCCGAAAAAACGAAGAAATGTTCAACCGCATTCCGCTTGCACTCGAATACGCACAGTGTGAGTGCATTGTGTACGGAGAGTGTTGACTTTGGTGCATAAATAAGCAAATATTTATGCAGCCAGGTTCTCCTCGACTGCCCGGCGGAGCCGCACAGTCAAACTGTCAATGCCAGCCAGCAGAAGCACGAGACACGAGTGCCAGAAACGAAAATTCGCAAATCAAATATTCGCCATAAATAAAGATGCACACAGCGACACAGACAGACAGACAGACAGAGAGAGAGAGAGAGAGGGAGAGTGAGAACGAGACAAGAGAGTGATGCAACTTCCAAGAAACAGGCAGCAGGAGCATCGCAGCATCCAACAATGCGGCATTTTAATAATATTTCGCTTTCAATTTTTTACACCTCTTTGGGCAAGCTGGGTGCGAACTGAATGCCTCTCCCTTGATATCTTATTTCGACTGAAATGGTTGCAATGCCACCTTTTGGCGGCTCGATTCGCACACACACACCCATACACACAGCCATCTATATTTATGTGCATGCAACGACGACGCAGGTGTGACAACATGAAAATTTATCTGCTCCATCGTTCGAGCTGTTGCGGCTGCGGCTGCGCCTGCTCCTGCTCCTCCTCCTCCTTCTGTTGCTGCTGTTACTGCTGTTGCAGTAGTAGTTGTAGTGGCCTCTCCTTGCGAAAAGTCGCGAATGCTGCTGAATATATGAGAGTACGAGAATTGCATTTGGCCACGAGTTGAATTTATATGTGAACCAGAGTGTGATTGTAGCCTTAATGCGACGTTAACTTTGCAAATCTGTATGCTCAAAGCAAATACTCCCATGATGAACGCAAGGTGCCCAAAAGACACCTGTGGCTTACACAAGAAATATGCTTATTGTGGATGAGCCCCAGATGAGCATTTCGGTAGATATACATACATATGTATTTTCATACGTACATATCAAGAATATAATTTGAGCATTTCAATTATTATTATATTATTAACTAATTAATTGATTATGTAGTTCTGGTGCAATCCAAGTGTTTCCATACTTTATATATGTATGCAATTCTAGTGAATTATCGAATAGTGCTACTGGCTTTTTTATGGCATTGCCAACACACATAAACTAAATCAGAAACGGAGCTAAGCTGGATGAAAAAATAAATACATACATATGTATGTATTTTAATAGATCAATTATTTCCAGCTTAATATAGTTTTCTGGCCGTTGTATGGTACATTCATGTAAATATTGCAGTTAAGCGCTATAAATCCCGATTTTCCAGTTTCTCTGCTAGGTGGGCAGTCCCAACTTCCTATCATATCCTGAACCCATTCTAAATAGGGAATCAGCGTATAATAGATTCCTTAAAATATATGTAGCAGGCAGAAGGCAAAGTAAGTTGAGACTACCTAAGGAGGCTGCAGTTTCCAGTCAAGCATTCAAAGGGAGTGCCCAAAGCTAGACTCTCCCAAGATAACATTTAGTTTTCTAAAATCAACGTAATAATCCAGTATTTAGACATCAGCAGCTATCCTCTACAGTAGCTAGCCTTATTGGAATCGTATTCCAAAATAGAAGAGAATATGCGAGAACGGGAATCCATAGTAGTGCTGCAAATCCTGCCCTAAAAGTGCTTGCCCGTAGAGAGCAAACAGAAATGGATAATTTGCTGAATAATTTTGATGCTGATGCTTCCACAAACTTCTCTTTGATGCCAGCTTCTCAAATGAATGTCAATTGCAAATATAGCAATTGATAAATATGAGTTGGCAAATATTCAATTTGATGTGCATATGTATATGTATTAGCATATCAAATGCGAGAAGTTTCATTAAAATCCGTTAAGTGAACCGAAACTTTTGGTAATGCACGTGGTAGCAACCTACAAACTCATCCATACATTTTATATGTCTGTGCACACATGCATATTTCTCTGCAAACACACAAAGACTCCAAGTACGTGCATTCCAGGCATACAATTGTGATTGTATGAGTGCTATGAATTCCCTGCTTTGTTAGAGGTTCTCAAGATGGCGTCAAAGCAGTGAAGTTGTTTCAGTTTTGGCATTACATGCCTAATCAGTATATAATTGGTTATCTCAATAATTAAGTAAAGGTTAAAATAATAATTACATTGGCTTCTTAGGTATATCGTGGTGGGGATAATAAAAATGGTCTATATAAAAATTTATAAGCATGGTTGGGTCACGTAGCTTAAGTTCCTTTGGGGTCACCAACTCGGGCATCTTGCGGTTTTTAAATTTCATCGCAAGCATCAGATTTTTTTCGTACATAAACCCGGCGAGGATCACATCTGGCTTGAGGCCACGAGCAAAGCCATTATTGATCATGGCCTGGGGATGGTTGCTGTCCTTTAAAGAGCGCAGCAGTGCCTCGGCAGCCTTATGAGTGTTGACAAGACTATCCTCCCTCCTGGACGCCGGAGCAGCACCCAACGGCCTTTTACGAGGACGTCCCTGCAACAATAAGCAAAAGTTGGCGAGGAACTAACCAAAACGAAATCCAAAGCCTACACGTGGACGCTGTGCAACGCCATCATTGATCGTGGCCTGGGGATTGTTATGCTCCTGTAAGGAGGCCACCTGTACCACATTAGTGTTTACAACACTATCATCTCTCTTGGACGCCGGTGCAGGACCTAACGGTCTTTTACGAAGGCGTCCCTGTAACAAATGGCAACAGTTGGCGAGGAACTAATCAAAACGAAAGCGAAAGCTTACACGTGGAGACTGTGCACCGCCATCACTGATCGTGGCTTGGGGATTGTTGTGCAGTACCGCATTAGTGTTTACAGCACTATCATCCCTCTGGGCCGACGGAGCAGCGCCCAACGGTCTTTTACGAGGACGTCCCTGAAACAAGAGACAATAGTTAGCGAGGGACGTATTGACAATAAGGCGAAAACATACACGTGGACGCTTTGCAACGCCATCACTGATCGTGGCCAGGGGCTCGTGGTGCTCCTGCAAGGAGGCCACCCGTACCGCATTAGTGCTTACAACACTATCATCCCTCTGGGCCGCCGGAGCAGCACCCAACGGTCTTTTACGAGGACGTCCCTGCAATAATAAGCATTAGTTGGCGAGGAACTAACCAAAGCAAAAGTGAAAGCTTACACGTGGACACGGTGCAACGCCATCATTGATCGTGGCCTGAGGATTGCTGTGCTCCTGCAAGGAGGCCAGCAGTACCGCATTAGTGTTTACAACACTATCATCCCTCTTGGACGCCGGAGCAGCACCCAACGGTCTGTTACGAAGCCGTCCCTACAAGAGGCAATACTTGGCAAGGAACTAATCAAAACGAAGCGAAAGCTTACACGTGGAGACTGAGCACCGCCATCACTGATCGTGGATTGGGGATTGTTGTGCAGTACCGCGTTAGTGTTTACAACACTATCATCCCTCGGAGCTGCGCCCAACGGTCTTTTATGTGGACGTCCCTGCAATAAGAGGCAACAGTTTGCAAGGAACGAATTGACAAGGATGCGTAAACTTACACGTGGACGCCGTGCAGGAGGCTCGGTTGGTGCCTCTGGAGCAATAGGAGGGGTTGCAGCAGCAGCAGCTACTGAGGGGAGAATCGCTGTCGTGATGCAAAATATGGAAATACATATTTATATGGAGATTTGTAACATACACAAATGTACAATTTATGCATATAAACTATATATAAATATATTAAACTTACGTTGCATTCCCTTTGCAAGAGCTACCTTTCCGGCGGGTCGCTAAATCAATATTGTTTATTCACATTTAGTTCATGTTTAAATATGCAAAGAGTTTAAAAAGTTACCGATTGAGCTTTAGTCTTTCGTTTTCCCATTTTGATGCTGATGCTAATTTATTTGCCCAATATATAGAAGCTTTGACAAGATATTTGGCTTGAAATCAACCACGTGAACTTTAGATTGTCGATTGCTGAAGAGCCAACGTACACTTTCCAGAGCTGCACATGCGAACTGTCGTTATCGAGTGTCAAAAGAACTGGTTCGATCTCAGAACTGTCGCACTTACGGCGCTATGTTAAAAAGAATCTTCTGAATAATTTATGCATATATAATGTATTAATATCAATTAAATAATTGTCGCTTTCAGTTCTGGGATGTGATTTACTTTATTTTTCTAAATTTTTTCCTAAAGCTCTTTAATGTGTACCAAGATATTCATGAAGAAAAGGACGTGCCCAAAGTAAAGTGTCTTGGCCGAGTGAGGGATAAATTTCATGCTGTGGCCAGATCGGCCCTTCGGCTAGTACCCGTTCAAGGTCAGTCTAATTATCACTCACTAAAGGGTCGGTAACCCTAGATGATGCCCTCTATGAAGGGGTGGGCAGCCCATACTGCAATTTTTGAATATATTCGCTGGTCAGTGATATAATGCAGCTTCATCTTCGGATATGGCGCATTGTACATGGGTTGGCACTTCTTGTAGGCTGCGGGGCGTGGTGCAAACGCGCAACAACATTGTGAAGAACTACAAGCTCAGCAATCATGCTCACAATATTTGCCTTCAGGTTTACACATCCATGGCCATTCAATTTGAGCACCCTTACAGAAAGATTATGGCAAGGCAAGACGCAAGAATGGCGCCCTTTCAGGCATTCGAGAAACATTAATATTACACGCTGACAGATCTACAATTCATAATTCGTGCTGAAGGACATTGGAGACTACAGCAAGGATTATGCTCACGAGCATATGTGGAGGGTATCGCCACTATCAGAAGCCCGATGAGACCAACTAAATCAAATATGAATTTTATAAATATGCTTGGCGTGTTCAACTAAATAATATCACTAACCAGAGAAAAAGCTAAAGCCTCAAAAAAAGCGTGCAAAAAGCTTTCCACTAGTTGTCTAGTCTATGTGTTCTCTGGTTAGTGATAATATGTAATTAAAATAATTGCCATTATGACACCGCACAAAAAACAGGGAGATATCTCTCTCTCTCTCACTCTACCTCTCGCTCCATCCAGCACAACTTGTTGGGCAAAAATCAATTAGTAAGTTTTGCTGCAGTAAATATCAAGAGGCTGACAACATAATGCCACCCAGGTGCTGTCGGACCACACACCGAGCGCCACAGCCCCACGAGACGTAACGAGGCTAATGAAAATGAAACCTGGTCACGCACAGCACCCAAGCGGGCTCACCGTACAGGCCAAACAGGCATCCAGGCAATGAATCGTGAACTCGTGGCCCAATATGGAACATTCAAATGCCATACGCATATATATACATTTATATATATGTATATAAATTCCAAGTTAATCCAGACACAGCGGGTCGTCCGCTGGGCGCCTGAGAGTGGATTTTGATCTTGACTCGGCCACTTTTCATTTCGTAGGAAAGTCCGTCTGTGGCGATTAGTCGTGGAGCCCAAGGAATCGAGTTGCTTATGACCATGTTGTCCATCTGGGGCTGTTGATGGGCGCCAGCTTTTAATCATTATTAATTATATGCTGCCCGGGCGCATAAATCATTTGTGCTTACTCTGCATTTACCTGCAGCAGCAGCAGCAGCATCAGAGACCTGCGATTGCGATAGTCATCTGGCCCAGAGAGACGTGAGCAGGACGTTTGCTACAGCTACAGCTACAGCTACAGCTAGGGAGATAATCTATTCCTGGCTGCCCCAGCTCAAACGCTGAGAAATGTGGTTAATTATTTGTAGCCAGCTGAGCATCAGCGATTCATTTATTTATGCTGCAAGATAAACATTTAAGAATTAACAGCAAATCAGTCAAACCGAATGGATAGCTAAATTATCTCTTCTTTTGATTATGGTACCTCAGAGAGGTTAGGCGCTCCATTCGGAGTGGAGCTGGCGGTCGCTTGAATACGATGCACACATCGGCGCACAATCTTTGCCCACCACCCAAGGTCACAGTATGGCGGGCCAGAGCTTCCGCCTGCTTAAGGCTCATGGCCGGTTGCCAGTGGTTTTTCAGATATTCGGCGGGTCCAGTCTGCCCAGTAGCTCCGTCGCCCATTGCCGCAAAATTTACCAGCGAAATGGGCTGTGAGGCTGCCATTGTTACTAGGTACAGGCCTGTCACATCCTCGCCAGCCAGAAGCAGCTCCGTGGGGTTGGCCTTGTCGGACAGCCTTGAAATCAGTTCCACCACTTGAGACACCAAAATGCGCGAATTACTCGCGCGCGAACTTTCCAGCTTGCTGGACGCATCTACCAACATTTCGCGATCGTATCCGGCGCTATTTGCGCAGCAGCTAAAATGTATCGATGAGTAACATTAGATGGATAGCAGATATTATAGATTAAGATGGGCTTACTAGATTTGATCATCCAAATAGTAAATCAGATTGTTCACTGAATTGACGGCCAAGATAATGCCATCATCAAATGAAACTCCCACCATGACACTGCCATGGCTTGGCGCCTTGGGGCTGAGGAGTTTTAAGAATCAAGAGAATTCCATTTAGTAAAACGAAGTAAGAACTTTGATAGATCTCGAAGAACACTTATTCATCGAACGCATCGAAGCATTAGATCGAAATATCTATCGGTTTGGGTTACATATTAGACTTATTATATATACTTGATTTTCGGAACAGAGTTTAGCTATTCAAGCCTTGACTTGACTGATCCTTGGGCAAAGTGACTTTAACATCATTCCGCGAAAAACATTTTGAATACTTACCAATTTTTGAAACAAATCTACTCTGGCTAATCGCAGTCTTACCTCCTCTCTTTCTTTGCCTTTTCCTTGGAACTGGACATCTTAAAGAGGTGTTCGCCAAAATAAAGGTGCTGTAAATAAATAAACGTAAGTCTGCGTACGCACAAAGCTATTATTGAGTTTGTCACTTGAGAGCGGTGAGCGTGTAAACGATATCTTTGGGTCTTTGGGGGCTAACACAGTTATTATGGCTAAGGTTTTGTGTGTGCGCAACAAATTGGGTCTCGGCCACCAGCTGGGTCCGTCACTGTCATTGTCTGCGTTGTCTCCGCTTCAGTCGCGCTGCTCAACGTGCCAAGTCATCTCGGTGGCCGGGCCACTCGACCCCGCCAGCTGCTATGCATGAGAGGATTAGCGGGCGTGTCGGCGCGAAAAAGTGTCAACCGCAGGCGCCGCTGGCTGACAGCCAAGTGGCCAGTGACAAGGGGCCAACTGTGCTTAGACTTTGGCTAACAGCAAAACGGGTTGTAGTCGCTTGCCGGTGGCCGATGGCCGATGGCCGACTGTCCGGGAGTTGACACTCTCTAGTTGGGCGTCCAATATGAGGCTGATGTAAACGATATTGACAAGTCGAGGCTCAGCCGGCGCTGACAACGACAACGACACCTACACAGAGGGTCACAGCAGTTGCTCAGTTTGTTGCCGCATCGCTGCTCAACTGGTTTTCAGCTCGTCAAAAGGCCGCCAAGAGTAGAGGCCAGCTGCAATTTCGCTGTGCCCTAAACATCTAAAAATAATCCAAGCCTGTTCTGCCCAGCTGGTCAACTGGCCTGGACATTAATTCACATTCGCGCAATCGCATGCAAATTTTAATGATCGCCATTAATTAAACGCAATACAAACCCAGCCAACGACGTGTCAATTAGCAAATCCAACCAGAGTCGCCCCTTTAAACTTAAAGGAATCCAAATGTTCTGAAAACTGGAACTTAATTGCTGATACCAATCGACTTTTATATTCAACACGCTCAATGACAACTCAATAAAAGCTGCTGAGCTTCCACGGTTATCGATAGGCTTATCTAGGGCTGCCACCAGACACTTGCAGAGCATACTCTGCGACAACTCTAAAGGTTATTCAAATAAATTCGATTCCCGATAATTTTATATCCCGAGAGAATAGCACTTTTCGAATTGTTATCAAAAATTCTTTTTCGAATAACTGGAACTTTAACCTTATTATAAGAAAAGATATGTATTACATGCTTATATATAATATATAAAAGTATTTATATATGTACGTCATACTTAAATGTATGTAAAAATGTACTGCCTTACGGCCATGCTTGTATGTTTTTAACGTTCTCTACCAACAAATTAGTTATTCTTTGCATCGTGCAAAGGAATTACATAGAAGAAAACTACTAACTTATCTGCGTCGCTTTTCTCAAATAAAATTTTCAGTTGTTTCGACAAAAACTTCTTCGAGTTTGCATTTTGAGTTTCATTTTGCCATAATAATTATTTTTTTATCAAAACGGTAGAAAACCGGGACTATTTCGTGTCAGGTCGGTGCAATTTTTCAATTTAGCTTAATCGAATTTTTTGGGGGACAACAGCTAATGAATTACTGATGTTTTCGACTTAGCTGGGTACAAGTTATAAGAACGCGAATGTATTTAAAAAGCTTTTTATATAACAAAAGTATAGTTATAATATTTGTTACTAAATTCATTTTTATATGAATTACACCTTAAAATCTATACAAATTAATTTATTGTATTCATATTGATCAACATCATAATTAATTCAAGCATAAATAAGCAAATTATTGCAATCTGAATCAACAGTTATAGTTCTAATTATACATATGTATATTTCAGTAAAATTATACAAGAGCAAATCTTTTCTCAGCTTTTTCTGTTATTT
The DNA here is from genome assembly GCF_054131065.1 of Drosophila arizonae. Classification (NCBI taxonomy): domain Eukaryota; kingdom Metazoa; phylum Arthropoda; class Insecta; order Diptera; family Drosophilidae; genus Drosophila; species Drosophila arizonae. The sequence continues at coordinate 22,451,039 of NC_142925.1, read as the reverse complement.
TCTTAAGACAATTGTTGTTGTTCTTGGTTATATTAGCATTCACATACATCATCCCAAGAGCAAGCGAAAACACTTTAGTTGATGATGATAAGTTATGCAATTACCGAGCAATTTGCATGTATTTTTTGTTTTTCTTGCTGGCAAGTGGAGTCGTCAGTTTTGACAGCTCCTGACTCAGTGTAGTTGTAGCTGCGTACATTTCATTAGCTCGTTATGGGACCACCTACGGCTCACTCTACCTACGGCCTGACTCGCTGGCAGACGTTGGCTGTTGGTTGGCTGCGATTCGCCGTTGAGACCAGACCCTCAGCGAAGCAATTAAGTTGAAAATCAGTTGTTAAAAGCATCGAAAACAATCAGGCAACAACGGAATCGAACCTGGCCAATTTGAAGTACTTACAAAAGGTAAAGACAACAATCTACAACTCAAAGGCTTCACAACAAAAACACTTCACACACGTCACAAATGTCAATTGTTCTCGATGCTAAATGTGATTCACAGTTGTCTGACTCTTGAGTGGTACTTAAGTAAGACATATATTCAATTGATTTAGCATAGCTTGCCATATCAATTATCTTATTACCTACTTTTAGTATCTTAAGAGCAAAAACTGAAGTTTGACTCGATAATGCACTAAAAGAAATTTAATAAGGGAAAGTATGCAACGAGTAAAATTGCATTTTAGTCATGTAAGTCTTCTGCTCTCATTTCAGTCAATGAGAATTACTTAGAAGAGCAATGCTTGCCAGACGTAAGTATGAACGTAATCGATTAGTAACTATTCTTAAAGATGATGCTGACAAAAATTAAATTTAAAAACAATTTTAAGCATATATATAAGCGAATATAATAATATAATATTACAATTTATAATAAAAAAAAATAAATATAAATAATAATTTTTAAAAATTAATTAAATAAGTGCAACATTTATAAAATTTAAAATGATAAATACATAAAATAATGTAAAAAATATATATCTAGCTTATAATTATTTTTAAAAATACAAAAATTAATATATTAGAAATTATAAAAATATATATATATATATATATATATATATATATATATATATATATATATATATATATATATATATATATATATATATATATATATATATATATATATATATATTTATAAAAACGTTTATATTTGATACATGCATGCATATCCATTAAAGCAATCCATTAAAAAAAATATATATACCCTTTAATAAATGAAACTCTTAAGCAATCGAATATTGCGTAAATTGAATTCTCTTGCTCTCTGCTTTAATATTATTTAAGCTTAATGGAAGCAGACATCGACTGCGGCATCTGTGACGTTCCCAGACATTGATCCGCTTCAACAACGGTCCCAACAACTACGACGACGACAACAACCACAACAACAACAACAACAACAACTGCAACGTATAATCATAACAAAAAGGCCGGCAAAACAAAGGCGGCGATTGGTAGACATCGAATGGAATCGCGTCGGTTCGCTGATTTAACGCTGATTAATTGGAGCAAAATTATTATTATAGCTTGTTATTGTGGCGCTATTAATGCGCTACTTCTTTGTTCTCTGCCGTTCCTCGGGGCCTTGACAAACAAGGAGCTGCTCTGTGCTGGCTGGGCCCAGCCTCTGTAATCAGATTGGATTGGAGCGCAAAGAGCGCTTGGGCGGCAGCTGCGATAGAAAGGTGTGCTTTCACCTTGGCGGACCTTCTAATTGATTTTCAAGAGCCTTGTTCATTTATAACCGCGATGTGCTAGCATTTAACCAACTTGCAATATCGCAACCAAAAACAAATCCTTAAATTGCATAACATATCGCTCTGCGACGGCCACCATTTATCAAATTCAAATAAAGGTGGGCAAGGACCAAAGAGGGTCCATCTATCGGCACTTCACAAAAACAAAAAACCAAAAACAAAAACATAAAAAATAAAAAGCAGAAAGTCAATCGAATAGGCGAGTGGGATGAACTCATGCCAGATACTCTGGGAGTAAACGTTTAATTTTATATATATTTATTATTAAAAATCTTTATTGATTGGTAAATCATATTAAATTTATATAAATATATTCTTCTTTAGTATTCATTAAATATTTTTATTATTATAAATAAATGGTATATAAATATATATTTTAGATTAATATTAAATATGTTTAAAAATGTATAGTTATTAAATAAATATTCAATATTGATTTTTAAGCGTATATTATTATTTATAATTGGTCGATATATGAAATATGTATGAAGCAGTATAAAAATGTATACATATATTACAGATATATGTAATTAATATGAATGTATTAATAACTTTATATAATATTCAATTGATTTTTTTTTATTTTTAAACGTATATTATTATATATAATTGGTATATAAAATACATTAAAAGTGTATAAAAATGATAATATGTAGATAAAATTAATTTGTATAGTCATATATTTATTTCATATTCAATATTGTTTTCTAAGTCTATATAAATATTTGTTCTATTGTCCAACTAGAGCTCATATAATTTCACTTAAATATGGGTGTAGAAATATTAGCAAGTAATTGAGTTTTACTTTAAATAATATTGTGCAACTCTTCTACCGTCTGGCCGCAACAGAAGTGTGAGAATAAATTTCCAAACTATAAATGCTCTGGATCGACTCAGGTTTTCACACAAATTCAGGCAACTGTCTGTTGCATTGCCACAGCTGCAGTTCAGCCGTATTTGTAAATGACTTCCAATGGCTACAGGGTATTTAGCAAGCGCCCGAGCAACTGGAAACTGGCAACGCGAAGCACGAAACGCGAAACGAGAGCCAGCAAAGTGAATTCCCGTGGAGCGTTTAATCAAACTTTACCGGCGAACGCGTTGCTGACAATGAGAAATTGCAACAAATTCGCGCGCATCGAAACATTCGCTGTGCACACAAAGCAAGTGGACCTGGCCGGAGGGACGCCGGGCGGGGCGCACTGCAGAGGGCGGCAGCGGGAGCTGCTAGTTTGGTTTTGATGCAAAATATAAAAAGAGAGAGAGAGAAACAAAGCGTTTTTCGGAGGCGCGCACAAAAGAAAGGCAACAAACGGCGATCACGTATTCGCATCGAGCTCAACAGATTCGAGCTGCAGGTCCAGGTCGAGCTCCAGGTTGGACCTGAACGTGGCTCCCGCTGTTAGCTGCTACTCGATTTCCATACGACTGCATATTGTGTTTTCTTTTATTTGTTTGGCTTTTTTGCGGCAGTTGTTTGCCGCGGATATGAAAAATGATGCCGCTTCAATTTTAACAACCAAAAGCGCTCAGGGTGCCCCTGCGCTCCCCCCTCAGCCCGTTTTGGGCCGAAGTGAAGTGCAGTTCTAGTCCTCGCACTGGCACTCGAGTTTGATTGATGGCCCGGCGATGGGAAAATGCGGCTCGCCCACATTTGTGGGCGTTGTGCGGACTGCCACTGGAAATGGGAATGATCATCGGAGTCGTGCAGCGGCTGGCATGAAATCAATCTGGCTAAACGGTAGCAAATGGGCGTGTAGGCTTAGCTGTGGGCGGCACACTGAGGTATGTCGGCCCGTTATGGCCAGTTGTGCGTTGTGTATCGATCACTATATCAAGTGGGCAGCAGCCAGGAGAGATGGCGAAATTGAGAAATTTGAATGCAAATCAATCGAAAGTGAATGGAAATAAAGCCCGATATGAGGAAGTAGCTGAGTTGAGCAATTCTTGCAGATAGCATTTGCTTGAATGCGAGTTGCGATATAGGATATGAGATGAAAAGCTACACATACTACATATACTATATACTACAATAGAATATGTTAAATAGGCTCAACGTATGGATCTATCCGAAAAAGCTTATTCTATAATGAAATATCCAATGTAAAATATTTACTTTCCAACTCATAGATACCTACTAGGTATTACCTAGCCTATAATGTCTACTCCAACTTAACACAAGATATAGACATAAATATCTTTTTGAACTGTCTGCCAACCTAAAAGGTTCAACGCCTGCCGTGCCATAACCATCAATCCTTATGCAACTATCTATTTGAGATTAGCAAACAGCGCTAGATGAAATCAAATTGAATAAGCAAATAAAATGCATGGCCAAATGACGATAAGAGCCAACACAAAATATATAAAAAATCGTATTGGCCCACATGCAAAGAGGCTCAAATTTCGCCGGCAACAGAGCTGTTGACTTGCAGTTCAACAGGGGCCTCGACGTGGACTCCAGGGCTGCCTGACTCACACTCAGCCGCCAATTTCAAGTAGGCCACAGATGGAAATTGAAAATATGCCAGTAAAATAAACAGTTATTGAGTTGACTGTTTGACACTTCCCGCTGCGATAGGCAAAGAATGGCTGTGGCTACGGCTGCGGCTATGGCTTTGGCTATGGCTAGTTGGCTTGTTGGCTATGGCCGTGGTCAACACCAACGGCACCTGGGCCAACTTTGCGTATTGGCCCACTTGGCGGTCTATTAATTAAATTAAATTTCGATATAAATTCAAATGGGCAAAGCGTGCGCGATTACGAATTCTAATTGGACTACGACTCCACCATGCCACTGAGCGGCCAATTAGACATTGTGGAACGGGCGCTGGCCCGCCCACAGTGCATGCCCATATATTCATAAGTCATGCTGACCCAACGTGTAATTGTTTGTCGAAAGGTGTGCAAGCCTTAACTTGCCTTTCGCCTTCGCCGTCGCCTTTTTCCTTCCTTATAATGCGCTGGAACCCATTGAGAAAGGGTATAATAGTTTTTATATAACTGGCAAGAGGACAGAATAGTCTTTCGAGTCTTTGAGTTCATCTGTTCATTTCCTTAATTTCAGTAAGATTATATATATTTTGTTTTCTTCAGCTTAAGTATTATAAGTATATGGAGGATAATTAATACGGAGAAATCTCGAAATTGATTTTTAGAATTATTATTATTATCTTTATTCATTTCTTAATTGATTGGTTTTTCGTACTTTACTAGGGAATATAGCGAGTATTGAAAATATTTTCAAACATTCTTCGTTTTACTTTACTAGGTAATATATCGAGTATTAAGAATACTTTCACCCGTTCTTCATATTTATTCTTTGTATTTATTCACCCATACTTGACATCGAAAATAATTGATTAGACTTATGCTTATCTATTTCTCAATATCAATAAGGAAAACGTCTTTAATATTACTGTTATTACTTGTAAGAATGACTTGACCCTTTCACTTCATATCGAAGAGAATTGAATATTTTCCATTACTCAATATCGATTACGAATTAATTTGTACAGAAATTTTTTGACTTAACTTTAAAATAACTCTTAGCAATATACTTAACCGATCCATCAAGTTTATTATTACATTATTTATTATTATTTATTGGACTTAACTTGATAGTATATCGATACTCATTCACTCTATAAATAAGAAGAGCAATTTATTTTACATTAAATACTTATTTACCTATCTAATTAATATTAGGAATCACTTTTCAGTATTATGCATATATAGTGTATTTGGTCATCGGCTACCTGTTTGCTAGCTACTTCCACTCGACGTGCATAGCTGTTTGGGGCGCCATTCTCCTAGCCGGGGCATCAAATTTCATTAATCACGCAAATGCTTATCGCCGGAGCCGCAGCACAGGCAGTTATTCTCTTCTAAGAGGCCAGCCGGGTCCAACAAGTAGTCACAGTCGTGGCCATAATTTGTCTGCCACTCTGGCCCAAAAGTGGTGTGAAAATGAAAATGCACCAGCATGACCATCAGCAGTTGGGAATCATTCTGGTTCTATGTCCAGCCGGCCTATGCCTCGCTTCGCCGCGCTCGCATTTGCAGTAGCTGCAGAGTAGAGTGCCGGACTCCTCGCTAGAACTGAGAGCTGCCGACTCGTGATTATAGTCATACGTTCTGATGGTTCAATTCTGGGCCGGTCCGAAAGGTGTTGGCGGTGCGAGTGGGGCACCAGTGCATTGTGTGAAAATGCTGTAGGCGGCTTACGTGATGAGTATATCTTGCCATTCCAGAGCTGCTTGCCGCTTGCTGCAACAAGCGATAAAAGCGGCACTACGGCCCAAAACTGTGGCAACTGTGTGCCCGGCCTAGACGCCCACATATGTGGCAAGTAGCAAATGGCAAATGGAGACGCCTTCAGCTATGCGGGAAATGTGCCTAAATTTGGTAGGTATAGATAGCTCTTCGCCTATTTAAGATTCAAATCGAGTTTTACAGCAATCGTTAATGGGAATTATGTGCCAAGAGACACTAATTCATATTCAATATGTTTTTCATTTATTTGACGACAAATCAACTAGAGAAACAACAGAATATTGACATCATTGAGAATAAGACATCATTGAAATGACCACCTTCAATGGTTTTGCTTCTAGCAGAAGAAGTTATTGAATATATAAAATATCATCAGGACTCTGAAAACTTAAGTTTTAAATGCACTTAATGAATAAAATGATTTCTAGGTGGCTGAATTAAGTAAAGCTTTAGTATATATTAAAAACATTTTTGTTACAAATTTAATAGAAGGATGAGGCAGTTCTTACCAAAACAAGAAGTAAGAAAATTCCTGTGTTAATTAAAAGAACTTAGTGATTCAATCTGCTGCTTTTATTGTAACCAATCAACATTATAAATCATTGTACATTATCGATAATTAATGAAGAGGATGAGGTTTTAAAAATCTATATAATAAGCTGTGTATATCGTATATATGAGTATTTTAAATCTTAAGTCTCTACCTTTTGTGAATTACGAGAATGCTGCGTTCATAATGGAAGGGTGGGCGGATGGTGGACGGAAAGATGGGCATACTAGATCTGCTCGTGGTACACTGTTGAATAAGATTTTCCATTCTATTATACCTGTAATAAATTTGAATCGTTTATTCAATATTGCAATAGTTAACTATTGCAAATGCAATCGAGAATACAAATATGAAATATTTTTAACTAAATCAAATATTTAATTGATGTAGTATGGGATTAAATTTCTGTCAGTTTTATTTAGGCTATCGATCAGATTTGAACTGAAAAAGTTGTTCGAATTGTAATTTCCGTCTTTGGCAAAATTTTTGTGCAACTCAACAAGATTTTCTTGCAACCCCAAAATTGGATTTAAAATGTTTAATCTTATAAAAGTCTATCACAAAGTGAAGAAAAAGGCCAAATACAATCTTACCTAAGGTGAGCAAGATCAGTGCTACAACAGAATATAGACAGAGGATGGATGATATATGATCGCTAATGCTCGTTACTTATTGTAGAATGGAGTTTTTCTCAAGTGCTACGCGTGGTATTTGTAGCAGTGGTGATCGTGACTACATCGCATTGTGGGTAATGATAGCTTTGGGTTGCACGGCACTAATCCTTCTTATTGTGTTTTTGGTTATATATTTTAAGTAACTGTGGTGTACAATAAATGTGTAAACTTATTTGCCTTTGCCCGCTTTAACTTGGTACAAGGACAATCGTGTTTGCGTTTAAATCTCGCACTTCCACTCGAGCTTAGGGATTCCCGGGCTCACCTTGAGAGTGCGAGAGAGAGAGAGAGAGAGAGAGAGAGAGAGAGACTGTTTATTCAAGTTCACGCTGCGAGTCGCCGTTAACAGGGCCCTTATCTCATTAAGATATCTGGCTACGGCTCTTATCAGCTACATATTAAAATAAATGCACCCCCCGCAGTTGTAACTTATGTCCTTCAAGACGTCACGTTGGCGCTATCTTCAGGCTGTGTCCTTTTGACTGCTCGCACCGCAAAGAGCAGACGCCAAGCGGTCTTCGGGCCACTTCGAGTCTATTAGCAAGGCAAATTTCGTAACGAGAACAGGAAAGAATTCGAGGGGAAGGGCGTGGGCTGGCATTTGAAACGAGTTTTCGGCCAGGCCAGAGCTGGCCTGGCTGGCCTGGCTTGGCCTGGCCAGGCGACAACGATGCCCAAAAAGTGTGCAATACAATCTTGAAACTTGAATAACGGAAATAAAAATTATGAGCAGGAATATTTTAACGTTGGCCGTTGCCACATTTGCATAAGAAAACCGTTAAGAGTGCCCCATGGCCCCTGCCTCGTGCCCCATCATGTCCCATGCCCCATGCCCCTTGCCAAATGCCTAGCACTCAACATTGGCCACAAGATGAAGTCGACTCCCCCCCTCCGATATTTGTGTGGGGCACGCGCGCAACTACCCTACCCCACAGCCACGCCCCCAATCCAGTTGGCGCTCACAGTTTATTGTTGTTTGGCGTTGTAATTGATAAGTTAATTTACATTTTTATTGAATGGCCTTCCCCTCCCCCTCCCCGCACTGCAGCGACTAGGTGTCGCTGGGCGCCCCGTCACGAAGGTCAGGCCATGCTTTGCATATCATTTCGCAGAAAGCAGACGCCCAAGGCTATCTTTGTTTGTGTATCCCATTTCGCCTGTGTGCATGTGTGTGTGTGAGCAAATTAAAACGAAAACATTTGTGGTTTATGTTCCTGCCAAATCGACTGTACACATTGTTCAATTGTGCAAAAAAAAAAAAAAAAATTTTAGTAGAATATTGCAATGGCTAGATATTGACTTCATATTGCTTTTCTGTGGTACGAAGAGCATAGCTGGTAAAAAATCAAGGACTTCCCAGGACTCCACTATTTTTTCTACAATATCTTAGAAGTGACGATACTGCAAATTTGTTGCTGATAACTAATAAAATTCTATCAGTTTTTGCTTTTATATGCATGTAGAGAATGATCAAATAAGACCAATAAGTAGATAGTGAAATTTTCATAGAAAAAATCTGTTTGAGATATTACGTTATTTCTGAAATTAGTTTGAAGTATATGTATACCAATATGTATGAAATAGAATGTCATTCCAAAGGTCATATCAAAGTCCTTGAATATGTGTGCTGTATTCCGATAAAATAATATGCAACGTGACTTCTTCAACACTGGTTGCTATGGTGGATAATTGCTTGACTTCATCACATTCTTCACTGGAAGATGAATGAATTCAAAGAAAAGTACATATGCATGATTTATCAACTGTGTGGCTTTACTGACAGCCTAGGGTATCATATCTCTCCCTAATTGATGTTCGTGCAAAGAGCGTAACACGAATATGTAAGTTCAAGGCGTTCAACAGAAAAGCAAAACGAAAAGAATCGAAGGCTCGGTCTCTCAGAGCGAGAGTGAATGCGAGTGAATATAAGCTGAATCGGTTGAGTTCGCAAACAGAGCGTATAGAATGAAAGGTTAATCATTGAGAATATATGAAATTAAAACTTGACTCATAGAGTAAACCACTGGATACAAAGGCCTTCGCCTTCTTCGGTAGGTCTCTGGGTCTCTTCTTCGGTCTCTCTGGCTCTGTCAGCAATGAAATTTATTTGCGGACATCGAGAAACGATCAATAATTATTTGCGTTCTATGTCTGAAAGTTATCGATAACTGCAACATACTGCGCTAATATATGTATGTACAATGGAGGACAAAAGTATTTTGACAACGCATTGCAAACACTCTAACCGCTTATTTATGCGTGCTGAGAGAGGTAACGGTACCCATTATATTTTTCAGAGAGAGCAAACATAAAAAGCTATAAATGACCAAAATATTGCAGTGATAACATAACTCATTATTTTTCTATAATTATATGCATGGCAGATTGTCATTATTTGGGTGGACAAAAGTATTTTGACATTAATATTTATTAAATAAAGTGAGACAAAAACTTAACAATGGTAATAGTAACTAAAATATTAATTAGAATTAAACCCTCCTTTACTATCTGCAAGCGTCTAGGGATCGATCTAACCAAATTTTGTAATGTTTCTATTGAAAAATCCTGCTAAGGTCCTCAAACCTCAGCAATCCGTCTCCTTGGGCGTTCTTGATAAGTCTAAGCTACGTTTTACTTTTGCGTAAGCCTACACATTCTCTATAATATTGAGATCAGAGCGCTGAGGTGGCCAATCATATGTATTGACTTCAATATTCCCAGAAAATTCAGTTAAAATATGGACCTTGTGGCATGGAGCATTGTCCTGCTGCAGTATACATGATTTTCCAATGAGCCGGTAACCGGAATTCGATGAGTGGTCATTCAGGACACGTAAATAATTATCCCTCTTCATTTTTTCATTAATTAATATCAAATTGGAGAGGCTATTGACACATGCGAGCCCCCAGAGCATTACCGATTCTTCAGCACGTGGGTACATACGCCTCTTTTTTTGCGAATATTCTTTGGCAACCTGTAATAAATCGCTTTTTTTAAATCCAGGATACCCAAAGGAACTATCGTCCATCCATAATACTTTTCCCCAGAAGAATTGCGGCTTGCCTATGAAGGTTTTAGCAAATCGATACCTTTTTAGTTTATTTTATAGTGATATTAAGAGTATTGGAACATCTATAACGTAGAAAAATTTGCCTTCTTTCGCCGACTTGTGATAGTATTTCTGCTTATTGATAATTTATGATTATTTTTGGGCTTAATCGACATGACTTTTATGAAAATGCGCACATTTTCTTTAAGATTTGTTAATATGATGCGACCTTCTACAGGTTTTTTTGAATGAATTTTCCGATCTGGCCTTCTTGTTTGAGTGAATCAGTTTTTTATTATACCCTGAACCCATTGAAAATGGGAAATCAGGGTATAATGGTTTTGTGAAAAGTATGTAACAGGCAGAAGGAATCATCGCAGACCCCATAAAGTATATATATTCTTGATCAGCACGACGAGCTGAGTCGATATAGCCCTGTCCGTCTGTCCGTCCGTCCGTCCGTCCGTCCGTCCGTCCATCCGTCCGTCCGTCCGTCCGTCCGTCCGTCCGTCCGTATGAGCAAAAGAATCTCAGAAGATATAAGAGCTAGAGAGCTGAAATTTGGCATGCATACTCGTGTATACCATAGGCAGTACAAGTTTGCTTTATTTTTTCGATAACTCGTCCGATAACTTTTTTATCGAGAATAATCGAAAAATCGACTTGGTTTTTTCAGCATAATTTTAACACTTTTAGACCTGGAGACTTCATATTTGGGTTGTATATAAAGTTAGTGGATACAAAGATTTTGTAATTTGCAGATTTTGGATACCACGCCCCCTTCTCCCCCAATTTGTAAAAGTACTAGTACTAGTACTTTTCAAGTACTAGAGACTTGTGCTTTGGAATGTACACATATTTTAACCATATGATTACGCTCTGAAAGTTTCATTAAGATCGTATGTCTACAAAAGAAATTATTCAACAAATAAATTCTCATATTATTGCCCACATTGCAGCGCAGCCCAAGCGCAGTCGCTGCTAACTGCGCAGTCAGCAGAGCACGTGCTTATAAGTGCATGTGTATGCATAAAAGAAGTCCAGACTGATTAGAATATCAGCTTGGAGGGTTCAGGGTATCTCCTAGTCGAGCAGTCTCGACTGGAGCCTTCTTACTTGTTATACCCTGAACCCATTGAAAATGGGAAATCAGGGTATAATGGTTTTGTGAAAAGTATGTAACAGGCAGAAGGAATCATCGCAGACCCCATAAAGTATATATATTCTTGATCAGGACGACGAGCTGAGTCGATATAGCCCTGTCCGTCTGTCCGTCCGTCCGTCCGTCCGTCCGTCCGTCCGTCCGTCCGTCCGTATGAGCAAAAGGATCTCAGAAGATATAAGAGCTAGAGAGCTGAAATTTGGCAAGCATACTCGTGTATACCATAGGCAGTACAAGTTTGCTTTATTTTTTCGATAACTCATCCGATAACTTTTTTATCGAGAATAATCGAAAAATCGACAATGTTTTTTCAGCTTATTTTGAACACTTTTAGACCTGGAGACTTCAAATTTGCGTTGTATATAAAGTTAATGGATACAAAGATTTTGTAATTTACAGATTTTGGATACCACGCCCCCTTCGCCCCCAATTTGTAAAAAACGCATTTCAAGTACTAGAGACTTGTGCTTTGAAATGTACACACATTTAAGCCATATGATTACGCTCTAAAAGTTTCATTAAGATCGTATGTCTACAAAAGAAATTATTCAACAAATAAATTCTCGTTATATTGCCCACACTGCAGTGCAGCCCAAGCGCAGCCGCTGCTAGCTGCGCAGTTTGCAAAGCGCGTGCTTATACGTGCATGTGTATGTATGTGTGCATAAAAGAAGTCCAGAATGATTAGAATATCAGTTTGGAGGGTTCAGGGTATCTCCTAGTCGAGCAGTCTCGACTGGAGCCTTCTTACTTGTTGTTAATTTAGTTGTAAATTGCGCATAGAGGTGCATTTTATAAGGCTGTAAGGTTTTCCACGGAAATACCTGCACAATTCTTCGTTTGCGACTAATTTTTTAATGATTTCACTTAATCACGTTGTTTGCCCATAAGTTACCGAAAACTATTATCAAATAATGGCTATTATTAAAGAGGACACCAAAAATAACTTAAAAGGAAAAAATATGTATTTTTGAATCCAAGCAAATTACCGAAAATGAATTTGAAAGGGAATGTCAAAATACTTTTGTCCACCTAAATAATGATAATCCGCCATGCAAATAATTATAGAAAAATAATGAGTCATGTCATCAATGCAATATTATGGTCACTTAAAGCCTAGTATGTTTGCTCTCTCTAAAAAATATAATGGGTACCGTTACTTCTCTCAGCACGCAGAAATAAGCGGTTAAAGTTTTTGCAATGCGTTGTCAAAATACTTTTGTCCTCCATTGTATATAATAGCAAAAGCTTTTGGAAATAGTTTTAAAATTACTGAGATATAATAATGCGAGAAGAGAGAATGGCAAGAGTAATTTACAATAAAATTTTAAAATTGCTCAAAAACATTACTGTTCTATTAAATCACGAGTAGGCAATGAATGAACTGTGAGTAAATTAGCTAAAATAAATAAAATAATAAAAATAAAAATTATAATTATAATAATAATAATAAATAAATTAAAAAAAAAAAAAAATTGTAAAACTTTCAAATGATTACTCAAAAGCATGGATAAACCGGATCCGTTTGTTAATAAAAGCTTTCAGTCTAATAGAGCTTTGAGCTAAAGCTCTTCAGCCTTAAGATTTTCATGCATTCTCCTAGAAATCCAACATGGACTCAAGTATATCTGATCAAAGTGTAAGTATTTAGTTTTATGCATAGTTTTTATTGAATTGAATTAAAACATTTTCAAAATTTCAAATATATTTATATATTGGCTGACGAAATGTCCGAGATGGCGCGCGTCGAGGGTGGTGAATGGAACAGGAGTCCATCGGAGCGTCGTGGAATTTCGAAATTCACTTGCGACCTATCGAAAATCATATTTCTGGTGTTGACAGTGTTGGCCATAATCATAACTATTATAGGCTATTTTCAATTGAAGAAAAAGAAATGAGCAGCGCCCGAGGAGCTCAGTACTGTTATTTGAAATGCGTATTTTGTTTACTTCGATTTGGTATCAGTTTTATTCCCTTGAGTGTGTCCACGGCGCAGCCGTGCATGAAAAGTTAACGAGAATTGATGTTGCATGTTTCGCCGGACACAACAAAGCATAAATTTCTCAGTTACCAGTTGGCAGTAGCATGCAGCATGCGGCATGCAGCATACAGCATACAGCATGTACCATGTCGTTGCGGTTCGGACTCTGGCGATTGGTGGAGGCAACTGTAGCCAAGTGGTGCTCTGCACCAACAGCATCTCCAATGCATCCACCATGCTGGGCAACAGCGAACGCGACGTTGCATAAATTTTCAGCCAGCGAATTTCAATTTGCGTAACGCATTCCGAATGGCAAATGCGATTGCGATGCCAATGCCAATGCGAATGCGAATGCGAATGTGAATGTAAATGAGAATATGGCAATCTGACTGCCGAATTTTACTTTACTCTGTGCGTTATTTGTTTCTTTCTTTCTCCGCGGGGGGATGGCGAGGGCTTCACTTGACGCGATGGCCCGAAATGCAAACAGGCGCAGCTCCATTCTGGAGCCCAATCGAAGCAATCAGCGCCTAATCTAGCAGCCGCATGTGAAGTCACTGTTGTTGTTGCTATTACTCTGTTGTTGTTGTTGTTCTTGTTGTTGTTGTTGCATGCAAATCACCTCGTTGACTTGCGGTCACAGTGGGTGGCAGCCAAGCCTCAATCTGACGTCACATGTCGGCTCCATGTCTCGTCTGTTTACAGTTGATGAATTGCTATTTTTAGGCCAGCAAAGAAAAAGATTCAGCACCCAGTTGATTGAAGGCTAAAACAGGTGGATGGAGGAGTGTGTCTTCTGGAATGGATAGTTTGTATAATCCAAAGGTGGCGGATAAGGGTGCATGTCATTGTGTTGGTTTTTTAATGTGAATAGTAGAGCTTTGCATATGCGAAGTAGAGGAACGCTTCTTGAATACTACATATGTAACTTATATACCCTGTAGGTAGCAAGATAGTGTCTAAGTTATTAAAGGTCAAGATGTTATTTATGAATTTGTTAACTACCGTAGTACTCGCTGCCTTGGTACAACAAAACTATTGCTCATCAGCTTCTCTGCCAGACCGCATGAATAAGTATGCGAGTCCCTGATTCAATATAATAAATATATATTATGTATGGAATATTTATTAAATTAACATACATATACATATATTAAGGTCAAGGCGTTCAATTAAATCAAACCAATAGTCAGATCGGGTATTCTTTAGTCGAACACTGCCCATACCTATTTTATGTATTTAAACTACATATATTTTATTCTCTTTTTGCACAAAGTCTATATTGATAACCTTCATTCAGTCATTGAATCTATAGGACTAAAGTGATTTTTTGTTTATTCAATTCAATTAAATTTTGTTTGTATTCTAAATAAGGGTATTTCAAAATAATTAAAAAAAAAAAAAACCATTATACCCTGATTTCCCATTGAAAATGGGTTCAGGGTATAAAAAGGCAAGCTATAAATGCGCATATCCCATATAACACTTCGACCACTCATGGCTAGGGTATTTTCGAGTCAATCATTTGCCATTGTGATTCAATATAAATATTTCATGTATAATTCAAATCGAATCTCTGCCAATCTCTTATATTGTTTATAAAACAAACTAGTCGAGCTCTACTCAATAAATACTGAAATAATTCATATATAATTCAATTGCAAGCTTTGCAAATATCTTATATTCTCTGTGAAACAAAGCCAATATTGGCAGCATTCATTGATTCATTCATGCATTCGTTGATTCACTCACTCATTCGCTTATTTTGCCATCACGAATGCAATTAAATTGTTATTTAATATTTAACCTAACGGCATTTTCAATTATCCTGCACCTGTTTACACTGACAATCAAAATAAATACACAAATTCGCAACAAAACCGAAATCAAAATGGATTTGCGTAACGCGCCCGGCACAAAATTCATTTGAAAATATTTTCCAATTAAATAAAACATTTTTGCTTCTATCAGTTGAATGCCCTAGCCAGAGTCAGAGTCAGAGCCGGAGCCAGAGCCAGAGTCAGGCCAGGCATGCGCGACGTCGACGTCGACGTCAGCGTCGCTGCTGCCGTTTTCTATTATTAGCTGCCTGCACGGCGTCTGTCAGGGATTTGCCTCCGTCGAACGCTTATTGGCTCCACTTCCTGTGCTCCGGGGGAAACGGTTATTGAAATTGTTTCGAACACTTGACGCCTTCGAGGCGTGGCCGCTGGCAGAAATTGTATATATATATATATATATATATATATATATGTATATGTATGTGTATATATATTGTGTTTTTTTTATTGGCCGCTCGACTTTGTCACGTGTCAATAGAGAGAAGCTGCTGCAGGAGCAGCGCCAGCTGAAGGACACTGCGCGGCGGCTCATTTAAATTTTAATTTGTATTGCGCTTTCGCCCGCACTTTCCCACTTCCCGCTTTCCCGCTCTTCCGGGGGCATAAAGTTCTCTGGGCGATTGCAAAGTTTTGAAGGAATTCCCATTATATTTCAAAGCGTTTGCCAGTTGACTGTTGGTCTGGTCTCATGAATACATTTGATGACTATTGACTGAGCGGCTGTGAAACACTTTCGATTGTGGCCAAGGCACATCGAGAGATAGAGAGAGAGAGAGAGGGGAGAGAGGAGGAGTTAGCAAAGTTGTGTGAAAACTTGAAGCAATGAAATACTTTAAATCAGTTGACAGCGAAAATAGTTGAAATTGTTTCCGGCTTAAATTTATGCAATTTTCGTTAAAAGCAAATTTCGTTTAAGCCGCGTGTCAATCAATAAAAGTAATCGGCCCGCCTGCACAGATTTGATGGAGATAGCTAAAAATCGCCAGCTGGATTTATTTATGGTCTGACATTTTTTGAATGCCATACATGACTGACATACCCACATGCAAATAACTGATGCCACAGTAGCAAATAATAAAAAACATTTACGAAAAAAAAGCAAACCAAAAACAATCTTTAATCGATTTATGAATTGTTCAGCATGTCCAGCGCTCTGACTGCGATTGATGCGTACAACTGCAAACAATGAACCAATTTCATTAAAATCGCATAAATTCAAATAAATAACAAGGGACGAGCTGTTCGACTGATTGAAAGATCGGCCAGCGGGTAAGATTTAATAAAATCCAAAAAAAAAAAAAAAAAAAAAAGCAGAAACAGACAAAAACGTTTGGCACAAACATAAAAATCAATAAACAATAAAGTTGATTTATGCGTCAAAGTGTCAATTGGCAGCAGCAGCAGCAGCGGCGGCAGCGTCGGCAGCGGCAGCGGCGGCAGCGGCAGCAAGAGGAGCAGCAGCAGCGGCGGCAGCGACAACCGTGGCGTATGCGTAATTGCATTTGAACGGTCAGCGGCCTGCAGCGCGTTTAAGTGCTTCATTCAATATACGAATGATGCGCACAGCATATCCCACTGACAGCCACGCCCACGCCACAGCCTGTGCCGCCCCCTGCGTGCCACCATTTTGTTCGTTTTGTGCGAAATATTGCTGCCGTTCCATGGCTGATTGAAAAATATGCTTTTGATTTTATTGTCGTTGACCGGCAACTGTTGCAGTTGTAACAGTTGTTGTTGTTGTGATTGCTAGTGTTGTTGTTGTTGGTGCTCTTCAGAGCTTTGACGTTCAGCCGCCCCACAATTCATCTGTCAACCAAATCAATTTTGTGGCTTCAGCCATTTATCTTTGTTAGCGCTCGATTGACGCCGATCCAGCTGCCAGCCAGTTGCAGTTGCAGTTGCCAGTTGCAGCTAATGCGCGTTCCATTTATTGATTTGGAACAGCGGCTAATTGAGCGCTACATCGACGCATCTCACTTTATCATGATTGGCATTTAGTTGGCCTAAAGCAACAAACCGAAGTCAATCATGGAATCATGGAAAAAATATATATATATCAAACTTTCAAATAGAGATTTTTTTCTTTTTTTTCCAAATATATTAGAAATGTCTGACTTTCCATTTCAAAGTTTTAGCCACTCGACTAACCGTTACTCATAATATTTTTGAAAATATGAGAATGAGGAAGAGAAGGAATTTATTTCTCTGCAATAAAATGCATATTATTATTTATTAAATTATATATTTCACATTTAAAAGATATTATCAAGTTGTATACAGGGCTGTACATATCCGACGGAACCATCTGACAGCCATTCATGTACTTTATATTACTAAATTATGGAACCTGTTCACTGCTTTGAATTGTTTGTATGTAATTCAAATAATCGACGTAACCAAACCTACTTTCTATGCTTCTGAAAATATATACAATAATAATATATGATTAAAATAAATAATATATGTTTACCTAATTTTTGTTTGCTTCAAAACTCCTTTGAGGCGTTACACGAGTTTTTGATTTGTTTTAGCCAACACGTTAAAGCCTTAGTGCCTTTCCTAATAAAAATTAATCATAAAAAAATTAAATAATAAATAATAATAAATAAAATAAATATTGAAACTGATTATGAGATATGCTTTGACACGCAATGAGCTCACTTTAAAATTTCACTTGGTATGAAAACAGTTAAGTCCACTCAGTCTTCTCTTTACCTTTGTCAACGTGATGTGGCTCGCACAGCTTCCACTAATCCGGAGCCAATTGACACGTGTTTTTCCCATCGGAACGGAGCTGTTTCATAAAACAACACATGTCTCTGCTGGCTGCCGTATTAGTACACATTGTACCGTGTCTCATTGCCATTACGCAGCGAATTCTTTTCAAATCTGTTGAGCTAATATGACACAACGCTAATACGACTGCGATGTACCAGGCTATGCTGCTGGCATACACTATGCGGAGGACCTTGGACTTTGTGTGTATTCCTTTTAATCTGCACGACGACAGCATTAACTTTCCAGTTCCACACACACAGAGGCGCATATGTACATGACGACTGCACTGAGAGAAAATTGTGATTCGGTTTAAGATTATTATACATATTTTAGATGATTTAGGAGGTTTTAAGATTGCATGTTGAAATTAAACTCAAAATTATACAGCAAAAATTCGCAAAAAAATAAAAATTAAATATTATTTTGAATACTTTCAAAAAAAAAAAAAAAAAAAAAAAAAAAACAATTCTCAGAAAAAATTAATATTTATTATTTGTTTAGTATTTGGTATTAATATACATACATTTTATTATGTTCAATATATTTAAAAATAAAAACTTCTTAAAAAACATAAATTATATATTTATTTTTTTTTTAATTTTTTTTTATTATTTTTTAGCTTTTATTATATTTTAATATTATTTTATTATATTTTCAATATATAATTTTATTTGTATATATTTATGTATACAAATTAAATAATTTAGATATATTGTACTATATATTTTATTATTTTATTATATTTACACACATTTTATTTGCAGTGTATGAGCAGTAAAATGACGCTGCAGGCTGGCCCAGTGCCGCAGGGCTAATGCCAATTGACAGCAGCTTTAAGCCTCATACCAAATGTTGGCCATGTGTGCAGTTGGTGCTGCTTGGCGACATTTTATGAGCAGTTTTTGGTGACCAAATGCTCGGGCTCGGGCTTGGGCTCGGTCTCGACTCCTGCCGGACATGTCAGCGGGCATATTGGGCGCCAGCTACTTAGGCCAACTAACCAAAAGTATAGCGTGACACGGCACAAAATGCTAGCAGAGCATCGCAACTGACCTGCCCCGGTGCCCCATTGTGCCCCGTACTCCTGCCAGCTCGTCAGACATCTGTAAACAATTTGACTTTGTATGCCCGTCACACACACATACAAACACATACACATATGGGTAACGTTGCTGCTAACGCCTGGCTGTCAGGCTGCAAGGAGCAGCTACGTAATGCTCTAAAATGGACTTCCATGCTCATTTATTTTGCACTTGCTAAACTTTCTGACCAACACTGGCACCTCAATAAAACAATTTAAAAGTCATCGTCGTCAACATTTGGCCACCCCACCTAGCCCTCCGCCAGCCCTCCTGTTAGCCGTCAGTTTCCCCATTTATTTTGCTGCGCATTATCTCTGCTGCTGCTGCTGCTGCTGCTGCTTGGAAGACATGTAGCCTGGTCACAGTGGCCAGTGGCTAGTGGTTAGATCCTATCCCACCACATAAAACATTTTCCAGCACTTCCAGCAAACAAAATTGAACTTTAAGTGCAGTCGATGTTTAAGTTTTCTTCAAAACACAACAACATCGAGATTCGCTTTGCTGATTGCATTCAGCCTGCAAATTGGGCAATCAAAAAACTTTCAGCAGGTTAAATTGAAATGAGCTGATATGAGGCCAAAAAACTTTCAGCAGGCGCCTGTAGGAAGGATGACGTTCAGTCCTGACGCCGCACGAATTATGTGAAAAGTTTCGCAAGCTAAAATGAGGCGAGAGACAGGCAATTATAATCAATCAGAAAATAGTTCCTTATCAAATATTTTCATTTTATTACAGCTATTAGTGCGGGTTTAGTCAAGTGCTTTATTTTTATCCTCTTAGCTGTAGTCAACTTTGATTTACTTTATTGCTATTTAGAAATTGCATCAGTTTTAATTCAATTTATATTCTTTTTTGAATGAAGCAGATTTAGAGTAAAGTAAAAACAATTCTCTTTTGAATATCCTGCATAAACTTGCATAAATAATCTGTGCAATAATTTTATTTTATTTATTTATTTTATTTTATTTTTTTTTTATTATTCAAAATAAAAATATTTAAAAATATGTGAACTATTATTTTATATATTAACCCTAGACTAGCAACTTTTATTTTAATTTTATTTGATTTCTTTTTTGGTTTTGATGTTATAGATTTTTATAGAGCATATTCAATTGGCATCTCTTTTGCTCCTTCTTGACGGAGTTAAGAAACTCGCGGAATCAACTTCAAAAGAGACTGTTTTATACGGAGCTAAGAAGCTCGCAGAATTGACTTCAAATGAGAATAGTCGTCCGACGGTTTTTACGATTTTTGACTTTGATGTATATATTTATTTATTTATCTTTTTATTGAGCTTTTGACTGGACTCATTTGGTCTTGGAGCCGTAAATACTACAGCAATCGCCAGTATGGGTATGTCAAGACTAGGCTAGGCTCAAAATAGTTGTTAGCAGTCTCTACAGCTCTTTGACTCCTTCATGGACTAAAGCTTTAAGGATTTGAACAGGGCTACAATGCTAGAGAACATAAATTTAAATTATAGGTAGAGAGCTGGTTTTGTATGTATGGTGGATATTCTTATGGCTGCACTAAGAGTAAATTAAAACAAGTAAGAAAGCTCTAGTCGAGACTGCTCGACTAGGAGATACCCTGAACCCTCCAAGCTGATATTCTAATCATTCTGCACTTCTTTTATGCACACATACATACACATGCATCCACACGCACGCATAAGCCTGCGCTCTGCTAACTGCGCAGTAAGCAGCGACTGCGCTTGGGCTGCGCTGCAGTGTGGGCAATATTATGAGAATTTATTTGTTGAATAATTTCTTTTGTAGACGTACGATCTTAATGAGACTTTCAGAGCGTAATCATATGGTGAATATGTGTGTACATTCCAAAGCCCAAGTCTCTAGTACTTGAAATGCGTTTTTTTCAAATTGGGGGAGAAGGGGGCGTGGTATCCAAAATCTGTAAATTACAAAATCTTTGTATCGATTAACTTTATATACAACACAAATTTGAAGACTCTAGGTCTAAAAATGTTCAAATTAGGCTGAAAAAACAAAATCAATTTTTCGATTATTCTCGATAAAAAAGTTATCGGACAATTTATCGAAAAAATAAAACAAACTCGTACTGCGTATGGTACTCACGAGTATGCATGCCAAATTTCAGCTCTCTAGCTCTTATAACTTCTGAGATCGACGCACTCATACGGACGGACGGACGGACGGACGGACAGACGGACAGACGGACAGGGCTATATCGACTCAGCTGGTCGCGCTGATCAAGAATATATATACTTTGTGGGGTCTGCCACGCCTCCTTCTGCCCGTTACATACTTTTTCACAAAACCATTATACCCTGATTTCCCATTTTCAATGGGTTCAGGGTATAAACACTTACTATAAGAGAAATTTTGTACAAGAGTGACAAGCAACGCCGATGAAGAATCGTCGTTCACGAAGACAATCCGTACTCTCCCGTAACGCCTTGCTGAAGAGAGTTTCCGAATAACAATAATAATAATAATTTATTTATAAATTATAAATAATAAATTATTCAATTAATTATTTATTTAAATTACAATATTTGTGGCTAAAAATCAAGCAAAACTTTTTACTTAAAAACAGAGCTCCTACAAAAATATTTAAGTCAGTTTGATATAATTTTAAAATCTATAATTCATATTATTTTTATAGATTATGGGGACTATTTTTAATTATTTTTAACAATCTTTGATAATTAGTTTTTATTTATAATAATAGTTATTTAAAATAGTATTTGACTTTCATGAAAGCCCTTATTTCCTTTAAGTGCAACATAAAATAGGCATAAAGCCAATATGCTCCTGTCACTCTGTGAACGAGCATAGATACACCTAGTCTGTGCCAATTTATTAAGAATTCTGTTTCACAGCGAACACAACGAGCATCTCATGCAGCTGGGCTAAGTGCATTTTGGCAACAGACAAACTAGACATGTGAGTGTTTTTTTGTTTGTTTTCTCCGTCAACAAAAAACACGAAATGAACTCAAAGAAAAACACATGTGAAGCAGCTGACTATCTGTCATATTTTCATTTCGACTTTGCTCTTTAAATGAAAATCTGCATCTGAAATTGAAATTATGATTCAGTTTGAAAGCTTCAATGTGAGGAGAGTTCCTCTCTCTGTGTGCCATCTCTAAGCCATGTGGATGCTGGAAATGCATTAAAATTAATTATTTGCAACACTCACAGTAATTTGCATTCGGTTGGGTAGCAGCGCGCTGGCCAGGCAGCCGGAGGGAGGTATGGGCCACGCCTCTCGCTAATTTTTTGGCACATGCAACATCATCACATGAGTGCTTATGTATGAGTTTTTTATCTAAGGGATTGACTGTCTGTCGAGGCGCCCACTTCAAAGTTAATTATGTTGACATAGTCAGTTCCAGTTATTTCTTTCTTTCGCAGACCACTCTTCATTTCTCTTTCCCTTTTTTCTCTTTTTGTGGCCCACCGACCACGCCCTTGCCACAGCCGCCCCTCTTCCCACACACACACACACACACACAGAGCATGCATTAAGAATTCATGCCACACCCGGCGCTGCAAAGACGCCAACGGGCAGCAAGCGGCGGCAGCAGCCGATGGGTGGCAAAGCCGTCCAACCGGCCGGCTGCCAAGTTACTCAAATTAATTAAGTTTCGCCTTTGCCAACATTGCGCATACGCCCCGTGCAGCGCCTCCTTTTGCAGTCCTGCTGTGCCCGCTTTCGGCTCCCCGGGGGCTTGGAGAGGGGGTGGGCGCAACCTTTCAATTTTTTAAGTGACATTTGCCAGACATCGCCCGGTGTTTAATATTTTCTAACCGCAACGACATCCACAGCCACGCCCTCCCCACCACACACGCCCTACAGTATCTCCCTCCCTCAGAGTCTCTATATATGTATATTTAAAATTTAAAATTAATTGCTTTAGCGCAGTTTTAATAATTCACCAACTATTGATGGTGAACTGAAGCCACAAAGGAAAAACGCGCTATAGCTAAGTAGTTGTGTTGGCTTGGGGGATGCCACGTTGAATTATCTGGCACAAAAGATCCTTTGGACGTGGTATCCCAGAGTCAACCAGCATCTTTATAGAAGTGTGTTTTAACCACTTAAAATACTTAAAATGAAAATGAAAGCTGTATTTGGCCTTCTTATTTTATAGAGTAAACTCATCTAGAGTGCACGACTTGTAGTTACCCTACAATTCGAGTTCAGACCAAGACAAAGCATTAATAGTTTAATATAAAATAGCAAGATTTATTTTTGCATTACTTATCATAATTATTATTACTATTTTTTTGCTCATTTGCTCATTTCCACTGTTAACTAACCACGAGGTACCTTCCACATCCATATGTACATCTGTATATTGAAATAAGTAACGATTGCTAAGAGCAAAGAAGTTTCTTATAATTGCATTTTTCGAACCAAGTCAAAGAGAGATTAAGCTCTCACTCTCTTTCTGTCTCTCTCTAAAGTCTTAATGAACAGGGCCAATGGCAAAATTAACATGGCGTTTTTATACTCATTCACGAAAGTGAATCAGTATATTGGTTTTGTGCAATGTCCGTCTTGCTGTCCGTCCGTCTGTCCGTCTGTCCGTCCGTCCGTCTGTCCGTCTGTCCGTCTGTCCGTCTGTCCGTATGAACGCAATCTATTTCGGCGCTATTGAAGCTAGAGACTTGAAATTTGGAACACATACTCGTGTATATCTCCGATTTATAAAGTGTTAAAATTTTCCCGATCCGCCCACTAGGGGCGTGGCAAATCGGAAAATGCATTTTCCCATATACCAGAAATCATGTTTGTTGAAGAGCTAGAAAGCTGAAACTTGGTATGTAGGTCCGCGTTGACCACCCAAGATCACGAGCTATGGCGGATATATCTACGCCCATTGGGGGCGTGGCAAATCGGATAAAACTATATCTCCTAAAGTTGTAAACCTAGAATGCTGAAATTTTGCACGTCAGCTAATGGTATGATTCTATAAAGTCTGAAGATAAATTATAAGTCTACGCCCGTTGGGGGCGTGGCAAATCGGACCTGAAGATATAGTGATTTTTAAAATTCTCCTATATTTTGGACACTATTGATGGCAGAGACCTCAAATTTTGTATATATACTCGGAC
This sequence comes from Drosophila arizonae, assembly GCF_054131065.1. Classification (NCBI taxonomy): domain Eukaryota; kingdom Metazoa; phylum Arthropoda; class Insecta; order Diptera; family Drosophilidae; genus Drosophila; species Drosophila arizonae. The sequence goes on along the minus strand of NC_142925.1, from coordinate 22,426,780 downwards.
TGATCACCCAAGACCAAAAAGTTTTGTCGGATATATGTCCGCCCACAGGGGGCGTGGCAAACCGCAAAAGTTTATATCTCCTAAAGTATAATAGCTAGAAGCTTCAAATTTGGATAGTTGAGTTACTGGTAGCCTCCTCTATCGATTCCCCAAAAATAATTTTTACGCCTCTTTAGGGGCGTGGCATATAGAAAAATACCCTGTAATTTTCACATTTTTTTAGGGTAAGCATTCAAACTTTGCAGTTAGGGTAACGTTATCTCTTTCTAAAAACTGACCAAAAATGAGGTGTCTACGCCCAGTTGGGGCGTGGCAAATCGGAAAAACCTGTATATTCTACAGTATTAAAACGAAACTTAACTACTAAATTGTTGATGGGATGTGAATGAGTATTCCGCAGTCGGTAACGCCCGACTGCAACGTTCTTACTTGTTTTCAATTAGCGCTCTCACTGAAACAATTTACGCAGCAAATTCAGCACGTTGCATTGCTTATTCCACTTTTAAAAGTGCTAATTTAACGTGTGATTTAGATTGAATGCAGCAATAAGTGTAAAATTTGTTCAGGTTTGAAGTCAATGTGTTAGTGTGCATGCTATTTGTTTGATTTGGCGGAGCACTAGCACTTCGCTAATTGATGTAGTACAAAATTCACTCTAAATAAAGAGAATGGAAGAGAAGAATACAGTTACAAAGTAATTTTGCTTATGTGTGCGTTATATTGTTGCTGCAGCGCATTACGTTTTCCCATCTCTTTATGCTAAGCATGTTAAAATCTTTGCGCTGGCGTACATAACTACGTAATGACATACATACACACATATGTCAAAATGCAAAGAGAGTGAGAGCAGCTGGGAATAAGAGATCCTTAATAGATTTCTATTTCTTGATTTCTATTGTGTTCTCTTTCTATTTTGAAGAAAATAAATTAAAGAGAAAGCCTTAACTCAGTGATTCCACAAGAGTAAATTGACGGCAAATACTATTGATTAGAAAATTCGTGATTTCTATTAAATACAACCACATTTAATGCATTTAAGACACTAGTGTAGCATTCACGAATTGTAAAAATGAAAGCGAGTAAGACTAAAACGTGCCAGATCTATGAGTGTTTGTTCTGTGCATATGTGTGTGTGTTCATATATTCTATATTAAGAAAACATAATTTTACATAGTATGTTAATGGTGCATGTGAGATTTCACATATCTGAAGATATTTGCTCACGCGTACATACATACATTCAAAAATGAGTGAGAGCAAAACCAAATAGAATTCTTGCTTGTGGAACATATGTATATGCTTGTGGAACGTCGACACAGATTCTAATGTGTGGAAAGTATTTACTAATTACCAAGTGAGTGAGCGGGATAGCAATCGTGTAAAACTTAAAGATAAATTTAGGTTTAATGTTAATTCGCACATGCGACCCGGCTTGTCAGTATTCCTGCCAGGCTATGACCAATATTATGCTGCTCACCCCAGTGGAACAGCGAAAAGCGGATCTGCTCTATTCATTCGATCGAGCATTTCTCATGTGGAGAATGAATCTATCTCAAGACTAAATATACAAGCTGCCAGCGTGAGCATATTGACACATGGTGGATTCATTAAGATCTCTGCAATATACCTGCCTCCCAACCAATCTTGGACAAAAGATGACTTTGAGCAACTAATTCTTAGCTTGGGCAACAGATTCATAGTTGGTGGTGATTTCAACGCAAAGCATCCCTGGTGGGGTAACAGCAGGTCATGTTCTCGAGGGAAGCACTTGCAAGATGCCATTGCCAATAGTACGTGCGAAATCCTAGCCACTGGTGAGCCAACCTTCTTTTCGTACAACACCCGACTCACACCATCTGCACTGGACTTCTTTATTAGCAATGGAATCGAGAGAAGTAAGCTAACAGTTGAAAGTAGGTACGAACTCTCTTCGGATCATTTGCCTATCATAGCAACAGTGCATGCTGCACACCAAAACAAATCTAAGAGGCAACATATTCTCCCTAGAGGTTCATGTGTAGAGGTTTTTCAAACTGAACTGGCTAGCAGAACCAATCTCTACATGGAAATAAACAGCCCGGATGATATCGAAGATGCAATTTCAATCTTCATGAGAAACGTTTCTTTAGCTGCATCTTCTGCCACTCCAGTAACCCAATGCCCACAAATTCCACATCGAAGAGAAATCCTCCCCCCATATGCTGACGCGCTCATAAGACTTAAAAGAAGGGTAAGAAGAGAGTATTCAAGAACCGGGTATACTCGAGTCCATCAGATCTACACAAGGCTATCGAACCGGCTTCAAAAGGTCCTTGCAAGAGTCAAGCAGAAGAAAATTGATAGAATACTAGAAAGTGCGGGCCCTGACACTTCCTTCAATTACACACTCTGGAGGCTTACAAGTCGGTTTAAAAGAGTCGCCATACCGAAAATGCCAATAAAAAACCCATCGGGTGGCTGGTGTTATTCCAGTCAGCAGAAGGCCGAAATCTTTGCAGACAGCTTAGAGGAAAGATTTAGGCCATTTAATCTTACTTCTGACAGCACAAGAAGAGATGTTGAGCTAAGTTTGGAGACGCCCTTTCAGATGTCACTACCTACAGTTCCAGTCACACTCCAAGAGATTGTGCAGCAAATTAATAAGCTGAAAATCAAAAAATCGCCTGGAGAGGACTTGGTGGACAACAGAACTTTAAAACTGCTACCCAAAAAAGCGCTACTGTTTATCGTCCTAATCCTCAACAGTATGCTTAGATTGAGACACTTCCCAATCTGCTGGAAGATGGCGTTGATTACGATGGTACCCAAACCTGGAAAAGACCACACAGAAGTTGAAGGATTTCGCCCAATTAGCCTACTTTCCGCGCTAGGGAAGATGGCAGAGAGGGTAATCCTTGATCGTATCTTACAGCTCGAACTTGTAAAGCAGAAAATACCGAATTGGCAGTTCGGATTTAGACAAGGACACGGAACGCCGGAACAACTTCATCGTGTAGTCAACTTCTGCCTCGATGCTATGGAGCAAAAAATGTATGCGACTGCTGTTTTTATGGACATCCGACAAGCCTTTGACAGGGTGTGGCACGATGGTCTCCGGTTTAAACTGAAGAGCATCCTACCACCGCAGCTATTCCAGCTTGTTACAAGCTTCCTCACTGATAGATGCTTCAGAGTTGTTGTGAATGGAGAAAAGTCCTCGAAACGATCAGTTTGCGCAGCTGTCCCACAGGGTAGCGTGCTTGGACCTACGCTGTACAATCTGTACACAGCTGATATGCCGACCACAAATGTAGTCACAAATGTAGATGAGGAACATGTCCTGATAGCAACCTACGCAGATGACACTGCAGTCTTGACCAGGAGTCCTAGCATAAACATAGCCACGGAGTCCTTGCAGCAGTACGTAAATAGCTTTGAAGGATGGGCTAGAAAATGGAATATAGGCATCAACACCAGCAAGTGCGTAAACGTCACGTTTACGACAAGAACCCTGTCTTGTAGTGGCATTACTATGCTGGGTTCCACAATCCCACAAAAAAGCTCATATAAGTATCTTGGAGTTTTACTAGATAGGAAACTAAACTTTAGGGCCCATACTACCATGGTACGGCAGTCAGTAATGGCGAAAGCCAGAAAGATGACGTGGCTTCTTGCTCCAAAAAACAAGCTATCACTATATAGTAAAACTTCGATATACAAGAGCATTCTAAGCCCAATCTGGAGATACGCCCTTGAAATATACGGCATTGCGTCTAAAGCAAACTTAAACAAAATTAGAGTGGCCCAAGCAAAGGTTCTGAGGCGAATATGCGATGCTCCATGGTATATGAGAACTCGAGACATCGAAAAGGATCTAAAGGTCCCAAAGGTGGGAGATGTCCTACAATTATGTTCGGCAAGATATTTTAAACGTCTTGGCAGCCATACAAATTTATTAGCCAGACGGCTAACTGCCAAGCCGAGGAAGAGACGCCTCAAAAAGTGCCACCCAACAGATCTTCCCAAGAGGATAATCCGATAAAATATAAATAAATATAAAAATAGAATATTAGAATAAACAAAAATAAATTAGCATAATAATAATAGTAATAATATTAACATATGTACATATATATAATCTAAGTCTATATCTTATATCTTTCTTTGTTATTATTTTTTTTTTTAATGTAAAACTAGATTAAGTTGCCACTATGGTAGCAGAAAGCTTGTTAATAAAATATAAACATTTTTACAAAAAAAAAAAAACAAGTAAGAAAGCTCTAGTCGAGACTACTCGACTACGAGATCCCCTGAACCCTTGGAGTAATAGCTATTTCAATAATTTTCCGAGTCTTTCAGCTTACACAAGAAACACGCACACACACACACACACACACACACACACACGCACGCACGCACGCACGCACAGGCATACATACACACACACACACACACACACACACACACACACACACACACATACATAAACAATTACATACATATACACACACAAGCATCAACACGCATGGGCTGCAGTGTGCGCTTACTATGAGAACTTAATTGTTTTATAACTTTTTTTATGGACGTACGATCTTCATGAAACTTTCAGATTATGATTATAACATGGATATGCATGTAATTGCCAAAGCACAAGTCTCTAGTATTTGAAATACGCTTTTTACAAAAGTGAGGGTGAGGGGGTGAATTTAACAGTGGGGGGTAAATTTTAACAAAAACCGAAATTGTATAAATTGCATGTAAGCATACATTAAAAATTTGGAGACTCTAGCAATAAAGGTGTAGAAGATATAATTTTATAACTGGGTTTCGATAAGGTTTTTTATCGATAAAAAAAGATCGGGATGAGTTATCGATTTTTAATGATAAACTTGATATGCGCGCTGTAATTACGGACATTTAAAAAAAAAGTTGAAGTCTCTAGCTCGTATATCTTCTGAAATCGACGCGTTCATACATACGGACAGACGGACAGACGGACAGACGGACAGACGGACGGACGGACAGACGGACAGACAGACGGACAGGGCCAAATCAACTCAGCTCGTCGCGCTGATCAAGAATATATATACTTTGTGGGGTCTGCCACGCCTCCTTCTGCCTGTTACATACATTTCAACAAAACCATTATACCCTGATATCCCATTGAAAATGGGTTCAGTGTATAAAAAAAAAAAAAAAAAAATGTTAATTCGTTGTTGCAGACTTTTCGAGTAGGGAAAGCAAATACGGAAATAAAAGTTTTAAAGTTTTTTTTTTCAAATTTTACTTTAATTACAGTTTGCACTTATTGGAAAATAATCAAACATGAAATTTGTCTTTACTTCTTCTTTCTGTTTTTCTCCATATATGATAATGGTATAATGGGCGAATACAATATTTATGCAAAAGTAACCGAATACTTACGTATATTGTACGTACATGCATAAATATTTACGTAAATTAACCGCCATTGCGACAACGGTGAGTCAGTTAATTGGCGTGGTGTCCAATTGGACATCCAATTGGAGACAGGCACCAACAATGGCCGGCAGACCAAAATGTGTAAACACGCGTATGATGATGGCGGCAATTATACGGTCAGTACGAGATGCTGGCCGGGTGGCGGGTGGCGGGTGGCTGGCGTCGGCAGCTGCACGTGCGACTGCTGCAGTTGTAAATTCAATTTGGCTATATGCGAAATTAGCAACAATTTTCTGCAAATAAATAAGAGGCTGCCGCAGCTGCTATAGTCACAGTGGGCACAAGACAGAATAGGGCATATGTAGTAAGGCAACGACTAACGAATACCCTGTGAAATACTAGTTGAAATTGCAGATAACTCATGAATATCCCGTCGGCAAGCATTATGAATATATATGATTGCTTGTTACCAAAATGACATTTTATTGAGCTTTGCTAATCATTCGTGGATAATCCCTTGATATACCCTCTCTGCAAGCTATTTAGTGCAGGTATTGGGTAGCAGAGCAACAACAAAAGCAAACAAACCGAGAAGCACACCAAATAATTGAGTAGCTCTGTGAGGGTGTGTGTTTGTGTGTGTGTGTTAGGGCAGCTGAGCATGCGTCTGTGTGTGTGTGAGTGGAGCATGTTTGTAGAGGCCAGTTTGTGGTGCTGCTGTTGCGGCTCTGGCTCTGTGGTCCATTCCCTTCTGGACTCTGGGAGGGGGGGAGGAGCGGCCTGTTGTAATTTCAGCATTTGTTAACGTATTTGTTTGCATGTTGCACATTGTGAGCCGCCTACTCATAGTATTGTTGGCCATTGTTGCAAATGACGTGGCCACCAGCAGCACCAGCGCCGCTATGGTTTGACACGCATGCCACACTCTGTTGCACCACCGACACCGACGCCGACCGCCCCCACCCACTGCTGCTGGCTTGGGGCTAAACGGGGTGGCGCATGGCCCGCGTTTGGGTACGTGCCTCGTTGGCCATTCGACGCGTTTAAAAAACAATCAATTTTAATTTCAATTTAAATTAGTTGTTGCTGCCGCTTTTTCTGACCCACCCACCTCAGCCTGCCCAGCCCCCGCTGCAACTTGTTCTATACTTGCAGCCGCAGCCAACTTAACGTCGTTGCATTGACCATAAAATTATTTTTGCTCATTTGTGTTGGCCAGTTGCTCTTTGTTGGCCATTGTTCTGCTGCCAATTGTTGTTTGTGTTGACTGTTTGTTGCTGTTGCTCTTGTTGTTTTTGTTGTTGTTGTTGTTGTTGCAGTTTTCAGTGAATGCAATTTCGCTCGCTGGTAATTTGGTTTTATTGTTGCTGTTTTTGCGTTTAATTGCATTTAATGCTAAACTCCGGCAATTGTTGCAAAAATCGCAATAAATTTTACTTAAAAATATTCCATGCATTTCAAATGCAATTCACACCAATTTCTGACCTCTCGCAAATCGCGCTCACCTCACGCGCTCATTTCATTTCGCAATTATTTTTGCTCATTTTGTCACACGCCCAAAAAAAGAAAAGAAGCAAATTAAAATTTCAGCAAATTTTCCACATAATACATAATATTACCATAAAAATTTCATTGTTTTCGACAATTGACAAATGCTAAAGTTTTTCCTTTTATTTCATTTGGGATTTAATGCGAATTAAAAATCCATTTTAGTTTAGGTTTTGATGGCATTTTAAATCGCATTCAACAATTTGAGAAAAAATATATCGCAGCCACTAAATATCATAATATGAAATATGTAATGCTTTTTGTTAAAACTAATGGGTAAAAAAAAAAAAAAAACAATTATAGAAAATAACAATTGTAAAATATGTTATAAATATTTAATTACAATTTTTAATTAGAAACTAAATAAAAAGAAAATAGTTTTAGAAATATAGCTATTGTTCTTCTTTATGCATATGAAACAAGAGTGACAAATTGTTTATATTTTTTTCATTTATAAAATATAATGTTAGGAATCATAAAGGAAATAGTTCCTCTTCTTTATATATAGAATCCACAATGTATACTGCACAAATTATATTATAGACGACTCATAAAAGTGAATGTTATATATGTATATCTTATTTATCTACTACTTATATTTGTATACTTTGATATACTCACATATACATACAAAACATCTATAGCTTATATTTAAATGCGATTTATATTTTATTCTGTATATTCCTTGACTTTTATCGCATTGCAGCATCATACAATACATCATATTGAGAGTGCCAGAAGCCAGTTAACCTTTGACGTTCTGCTCATCTCCTCACCTGATACCCGCATCACAGATTCTCCAGTTGGCTGCCAGCTAATAGGTTCCGCATGCATAATACATATAATTTAGTTTTTGCGGTCCAAAGCAAAATAACTAAAACTGATTTGTACTTTTGCAAATTGGGATTAAGTGTGCCGGTTGCGTTAACGCATTGCCCGTGGGGCTTAAACCCAACCTAAATCAATCAAGCGAACATGCGAGGCGGCCTGGCAAGCAGTGGGGCCAAGGATACGGCCAGGACGCAAGCACGCAAATCAGTCGCAGCCGCAGACCGGCACAAGGGATTACAGATACAAACATGTGCATACGGGTGTATGCGTGTGTGTGAATGTGTGTGTGTGTATTCGTATTCGTTTGTTTGCCCGCTAGCACAATTCTACTTAACAGCAATTTAACGTAATTTACGTCTTAACCAGGAATTCAACATATGCGTTTTAACAAGCTCCAGATACACCCGGCCGCATCCCTCCCCATCGCATCCAATGGGTGGCTGCCACAGAACATATGTTCCTTTAAGCAGTACCAAAGAACTTTTGGTCTCCAGCGCTGGCCGGATAAGTTATTGGGTGTGTGTTGAGCACACTGCTTGCACAGTCAATAGGAGCATATTAGTTTTACTGTGACCTGAGAAAAAGTAAAATGTATCTGTTGAGCGAAGATTGGATTGAGTTACGTTACGGTGTGAGACATACATAAGTACAATCAGAGATTCAAGTCTGGATCTGGATAGATCAATGTAGACTACCTCAATGTTCCTTTGGCTGAGAGGAAACTACCGTTAAGCAATTTGCAGCTCGTATATGGAATCTGAATCATTTCAGCTCAGACTGGAAAACAAGCTCTTTAGCTAACAACAAACTATAGGAATACAATCCGAGAGTCGAGTCTGGATCTTGCAGCTACCTTAAACCGTAGACTACTGAGGAGTCTAACTAACTGTAAATTTACGAATTATAGCTTATAACCGTATGCAAAAAGACGGAAAGATAATGAAAAAATTATTTATCAGTTTAATTAATTATTTTATTATTGAATTATATAAATATTTAATAAATTTATTTTGTAATTATGTAACTATTCAATTATTTAATTATTTAAAATTTTAAATTATTTAAGTATATTATTTTCTTATTATTTGGTTAATTAACTATTTAATTCGTTAATTCTTTAACTGTTGAATTTTTTATTTAATTATTGAAACATTGAAGTATTTAATATTTAACACAAAAAGTTTCCTTTATTGAATACAGTCTATTGCTAAATTTATTTCCCTTTTCAGTTTAATTTTTTCTTTTATTTATTGTTTATTTATTTATTTTTCTTATTTTCTTTTTACAGATATATTTTAGGTACATTACTATAATGATAAGTTGGAATAGAGACAAGTGTTATTTGAGTAGAGTGATGAAAGAGAGATAGACTTGCCGTTGAGCTTTCTCGTAAGAATTTGAAATGAAATGAATGAATGAGTCGGCTGAGCACAAATTCATGAATAAACTAAATATATTCTTTTTAAAAGTGAGACAGAGTATCGCAGAGTCGAATCCGCCTGCTTGTTGTTTAGATGTTGTGTGTGCAGGGCCCACGCTAAGGACAGCCCCAACACCAACTCGATACAGCAACAACATTTGCGTATCTGCGGTTGCGTGGTCTTAACTTGTAACCGGAATCAAAGCATTTAATGGCGCTTTTAATCTTGTTAATCGGCCTTTTGCCTGGTTAGCGGAGATTTCAGATAGTTTTCGACCGCTGCTGCCACTGCCGCTGCCGCTGCTGCCGTCTCCTGCAGATGTTGCTGTATGTTATGTATCGATGGGCGTAACAGAGGCGTGTCCAATGATATGGCCATGTTGAATGCAAATACTGTTGGGCTATATAGAATAATACAAGCAGACAGATAAACTTATATATCTACATATAAATTACAAAATGCTCTGCAGATAAACGGTAGCAGAATGTATAATTAAATACAGAATGTATAAAAATAAATAAATAATTGTTGCATACTTTTAAGTAAATTTGTTAACTGCTCAAATACATATTGATATATAAAATATCAGTACTAAAGTAATATATAGACTATAGCATATATTAAATATTCATACATCTTCTTTAAATGTCTGACAGTGTATTTAATCTTCGGTAATCCGCAGATAAGTCGCCCCGCCCCCACTGGTAACTGGGCTTAATGTTATGTCGCATTTGCTATGAAATTCTTTTATCCGCTCGGCGACTTGGACGCTGCCCCCTGCCTCGGTCCTTGAAGGACAATTTTGACATGCTCTGGCAGCCTTTCGAGTGTACACGACACGGTACGAATGAATATTATTTCTTTATGCAAATTTTGCTTCAAATGCTGCCACTTGTTGTTGTTGTTCCTTTTGTTGTTGCTGCCGCTGCCGCTGCTGCTGTGACTGGCTGTCAAGTGGGACTTGCCCCGTTCACCCCCTCCAAACGCCCCCGCCTCTGTTCAAGTGATTCAGCTTCAGCTCGCCATTTGCGTGATATTTTGTTGAGCAAGACAAATGATTTCCATTTAATTTATTTTCGCTGCTTATTCTAAGACTGTAAGTGGCTGGCGAAAGGATTTAGCTGAATAAATTATAGGTTAGGAATTGTTATATCTTTGTCGGGCTGAAACTGCTAAGAAAATTGCCACTGCGGGCGCCCCACTGACAAATGTTGAACCAGAATTTCAGTAGCTGCAAAATGGGCGATATGGCTGAATGGAATTTATAGTTATTTTATGCTCGGTCTCAAGGCGAACTGAGAAAATTTTTCAATTCTATCTAAATGTGAGAAGTGAGAGAGAAACTAAGCTAAAATTAAATACAATTTTATAAAAAAGTTGAGGTTCTGTCCTTTTTACTATGTAATTGTATTTAAGTTCTTCAAGCTTAAACAAAGCGATAAGGAATAGGTCTGAAAATACGTTTATATAATTGTCGCTATTAGCAATTATAAATTGTTAGCACCATGAATAAACGTGACTGAAGTGTGGCTTTAAGGAATGAACTACAATTCATTAGGAAATTTATTTTAAAGGCTTTTATTTCTATCAATGTAATCAATCTTACTTAGTTGCTAAATTATTAAGTTAATTATATTAGCTAAAAAATAGATAATGAGCTAAATTTAAACGAAATGTATAGAATGGTCCAATAAAGTTGACAAGGTAAAGAGCAATATGGCTATAAATCCATGAGAATAATTATTGCTATTAAAAATATGAATTGTAAACGTGGCTAAAATGAGATCCTGAGAAATCATCAGCAATTAATTTAAAAATTCATTTTCATACTCATTCATGACAGTGAAATGGGTATATTGGTTTTATGCAATGTTCCTCTTGCTGTCCGTTCGTCGGTTTGTATGATGAAACTACAGAATTGAATTGTGAAGTATATTCTTGTGTATATGTACCTTCGATTTAGAATGTGTCAGGAATTTCCCGATCCGACAACAGGGCCATGGCCAACTGGAAAGTGCACTTTCCGGTATGCCACAAATATTTGAAGGTAAATAGCCCTAAGAGATTTGACGGATGAACCTTCACTCGTTGGGGGCGTGGTATAGCGAATAAAATTTTATCTTCAAGAGTTTATCTTCAAAGTTTTGGAAAGCCCCAAATGCAGTATTTGGACGTTTGACTGAGTATTCCACAGTCGGTAACGCCCGACTGCAACGTTCAAACTAGCTCATCGATGAAAATTTAGATTTTAGAATTTTTTTCATTCTGATTAAGTAACTATATCACTAACTACTTACTATCTTCTAGCTAACTATTTACTAACTAATTAAATAGGATTTTCAAATTTTATACAGTGCTCACAAGTTCAAACTTCAGCTTTTTTATGTGAATATAAGGTATAATATGGTAAATTAATAAATAATTTTGAAATGATCAGTATAAATTTTTAATTCCGTTTGCATATTAAAAACTTGAGTATTATGTAAATGCTTAAGAATTTATGAGTGCGTCCCAGCGGCTTTATTTTAAACTATTACCAAAAATCTGAATCTGCTCCATGTGCCACGCGCTGTTACAATTAACCCAAACACAACTCTGATAGCTCATAATGAGCTTGCATGCGATTAATTTTCCACATGAGCGGCTGATTTTCAGAGGCGGCGCAAAGCATCGCCAGCAAGTTAGTTCATAAATCATATGCATTGTCATTGCCAGCTTGCTGCCGACTTTGCCAGCTAATCTTGACTGAGAATTAGGAGGTGGCAATCGCGCAGTCGCCTACTTAATATTTCCGCCTCGCCCGCTCCACACTCGCACCACACTCGCACCACTCGCTGCTCGTATCGCCGACTCACGTCAGATGTCACTAATCTAAATTTATGCAAATTGCCAACTGTCTGACTGGCTCACATGCTCCATGCAGCATGCAGCATGCAGCATCCGCCAGCCGCCCTGCTGTATGCCACTGGCAGCCATCCACGTCCACATCCACATTCACATCCACATTCACGTTCGCGTTCACATGTACAACCACTTCCCAGATGCAGATGCATTTCGAGATGGAGGCGACTTTGCAACAGTTGTAAAAATTGCAGCTAAATTCAAATTTGACATGCGGCAGGCGGAGTCGCAGTTGGAGCCGCAGTTGGAGTCAGAGTCGCGACTCGCGAGTTTCTGTCTCTTTTCTTTTGCATACTCTATAATCAATAAAGCTGTGCTGTTGGATTGTCTACATAATTATGAGGGATAACTAAATGCACAAAATATTTCATACTGAAATTAAATATTAATGTTTATATTATTATTATTTTATTTAGTTTATATTTCCTTCATATAGATTTTTGTTTTGAGGCAGCGTATATGGCAGTCGCATATATCTGTCACTCTCATTGCTTTTTTCTCTCTTGTTCTATTTTGGCTTCTATACTAGTAGCTTTCAGCTCCCATTCATTTTGGATGCAGTGCTCGTGTTGGAGTTGCCAGTTGGTTGCCTTGGCAAGGCAAGCTCTTATTAAATTAAAACGAAGGCGTTTAAGTGCTCTCCCAGCTCGTAGCTCGCAGCTCTTAGCTCGCAGCTCAATCTGATATGCAAAACATTTTTGAAATAACTCAGCCGTAAATAGTGTGGCAGCTCAGCGCAGCTCAGAACTCTCGCAGACTAGGCAAAATTAATTGAAAAACTTACACGCACCGCTGGCCAAGAGGCTCTGGCTTCGCAGTTGATTAGTTGGCCAATTGCCAAATCTTAAAAAATAGAAGAAGAAGAGAGCTGCTGTGCAGTGTGGGTCCAGCTGCTCTCAAGTATGCCATTTGGCTACGACTGGCAGCGACTCGCTGCCTGAGGCTGCCTTTCAGTTTCATTATTGCGCCTGGCACGCGATGCTCGCTAAGCCGGCCCCACCCGTTCGCAAGTCGGCACCTTTGGCAATCGCCAGCAGCCCCCCTTCCCCCTTCTGGCGAGAAGCGACAAAGTGTGAAATGTTACACCGCATATGCCACACACACACTCGTTTACTGCCAATGGACCAGCAATAACAGCTGAATGCACAGTCTCCGGCCAGCTGGCAGGATTACAGCATAGTCCGTCGTAAGCTCTCCAATCAAAAGTCTGTCATCCATTCTTTAGAGTCAGTAGCTTGCCTGGTCTTTGTTGTAGCTGACGATCTATGACAGCGAATTTTAGAATTTGACAATTGATAGATCCATTGTTCTTCGAGTCTCGACACATCTGACCAGCTGCTCAAATGTCTTATTACACCTAGCACTCATTCGTGTCCGACATGTTTGATGATTTCGACAAATCTGATGTGGGGCGTCGAACTGCAACTGATATATTATCAGTTTTGTTTAGACAATAGTCTTTGATAGTGTCAACCCAAACACGTTGGCCAACGACAGCTGCAAGCCATTATTTATTAGCTCAAACATATCAGACTGTGCCCAATTTCGTAATGGATGTCAATGGAAAACTCTTAAGAATTAAACAACTTAAATTAATATATTTAGAGTAAGAGTTTTTTATAAAAGTTTAAATTATATATTGAATAAAGTTATATTTATATAAAATTAAGTTATATATTGTATATTGTACATTGTATATAATATATATATTGAATAAAATTATATTTATGCAAAACAATATTTCAATTAAATTGTATTTACTAAATTAAAATAAATTCCTGATTGATTAAATACAATTCTCAAATTCCTAAGCCATAAAATTATAAATAAAGTTCGTTGATTAAAATCTCGTTGCCATCGCGCTGCATGTCGAATATGGCTTAGTGCCCCAGTTTTGGGGGCAAGTCTCAGAGCTCCCTCAGTCTCAGTCGAACGTTTGCTTTTTTGTTATCCCGTAAATTGAAATTATGCACTGCTGCTGTTTGCGTTGCTGCTGGGCCACAGTAGCTACCAGAAAACAATTCCCCGGCCAATAAGTGAGCATTTTATTCGTATGAAATGAGCAGTGGCAGTGAGCAGCAGTGGCAGTCGGCAAAAAGTATCTGCAAGATACACGAACCGAAGCGCTGGGGAAGCGTGCAAATATTTTAACTAAACGCCGAGCGAGTTACTTTTATCTCCAGCTGCAAATAGGAATGGGTATTTGTGAGTGTGTCTGCGCGTGTGTGTGTCTGTGTCTGTGTACCTGTGTGTGTATGTGAGGCGCCGAAACACACAGCCAACATGCCACGCCTCCATCAGCAGCACAGCCGCTGTTGTTCAGTCAACATAATTTTACTACTTTTATGGGCAAAGTAATGCCCGACAGTGCCCTGGCAAGACTTCATCGTGTAGATCCTGCCGTGTTGGCCCACCGCCCTTCCATCCTACCCTCCTACCCGCCCTCAATTCTTGGGCCGCTCAGTTCCAGCCACGTGCACGTTTAAATTTCAACATTTCGTTTCATCTCACGCGTCTCGCGTGTACAATATACTGAATGTGTTTCTTTACAAAAGCCACGCCCATGCCCAAGTACGCGCCCCAGCCCCTACCGCTGCCCCTGCCTCTGCACATGCTCTACATGCTCCCCATGCTGCCTGTCGGAGTTTATTGGCCTCGCAGCATACTTTGAAATTTACTGAGCTTCACTTGTAATGCTTCGCTATATTGAAATTAATTACAAACAAAGGATGCTGCTGGAAGCATGTGTATCTCCCTCTCCCCTCTCCCTCTCTATCTCTCACTCTCTCACTCTCTCTCCATCTATCTTTCGCCGACTTTCGGTTTCACTTGTCTGCGTGAATAACTGCGCTGTTGAGCTTCTCAAATTAATGTTCCGCCTTTGGCAATATTTTGGAGTCTAATTTCAGATATTTAGCAAAAAACATCAAGTGCCATGCGAGCAAAAATCTATAATTGGTAAATATATACATAGATAAATATGTATACCTATGTATGTACATATGTATATATGGCATATTTGTTTTCAGTAGCTGTAATGCAGAAAAAACAATATTAATTCAAATTAATTATTTTACGCTTAACTTAATCAAGTAATTTTAAATTTAACAATATTCTAGGATTAATATGCATAATTATCAGGTAAGTTTTGCATGCTTAAAAGACTATAATAATAGTCGACTAGCGATAAGAAAAAAAGTATTTAACAAAAAAAAATAATAATAATAATAATAATAAATAAATAAATAATAAATGAAATTGCTTTACAAATTTATTAGGTAAATTGTACTGAAAAAGATTCGTCAAAAGTTACCGAACTGCAGATGCTCTGCCACGAAGCTCTGGATATAGTCGGAACTGCTCGATTACGAGATCCACTGAACTCTCCGTAGAACCAATATGATTAGTAGTAGAACGGATATGAATACTCTATATATCTCTAAAGTTGTCGGAGATCTAATTTTGTATTTGATAATGATTGTAATCGATAAGATTAAAATAGGCATATTTATCGATTTTTGATTTATATTTCTATATATTTGAAATCAATCTTTCCGTAATGCAAAGTTAAGTATTATTGTGCTCTTCTTTATCAGTATAAATTATTTATCTGGCTTTGACATAAGTAGCTCTTAAATTGCCACACCTAAATCAATATAAATGCATTGATTTAGAGGCCAATAATTAAAAAAAAATGTATTGTTATAAATTTCTAATTAAAAACAAATAAACATTAAATTATGCCATCGATATATATATATATATATATATATATATATATATATATATATATATATATATATATATATATATATGAATATGTGGTTATACATAATATAAAAAAAGAATGGTTCTTTTTCTACAAATTTGTAAAGCTTTAGCTCAAATCAAGAAGTAAAAAAAAAAATGGCATAGAAAGAGCTTTATTTTTAATGCGAAACTAATTAAAATTATTTTGCAAAATGAGAGAGAAAAACAAGTAAGAAAGCTCTAGTCGAGACTACTCGACTACGAGATCCCCTGAACCCTTGGAGTAATAGCTATTTCAATAATTTTTCGCGACTTTCAGCTTACACAGGAAACACGCACACACACACACACACACACACACACACACACACACACACACACACACGCACGCACGCACACACGGGCATACATACACACACATACATACACACACACACACATACACAAACAATTACATACATATACACACACAGTGAGCGCATACTATGAGAACTTAATTGCTTAATAACTTTTTTTGTGGACATACGATCTTCATGAAACTTTTAGATTATGATTATAACATGGATATGCATGTAATTGCTAAAGCACAAGTCTCTAGTATTTGAAATACGCTTTTTACAAAAGTGAGGGTGAGGGGGTGAATTTAAGGGTGGGGGGTTAATTTTAACAAAAACCGAAATTGTATAAATTGCATATAAGCAAACTTTAAAAATTTGGAGACTCTAGCAATAAAGGTGTAGAAGATATAATTTTATAACTGGGTTTCGATAAGGTTTTTTATCGATAAAAAAAGATCGGGATGAGTTATCGATTTTTAATGATAAACTTGATATGCGCGCTGTAATTACGGACATTTTAAAAAAAAATTGAAGTCTCTAGCTCTTATATCTTCTGAAATCGACGCGTTCATACATACGGACAGACGGACAGACGGACAGACGGACAGACGGACGGACGGACAGACGGACAGACGGACAGACGGACAGACAGACGGACAGGCCCAAATCAACTCAGCTCGTCGCCCTGATCAAGAATATATATACTTTGTGGGGTCTGCCACGCCTCCTTCTGCCTGTTACATACATTTCAACAAAACCATTATACCCTGATTTCCCATTGAAAATGGGTTCAGGGTATAAAAAATTAGCACAGACAAGAGGCAATTTTACCAATTGTGTAAACAGTATTACAAGATAAACAAAAACGTTTTAGACTGAAGAGTCGAAATTACATTTTCAGTCATAATTGCATAAGCACAAAGAGAATGCAACTTTTGTGAAGATAAACACGACGATAAAACGCCGAAAGCCGCTGACAAAAGTCAACAAAGACTCGAGCGAAAAAACAATGAAAAGTTGCCGAAAAATTCTTAAGAAAATTGCTACTAGAAAACATTTTCTCTCTCTGCATGTGTGTCTGTGTGAATATTCGCAAAAGCTGCTGCATGTTTGCGCATCAAATATGAAAATCTTGTATGAGGATGGGTGCCCCATTTAAGGCAATTAACAGCAGCAACTTTTCTAGATGGCAATTTCATAAACAATTTAGAGCATAATATTCTACTCCAGATTGTTGTTCACATGACAAATTAACGAACAGATACCTAATAAGTGGGGCTGACTCGGAAACACATCCACTTCTAGCAGAGCAACAGCAGCTCAAGAATTTATACAAATCTGATTTGCGCCAGGCAAAAGAGAGTAAAGAATGTAAAAAATAAAGCCAACAAATAAAAGGCCCAAAAGGCGTCTCTGATGTTCTTTGTGCTTATATCTGGCCTAGACTCTGTCTGGCTGTCTGTCTGAACACGCGTGTGTCTATGTGTGCGTGTAATTGAAAGGCTAATGAAATTTTCGTCTTTATGCCATTGAAAATTGTTTTTCGACGCTTACGTTAGAGAACAAAAAAAGTAACAAATATTCAGGCCCAGAGCCGACGATAACTAAAACTAACATTCAATTTTGCGTCGCTCCATGACAGCAAATTAGAGATGAGCACGTGACAGAAGGCTAGGACCCATATATGTATATGAGTATATTTTGAACGACTTCCCGGTATTCCTCCTGTCACTTTCTAGAAAGCTCTACCTTGCCCAATCGACTTTTCTCACTGCTTCCGTCTTGTTTATCGAATTTAGAGCAATCCTATGCAAAAGGTGTAAGTAGCTGTCTCGCTCTCGCTCAGCAGCACCTGGGACCACATTCAGCATATAGTTATCTCTCTCCTAGTGTTAAAACGTCCTATGAGTGTTACTAAACTGTTAACTCTATCGGATGGTAGGAGCTGTCAATTTGAATCACAACATTTGCTGCCCTAAAGATTAACTTGAAATCCTGATCAAATAAACTAACTTAATTTTAACATTTTTATTGTTTATTTGTCAACTTAAATAAACAAAGATATAAAAATGTTCTTACATAATAGATTTTCTAAATTAGAGCGGCATTTAAGTATTAAGAAACTACATTTTCGGTATTATTTAATAATATTAAAGTACTTTAATGATAATAAAATTAATTTAATTCTAAGATTTTTATTGCTTACATTTAATAATTTTCTACATTAGAGATACTTTTTTTTTATAAAAAATTAATAAATTTAAAACACTATATTTTTAAATAGTATTTTATGATAAAAATGTACTTTAATGAAAATTTGATTTTACTTAAATATAATTATATATTGATTTCTTTTTCATGGAAAGTCACGTGGTCTAGGCTAATGGGCCAATGAGAGCGACGAGGCTGGACTGGACTGTATATGTATTTATAATTAAATATAAAATATCTATGCTGACGACTATGAGACTATGACTATGAGACGACTTGAACTAATTTATTTTATTTAATTGAAGTCGAAGAATTCTATGCCTAGCATAGTTTATCATAACTGAATATTCCTTATTAAAAAAATAAAATGAATAAATAAAACTAAAAATACTAAAAGTAAACTAAAACTTAATAAACTTATAAAATAGAAATATAACTTCTTTTCAATTTTTGAAAAGTCTACAAATATTTATTTATTTATTATTATTTTATTTGTTATTACTATAACTGTTTTATTGTATTATTTTATTTTATTTTCATAAAAGTACTTCTTTGAGTGCTCGAGTTTTTGAGAATTTATCGTTTTCTCTTTTTATTGAGTCCCGTTTTGTGTTTGCTGGGGAGTCACGCGGAAATCTCTAGGCCGGCGGCTAATAGCGGCCATGAGAGCGACGAGGCTGGGCGGCTGCGGCTGAAATTAAAAAGGAATTTACCCAAATTGCTATTGAAGCCCGCGAAGCGAAACGTTTGCGAGGCTTTTGCTTTTGCTTCTGCGGTTTGGGCAAAGTGCCAGGCAAAATGCTGGCAACAGTTGAAACTCGTTGAGCCGAGCGGGGCAGGGGCAGGGGCAGGGGCAGCTGGCGGGCGACAGTTTAATTGGGTTAGCAACGTCAACGGGCGTCCCAGAGTCGGATCATTGGCGCTGACATGCCACGAGTCTGGAGACTACCGGCTGCTGGCTGCTGGCTGCTGGCCGTTTGGCGGGAGATCAGTGCATTGAAGTGGATTGAAACGCAGATGAGAGCTGCCTGCGCCAATGCCAATCGCAATCCCAATCGATTTTCGTGCACACCGTCCGTCCACTGGATTATTTCGTAATTAAACGCAAATGCAGCGGCCATTGCCCAGTGCCTTCACTCTTTCGTTTTTGCTCAATTGAAGCGTAAAAGCGTGCGTGGGCGTGGGGCGTGGGCGTGGGCGTGGCCAATGAATGCTGTTGTTTTTGACTGACCACCAAAGCGGCCGTCAATTGTTTGGCCATGTTTGTTGACTAATTAATGACACTTGAATGCTTGATTTCACCGAATGCCCCACAGTTCCATTTGCTTCCATCCATTTCCCAGTGCCGCCCAGAGCCTCATCTGTGGGATCAGTCAAAGCGATGCCGTTGACCTTGCCTGGACCAACCGGGAGCCACTGCAGCTGTCCAGTTTGCCATCGAGTTCATTTGCAATTTAACAGGCTGCTGCGGTCATTCCCATTTTGATGGCCAAGCGGATTTTGAGCAGACTTCCTGCTGCTCGTCGATCTGTTTGTTAGTACAAATACTTGACGAAATCGCAGTTAAATGCTCTAAATGCCCATTTAGATTAGCTCGCTGGCAAATTATATCTCTGGGCATTACATATCCAAGTCTCGCTTAACATGTTCACACCT
Source organism: Drosophila arizonae (assembly GCF_054131065.1). Taxonomy (NCBI): domain Eukaryota; kingdom Metazoa; phylum Arthropoda; class Insecta; order Diptera; family Drosophilidae; genus Drosophila; species Drosophila arizonae. The sequence goes on along the minus strand of NC_142925.1, from coordinate 22,406,724 downwards.
CCTGTTGAGCGGCGCTAAGTGGCCGTATTTGTTGTTTGGCGAATTTCAGCACTCGTGCAGACCCGCAGCGACTAATTGCAGCCAGCTGTAGGTGCCGGCAGTGTCCACTGGTGGCCACCAGCACAAATAGAGCTAGGGCGGAATCTGGCAGAGTCCGGCATCATAATTAATTCAAATTTAAATTTCCTTTTGGCGCATTGCACGCGCCTGCTTTGCAGGGGGCGAGTGCGGTCGGTCAGGTGGCCATAATCATGCGCGGCTTTTAGCGTCTGCCACGCCCCTGACACACGTGTGTGGGCTTGTGTGTGTGTGTTGGCATGTAGAGGCTGTCAGCCAGTATAATAAACTGTTTAAATATTTAGTTGAAACGAGTTTTTAATGCTCATTTGCGCTTTTAGCAGCCGGCTACAGCTAACGGGGCTGAGAGTCGAAGCTGGCTAACATTTTCGGCTGGCCGGGTCAGCAGCCAGCAAAAGGGCAAATGCCGTCATAGCCGTGCACTTGTTGTTGCCGTTCTGGTTGTTCTTGTTCTTGTTGTTGTTGTAGTCGCATCATGAAATCGCCCTTACATAATTACAGATTGCGATGCCAACACGCTTCGGTGAGCCAAGCAGCTGTTGTTGCTCCAGCAGCCGCTTATTAATTTTTAATTATGCCCAAAGACGGGCTTGACCTTTTTCATGCAGCCCTGAGCATCTGGGCTTGTCTTGCCAGCGCCCCGGCCCGAGTTCGCAACCTTTTCTGCCTCCTTAGGCATCCTGATGTGGGTAATCAGCGAGGCTGTTTAATCTGCAGTCGTTGAAGGCACTTTCCACATGAAATTTAATAGAGTCGTATGCTAGCAGTGCGACTCATTACTTAGATCGCATATATTCAGATTGATATCAGACTCCTTGCACTGCACACAAGGGGAAGAGCCAAGGAAATGCTGCCTGAGTCTAGTCGGTGTTTACTTTCCGATTGCCGAAGCAGAAAACGTAGAAAGTGCAAGTCGCGAAATGAGAGGCAAATCTGAAGGCATTCTCGGAAAAGTCTGCTTTTTTTCTTGGTGCCATTTCGCAATTATTCAAATTGCCAGCACCGGCTGTGTAGTGCGTGCGTCTGAGGCTTAGCTGTCATTTCGCTGAGTGCAGCACCGCGCTTTGGATGAGGTGCGAAAACTGGCACGTAATTCGGCCTGCAGCTGCCAGCCGAGCTGCAGTGAAACCTGTCAGCTGGCCGGCGAGTTGGCCAACTGCGGCAACTAAGAGCTGACCCCAGGGCTGCAAATATTCGCCAATAAATTTAAAAGTGTTTGCCCAGCAGCTATGAAAAACTAATTACTCTATTACAAGCAATGGATGCTGTTTTGAGTGGCGGACAAGGGGAGGTGGATTAGTGAATCTGAGCTCTTAAAGTTGTAGAGCTTCAGAATAGATAGCAAATTCTCTTTAAAGATTTGTATTTTCGCCATGTTGCGTATGAGCGATGAAGTGCAAATGCATTTGACTGACGACGCTCGCAAAGAGACATGAGAAATGCTGGGGAAAACATTTCCAAATGGTGCCTGGGCTCAACAAATGCACCACTAAAAGTTGCACAAACAACCACCAATCAGTCAAGCAGTCAGTCAGACAGTCAGTCAGTCAGCCAACAAGCCATCCAGCCATTCAGCCACACTGGCAGCCAGCGAGCCAGTGTTGGGTTGCGGATACGGATACGGAAAACATATACTGTCAGCTACATCCTTCTTTGGCTCTCTGCTTCTTCTACTATGTGTCAGTGGGCGTGGCGAGGCGGGTCGGTCTGCGGGATGCTGACTAAAAATGCTTTCGGTTTGCGCAAAATGCAATTCGCCGGAAAATGACGCGTGCCACTGGCTGACAACTAATGTAGCGCACTGTTGCTGCTGCTGCTGCTGCTGCTGTTGCTTTTGGTAGTACAGTTAGCCAACATTTCTTTTTTTGTAAATTTATTTCAGCCCTGTTGTTTAGGCCACACTGACAGACAGCTACCTAATTGAAATTCAGCTAAAAATGATCTCATCTATCTAGCAGCAGTTCCAAAACATTTGCATATAATAACGCAAATTATAAATGAGATTGATAACTGCAGAAAATCAACTAAATAAACAACTGTACTTTTGATGAGGCAAAAAAAAATAAAAATAAAAATAAAAATAAAAAAAAATAGTATACTATAAAATTTAGATTATAAAGAATTAACATGTATAAATATTTTATATTTCAATATTAAATATTATTTAAACTATTTACAAATTATATAGATATATTTTTTTATTAATTCTCTATAATATTCAATATACAATTTTTGTCGGCATGATGATATGATCTATATTTCTGATGAGATAGGGTATATGTCACATTACAAAAATATAATCAGGATATGATATGCTATGTGTTAGAGTGAATTGTTGATATTGCATTGATATTTTGTAGATTAAAATTGAATACATTGAAGTATTTAGTATTTTATTTTATTATGATAATAATAGTAATAAATTATGTTTAGATGAATATAGGTATTATGTATGCGAGTGTGAATACAATTACAATATGAATAAATAATTTTTGTCCAATAGATCAATTAATATGATTATGTGTGTGATTGTATGAGAGTATGAATACAATTAGAATATGAATAAATCATTATTGTCCAATTGATCAACGTAATCAATTAATTTATGTATATATGTGTTATGTAGTAAGTAAATAAATATATAAATAATATTTATATTTGAAACATGCATCTATTCCAAATTGATGGCCTCCTTGATCACCTGAATGCCGCTGGGGGCCTTCTTAGTCACATCCTCGCCCAGCTGCCAAGAGATGGCGCCAGTTTTGTCGTCGCGCTTCTGCACACATTTGATTACCTGGCGATTCTCCGGCAGCAGCGTCATGGCGCCCGGATACTCAATGAATACCACCAGACCCAGGGTCTCAGCGAGCTCAATAATGCGATGCAAGTAGCGCAAGCAAAACCATTTCTGTCATAAGTATTTGCCAAAGAACGAGGTTTATCAGATCGTGCCTATTGCATTGGGTTTGGGCGAGACTTACAGTGGAGTTGCCTTGGCCATCAGCCTTGGATTGGATGCCGTTCATAAAGGTGGCCGTGGCGTACTGCAGGCAAACAAACTCGCTCAGCTGTGGTGGCAAGTGGCGTTATATATCGTAGTCTACAGAGCATACAGTGCGGGTCATACACACCTTTTCGAGTTGGCCCAGGAACAGCACCGACTGCTTGGCAAGGTGGGCGAGTGCCAGTTGAAAGGCCACCAGCAGAATATCCATGATGTTATGGTCAGTGCGATTCCAAAAGGAGTCGCTCTCATCACGGATCAGCTTGATGCTGCTGCGCACATTGCAGAAGTCAAAGTCGTCCACAGTCTGGGAAAATGAAATTGATTCAGATTAAATACAATTGAAATGCATATGAAGAGCCTGTAGCTATAGGTGCTGCTCTCTTACCACCTCATCCAGAGCAGTATAGCGGTTGAGGCGTGGCACAAAGAACCACACGGTGTACTGATTAATCGTGATGTACTCGAAGATGATGCGAACTTTGTCGAATATTTGCAATAGGAAGCGACGTTCGCTCTGGCGAGTTGCCTCGCAGGCAGCCAGGCAATTGGTGGCCAGCTTTTTCAGAAGCACGTGATCATGGTCGTTGTTCTGGCGATCCAAGAGCTTGGCAAAAGTGTCAAACGGATTGCCATCCTCCCTGCAATGGTAATACGGACTCGTCAGTTTTTCAAAGTTGGCCAGAAGATGTGAGGCGGTGTGGCAGGCACCTGAGATTGCGATAGGTGCTGGCATCGGCCTGAATTATCCTCAGCCAGTTACTGGCGTACTCCTGCTGGATGGTGCTCATCAGCTCCGTCAGTCGCGGCGGCTGTACGAAGAATATGCTGTGGAACTCCACAACGGACACCTCGCGCCACTCGCCCATATTGAGCTGGAAGCTAATGTAGTCCAGGCCATCCTCGTCATCGAAGCGACGATGCACGTTCACCTCGTACACCATTTGGCGGCGCGAGCGCATAATTTGCTTTATCAGAGCGCGGCGCTCCTGACGCTCCTGGGCCTGCTTCGAAGTGCTCGGCTCCATGTCCAGGTCGCTCTCGGGATCCGGGTCGTATTCAACACTAATGCCCCCCAGGCGCGCCAGCTTGAAACTCATCTTCACGCTGCCCTTGCCGATTTCCAGCTGCGGCAAGCGGCGCAAGCTCTCGCCGTTGCTGTACTCCACGCCGCACATCAACTGCAGGGCGAGGCCCACGGGCGTCACCATCAGGGACGACGATGGCACGGTGCCATTCGGCTTGTACAGATTGTACAGCAAGAGATGCACATTGTCAACCTGGGAGAACTTCAAAAACTCCTTCTCACAACCCAAACAGTTTTCAATAGTCAGCTGGACATTGGAGATGCGATAAATGGTAATTTTATCAAATATAATTTATTCTCTTAAATCGATTTTGAATACAATTCAACTTCGTTTGACTTACCGAAATAATTTGCAACAAATTAGTTTCCTGTTGCTCAGCCATTTTACAAAGTTTTTCTCCGGGCAGATTTCTTTTCTTTTTAACGAAATTTTCTCAAGCTTTGACACTTGCACAGACTTTTCAGAAAGAGTGTTGGTGAACGTTGGCAGGGTCAACCTTTTGTCAATATCGATAGCTGATCATCGAAATGGTTAAGCAATTTAATACAATTCGCCAGAGTTGCCATTTTTCCGAAGCACCAAAAATTAGATTTTGATGGAAAGGCGATTAAAAAGCTAAATAGGAATTCGAAAACATTCTTGTTGGATTTATGATTATATAATTGATTAACTATATTAAATTGCATTACATTTTGTAATGTCTTTCAATTTTTATTGACTTTTCATTGTATACAAAATTAAGAAATACTTATAAATTTAAATTTAACATATGAAAAGAGCTTTTTCAAAGCTATCATTTTTCCGCTGTTTTCGAATTCGTGCCACAATCAGGTTTTAGTGATGTCAGATCTAATGGGGGGAAAGCTGAAATGTCACCAGTGGACCCATTTAGTGTTGGTAAACGTCAGTTCGAATTGACATCCAAATCGACGTTATTTTTTAAACTGACTGAGCCGTTGGGACAATCTGCAATCTGATCAACCCCTCGACGATTGCTTCAGTCCAATATAAATTTTGTGAAATCAACAAGGAATTAACATTATGAGCCAAAGCCGGCCGCATGCGAAGTGAGCCGTTAAATTGAAAGAGCCAACATAGTATGTACATAAAATCAGAATTAACGGCTTTCTAAGTGCCATAAAAGCTGCCACGGTGTTTAGCCCGGCCAACAATTAGTCCAACGTGGCATATTAAAATCGCTATAAAGTGCCATTTTTCGTTATACCAAAAGAGAAAAATAAATAAAATGAAAAACCAAAGATGTTGATGTGCTTGGAGTACTCTTTAATTCAGTACGGCTTTGGCCAATGTCATCGGACTAATGCCGCCTCGTAAAACACGCAACAAAGTCATAATTTGTCGGTTAAGCAAATAAAAGCAAAATTGTGAATTTTCTTTGCGGATTTTTACGATGCCGCCTTCTAGACAGCATCTGAAGAGATTTTCGGGAAAATACTGCAACGTCAAACGGGAACGGGAACTTAATTTTAAAATGAATAAATATGTGTATATGCTTTTATATTTATACGTACATATATGTATTTTAATACGTGCATTTATGTATTTTATTTTGCTTTTGATATTTTAATGATGATTGCCTTTTGGCGCAGTGCGTGCCTCTTGATTTATAGCCTCGCTTTCGGCCAGATTTGCTGCAAGATTTCCGCATCTATGCTTGGCCGATCATTAGGCCTTAAATGCTGGCCATGAATATCTGGCTGCATATATATACATACATATATCATATCTGAGGACCACACGCACACACACAGCTTTTAATTATCAGTGGACCATGCAGCAGGCCTAACCATTGCCATTACCAATACACAAGTAATTCAATAAGCTGGCCAATAAATATTTGCCTTCATTTGCTCTCGTAAAATCAAAACACTTTGGCCAGCTCCGTGCAGCTGTGGCTCTAGTCGCAATAGAGCTGTGACCACCTAATAGGCCAAACTCGCCGACGGCTCGATTCGCCAGCTCGTAATGCAAACGGAATGATCGCAATTTAACGGAGGATCGCGATCCTCTGGAGTCGTCGTCTCTCGTGCATTGCAATTAGTTGGCAACTCGTTGGCGCTGCCTCGGGGTCGGCCGCCTGCATTGGGCCGGTCTCAGAGCAGTAGTCGTTGAGATTTTATCGCTTACATAAATTTCCTTGGATAAAAGCGCGAAAATGTTGCTCATGACTGGCAACATGTTTAGACCTACAAGCACACACACAGGCACACACAAACGAGTACAGTCTCATTCGTTTGCCCCGCCCCCAAAGCCTTCGATCATTGAGGAAAAGAAATTATAGCAATTTGCTTGTCAAATTGTTGCAAGCCGGCACAATAAATCGAGCTCTTAATGGATCCATCGCGATAGAGTTGTTTTAGAAATAAATTATCCTCGAGGCAGCACAGGCTGCAGCCACAGATCCTCGCAGCTTTTCATCGTCGTTTAGTGATTGTAAAATGTGCAATTTCATTGGCATGCCTTTTACTTCAATCCCAATCATTTGCAGCACTAATTTAATGGTGCTACGTCATAGAATGGCCAAATTGAATTTAGCGACGATCAAATTGATTGAAATATTGTTTACCATTGATTGATGGCATGCGGGCGAGCAACGTGCTTGCAAATGGCCAAACTCTGCGGAGGACTGGATAGTAAGAGAAGAGCCAAAGGTGATAGACTAGAAATTATGATGAAACTCCATTTGTAATATCTAATGTATCTATAAGAACTTGAAGCTATTTTACATAATTGGGTTGACCTGATAAGCGATCAAGAACCCTAAGACTTTAACGTACATTGGTCATTGCAATACCCATACCAATGCCAGTGCCAGTGCCAGCTCCAATTCCAGTTCCATTCCATTCATAGGCTTAGTCACTGATATCTAAAAGCCACCAATGGATGCAGCTTTATTTCGCATTTATTCCTGCCCGAGCTACAAAAATTGTGCTGAGTCTTCGTCTAGCCACTGGCCAGGTGCATGGGTCAATGGCTCCTGCTAGCAATTCTCTCTGCTTTTAGCCAATTGTTGCCAGCCGACTCACATTTGCAATTATGGCCATTTTTATTGTCTTCGCTTGCACCTGATATGGTCTGCCTTGAGGCTGGATGCTGAATGCTGAATGCTGGATGCTGGATGTGGGCAGAGGAGCCGCATGTGGCGGCTGAATCGAACGAGGTTCTGTGTGCTCCCATTGCTTCCGTAATTCGAAATGTTTACGGTACATTTAATTTCATTTGGATTATTACAATATGCTTTAGGAGACTAGCTCGCAAATGTTTGGCTGTAGTCCGTCTCTCTCTCTCCCTCTCTCTCTCTCTCTCTCTCTCTCTCTGTCTCTCCTTTACTCGTTCTCTCGCTCTCAATCCATCGTACCACTCTCTTGTTTTCTGTGTTTTTTCTCATGCTCCATTTGCGGCGTCTTTCGCCGGAACAATGAGCCATGAAGTGGGTGGGCGTGGCCTGTGCTTGGGCCTGGGCCTTTAGTCGACACTCAGGTGCTCGTATTTCATTGTTGTTGCCAAAATGTAATTGCGAATTTCAGACAAATGTGAAATTTGAATTTACAAGTTTAACTTTTCTTGTAACGAGTAAAATCATTTGTTTGCCTTGCTTACAGGCACAATCGTTCCTTCTGTATATATGCATATCTATGTGTGTGTGTATGTGTGGGTGTTGAATGTGCAGTTGGCAAACCTTGACTAAGTTCATTTGTTCCATTTCAACGCTCCCAGCAGCTGCCAGAAGTAGCAGAAGCAGTCTACTTCCGCCGCATTTCTTGCCAGGCCGCATAAACAAATATACTTGCCTGTTCTTGGATGCTGCCGCTCCAGACTGTTCCTAACCGTATTTTCACTTTCTCCCACCATTTTCCCATAATAAATGTTGTCGTATGGCGTGAGAAATGAAGACTTACATAGGTAGACCTTCGAAAGGCTTACTTACACTAGCAGTGCTGCCATCTCTTCACGGCCCAGATCAACTGATTAAGAAATCTAGAAGAAGCTTAACAAAAATATTGCTGTTATATATTTTTTACCCAATGCAGAATCAGATTTCCAATAAGAGTGAGTCTAAGTTTTAATCTACATTAGGTATCGTAACTTACTGCCGTAAGTTAAATGAAATGAGTATACATAACTGAGGCCTAAAACCGAGTGAGACCTCTATAATATTTGCATGCATAGACTTCGTATTACCGTTTCGTGTTTGTTCAGCAAATATTTGAGTTTTTTGACTACTATTATTACTATCTATTTGCGTGTTTACTATGAATTAATTTATTAATTATTATGAACTTAAAAAATTGGAATTTATTCAAATATTTTAGATCTAACCTGAAATAGGCTAAACTGGCGATACTGAAGATATGTGGTACCACTAACCAGGGAACACATAGATCGGACACGTAGTCTAAAGCTTTTTGCACACTTTTTGTTTTTTGCATAAGTTCCCTGACAACTTCGTATTTGTTTCGGCCTCTTATTTTTAGGTTCGGGCTACGAATATATGGGAGCGCAAATTTATTTATGGTTGATTTTTAAGCGAAGTTTTATTACGCTCAATGTTTCCCTTGCCCGCTCTCTCTATCACTTGATGCTCTCTGCTCTCTCAAATATGTATGTATGCATATGTATGCATGTGAGCACAAACAGCAGCTCACACAAATTGAAATTTCTTCGCGTTAGACTCCCGTTTCTGCCCTTCTGTGTTAAGAGAAATACCTAACTCATCAAATCATTTGCCATGCTCATGCAAAGCTTTTGCTTTTTCATGATTATTTGCGGGAAGGGTATGAAAGCGCTGCTGCACATTAAGAAAATGTTTTCGCCACGAGCATTCACACACACACACTTACAGTCCCGTGAACATTTACATACATACATACATTTGCATATGAAGTGTTTGAGATACGATGATCAAAATTGTCGATTCAGCAGGTTGTCAATTTTGTGTGGCTTTAATTGTAGAGTGATTGTCAAATCAGCTTTTATGACCGCAGCAGTCGATTCGGCATTATAGAGAACAGCTTGACAGATCTTGACATTTGTTTTCATACTCCACTACCCAATGTAATCCAAAGGTTTTAATAGACTCTTTGGTGTACTAATATGATTTTTGCAGTTTGAAAGTGTGTATAATGTAATTTTAATTACTAATACATTTTTATCGATTATCGTATATACACATGTAAGCGTGTGTAGGTATAATTGTGTATGCATATGGGTATATACATATATGTGAAGAGGATATGAAAGTCCACAAGATCGATGATTTGACAGTGTGCTCCATGGTTGGGGGTTCTATTTACTCATATAGCGATCAGCTTGTGTCTGTGTTAACTTACAAATGCCGATCAGCTTGGGTCGTGTCGAATGCATTTTAAATTGGTATTTATTGATCGCTCGAAATACATATGTTCTCTTTCTGTATGGCCATATATATATATTTATTTATTTACAGCTACTGGCGATGTCTCAAAGTGTCAAATCATAATTGTGAGTAATCAACGCATAGAGGTGTAGGATGGAAACCCAAGAAGCAAGCATCTGTGACTGCAATTGTATATCGATCGATAAACTGTGAGCCATTTCGCGTGATCAGCATCGAATTATTGGCAGAATTGTGGGATTCCCATTACGCTGTGTGTGCGAGTTGAGTCAGCTGCTTCTAATTATAATTTTTGTACAAATTAGAAAGACTGTGTAATACATTATTTTTTTAATATTTTAAATTTGCTGTTGCTTTTATATATATCATAAAAGTAAATTGGAATAAATTATGGAACTCCCATATTATAAACCTAGCAGGGATATGCTGCTAGCGTTCAAAGCAAAGTTTAGTGAAGAAAGTCTCAGAGCGAATGATGCTAGCTTTGGCGAATATCTGGATGAAAGAAAATTGAACTACGATAACATTGCTTCTGTTCTCAGAAAGCTGAACACTATTGAGGATATCGCCCACATGAATCAATATGCTCAGCTACTCCAAAGGAATGTAATAGTTAGACATCTTCAACATCCTCAAGAGCAGGCTGATAAAAGCGCAAAATTTTACAAACTGAGATTTGGCCAGTTACCCATTAATCCCAAAGATGTCATTGAGGCTCATGTGGACGAGCTAATACTTATTTCTGAAGAAAGTCTGCGAGCAAGCCCATTGCCGACTCCGCTGTTCTTGGCACAGCTGCCACATGTACATGAGCACCACGGCGCAGGGAATCAAATGTGTCGGTATTTTGGCAGTATTGTTCGGGTGAATAACACTTTTGTGATTTTCAAAAGCCGCGATATACCCGCTAAGGTATTGAAAAAGAAATGGACTGTAGTCTTTAGGTCGAACCGCGTGATGTTTCGTTTTATTTATAACGTACTCGATGTACTTAAGAATTGTCGAATCTATCGACAATATCTACTTCCCATTACTGATGTCAGCCAGCCAATGGTGACTGCCACCTTGGCAGAAATTTCCCCGATCAACACTGAAATTGCGACTAATGCTGAGCAGCTGCAGGCTGTTCGGCATATTATCTCTGGAGCCAGCACACTTTCGCCATACATTGTATTCGGACCACCAGGTGAGTGAGAGAGAGAGGGAGAGAGAGAGAGGGGTATAGACAACAGCTGATTGCATCCATTTACAGGCACTGGAAAAACCACAACCGTAGTGGAGGCTATTCTTCAACTGTATGTTCTCAATAAGGGCCGCATCCTGGTGACAGCGGGATCCAACTCTGCCTGCGATACAATCGCTCTGAAGATGTGTGAATATATTGAGAATCACGAAAAGTTTGCCGCTTTGCCCATCGACGAGAAAAGAGATGCGGTGTTGCGCCTGTTCTCAAAATTAACATACTTAGATGGACGATTGCGTTCTGTACATCCCTTGGTATTGAAATACTCGAATTACTCCGATTGTCACATCCATCGAGATTTAAAAGACTATCGAATAATTGTGACTACCTTATGCATGGCTGGCAGTCTCGCATTCAGAAAAAAAGGTTTGCCTTTTGCATATGTTTTCGTTGATGAGGCAGCCGCTTCCACTGAGCCCGAGACGCTGCTTGGCATTGTGGGCATTAAGGATACCGCTTGCCACGTAATACTTTCCGGTGACCACAAGCAGTTGAGCCCCGTTGTCATTGACAAGTGTGCAGACACGCTGGGTCTGCGCCAGTCCCTAATGGAGCGTCTGATGCTGAGCAAGCCGTACGAGGTGGATGCCGAGGGCAACTATGATTGCACGATACAAACGCGATTGCGTTACAACTATAGATCCCATCCAAAGATTGTGGGTCTGTTCAATAAGCTATACTATAACGACGAGCTTATTGCGATGGCCCCACCGTCGAGCGTGAATTTGGCCGCATCATGGAGCCACTTGTCAAACGCGCAGTCTCCTATTTTATTCCATGCAGTATTTGGGAAAACAAGCCGCAGTCCGCACTCAATGAGCAGCTACAACGATCAAGAGGCCAAGGTGGTGGCGTGGTATATTAGAACCATGCTCAGGAGGGGCATTGGTAATGGCGTCAAGCCGCAGGCGCAGGACATTGGCGTCATCACGCCATATGTGGCACAGTGTGAGCGGCTTAGGCACTTTCTGCGCCAACAGGGCCATCAGGCTGTGGAGGTCTGTACGGTGCACAAATGCCAGGGCCAAGAGAAGCCAATAGTTGTTGGCTCCCTGGTTTGCTCCAATGCTGACACGACCTTCGTGGCCAATCCACAACTGCTGAATGTGCTAATCTCGCGAGCCAAGTCGCTATTGATATTGATTGGCAATCCGTCTACTCTGGCTAAGAAACAAGATTTTCGCTATATAATTGAGCAATGCAAACTGAGTGGAAACTTTTTGGGTGTGCACAACTCTTGAATATGTGTGAATTTTCATATAATCACATCAAGTTGACCAGCAAGAACTGTTCCTATTTATATACATATAAATATGTGTAATTGTTTTTATTAAATTTTATTTGTTTTCATTATATCGACAAAGTATATCTTGTATGCATAGAATAAGCATAATGTATGAATGTAGCTAAGCTTCTTATTAATTTGCCTGCTGAATAAATTGTGCGCCGTATTTGCGCGTCTTTACTGTAGCTAGAATTGTGCGCCGGCTTTTGTCCATTTGTTTGGGCTTTGTGCGCCGTGGGGAGCTTTTGTGCTCGAGCGTCATACCGAAAATGTTGCATTTCACGTATTGTTGGCGCTGGCTGTGGCATTCGCTTTCGCCTTTACTTTGCCTGCTGTTACACATTTTCTTGCTCTTCGCCTATTGTTGTAGCAGAGCCACAGCCACAGCCACAGCCAGAGCCAACAGTGATGCGTTCTGGTCTGCCACATAAAACAGTGGGCCACACACAGTCCAGGTCCCGTACGGAGTCCACAGCAGCCTTTGCATGCACACATGCACAAACACAATTAGAGACTTGGTTTGTTGGTTCAACTTGTTTGCTTACATTCAACTTACTTCACTTCTGCTGGGTTGGTTTCCCCTTCTTCTTCTTCTTCTTCTTCTTTTTTTCCTTGCCTCGCTCTCTTGAAAGTTTTTGGCCAACTTTGTTCACGTCATTGTGTGAACGCCTTAACTTAATTTTGTGGATTTCTATGCATTTCTTCACTCCTTCTCACTCTCTCACTCGCCATCCCTCTCACTCTCTCTCGCTGTGAGAGTGTGTGTGCAGAGTTTTGTGATTGTTTAAATGTTGTATAATTCACTGATTTCTTGTGGCTTTTGTTGTATTTTTGTGTGCGACTCTGTGATTACGTTTGGTTTGAAATCTGGGCGCACGATGCGTATGAGCAATGTTCGTTGTGTGTGTGTGCAAAGCGGAATACAAGAGAGCATTGTATGTTATCCTTAAGTGGAAATATGAGGAAATGGAATAATTAAATTGCTTTGCCTTCCTCTAGATATTCGCATTTAACTCAGCTCAATTAAATTGTTTCAAAAAATATATAATGAAATTATATCATATATAAATAAAATAAAAATAATCAAACTCTATTAAAATATGCAAATTATATGTAAGTACAAATAAAAGAGAGAGCTTTATGCTAGATAAGCTGTGCATCATTATTGCAATCCACCAACGAAATCTTTGTATATTCAAAACCTATAAAATAACCCCAAATACATAGGCAACCCAAAAAAAAGAAGAGAAAGAATAAAACTCTTCAATGTCCTTATATTCCAGTGAGACGAGCATCATGCACTGCAAATTGTTGTATCCGAAATTTATTGACAGCACTTATCAGATTCGCTCATAAATCTGAGAAAAAAGCCGGTCAAAGCCAATGCAATGCGTGGGTGGTGCCTGGAGAGCCAGCGGTTGAGCGGCTGAGCGGGTTAGCGGGTGAGCCAGACATTTATTTGCATGCTCCACTGTCCAGTATTCAGTGCTCTGTGCTCAGTGTCCAGTGCCCAGTGCTGGTCGCACAATCCACAAATTAACATGACATTTTTACAAGCCCAAACATGTGTACACATGGGCCTCTGGTCGGAGCGAGCTCCCACTCGAAATTAATAGCCGGCCGGGCGGGCGGCCAGGCGGCCAGTCAGGCATGATAATAAAAACAACAACTAGGAAATATCATGAACGGCCTAGCCGGACCGTTATGGACACGGGCCAAAAAGTCAAACATTTGAATAGCATCTGCGTCTGTTGAATATTGAGATCGAAGCGAACAGGTTGCCAGTTCATGCATGTGCCGCCTGGCCATAAATTTAATTACTCAAAGCAGCCGGAATGAGCAAAACAAAAAGCCATCTGCAAACCCCTTTCGGGTCCCCAGCCCGCATTATAATTTGGGCCAAGTGATGTGTACACATACTCAACGTTTTCATTGACAGTGGTTCATGAAAGGCAAAAGCTGAGCACAAAGCAGAGAGTGAGAGTGAGAGAGAGAGAGACACTCACAAATCATGACAAAACATTTGGCCAACAAGTTTGTCTTCTTTTTTTCAGGTTTTTTTTTTGTATTTCGGTGCAAATATTCAAGCATGGCAAGGACGATGACGCTGATGACGATGATGAAGTTATCAGTAAAAACAAGCAAAATGTTGGCACAGTTTTAAAAAGCCATAAAGTTAGTAGCAACAACAACGAAAAATTCGAACATCGGAGGACAGAAAAAAAAAAAAAAATGCAAAAACCAAAAAAAAAGGAGAGAATGACAACAATCAAAAAAGCAGACTGCAAATGCTAAACAAGGCAACAAAGTTTAGACAGCATCTGAAGCTCAGTGCAGGGAGAATATCCTGTGAGGCTTGTGGGTGCAGCCGGTGCATGATGCTCTTTGTGATTAAAAGCGATTGTCCTGACTGTAAATGTTTTGTGCGGCATCAAACGACAAGTCCAATTCGTGTTGACATTCGTGTTGCCAACACACACAGAGAGATAGAGAGAGAGAGGGAGAGGGAGCAAGAGAGAGCGATTCATTATTGCTGCTTAAGCAGTTATTCGAATGCAGCTGGCGGCCTACCGCAAGCCGAGCAAAGCCATTCTAAAATGTGGCTAGAGCAAAGAAGCTGCCAACTGGATTTTGAAGCGGCAATTATGGCTCATTTCCGTGCCCGGACAAGGCCAACTGACAGCTCTCTGTGGCTAACCGAAATGTTCAAGAATGCTTTTAGTCAAATTGTTTTATCAAATTTCAAATTTTCAGCTGATTTTCAAATGAAATTTTTCGGGAGTGGCGCAATTGTCAGCGGTTTGATTAACGTTTTCTACAATATTCCGTGAGAAATATGTAATATTCCCAATGTTTATAAATATATATTATATATTTTTAATAAACAGTAAAAGAATTTAAGACAATAATATTTATAATTATAAATATTTTTATTTGCATACCTATAATATATGTATATGAAATAATTACATGTTAATTTTAGGTATTTTTTTATATCAAGTAAAAAATATATAATATAAATATTTATTTATACATAATTCCAATTTCTACAATATAAATATATAAAATTAAAAGTATTTATTTTTATATAATAATAAACTATTATAATATATCAAGTAAATAATATATATATAAAAAAATAAAAATATTTAAAATATATTATTAAACAAATATATAAAATAATAATATTTCTTTATGTTTATATTACATTTCTGTATGTACTACATATATGTATAAAAAAAATAATCTCATATATATTTATATAATAAAATAAACACTAAAAAAATTAATTAATTATATAAATACACATAAGGTATATTTATAAGATTTAAAATGTAATTATTATTTTGTACATCTGCATTTCTTTATGTGCTAAAAACTTAAATGTAATTTAAAATTTATTGTAGGGCATTTCGCTGTCGTATAGTCCTCAACAAAATAATCCATTGTGGCTAAATAATTTTGCAATTTAAATCTGCTTTTACATTGTGTGTTGTTTTCACCTGCTAAACGATAAATATAAAACATTTTGTAAGCCGCTTATTTGTGTGCAGCTATTATATAGCTTAATATTGGGTATATTTACGAAATACTTAGTATTCTATATATATGTATGTATGAAGTTTGATTGTTGGCTTACACACTTCACACACACATAAACGCACGCACAGCATTTGCAAAATTACATTCTCCAAGTGTTTAGGTCCAGGCACCTGCTGCAGGCCCCCCGCACCCTCACTCTGATGCCGCCCATACAAAAATATGACGTATGTTGATGCTAACATGCAGAGTTGCCCGCAAAATAATAAAATGATTCTAATAAATTTTGTGCTACGAAATATTCCAAAACTCGGTCCACTGCCATCAAGAGGAAGCTGCACATTTTGCAGAAAGTGCTTGTGGGTGTATTTCTCTCTCTCCCTCTCTCCCTCTCTCTCTCTCTCTCTCTCTCTCTCTCTCTCTCTTTCTGTGTAGAGTATAAAAGGAATTAGGAATGCAATTTGAGGTTATGTTGGCAATGTGCGCTCAGGCAAATCGGCCGTACGGTAGTCCCGTTAGCCGCCTTCGTAGCCAAGCAACCGCATCCCTAGCTGTATGTGCCTGTGTGTCAGTTAGACAAACAGACAGTTGGTCTGGCAGTTGGACATATGCAGACGCAGCAAGCCATCCGTACGGCCCGAGTCCAAGCCATCACCCACCCGACCCCGCCCACTTTTGAGTATTGCACTCAAACCCAAGAATTGCCCAGATATTAATAGACAAAATTTGGAGTATTGCTTCCGTCATGAATAAAATTTTCGTGCAGTAAATGCAACGCATTGCCAACTTGAGAGGTTTCTCAACTTTGGGCCAGCCACTCCCACTCCCACTGTCATTCCATTGTCACCCCACTGCCGACCCTCGGCCGGGAGGGGCGCCTCTGTTCAGCTGGAGCACTCTCATTGTCGTCGTGTGCGTCAGTTTCCTTGAAAGTTTTCAAAATGTCCATTCGTGGAGCATTCAACGTCCATTCAGCTGTCTGTTTTTGTGGGTTTTTTTAATTTTAATGATGCTCGTCCACCAGCTGCCACTCCCACAAAAAAAACAAAATGTAAAATACTTGGGGGAGCTGCTTCTGCGAAAATTCTCAACCAAAACAATTTTGGGCATGTGCATTTTATGTGCGCATCGGGACTCGGAGACCCCGTCCGTATGGAACTCTATGGACAAGTATTTTTGTTTGTGTTTATTCGTATGTATTTATGGCAATAGCTGCTGCTGCTGCTCCTGCTCCTGCTCCTGCTGCAGCTGGATGGCAGTTTAAATGAGATTATTTTAGTTTGGGCATAGTTGAAATTTTCGCAAACTTGTTTCGTAATTTAGCAACAGAAAAAGGGATTTTGCTGTGCGCTCAGAGGTAAAAGCAGATTCACAGCGCCCAAGCTCAAGCTGAGCGCTATTCATCATCTATACCAAATATCGATAAGAGATACTCAGGACATGCTAGGAATATCTTACTCGAGTTGAATGTTAAGCATCAATCAATCAATTAGTTAGTCAATCACAGCCTCTACTAGGATAGAACTGCTTGGCTGAACAGCTGTCAGCCCCAAGTTGGCGCCGCGTTCTTCAAACGGCAAATTTGTGGCAAACCCAGTGCGGCCAATGTAAAATTCAGATAGAGCTTGCGCGCTTGAGTAAACAACTAAAAGATTTATGATATCAAAATAGTGTCACATAAAATATTCACACCTTCGCTCTGCCAGAATCTCGAACGGTTCAACAAAATGACTTAGTTTTCGTTTTCCTGGTCATGGTCTCTACCATGTGAGTGTGCGTTAGTGTGTGTGTGTGTGTGTGTGTGTGTGTGTGTGTCCGCATCCCAGTATCCCCAGAGTGGCCTCGTAACGCCAGCTGATGCCGTCGACTCGATAAAGCCATTGTTTATATGCGCTGTAACGAGTTGGATTGCATTTTGGCCATAAGTTGGCAGCATTTTTTATGCGTTCATCATGCGGTCAGCATAAATTTTTCATCGTCGACGTTTCGCTTGGCTGGCTCATTTTTAGCCAAATGTCTTGATATCGGACCACTCCGGTCGCCAGTCGCAACATGTTGCCAATTTTGATGTCTGCATGCCATAAATCAAAGCGCTTAAAGCCAAATCCGCAGTCAAAGTGAAAACTCCGACGCCAAATGCATTTGTGCCCGCCAGCGAAAATTGTGGAAAACTTTTACTCGAGTTTTTGTTGGAGTCGCTGCGGCATCTGCGGCTGCGGTCGACTCCAGAATTCATGCATATACAAAGTATTCGCAGAGCAGAGCTACCAGCTACCAGCAGTCCAACTGGACCAATGCAAATGCCACCCAGAAAAGCCAACTTTGAATTTACGTTAAAATTATATTAGGACATAAAAGAAACGATTCGACCTATGGTTGTTTCACAATCAAGCAGATGCCTATCGCTTTTCGTTTTGATTTATGTTATTATTATATATTTGTTCACGAAAGATACCTGCAAATATTTCATTGAAGAACTGACGCAACTCAGTTAGTTTTCGAGGCCAACTCGTCGATTATTTGGCCACTATGGCAAAGCGCGATTGAAATATTTGTTGATGTGAACGGAATCTGTGTGATATGGACGACAATTGGCAACGGAAGCAGCTATAGAGTGATGTGAATATGTATGTGATCATATAACCAGACAAACCCAAGGATTAGCGCCACTGCGGAACCTTTTTCCCTGCAACGAGTGAATGAAAATGAATGTCTGATGAATAGAGTGATCTTAATGAGAGTTAGTCTTACCTATGCATCCATTGCTGCTTCTTAATCTTAACGAATCATACATTGTGGGTGAACTGAAAATTGTGAGAAATTCAAATATTAGTAAAAACAAATAATTTGTATCGAGCACTCGAGATCTTTACTTTAGTCCATTGCGCGTCTCCCTGTAGCTATTGTTGCTGGAATAATCGTAATGGGCCTTCATGCGATTATGCTGCTGCTGTTGCTGCTGCTGTTGCTCCTGCTGTTGTTGTTGCTGCTGCTGTTGCTGCTGCAGCTGCTGTTGGGCGGCTTGCTGCTGCTGAGCGGCTTGCTGCTGCTGCTGCTGCTGCTGCTGCTGTTGCTGCATATTTGTATAGGCCTGAGCAAAGTTCCACATCATTTGGTTGGTGTTGGGATTCTGCATCCAATTGGAGTTGCCGGTCGCCGAGCCGCCAGTCATGCGGCCGTGTTGCATCTGCGGCATTTGAGTGTTCGAGCCCATTTGGGGCATGGCCGACATGGGCTGCAGATCGGGCACGACGACATTCATGCCACCGCCATCGATGCCGCCCCCACCGCCCATCACCGGCATCACAGAGACGCTGTTCAAGGGCGTCACAGCTCCAGGGGGCAGCTGCGACATCGACATGCCCAGCTGGCTGCCTTGAGTCTGCGGCATCGACGACATCATGCCCATTGCCTGCGACGGCATTGCCGACCGCTGCATCGGATAGGTCATTTGATTGGCCGGGGACATTGGCATCGACATGCCCGCCATGCTGGACAGCGGCAGTTGCATCTGATTCATGCCCGATCCGCCCATGCCCATCGGCATGCTCATTGGCATGCTCATCGGCAAGGAGCCGCCGGCCGCACCCTGCATGCCCGTCATGCCCTGCATGCCCAGGGGCTGCATGCCCACCATCTGCAAAGAATGCAAACCGTGAGAGATTAGAATGCTCGCGAGTGCGTACCCAATCCATAGCCCACATCGTCGGTGTAGTTAGCTTCGTAGGGAATGTTGTAATTCATGTTCATTTCTTTCGATCAATGCCAAGTCCTTCAGGAAAATACGGTTGTCAACTAGAAAATCACTCACTTCGAATTTTGGCAAAATTTGAGAAAATTAAAATTTATTTTTGATTTTTGGTTTTTTTTTTTTTGTTTTTGTTTTTTGCGATCTGAATGTTGAGTGCCAACGAACTAAAAGGTTTGTATGAATTTTCCAATTTCTAAAGGTTCCTCGAAATGGGATTGAATAGTCATTGCCTGCCTGGATTCAATAAAATCGCCACATTTCTACATCTCAGTTTATGTTGGAGTATTTATTTATTTTAATTCGTAAAGCTGAGGTGTTCCTTCAGTCAGTCAAGTCAGTTTTTGGGCCTGCATTTCCCATTAGATTTCTGTATCTATTAGGAAATATTATGTCCATATTCTGTTATCTTAATTTTCTGCTTTCTTTATCTTTCTGAGATACGAAACAAGGGATTTAAAAATATTGTAGAGGTTATTTGTTATGACAGTAAGGAGTGCTTTAGAGCAGTGCAGGAGCGGAGAAAGGCACAAGATTTGTGGGCAACCTGTTGTCAAATTGATGGCTGTAATATGGCGCTATTTTTGAATGAATAAATAGTTTGAATTGAAATTATACATGTATATTAAATTCTTGTTTTTCCAAAAATAATATTTATTTTTGAAAATCAAAACACAATAACTGAATTATTATTATAACATTTGTTTTCACTTCTTATTACTATTGCAATTTATTGTTAATAATATATAATAATATTAGTTAATAATTATATTTAACTTTTCATTTTATGTACTACAGAATCATTTCTTAGTTAAAATAATGCTTAAATAGCTTACAATTTTATTTCCTTCACTAATTTGTTCATATTACAATTAATATTGAATATCATATATGATTGTATATACATATATATTATATATACATATATATTATATATATATATTATTTATGTTATATATAGCGCATGTCTGAGCTAGTTTCTGTGCCCAGTTTTCGCGCTGGTCCGCACAATTAATTTTACCTTGGCTTGTCAGTTTATTGGTTATCAGCCGTGGCCTGGCGTGTCATGGATCGGATGGAGCTGCTGGTTGCGCTGTTGTCGGATATCCTTGCTTGACTCCATATACATACAGAAGTGTCTATGTGTGCGTGTGTGTGTGTTGCTGCCACTGCCGCACCATTTATGCCATTAAGTCATTAGCTTTGTTTAACAAATAACAAACTGTCAATGAGTTGATTAACGATGTTTTTCGCATGAACTGCAATTAGCTGACGCTGTTGCTGCTGCTGCTGCCGCTGCTGCCGTTGCCGTTGCCGTTGCTGCCTGATAAATGGGTGTGATTTTCGCCCAGCTTTGCCTGTTGACTTGCTGCCAACTTGGTGGCCACTTGGCCACGTTAGCAAGGCGACGCGGCTCGTTATTGATGCGCGCACACCAAGCATCCAAACACCATCATGGCTAACGCCATTGCCATCGCCATCGCCATCGCCGTCGCCGTCGCCGTCGCCGTCGTCGTCGTTGTCGTCGTCGTAGCCGTCGCCATTCTCATCCCCATTTAGCCTTCACTTGGCAATTATTGTGTTTTCTGATGAGCTGTGAGCTGTGTGCCTGGAAAGCCGCAGTCAAAGTCAGCAGCCGTTCATCGCCTGGCATCGTCAAAGCAATTACTACCCGTTGACAAGTGTAATGTCAGCCAACGACTGTTGCTGTTGTTGCTGTTGCTGCTGCTGCTCCTGTCATTCACCCATTCATTCGCTCACTCACTCAATTTTCTTTCTGAGAGCGACTGTTTGCAATTTATTTGCCACGGACGTAAGACAGGAGCGTATCTGTGCTGTAAAATGGGCCTACAAAATTATTTTCTTTTTATTCAACTCTAAATTAGCAATAAGGCATAGATAGACAAGGGCTAAAAGTCAATAAGGTAATAAATTAAATCAATATTAAATGGAATATACATTATTAAATTGTTGTGTGTGTTTTTTTTTTTTTTTTTTTTTTTTTTTTTTTTTTTTTTTTTTTTTTGAATATTAGATCATAAAGCTAACTTAATATATTGTGCAACACAGAATACGCTTTAAATACATTATATTAAAATGTATACAATAAACTACAAGTATTGTAAAATTTGTTTCTACCCTGAATGCGCTCATATTTTAAAATTGTTTCACGGAATAATTACTAAACAAAATCGTATAATAAACAAATAATATTTTAGTACAACTTTTTTCACGCCCTCAGAATAATTATTATGCAAAATATTAATACACAGTAAATAAAAACAAATAATATGATAATTAAATATATTATTAAGAACAATTTGCTAAGCTGTAATAAATTGTATGAAAAATATGAAAATTTGAAAATAAATAATATAGGAATTCAATAATATTTTAAAATAGTTAACAGTCTAAATGAATGCGCTCCTGCTTTAAATATATGCCCAGAATAATTATTATGCAGAATATGCACTTGTTGTACAACTTTTATTAACAATGTTGACATAATGCTCTACGTGGGTTAGCATGTCCTGGACAGTGGGTGTACACACGCACAAATACACAGCGAGAGAGAGAGAGGGAGAGTGAGAGAGAGACAGAGGGCAAGCTGGCAGCTTACATACAAATACGCACATAAAATAAATTAGTTTCTGTGCAGCGCTAATTGCCTTAGCCCAAAGTTAATTACAGCAAAATTTTCAAATTTTCCAAATTTGGACTTGTCAAAAACATTTTGACATTTCCCACTAGGAAATTAGTTTTACAAACTTTGGCGTTTCTGTGTATCGGTCACCTCTTTGTTACTCTAACTTAATGCGGTATTTGATTTTCAATATCATAATTATATATGTGTGTATGATTACAATGCGCCAGCACGAACAGCGAGCGAAATTTGTGAAACATTTCTGTTGACTTGCATTGGCTGGCAAATGGACACGAAGTCTCATTCCCGCTGATTAAAACACACATAGCCACAGAGCTAATTAAGTACAATGTTAATTAATGTGCTAGCGTCTGATAACTGCATTAAAATTGTATACATGTCAAATAATGAAACTAATGCGTGCAGCTGAGCTAGACTAGTTCGACAAAATGTCACGAACTGAATATGCCAAATTCTATTCCATTTTAAGTGAAAGAAGTCCTACACAGTGTATTATTTAATGGGCCAAAAGGGACAACAGGCCGAACGAACTACTCAAAATTTAATTAACTGAATTCGTTTTTAATGAGCACGAATTATTTAGCAATAAAATGTTTTCATAATATATGCAAGCTGTCAGGAGGAACTCGAATTCATTCTGTAAAGTTCAAGCTCTGATCTCTAATTATACGAGCAGCACAACTAATGAGCTTTGTTTAGCTGCAGTTCGTATTATTATTCTCTGTCATTAAAATGACAGTTTTCGCGCAGTGCTCACAGTTGCAGGGCTTTAAGCAGCTCATTTCAACTAGTCATATTTGGGAGGCAAGCAGGCTCAAATCATGCAAGTAATTGAATACTACCTAAATATTCATTGCCTTAAGTTAATATACATTTGCTTAGGTTGTTTTATATCAATAGTTCCTAATCAAGAGTAAGCTATATGTTCTTTTCTTTTTTTAAAGGGAGATCCATCACCTCAAATAAGCCAGTCGAGCTTAGACATTTTACGGACAACTTTTTTTTATAAATATTTTTGAGCATGAAATTAAACCTTTGCCCTAAATATTTTACATAAATAATAAAGTATTGTATATAATAATAAAATATTTAACATAGTAAATATTTTATATAAATATTAAAATATTTCTGATAATAAATATTTTACTGAAATAATATAATATTTTACAGAATACAAATAGCCATGTTCAAATTGCACTAAAAAAAGATAGAAATTACTATATGAGCAACCCAACAAAAAGCTGCAACACCTGTTCTCTAAATGCTCTATATATGCACATATATGTATGCTTATATGCAAGCTTCTATGAGCCGAATAATGAATTGTGTAAATTTCCAACTCTGCTCTGTAATTATAAAAGCAGCCATACACTGAGCACAACTAATGGGCTTTGTTTAGACTCAGTTCGCATTGTTATTTTCTGCTCAGCTGTCAACAAAATGGCAACTCACTGATGCAGGCCCTTCAGCACCTTATCTCAAGTCGGCCCATCTTATCAGCAGGCATCGCAGCTCGAGCTCTCATATCTCTCGCAACTCATTAGTCATTAGGCATGCATGCTCGGCGAGTCTTTGATTTAACACCTAAGCGGAGCTGAACAAAGGCGTCATTAATTAGGAATGTTAAGATGATGAAAACTAATCTGCTAAAAGCTTGAGCTCTCGCTGCCAGGAATGAGGCCCATTTGGCTGAAAGGATCAACACGCTGCCGTCGAGCTGCGAGCTCAAGTGAGCAGGACTGAGTGAAGGAGGGCTTGACATTGTTTGGCAGCGGCTCACATGCGCTTAATGAACTCCAAAGCTGCTGCTGCTACTGCTGCCGGCAGCTACAACAATGTTGCACAAAATAAAATGCGCCGGAATCGACAGTAGAACTGAACGGAAACCAGGCAAAAGGGCAACAACAACAACAACAACAATATAAGGCGAACTTGAGAAGGACAAGCAAAAATCTGTGCAAATCACAAATTTTGTTGGGGCGAAAAATGAAGGCAGTGGAAATTGGGACATGAGTGTGTTTGTGTGTGTGTGTGGATGAGAGGATGTGGAAGCTGAAATCGAATCCGCACACAAAACTGAGAGAGGGAGAGAGAGATCGAGAGAGAGAGAGAGAGCGACGCATTGGACTGCTGCTAGTTTTGCCATAAACTAAGTAAGTTGTATCGGAATATCTACCTCTTTAGCCAGCACCTCCAATGGCGGCAGGGGGAGAGAGGGGTGGCGCTGCCTCCTTCTGTCTATCTTTAGCCAGCATATTCGCTACGTCTGCATTCAGCTGGCGATGCCGATGCATGACGCTTGGCTGAGTGCAAATTCAATTAACTTGTTACAACACAATCTCAGGATCAGCTTTAGCATCTCTGCAGGCGGCAAGTTTGACTGCAGGCGACTTTGGCATTGGAATTGTTACTGGGATTGGGAATGGGAATGGGATTGGGACTGGGTTTGGGATTGGGATTGGGATTGGGTATGGGTTTGGCATTGGGATTTGCTGTAAAACTAAAACTACTCGAATCTTGCGCCATTTACTTGGCCATAAGCAGCAGCCAGCGACGGCCCCTCGACGCCCCCGTCTGACGTGGACACGTTCATGTCCCGTATTTCTTTCGCTCGCCAACTTTGTTTATTTTATTTAGAATTTTAATTCCAATGAAATTGGTTTACGGCGCACAGCGCTATCAGAGCAAACCACACACACACGCAGAGAGATCCACTCAGCCACCATATTTGACTATTTGATTTAAGTTCTTGTAAATGCATTTTTCTTATTCAATTAATAAAAGATTTGCATCATCTGGCTGCCCGTCTGCTCGACTGACAGATTGAGCAAATATTTTCATTTGCAAGGTAATCCACAGAAGTTACATCAGTCGAGCTTGCAGAGTGGCACTGGATTAGGAGTGAAGCTGAATGGGAGAGACTGCAAGTGAATGAATATAGAATTTTGAATCAACTGTCAATTAGTTTATGGCATGAGCAAATAATGAATGACAAGTAAGGCAGCACGAGATGAAAGGCTATTTATAAACTCTGTTTCGGATCAAAAATACTCTCTTCTCTGTAAAACATTAAATATGGAATCTGTGCAAGGTAAACCCATAATGAGAACATCATTTCGGCTCATAAATTACAGCTCAACCCGTTTTGGCCCAAAGCGAATTATGCGTTGATTTTGAGAAAAACCTGTTGGAATATCTGCTGCCTCCTGCCAACGCATACCCATAATAATAATAATAAGTGCTGCAACTTATTCATAATTCATGCCTTCAGCACCTGCGGGCTCAATAAAAAAAGCCAAAAAAGAGGAACTGCAGCTGCTGAAAAAAGGCTAAACGTTAGACAAAGGCAGAGGCCAATGTCAATAGGTTTCAAATTAAAGTTCAAATGAAGAGACGCCCCGAAAGACGCCTACATCTCGTTTGGCTTTCGCCTCTTGGCTTTTTTTTTTTTTTTGCTGTGCAGCTTTGGCTGGGCCAAGCCCAGAGGCTGGCATTTAAATTAGTCTAGGGAAGTGCGAATGAAGCGGGCTGCGGTGCAGACGCAAAAGCCAGGATAGCGAAGGACACTGAACTTGGCGCGAAGCTCTTTAATAACCGAAGTCGGCATTGAGCTTTGACCTTTCTTTCTCTTTATTTGCAGGCTGCTCCCGGCCATGAATAACCTTTACACCTATATATATGTAGAGCAGAGTATGTATCTAAACATAGAGATACGAATTCCTGGTACGTGCGGCAAATTGGCTGCTTAAATCATTACCCCGATGCGCGGCACGTTCGGCTGCAGTGTCGATTCGACTGCATTTGCAATTAGATCTGCCACTGGGACGGGCAACTGCAGTGGCTTCCGCTCTCAAGCAGTTGCACTGATTTTGTGCCACCGCACAGCTAAACGGCACTGGCAGGACAACTACAACTGCTCACAGCAGGACGCCTGGATGCCTGGATGTCTGCCTCGGCGCAACAAATGCCGGCTTCAATTCAGCTGGCCAGACATTTGTAGCCAAATGCGCACTGGCACATCCTGCGACATTTTTATGATGTCTGCCCAGCTGCTGGCTGCTGGCTGCTGGCTGCTAGCTGTTGCCAATGTCACCTTTAAGTCGCCTTCCAAATCAACGTCACGTAGCACATACAACAAACATAAACGCTTCGCACGACTTGACGAATAGTTTTGCTGACTGTAGCACAACTTGCTATAGTTCTCTCTCCTTCTCCCCACACTCCCACTCCCTCTCTACCACTCACCCTCTCCCTGTGCGAGCTTAGATTCAGCTACGTGCCAGCTCTAGTTACAAGTTCAAAGCAATCGACGTGTGTGTATGCGTGTGTGTGTGAGCAAGGTCATGGGGGTCAGCTTGTGCGGGCTGGTCAATTGCCTGGCCCGGCATCAATAACGGCTTGTTTGCATCTCACATGTGCACCATAAAAAGCTCCAAGTGTCCGCAGCAAGTGCTAATCAAGGGAGTATACTGATCACAATCGCCGGCATTAGTCGGCTGTGCTTTAATTGTTTTATAGCTCTGCTAATGAAATATTTAATCGGATCAAATGCAAAACAAGTTTCGCTCAAATCCTTTTTAGCTCTATTTGTGGCACAGAAATATTTATATATAAAGGCAAAAAAAAAAACAACAAAAAATCATTAGTTGGAAATTGATTTGTAGTATAAGCTTTAAATGATTGTTAAAAACATGTTCAAGGAAAGCATCAAAATATATAAATAAAAAAAAAAAAAAATCTCTAATTGAATAAATATTAAGCAAATACATACATAAATATGTAAACAAGAAGATTAATAAATAAACAAATAAAATAAAACTCAAATAACAAAATTAATGTATAAGTAAATAATAAAAAATTAATATTATATTTAAATGAATAAATAAATAACAGGGTGAATAAACATATATTTATTTCCAAATCCTTTCCTCCAGCTTTTAAGCTTCATTTTGCCAGAGAAATTTTTATACATTTTGAAAATCTCTTTAAAGCCAAATCTCGTTGATTAGAAATCTATATGTAGTATGTGGAATACTCTGTGTGACATTTTCCAGTTTCGTCTACTCCATTTGCTTCACGTCTCTGTTGCCCAACTCTTTAAATGCCGATGCGTTGGGCATTTCCTCTTTGCGCAGACGAGTCGAAGGATTTGTGAATTCACTCGCAATTTGAACTTTAAGGCAAAATGCTGCACTCGATTGAGCAATGCGTTTTGTGTCTTGTTCGTTTGTGTCTCTCGTTCCTTTTTTGAGGTCACATGGCAAAAGTCAGAGTTCGTAATTTGTTTTTTGATTGCTGTTAATGTCATGCCAGCATTAAGACTACGTGTCCAAGTGTATTTGACAACGACTCCAACTCCAACTTCAACTCCAACTCCGACTGCGACTCCGACTACAACTATGACACCGACTTGCACTGAAGCCTGAATGTCTGAATCTGTCCTCCTCCCGTTGCACTTGCATTGGAGTTTGGGAGCCGCACACAGATCTGTGTGCGTGTGTGTGCTGCCCGTCTCCTGCTTTGATCTAAACACCGTGCAATGGTATGAGTGTCTGTCTGTCCATTGGTTTGTTTCACTTCAATCAGTTGTCGGTCGACTGCCTTCGTTAAGTGCCATCTTTGCATGTTGCGTCTCTCCGTCTCTCTGTCTGTCTAACTGTCACTTGGCCAGAGCACGCAATGGACAACTCTTGCCACTTGCCACAGCCAACAGCCAACAGCCAGCAACACACAGCCCACAGGCCAAGTTCGTATAATGTTTCGGGTCTGTCAGTGCCATGATTTAGACTTTTGATTACTTGATTACATTTGCAATGCGTTTCCTCCGAGCCCAGCTGTCCTAGATGTCTGTATGTACGTGTGTGTATCTACTCTCTCTCCGTTCCGTTGGCACTTGTCGGCGGCTTCGTCAATGATTTAAATGGAGGTCAAGCCAACTGCCCTGATTGACGCAGTACATTAAAGGGCTCTCTTGGTCTGCCGTTTACCCAGCTCCACTGGCTGGCCATCCACATCTGTGGATGCGCCAAGCTGTTGGCCAAAATGTAATTTGCACATCGATTACATGTAGAAGATGAGTTGCGCTGCAATTTGATGCGTAAATGAACTGAAACCGATCGCCAATTCGTTTACGACTTCTACAGCTGCGCTCCAGCTGAATCGAATTCTCTTAAATTGTGGCAGTAGACGATGGCCAAGATATTTGAAATTCAGCCCGTACATAATTAAAGCTAAAGTGCATTAATTTACCCTCAGCCCATTGAGAAAGAGAAATCATGGTAAATGGCGCTTGTAGCCTGTTTGTCACAAGAGACTTTAAATTTTGTATGTGCATTAGTAGTCAGAGTAAACTTTTGAATTTTGCCCCTTCTCCATTGTCGTACTATGGTCCATGTGCACTTCTTTTTGCCAATATATTCAGTTGTGGTCTGAAATCTTAGCTTGTTTCTCTGTTATATACAGTCGAGTCCCGGTAATTTCTGAACTCATATTTTCGAGGAAGAATTTCTCTCAAAGGGAATGAGAAACTAGACTATATTAGTAAGTGTATCAAATGCAAATAGTAGATCAGACTACGGCCAACAGATCTGTCTATTTGTGGAAAGCTAGCGGATACGTAATATTCGTATTTTGTAAATGTGACGATTGTTAATTTATAATAATTTCAATATTAAGAGCAGCAAAAATATTTATGAATATAATCAGAAATATATTGAACAAATTGTGGGAAATTCTCACACTTTTTACGAGAAAAAAAAAATAAGTAAATAAATAAAATAAAATAAAAGTAAAGTTAAGTACTTATTTTCTTTTAACTTATTTATTATATATATTTAAAATAATTTATTTAACTTATTTAATATATACAGCTGCGAAAAATAAAATAGCACCACTTGCAAACGCAAAGTTTAAGAAGTTCTCCTAGGTGCATTTATCAATGTATTGATCTAATTTTTTCTTGTATATAAGCAGAAAACAATTAATAATCGCAACAAGCAAGAATTATCCCAAAAATATTAATCGTTTTTATATAATTCAAAAAATTCTCAAAAAAGTCGTAAAAATGCCGAAAAAAATAATAGCACCACTAACCCTTTTCGAGTGAAAATCTATATTTTTCGCAGATTTGAATATCTTCAAAAGCACTAATTGATGAGATTTGTTGGTTATATATCTATTTTGATTAAAAAATTGATCCTCCATGTTTAAGGGTTTTTTTTGTATATCTAGGACCGAATTCTAAGTTCTGTGGATGTCTCACGTAGGACCGCGATCCTTTTCCACTAAAAATTAGCATCTTACTTTCATTATTCAAAAGTATGTTTCTCCATTCCTGCGTAGACCAATTTTTGTGTTTCCCTTGCAAACGGCATCCGTTTGGAAATGTGTTTTATATTCAAATATGGTACTTTTCTTGAACGGAAAGTGTTCAAATCGTGATGTCTTAAATATTTCCATACTGTTTGGTCCATTGCTGATATGTTTAGGTCCTTTTTCAGTTGAGTAGCCGGCTTAAAAGGATCCTTTTACTCTCGTAAATGAGACGAGTGACATGATTTTGGGTCAGAACTCAGCGCAATCTGCGCTTTTCATCAATTTTTTTTATGGAATAATGCATTGTGGATCATTTTATTTGAACAACCCATCAAATGACCAACTTTCCTGTGAAAATTTTGAGCCGAAATCAACTTTTTGATGAGATTGGGTTGTTCGGTGGTGTAATGCTCTTCACGACCCATTTTTTTTGAAAATTTTCACAAATTCTGAAAATTTTTTAATCAAAATAGATATATAACCAACAAATCTCATCAATTAGTGCTTTTGAAGATATTCAAATCTGCGAAAAATATAGATTTTCACTCGAAAAGGGTTAGTGGTGCTATTATTTTTTTCGGCATTTTTACGACTTTTTTGAGAATTTTTTGAATTATATAAAAACGATTAATATTTTTGGGATAATTCTTGCTTGTTGCGATTATTAATTGTTTTCTGCTTATATACAAGAAAAAATTAGATCAATACATTGATAAATGCACCTAGGAGAACTTCTTAAACTTTGCGTTTGCAAGTGGTGCTATTTTATTTTTCGCAACTGTATATTTTTATGTTCTGTTTTTTTTTATACCCTGAACCCATTGAAAATGGGAAATCAGGGTATAATGGTTTTGTTGAAATGTATGTAACAGGCAGAAGGAGGCGTGGCAGACCCCACAAAGTATATATATTCTTGATCAGGGCGACGAGCTGAGTTGATTTGGCCCTGTCCGTCTGTCTGTCTGTCCGTCTGTCCGTCTGTCCGTCTGTCCGTATGTTTGAACGCGTCGATTTCCGAAGATATAAGAGCTAGAGACTTGAATTTTTTTTTAAATGACCGTTTATACAGCGCGGACGTCGAGTTTGCTTTTAAAATTCGATAAATCATCCCGTTATGTTTTTATCGAGTAAAAACATTCAAGTTCAAATCAGATGTCTCTATAGCTAATTGTGAATGATTTTTCTTTTTTTAAATTTCTCAAATATTCAATATAATATGTAGATCATATGCTGAAAATTTCATTAAATTCCGTTCAGTCAAAAATTAATAAAAAATAATCAAATATTTGGCCAATTAACAAACGCACGTGCAGCAGCTACAACAAAAACATCACATCAGCTGTTAGTTTCGTTTAGTTTTGGTAGATGGCGCAGCAGTAGTGAATCTATTTTAGTTTTGCCAGCGCCACCAGCAGGAGTGGGGTGGCCTAGTGTGTTAGTTGCATGACGCTCGATCGAGAAGTCCGCGGTTCGAATCCCGGTTGATGCAACTGATGTTAGTTTTTTTTTAATTGTTTCAAAATATTTTTATATTTTCATAAATGAGTTTTCTATTTTTTTTTTATATTTTTAAATACACCGAAATTGAAATTTTAACTATACTTTATGTGCGCTTTTAATAGTTTGGTTATTCTAGCAGATTCTTAGAATCACATCAGCAGTTAGTTTCGTTTAGTTTTGGTAGATGGCGCTGCAGCAGTGAATCTATTTGAGTTTTGCCAGCACCACTAGCAGGAGTGAGGTGGCCTAGTGTGTTAGCTGCATGACGCTCGATCGAGAAGTCGCGGTTTGAATCCCGATCGATGCAACTGATGGAAACTTTTTTTTAATTGTTTCAAAATATTTTTATATTTTATTAAATGAGTTTGGTATTTTATTTATATTTTTAAATACATCGAAATTGAAATTTCAGCCATACTAAATGAGCATTTTTATTTGTTGGGTTCAGGGTAGTATCTAGTCGAGCACTCTCGACTAGAATTTTCTTACTTGTTTTTTTTTTTTTTTTTTTTTTTTTTTTTTGGTTCTAAGAAATTGGCAATGATAAATAAAATAAATTTATCGATTTTATATACTTAGAGTACTTATTCAAATAATGAAGAGCTAAAGCTGCTGCAGCTTGGGATGAAAGTTTTGAATTAAAGCCAAAGAAATTCATATTTTAAACTTGATTTAATCTGAAAGGACTTCACTACACATCACGTAAATGCCTTAAGCTCTCCCCAACTATCGCCTCTTAAGCTGTCCTCAACTATCGCCTCTTAAACTGTCGCATGTGGCCACAGGCGACGTAGCTCTCCTGATAAAATATATGTTTATAAATCAGTCTATGTCCAGGCACAGGCACCGGCACGGAGTCAAACTCAGAGTGAGATTCAGGCCCAGGCCGGCAATTTTCAACACTTGACTATTAAAAACTTGAATGATGTTGACTTTAGCTTGAGGCGGCACCTTTCACCTCCCCACGTTGGCAGCCTGTTAATTGCCGGACTCGTGTTGTTTATTCTTGGTATTTTAAACAAAATAATTCATAAATTAATTTCAACATGTTGGCACATATAAAAAGTACGTTTAAATGAGGGAGAGAAAAAAACATAAATGTAGCGAGAAATATGTAAAGCTGTAGCGAGTCGAACGTTCAAGCGTTTATGAAAAATCACCTCATAAATTTACAACAACGCGAACACAACAATTATTTCCATGAGCTGGGAGAAAAGTAATTGCAATACGTTTAAACAGGAAAGGGGAAAGCGGAACAGGGTTTTTTTCGGGGAGGCAAAACCAGGAACATGTCCATGTCCATGTCGTCGTTATGCTTACGTGACTGAAAACGAAATCCCAATTTATTTACTCAACAATTTGGCAGCCTTTTTGTTAACAACTTATCAAAATTATGACAAAATTGCTTGCCAATACCACACATCCAGAGCGGCGCGATGACGGGTTAAGGTTAACCTCTGTGGGCGAGGCTCAACTGTAAAGTTGGGCGAAAAAGACTTTTCGGCTGTGGGAAAACTTTCAGGGCTAACCTCGCTAGGCCAAGCGCCTTGCCGCCGCTCCTCCTGCTGCTGCTGCTACTCCTGCTGCTGCTGCTGCTGCTGGTGATTGGCATTCAAGCACTTCATTATTGCAATTGCCCCATCGGAACTCGGTGCCTGCTCCTTGTGCCAGCAGACTGAAAGCCGCGAATTGAAATTTCACGCAAGTTTAACGCAATGGGAGCAGCCCAAGCACCACCAGCAGCAGCAGCAGCAACAACAAAATCAACAATGGGCAAGGGGTAAAGCTGTGGTGCAATTTAAATGTCGGCCAGCGCTTGGGTCCGGTTCGGGTCTGCGCTCCCGTTTGCATTGTTGACCACTGAGTGATGCAGCAAGTATTCCCTGGCCAGCCAACAGCCAACAGCCAATAGCCCAATAGCCCGACGACCCTCTCAACGGCGAGTCCTGCCCCGCCCCCTTGTTTGAGGCTGCCTTGCGTTTTCGCGCCGCGCAAGCCGATAATTTATTAAAGGCGATTATTATGGCCTGGTTCGAAGCAGCCCAGTCTGGCTGCGTTGCGTGTTATAGTAATTTACTGGCCTTTTGTGGTGCAAAACAAGTTTGCAACCAGGCCTGGGACTGTAGAGGGGAGCGCGGAGACTGAGGACTTGGCACCCTGGCAGCCGGGCTGTGTCCCCCTTGGGGTCTCATTGGGTGCCATGCGTGATGTTGTACTCGCGGTATTTACATATGAAATGTGTTAAATTGAGCTCTTTTTTAGCGCAAGTTTGTTTTAGCGAACAAATTGCTGACCTTACCCCGAGCGGCCTCGACTGCCTCTACCGCCTCTACCGCCACAGCCGGCACACAAACGCTCTTTGAGCACATTATGCGCGAATTATAGTTTCAGCATTCCAGAAACTCAACCATGCCCCATAATCGTGCAGCGATTTGATTAAAAAATCGCACACTCATCGCCCCGAACGTTGGTAAATAAGCAGAAGACGAACGAGAGGGAGAAGGAGTCCAGCATAAGGAGGAGGCGTGGCTGAAGCCAAGTCAAGTCTGGCTGGCTGGCTGGCTGGCTAAATCAACTAACTAATGAAAAATTTGCATATCCACATGCTCAAGTGTTGAGGGCAAAGTTGAAACTCGATTTTGATTTTTGTTGTTTTTGCTGTTGTTCTGGCTTTATTTATGTGGGCGTGGCAACGGCCATTCAAAGTGCATTCAACTGTGCAATTTCGCAGCACATTTGTTGCTTTGTGTTGTGTGCGCAGTGTGTGTGAGTACTCATGTGTATGTGTGTGTGTGCGTTGGTGGTTCAGCGAAATGCGGCATGTGGAAATTTAATCGCCATTTATTTCGCTTGTTAAAATGCTTTTATTCAAGATCTGGAGCACAGACGGCAAACTGCATAATAGAGAAAATGTATATAAAATATATGTTTAAGTGTGTCTGTGTATGTGTGTGCTCTGTGTATGGCAAGACAAAGACTGACTATGGAAAAAGTCAATATGGTTTTGTTAGTTAATGCCAGAAATACAGTTAAATTTCCAAATGCATTTAAGCAAAACAATAGAAAAGAAGCAAATCGATTTCAATTAACAATCAAGTTCCACAATGAACTTTATAATCCGCTTAAGAGGCGCAGCAGAAAATAGAAATAGAAATTGCATACCCTAATTACGTAATCATTTTTAACCAGTTTCGTAACGGGTTTCCTTTGTTGTCTTTTGGTGGGTGAATTGTATAGGGGGTGGGGGAGCGGGAGCTGGGTATAGTCCTTGAGGGACTGACAGTGGCTCAGCTAGCTTGTCAATTTGTGTTGACTTAGCCAATCCAAACATTCTGGCGGATGCCTTCATTTCCAGCATTGGGTTTTACGGCCCACAAATTTCACGCAGCTCGGTGGCTCGATGGGTTGGTGGCTCGACAGCTCCCAGCGGAACTGCCCAATTTGACAGGCGGCTGTGGGACGCACAAATTGAAGACATGTGCTGAATTTTATGGCTTTTAAATAACAAGCCATAAAAGCCGGTCCTGGCGGTACGGGTGGTCCGGGGCGTTCCGGGGCGTCCGGGCGGGCGGTCGCGGTCGGGCCACTGGCGCAAAGGAAAGGAGTCAACAAACCGGAAACTGTCAAAGGAATCAAACTACTTAAAACGAAAGCGAAAAGCGAAAAGCAAGCAATGAAAACGAAAGCATTTCGCTGTGCGTGGTTTTATTTAAAAATAGCACAGATACAATTTTATGCGTATTTATTTTCTTTGACTTTCCTTCTTTATGTTGCGCTATTTATTTTTTGCTCCATGTCCACTTCAGGCGCGACGATGAGCTCGCAGTTTTTTACGCATGTTTTATGAAACGGTTGCTCGCCCGATATCTGGGCCAGAGTCAGAGTAGGAGCAGGAGCAGGAGCTGGAGCCGGAGCCGGTGTCGGTGCCGGCATAATGAATGTGAAACGTTCATGGCGTTGCGTCCTTGCGCCTTGTTGGTGAAAATTACAAGTGTCCAGGGAATTTGTTTCGGGGCCTTCGTTAACTTGGCCACAGGGTCAGCGTGGCACTGGACCAGCGCTGCACAAGGAATGAGGAATAGGGAACGAGGAACGAGGAATGGAGAATATGTAATGAAAACAAACGAAACGAAACGAAATGAAACGCAGAGCAAATCGTTTTTATCTCTTAGAGCCAAAAGACAGCAGACAGTGGACTGTGGACTGTGGACAGAAGGACAAGGGAATGGAATGAAAGAGGCGAGACAGAGGGTAACCGAGCAGCAAATGCTGTTTACACTCTGCAACAAAAAATTGGCCAGCTCTTTGCGTCCAGTGGCCTGGCAGTCGAATGAATGAAAGGCAGCAAATAAAAGGGCGACAGCAAAACGAATTCCGATAGCCAAGTTAAATGCTTGCAGTGATAATGACCAGAGCCAGGGCCAGAGAGAGGGTCGCGGTTGGCTGGGGAGAGCACAAACAGCTGAAAAGCCAGTGGCAGTAAAAGCATTTAGATTTCACTTAAAAGAAACTAAAAATGCAAACGAACCCGCTTCAATGCTCGTAATGGCAACGAGTCATGAAATACCAAGGTGCAAAACCCAACAGCAGCAACAACTACAAGAACAGGAATAACAAAGGCAGAAGCAGACGCAAAAGCAGGTTGGCAAATTCTACTCCTGCTGTGAAACGCTTGGGGTCTCCCCCATCTCCCATCGAGTGGGGCTGCAAGAGTTGGCTGCGGCTCTCGGCAAAAAGCGTGCCCCACAATTAGTGCAGCTGAAAAGTGAACTCGGCAAAAAGCCTCAGAATCTCGTTTAATTGTTGATGTGCGGCTATGAGAATGCAGTGTGCATCATCAGTGGAGGGAAGTCCCGAGCTTTTGGTCAAAAACTTGCACCTCAATTAGCACGGAAGTCTTGGAGCGAACAATTAGCAAAGGGAATCTAATATAAGAGCATTAGATGTGGCCAAGTGAATTGAATGATGGGGAGTTCATTATTTCTTAAAGGGAGTCCAAAGCAGCAATCAGCACATTACATCATTAAAATGACATAAATCTATGCCTGACGACTGTTTCTTTTCTTATAAAGATTCAAAAATGAAGGAGGTTAGTTCTGTGCAATGTCCATCTTATTGTACGCCTCTCCGTCCGTCCGTCTGTTCTTCTATCTATACATCCGTATGTCACTTGGTCTATCGATCGATCAGTTTGACTGACCCTTTTACCGTCCCACTGTCCTTCCATCGTCAGTCTGCCTGTTTCTCTCTCCGCCTGTCTGGTAGTCCGTCTGTCTTTTCGTATCGTTCTTCTGTCCATCCGCGTGTACATCCGTCTATCTGTTTGCCATCTGATTGTCTGTCTGTCAGTAGGTCTGTCGATCGGTCTGTTTGTCTCCTCCGCTCGCCTGTCGCTGCGTCAACTTGACCATCAGCATGTCCGTCCGTCAATCCATTCGTCTGCCTTCTTTCTCTGTCTGTCTGTCTGCCTCTCCGCTCGTCTGCTTTCATTCCGCCCGTCTGACAGTGCGTCCGACTGTTCGTCACTTCATCCGTCCGTCCGCTAGTCCGTCTCCTCGTCTGTTCATCCACCCGTCTGTTTGTCCGCCTGTCTGTCCGCTGTACGCAAGCCATATCACTGCTATTGAAGCTAATGCCATTAAATTTTCATTGTATACTACGCTTAGTAAGCTATCTGATTTTCTGATATGGCAAATCGTGAAATATTATAGCTGGTATTGCACAAATGCTACTATTTAAGGAGCTGTACCTGAAATTTAAAATGTAAGCTTACATAGTTAGCACCTGATAGAAAATTTATAGTGGATATATCCTATGGCCATTCGATGCCAATCGAGTAATATATATACTATATATATCTTCCAATGACACAGTTAACTTACTACCAACTTTTCTCTGACCCTATGAATAGACCATTGACCTTTTGGTCAATGAATAATTTAGACGCTGTCGGTCTTTTGTCTTTTAAATGAAAAAGTAAAGAATATGCAAAATTCCAACTGTGACACACGAAATAATGAAGAGCTGCTCAAAAAATGTATTCAATTTTGGCAAAGTTCTAAAAGTTTGAAGTGAAAGCCTAGGCCTTTGCTAGCAAACTTTGTATGCTTTACAAGTCAAAAGTTTTCTATGCTTTTTGACAGAAGATTTAACAACAATTTGAGACCCTTAGGATGATTTTGAATGTTGTTGCTCTTGTCTTCGGCAACGCTCGCTTGTTTTACCAGCTGCAAATTCAACTTTGCTCTTTATAAATTTCCATGTTTTGCGACTCTTTGACGTTTCAATGACTGTCGATTCCCTTTTCAATGTCCAAGTGCATTTTGTTTTAGCTTTTG
The DNA here is from genome assembly GCF_054131065.1 of Drosophila arizonae. Lineage (NCBI taxonomy): Eukaryota > Metazoa > Arthropoda > Insecta > Diptera > Drosophilidae > Drosophila > Drosophila arizonae. The sequence goes on along the minus strand of NC_142925.1, from coordinate 22,369,523 downwards.
CCTTTTGGCTTCAGCCTTTGTCTATCTGGCGATATAACCGATAATCGTTAGTTCTAAATCCTACATAAATCACTAGCTTTTCCATCCATCCACTGAAGCTATTTATTTAGTTTTCCGCTTTTGCTGTCTGTTTAATTTTTTTTTTTTTTTTTTTTATATCAGAAGACGGGAAAAGTGCAGGGCATAGTGTGACAAAATCACTTGAGCCGGCTTAACGAGGCTTGTAATTGAATTATGCGATTTTATTGTGATTATTTTAGAGCTCAGAGTCGCACAAACAGACAACAGTATCGACTGAGGGAGAAGGGGGGAAGGGAGCGAGGGAACGAGGGAGCTCTGAGTGGAGTTCGTGATGTTGTCGCACTGAGTAATGAGATACGTAAAAGTTATTTAAACTTTTAAATCCGCGTCAATGCCTTTTACTTTAGAATTCGCTCATTTTGCGCTCGCCGCGTTTGCGGCGCTGGCTCGGTCGCCTCTTGGTATGCTACACTTTTAGCAGCCACATCCTAAACGTCCCGGAATGTCGGCTAGTTAAACGTTTGAAAAGTTTGCCAACTGAATCGCTGAAATGATTTGGAAAATTACAACAACCAGTCGACAAGGACGACACAGACACTACCAAATACAAATGAGTCAACGCTCCCACGCCACCCAGCAGTTGGCCAAATTCCTCAGTCTGCCCACGCCCTCGCCCTCGCCATCGCCCTCGCCCAGACATTCGTTCGTGCATATTTCACATACCAAGGCAAAGAAAGGGTTGATTGGCATTTCTCGCAGAGTAAGCAAAAGCCTTTTTTGCTTTGCTGTGTTTTTAGGGCCCCAACACCTAAAGGGGGACCGGCCTGGCTGGCTGCTTGGCTGGCAGTCTGCTTGGCAAGTGTTTTCAGTTTTGTTATTTTTTCACTTTTTTTGGGCTGATTGCAAGTACGAGTACACGTTGCCAGGTCCGACCAGCACAGCATAGGCAGAATGCTTTGTCTACGGCCTTGTGGGTGTTTATTTGAGCAGCTCTTCGGCTCTTTAGCTCTCGTATCTCTCAGAGGGACATCTGCCTGTCAGCCGAAATTCATTTGTATTCGAAAATCCCCTTTTGATGAACTCGACGCTTTTCGTGTTTGTCTGCAATTTTTTGATAGGCTCCCCTCCTTGCCATGCCTCATAACACTCTTTCCTCTGGCCTAGCTGAATGCTTTAATGCAATTCCTAAATATGTTCTACAGTGTACTCTGACGGCGCCGGCAAAGCCGCCTTTGATTAGTTCGCTATACGACGGAACACAAGTTCAGACAGGTATTACTTCAATCTTGTTAATATTTGCACGGGATGTTCCGTCTTTAGTCTAGGTTGCCGCAGTTGATACAGCCCCTAAGTGACAGAAATGCTGCGACCTTTCTTCCAGATTGATTGAAAGATAACAATGTGTTTTAAATTAAAAACATGATGTATTTCGATGCTTTTTATACCCTAAACCCATTGAAAATGGGAAATCAAGGTATAACGGGTTTGTTAAGTGTATAGTATGTAAGCAAAAGAACGAGATGTGCTAGACCCATAGATATATTCTTGATCAGGGAGACGAGTTGATTTCATTTAGCCCTGTCTGCCTGTCTGTCTGTCTGTCCGTATGGGTGAATGCGTCGACCTCAGAAGCAATAAAAGCTATAGACTTGTTTTTACAAAAATCGATAAATACTGCCGTAATTTTGTTTATCGATTGAAAATTTTATTGAAAACTGTTTAAAAATTACATCTTCTACAAATTTAATGCTAGAATCTGCAAACTTTAAATGTATTTTTTAGGTTTATGATTATTCTTATAGCATTTCGGTTTTTGGGTTCAGGGGATCTCCTAGTCGAGCAGTCTCGACTGGAGTTAACTTTCTTGTGCTTTATTGTATCACTTGAATATTTCACTTAAAGAATTTCTCAATCGATAGCTTAAAAATACTTGTCTGGCTGTTTATTGCTTGAACAACCTGCTCGTCTTTGGGGTAATAAATTATCATTTTAATGTAGATTTGTGCCAGCAGCGAGCAGCACCTGCCAGACTCTCTCTTTATATAGTAACATTTATATGTATGTGTATGTGTGTCCACCAACACCCACCCATACCAATTAGCATCTTACTTTGTGCTTCGGTCTGCTCTCGTAATGCTCATAATTGCAGCAGAGGCCCTTGAAAAACTTTAATTGCTCTCTCGATGGCTGAGGCTGTGGGCAGGGGGAGGCGGCTGGCAGCTCGAAAACCGATTTGTTTGATTTATGGGGCTAGCATTTATAAGCGCTCTGTTCCAGCGGAGATTCCGCACCACCCAAACGGTATATATGTATATACATATATAATGCCCACTTATAGTGGCCAAATTGAATCAATAAAGCATGCATAAAAAGTTGGCGAAAATAAATTATTATATTTCGCCCCTTTCAGTCCCAATTAATGTCAGACACACAGACGACAGCAAGGACGAAGACGCGGAGGACAGCGACGGAGCGGAATAAAAAACAATAAAAGCGAATTACATTAAAATTACACAATCAGCAAAAAGCAGAAGCTGAGCAGCAGTAGCAGGAGTAGCAGCAGCAGCAGCATCAGTTGAAGCAGAAATGGAAACCTTGTTACGCTGCATGAGAAAACAAAAAGCGAAATGATTGCATAGAGTGGGCGAGAGGGGTGGCGGGGTGGCGCACTGGGCAACAGGTTCTTGAACCAATTGAAAACGTTGTTAAACTAGTTTTAATTAGACAGCGAAGCCTGTCTGCCATACCCTGCCCGAGTCGGAGCGGGCCAAATGAAACAATGATTCATAGAGAGAATAATAGCGGACATCCGATTCAAGGTAATTTCGAATCATGAGCAAAGCAGAAGTGGCATACTAATTAGATGTGGCTGCCGACAGCCGAAACGCGCATGATGTGCGAAAAAGTGTGAATGATGTATTAGGGCCGAGTCCGGCTAACCGCCATCCAGTCAAAAGCGCATCAAAATCAAATCGGAATTGCAGCAAAAGAAGTTCGCTTAATTACTTTCTTTGCGAATTAGCCGAGCGGAAATAACGAGGAAATGAAGATGAGCGTGGCACAGGGAGATGGAGAGCGACAGCGAGAGCGAATTAGACTAAAAGAGCAGCGTTTGCTGCAGTCCTCGGTCTGGCGATTAAAGAACTATAAAGAAATTGGCACGTAATCAGCCAAAGCTGCAGAACTTAGAGCAGCATTTCATTAACTAAATTGCTTTGATCAGATTCTCTCTCACTCCTTATGAGCACACTGAAGACGCTTTGAGTGTGGCTAAAATGTAATAATTCCCATGATGATGATTATTATTATTATTATGAGTTTAAGCTAGGATATTATCAAGGCACGAAGCATGGTGAGCTGTTAGCAAACATCGGATGAGCAAATAAAAAATAGTTTACTTTGATTTAGTTTGATTTACTACCTTTTATTTTATATTTTATTCAACATAATTAACATTAATTTAATATTTTAAAAAAATAAAATTTCGTTTTTTAAATATATATTTAAAAAAGAAAATCCTAAATAAATATCAGAAGTAAAACTGAACTGAAAATTCGTAATTAATAGAGGTAAATAAAAAGTGAAGATCAATTTAAATCCATAAACATATTAAATATAATATTAATGTATTTATTGAAAAAGAGACATTAATTAATTTTAAATAAATACATATTAGAAGTTAAACTGTAATTAAATATAAAATACAAAATAAATATGAAATATAAATAAACATATTTTTAAATAAATATTAGAATTAAAACTGAAATTTGAGTTCTTACTAATAGAGTTACTAAAAACTTAAGGACCTTGATGCCTGGAAACTAATTAAAATAAATGTTTTGCTTCGCTCAAAACAATTGTTTTCAGACCCTAGCATAAGCGATTGGTATTTATTAATAACAATTAATAATTTAATTTACCTTGCTAAGCATTTGCTCTGGTTCAACAAAGCTCGCATTTAATATTTGTCAGCACAATTAGCAAGACAATTAAACTGGTTTTAAGTATATCAATCAACGTGTAGATATAAGTCCTTGAGCTTGCTACAAATCTGAAGATTTGTTGAGTTGCATAAGCAAACTGTTTTGCAATAAGCAATGACTTAGTTCACAGATATATATATGATATGGTATAAAGTACTATCTGATGTGAGCACATATTATATTGAAAACGAGACAATTAATTATTGATCTACCTGAAAAAGTTATCTAATATTATCTTCCTCAACCCTCAATCCATCGATCTAACGCAAAGCTTAATTTTAACCATAGCTATCGATGGTGTCGTAGATAGCTTTAACAGCTCTACTATCTGATATTCCAGTGCCAATTATGTCATCTAACTCGCATGGGCTTCTCACTGCGTCCAGTAATCAATTCAAATTAAATCAAGTGATTATTCTCTCGCCCAGTGGGTCCAGTTGGAGCTAAATGAAGTCATCAGCCAGGCGACATCCTTGCCGATCATATGCAATGTTTGGAGCCAACCGCAATTTGGGGCGGACAAAACTGTTTGCTCTGCTGCGGTGGTCATCGTCTCGCCCACGGACAGTTGTCCTACGGCTGAGATTGATTGAGCGTAACCTCGACGCATTTCTCAATGTCGAAGCGAATTGCTGAAATTTCTTGGCGTTTTCGCTGTGTTAAATTGCTGGCATTGCTACGCCATGCACCAGCAACGGGCTTATCCCTTTGCTCTGCCCTCTCCCCTCTCCGGCCCATCTCATGGCTGCCACGTTTTTGCTCTCTTGGCCAAACTTCATTGCCATGTCGAAGCCAACAGGCAGCGATGCATGCTACTCGTTTGGTTAGGCCATCCATCTGTTGGCCCCTACGTGCCTCAGCCAGCTGCTGTCGCTGCTTTGGCTGCTTTGGCTGCTGCTGTTGGCGGTAACTTTTGAGCACTTCAGTGGCTGGTGGACAACGGACAACGGACAACGGACAACGGACAACGGACAGTGGCTCGGTGGTTCGGTGGGTTCGCTTCACGCTGCTTGTCAGTGCGCTGACAGTGGAATTGATTTAAAGCTTTTTTGTGCCCCAGCCACAGGTGGAGTTGCACAGACTCTCCTCTTAATTGGCCCCGCTTTGGCGGTGTTTATTCATGCGTTGCAGTTGTCCGCTTTTTGCCTCAACAAAACATTTTAATTATTGCCACAGCGAGTGATACCAGCAGTCGAATGGGCGGCAGCGCCAGCTGGGCAAAAAATGATAAGCGCATAATTGCCATCAATTAAGTGGCAACTGAGGGTGCCTCCTGCAAAAAGCGGACACTGGCAACTAGACACCTTGCGTGCTCAATGGAAGCTCCGTCTGATTGTCTGTCGCTCACTCTCGGCCTAATTGAGCTGGCTCCCGCTTGAGCAAGTAGATCAACTAGTTTACTAAAGCTTTTATTTAATGCCAAAGAAATCTACACATAATTGAATGACTTAGTTACGATAGACAGATGTTTAATTATGAGATATATTTTCTGTATATCTCCTGGCTTCCTTTCTCTGTCTCGCTAGCTTTATCATTCTTTCCTTACCTCCCTCTCTCCCTCTTATGCTCTTACGCCTCTCTTTCTCTCTCTCCCTCTCTTTCTCTGCTTCTCTCCCTTTCTCACCCACCCATTTATCTCTATCTGTGTATCTCTCTCTCTCTCTTCATTAATTTTCTTTCTCTATCTGGCTTTTTCTCTATCGCTCTGCCTTTTTGTCAATCTTACTCCCTTTCTCTCTTTCTCTTATCCTTTCTATCTTGCTCACTTTCTCTAGCTTTCGCTCGCTCTTCTTCTGTCACAGAAGTTCTGTGTGAATCTCTCCCTCTCTCAAATCAATCTATTCCTCTTTTATACATTCTCTCCTCCTCTCTCTCCCTCTCTTCCCCCTTCTCTCTCTTTCTCCCTCTCTCTCTTTTTCTCTCTCTCTCTCTCACTCTTTCTCTCTCACTCTCTCTCTCTCTCCATCTACCTAAGCCTAATTGCGCTATGTGCCTCTGTTTATTATTATTTCCCACCTGCAACATTTTTATTAAGCCTTCCTATTCGATTCTCATGAACTCAAGAAATACTTTCGTTATTCTCTTTAAGCTATATATTAACCCTCTTTTCAAAACTGTGTCAGCCTCTTCAAATACCTTCCAATCGTTCCACTTTTTCAAATCCTTTCATTTTTCTACAACTAACCCGATATTTCAATGACTACAAAATCGTCATCAATTATTTCTATCGAAATATTTTCATTTCATGAAATCAAATAGGATAAGTTAAAAACCCAGTGACCAGATTGACGGGATGCTTTGGGTTTGGGGCTGTTCACTTATCGATTGATTTTTCTGCGGGGATCCGGGGCCCATTTGAATTTGATTGGGAATGCGACGTTTTTGCTCGCCTGCCATTTTTCAGTTTCATTTAATGGAATTTGCAACAATAGGGCGCCAATTTTAGTGTTCATTTTTTTGTGTTAAATTGAAACATTTATTTATAAACAAGACAAGGGCCACGCAGCGCTGCGCAGAGGCCGCAGCCAGAGTAGGGGCATATCAGAAATGCGAAAGCATTTCAATCAACGCATCAAAAACGGCCAACACAAAAGTATTTCATGCAAATTGCGAGTGCTTGGGCTTCGGCCCGGCCTGCTGCCCACTCCAACTCAAACAGCGACTTTTTTCCGCAGCATTTGCGCCCTTTGTGATTTATTTCGCTTCTCAGAAAAACTATTACAACAACAGCATCAGCGTCAGCATCCGCGACGGCCCTTGAATTGGGGTTTTGTAGCAAGTTTTTGTTTTAATTAAAAGTGAACTTTAATCGGAAATTGACAAACGCAGCTGGACTTTAATGGCCCAGCCGGAGCTGAGGGTGTCCAGGAGTTTGAATGATTTCGTGATTTCTCGTCTAGTTTTTTTATTTCTTCTCTTATTTAGACAGTGGGACAAATTTAAGCCGGGGGCCACAATTGGTTTTCCATCAAACAAATTGAAACACTCAGCGCTGGTTGTGCAGTGCTTGGTTTTACCAGCTCAGCTACGACTGCACTTAACTTAAAAACGTTTCATTTTATGTGGCACTGCTCGCCGCTGACCCCCCCAGGGAGCAAGTCTGCCCGTTCGGTCGACGTTGCGCCATAAAGTATGCAACTTCATTGATAACATTTATTTCAAATGCACTCAAAAACCACTCAATAGTATGAAATTTGTTGCAGTTTACCTGCACACAACTCACCCACGGAAGCACACATGCATATATACACACACACACAGTGGCATACACACACACACACACACTTGATGCCTCGTCTCTTGGGCCCAACGACGCGTGCTCATATAGCAGAGCCCAGCAAATGAGCATTCATGCTAAGTGTGTGTGTGTGTTTATGTGTTTGTGTGTGTCTAAGTTGAGTTTATATTAAAAATAGTTCTTTATTATATTTCCCACATGCTTTGCATGTCTGCCCTCCTGTGTGCCTGTCTGTATGTCTGTGTGTGTTTGTCCCAGTGTATATATATCCTGGTTTTGTGTTGCATAAATTTTATTGAAATGCGCAACATTCATTTCCCGTTCAATTTGTGAGCATAAAAGTTGCCACATAAATATGCTTCACTTGGAAGGGCCAGCACAATGGGCATAGAGACACGATTCCATCGATTTCATAGCCTAATGATTGGATATTGTGGATAGTTGGGAACACAGACCACTAACCAAAGACATTGACACTCAACGGAGCGCCTTCAATTTCCTCTCTTGCTCACATACATACATACATACATACACATATAAAATACGAGGGTGCAAGTAGTGCTGGGAAAAGATCGATCTTTACGTAGATCGATATTTCGATATTATGTATGGGTCTCAGATCGATGTATCGATATTTTCATAAACATAACTCCCAAAATTAAAAAAAAAGTTTTCATATAAAAAACAAAAGATGAATTTCTTATTAAAATTAAAAAACGTTTCATATAAACTAAACTAAACTATGTAACAAAGATTATATTATTTAATAAGATCATTTACTTCGTCCAATCATTTTTGTTTATAAAGAGCAGCATATCTACTTGCTGCGGCTTGAGACAACTCCTTTTCTCATTTACTATGTGTCCAGCTTACGTGGTATCTCCTCCTCTCCATTTTCCTTATCCGCGTCGCAATCTACAAACAAATGCGTGTTTGTTACATTATTTTAAAACGCAAAAGCTGCAGACCACGTGTGTGGCTGACATAAGCAGTAAAATAATATTTACCTTCGCCATTGTCCTTGCTCTTTAAAAACTTATCCATTTCTCTACAACACTACCAACACCAAAATCCTAAATGAAAAGTGGGTTACGTTAGTATTTGAATTATATTGTTAAAATAATTTGCAAATTACCTGACAGTCTTATCCCACGCTTTTAATTCAAGTGATGGGGAATTAATGGTATAGTGATGGCGATATATCAAGTATCGAAGTTTTCTACATCGATATTTTCGATGGATATGAAACATCGATATATCGTTTGCTAGATCGATCTTTTTCCCAGCACTAGGTGCAAGTATTGCTGAGTAAACATTTTCACTGTCTTCCATTTCAATATTTGCAGTTTATATACATCAAATATAATTACATTATATTTGGCTTTTCATTCAACTCGAATCATTTTAGGCACATAATTAAATTTGTCTTTAAGGCAAGCCTCATATTAAATCCGAGCTGAAATTTAATTTGCATTCAGTTTTATTAAATTCACACCTTAAATGGTGCAATGCTTTAGTGAATGCATTGAAAATATTTTTCAAAAGATAAAATCATTTATTGAATATTTAATTTAGCACAAGGCTTATTATTCACGAGAATCAATGCAAGTCCTTTGTGTAGATTTTATATTGTGCAATTTCTCTAAATTACTAACATTAAATTAAACTCTTTGTGTGGTGGCCCTGGCGCTGCATTGCCATACTGCACTCATAGGCACATAGATATGCATGCGTGTGTGTATGTATGTGCATATTGCAAATACATACTCTTACATTCATTATAGCATTAGCATACAATATGTCAGTTATGTTAGTTATGTTTGGGCTGCCTGCTGATGTGAATTTGGTCGTGTTCGACATATAAACCTGTGTTCTAATACGAAAAATTTGCATAGTATGTGTGCGTGTGCATGTGTGTGTGTATGTGTGTTGAATAGCTAAAATATGGCCAGTTGGCTTGTTGGGGTCGATTTTTGCATAAATTAGTAACAGACAGAAATGTACTTTGGGACAGAGCAGGAGCAGGAGCAGGAGCAGGAGCAGGAGCTGGAACGATAGCAGGAGTTGGAACGGGTGCGGGAGGTGAGGGCATCGACAAATTAGGTTACGTCGTCAATGTTGTGGAAAATAAAATAAATAAACCAAAATGGGCAAGATACTAAGTACATACATATATATACATACGAATATACATACATAGATATATCCTTCTCTCTGCGTATGTCTACTAAACACATTTGCTTATTATAAAGGGATCTGACCCAAATTTCTAGAATAAACGACGACACATGCAAAAGTGCAATTTCATTTTGCAACAAACAAATTACTATTAATGCTATCATAAGGCTAAAAACAATGAGAGCAGCACAGATAACAAATTACTTGCTATGAATAATAATAAAGTGCAGCCCGAGTAACTAGCTGCCCATGGACACGCCCATCATCCACAAGCAGGGAGAGAGAGGGAGAGTTCGTAATGAATTTCAGATGACAATGACGACAACGATGACAATGTTCACAAGCCGATGAGCATAAGAGATGAGCGCAATGAGAGCCCAGCCAGCCAAACATAAGTAAATATATGTGCATGAATTTTTAAAGCCATTCGTTTCGACAATCGAAATCAACAAAGTTGCAATTAAATATTTGTAAGCGAATATACATTGTATATTGTTCTGCATGGAAATCCCTTGTAAATCTGCTCTTACAAATCTCCCCTTGTAAATGCTCTGCTGTAAATCTTCTATTCATTCAGCTGTATATTTCGTAGCGATTTTCTGTTGAAACTGCGCTACAGAACTTTGGCATTCGCTTCAAAAATTGCCTCGAACGTACTGAAACAATGAGCAAAATTTCATTACCGGACTATGGACGATTCATTGCGCCAGCGAAAGGCTCTGTGGGTCGTCGAGGGGGGCGCAGGGACAATTGCTACAATCTTGACGACAATTGAAATGGAAAAGAAAACGAATGAAATGTGGGCGAGCATTTGCTTGCCATTGCCTGGACTGGCATCCTCCTCCTCCTCCTCCTCCTGCTGCTTCTCCTGCTGCTTCTCCTGCTGCTTCTGCTCCTCCTCGTTGCCTCGTTCGCTGTCAACGGGCCTGTCAACTTGTCGTCCCGGCCAACATCGGCTGCCTCTCCTTCAGCTTGACGCTCCTCTGGTTATTTGCATTAAAAATATTATTCATTGCAATCACAAGGATTTGCACAAAAATGTGCTGCAACGAGCCCTTTTGGCCATATGCGAGGCTGGGCTGGGGATGGCTGGCGCCGCTTTGTCTCGAACGGATAATGAAATAGTTGTGACACAATTTGACAGTACCCAAAAAAGAAGAGAAGCGCAACTAAAGAGTTATTCCGGATGTGACAAACGACCAAATCCTGAATGATAAGTTGCAAAAGCAAGCGCCATAGCCCCATTTCGGCTTATTAAAATGGAAGAGCAGAGCAAGTGAGAGACAGACAGTTTTAATTCACATAACATTCATATATATTTATTTATTAATTTATTAGTTATTTTCATTATCATAAGACTCATATATATACATCCTTGGATATAGATAGACTCATATCGTTGCGTGTAGTCTATCATGGCATAAGTAATAGCTACTCAGGCCACTTAGGGGCAATTTTTGTGGCTATGCTGCAAACGTTGGCAGTCAGAGTATAATTAGACCAGCTGATAACAAACTTCCATTAAGTGTGCAGCAACAATAACATGGCAACTAATTGCCGTGAATTTCAACAGATATGCGACTAATATGCAGTTGCCGCCTTCAAAGTGTGGCAATAAATGGAAAATGCGCAGCGACAGCAACGCTTTGAAGTTGCCCCATGTTGCAACAGCAACAGCAACAGCAACAGCAACAGCCGAGGCAACGGCATGTGTGGAGTGTGTCTGAGGCCAGGAGCTGATAAATTGGAAGTGCATTTGACACCGTAGCTGTTGTAACTGCAGAAGATGTTGCTGTTGCTGTTGCTGCTGCTGCTGCCATTGCTGTTGCTTGTAATGTTGCTGCTGTTGCTGTTGCTGTTGCTGTTGCTAATGTGAACGTTGTTGCTGCTGTTGCTGTTGCTGTGGCTGTGGCTGTCAGAAAGGCGCGTGTCTTGGCCCGGCTGGCCCTGGCGCTGCATTTGCATTTGCATTTGTTGTCATCGTCTTCGTCTCGACTCTGGCGGCTCCGTAAATGAAAACGCCAAACGAGGCAGCGTCCACAGTTGCCATAGTCATTTCCCGCCGCCGACCGCTCGTTTCCCTCGCCAGCTGTTGCAGCAACTCATACGAGCGGAGCTGAACGTGTATTCCTTGACAGCGGCAACAGTGTCAGCAACAATAAGCCACAGCGCGTTGAACGGCTGTAAGATACTCTGTAAATGCAGATTTACTTTTGTTTAAAATAAATAAAAATGAACTGGCTTAACAAAAAAATAATAATAAAACTAAGAATAAATATCAATAAAAAATGTATTTATTAAAAAAATAAATATATAATAATAAAATATGAATAAAATAATTTAAATAAAATATAAATAGAAATAACTTTTTCATTCATATTCATAAAAATTCATATTTATTTTATATTTAATAAAAATAACTGTTTAACAAACTATTTAAATTGAAAAATAAACACAAAATAAGAAAAAATAAAATGAGAAAAATAAAATAAATTTATATCTTCTTTTTTAAATGTTTTTTTTTTTTTTTTTTTTTTAATTTATATAAATTAGAAAATTTTGATATTATAAAACAAAACTTTTTAACAAATAATACGAATTCAGAAACAAATAGCAATAATAAAAAAAAAATTATAGTAAGAAAAATATAAGCAAAAAATAATGATAAATAAAATCGAAAAACAATAATATTACAAAAATAAATAAAAATTTAAAAAATTTAATTTATTTGAGTTTTATTTATTATTTTACTCACATATTGTATATTCATATTTTTAGATCTCTCCCATTGCTGGGTATCATAGCCATTCCGTCGCATCTCTCTACTCTACGTTGGCACTGGTCTAAATGAAGATGCCGCCTTCCAGCTGCACATCATCCAAAGCCGGCAACTCCCAGCCCAGCTCAACAGTCACGCTTGCTTGTCAAACACTCGCGACACTGTCCTGCCCCTTTGCCAGTTCGCCGCGCAGGCTCCGTGGCATGCATCGGGTCTCTGTGCGCTTGGTGAAATGCATTTGCATATTTGTATCCTTATGCCTGCCAGTTAACCCGCACCGCCTGTCCCGCTGGCGCCGCCTCCATGCGCGCCCCCTCCGCGTCGCCTAACTACTTTTCCTGTCTCCCCCATTTACAGGCAAGCGGCGCGGCTTTTAACGACAAAGTGTGAAATTTCATTGAATTTGAGCTCGTTGACAAAAGTGGAATGGCAACAGCAACAGCAACAACAACAACCATTGCTGTGGTGCAGGTGTTGTTGCTGTTGCTTTTGAAAATTAATTTAAATTATAATTTTTGTTATCGTCGCATGCTTTTTAAGCGCATATTAGCCGAGGAGCAGTGGGAGCAAATGCGAACAGCGAAATGCTAGTGGGGTGATTGGAGTAGATTGGATGTGGAGAGGCCATGGAGCATGGGGAATATTTTTCTGTGGAAGCAGCTAATTTTGTGGAAAATGATAGCCGCAATTAATATGCCGTCAACATCGTTGTCCTTGTGCATTATAATTTTATGCAAATTTGTCGCATGCTGAAATTGGAGTAGACGAGTGGACGTAGCTGGCAGGAGGCGGCGGGCGGATGCAATTTTTGCTACTGTTTGGCATAAGTGGTGTCATGTGTAATTGACAATGAATGAGAACTGACACATGTTGTAAATTGGCAGCGGGGAATTGAGATGGAATGTTGAACAGAGCTCCAGCCAATTATTCACATGCGCAACGTGATAGTGTCCGGGCCAGTGGCGAATGTGTTCCATCAAGGCAGCAGCTCATCCTTAAATTTCATTTCATGTTTTCAACTCAATATGCTTTCGGTTCAACAGTCAACAGTACAAAAATGTCGAGCAAACACTTTAAGAAAACTTCTGTAGCCTATGAGGAGCAGCTGAATCAACTCATCTTACAGCTCAAGGCGCAGCAGCTGAGCAGCAAACCAAAGAAGCCGACGATCGATGAGCACTACAAGCGCTTGCACACCGACTACAATACTGTCACCGGACGGAAACTGGACGGAAAAAGGGACGGCAACAAATCCATACTAAAGTTCTCGCCATGTCGCCCCAGTCGACAGTGCGTAGAGGATCAGGAAAAGCACAGCGAGAAGGAGAACTCCAAAGCTGTGAACGAAAAGCTGAAAAACTTTAAGTTTGATTTTCCCGTGGCGAGTGAAATAAAAAAGTGCGAGATTATTTCAGTAAAACTAGACTTCACGAAGGGACGCAGTCGAGAGAAGGTTGAAGTGGAAGCTTTCAAAAAGGAGGAATCAAAGAAGCAAAATAAACATCCAGTGCCACAATATCAACTGGATCATATGTACTTCGTGCTGGACACCAATGTGCTCATGGATAGTCTACGGCTGCTGGATGACGTCTCCAAGCTAACGCTGCGCGACACTGCGGGCAGCATACTCTATATACCCTACATGGTCATCAAGGAACTGGACTCGCTCAAGTACAAGCAGATGACGAGCTATGCGGCCAGACGTGCCATAAATTACCTGAATGACAAGTTCGACGATCTCGAGCCCATCGAGGCACAGTCGGCGCTCGAGGACGCCGATCAGCTCATCGATGTAGACAGTGGAGACGACAGCATACTCAACTGTTGCCTGCAGCTGAAGGAGCAGCTCGACCACATGATTTTGCTGACCAATGACAATAATCTGCGACTCAAGGCTCTGGCCTCCTCCATACGCGTCTCGACATGCTACCAGCTGATCAGCCACAGGAGCAACTGGTGGAGCCAGCCCAGGGAGCGGCGCACGCACAGGCGCCACAAATACAGAGTTGGATTTTAGGTTTTAGTTAGTTCTCATTTCGTTTATTCAGTTTTGTGTTTATATTTGTCTTAAATTCATTTGTTTCAATTTTCGTGTGTTCTCTGTTAAAGCAACGCGAAAGGAAATTCGGCAAGTGTGTGTCCTTTAATTACAACGGCCATTGGGTGAGCAATATCAATGCATAAAACCATCTCAACTTTTGGCCGAAATGACTGCAAGAGCAGCAGCAGCAGCAGCAGCAGCAGGAGGAGGCGGAGTAGGGGCTTACACACACAACAGCAGGACGAACATATCCCACTGACAATATATCTACGACCAACTTTCGCTCGCTAACGAACTTTTTCTATAAATCAAAATAATAACTTCTAAGCTGTGTGTGTAGGGGGTTGATGAGGAGAGGGGAGCGATCGGGAGGTTGTTGGGGTTACATGGCTTTTCCACATGGCGCTCTACATCGAGTCTACGCATTGGGAACGTACACTTCCCGTTATTTTCTGCATTCTGGTGTCTTTTTGGGTTGTCATCAACAAATGTTGCAGCACGCAGAGATGAAAGCAGCGAGGCTTGGCCGGAAAGGCGCAACCACAAAAGATGGAAGCAGAGAGGAGAGCAGAGAGCAGAGGAGAGAAGAGCAGAACGACACTCACTTACGCAGAGCATGCGATAAATTTAATAAATTACAAACCAAATCCGCAAATTTGTTGAATTTCCAGAAATAAAAAGGCAGAAAGGACGCCAAATGACTGTGGGGCCAGGGGCGTGCCTGCTGCCTCCTGCCTGGTGACTAAGGCGCCAAATGGCAGTGGCGACATTTGCACGGCATTTGGGGAACATGTGAGACAGCAGCTGCTGCACGTGCGTGTGTGTGTGTGTGCGAGAGAGAGAGGTAGAGTTGGGCGTGATGAGAGGAATGTTTGCATTTTGCGGGCAAAAGTTTTACTGTAAATTGCTTTTAATCTAATGAACACCGCTAGAGCATCCGCTCGAGAGGCGTGAGCCGAGCCGAGCCCAGCCGAGCCACTACGACAAACGACCCCTGACGTTAGAGTCATTTTTCCTCGGCGGTTTCATTAGAAAATTACTTAAGCTGAAGGCGCACGTATTTACTTACTATGTGAGCGCCGGGCTGCCGTCGGTTTGAGGTCCGGCAAAGGGTTATCTATTTTGGCTAAATAGCCGAGCTGGAGCCAAGCTGCATCCAGGCTGAAGCTGAGCTGCAGCCAGGCTGAAGCTGAGCTGCAGCCTCAAGCCCAAGTAAATAATTATTTGGTTTTTCTCTCTCAATTTTCTTTCGATTGGAAAACAAATAATTTAACGCAAAGCCTTACACATTGACTGCCTTCTCCGTGGTGACGGCCGCCATTTGGGCCCGCACATCCTGGCGAAGCTTCTGCAGAATCCACTCGCGGCTCGTGCAGGGCATATTGGGATTGTTCTCATAGTTCATCGGCTGGTTCTCAAAGACGTCGTGCAGCTCGTGGCAGTCCGTATTGGAGACGTTGCGCCAGCCCATGTCGGTGATGTGATAGAGCCGCACAATGCCGCCCGAGTAGGCGTCCTTCCTGGTGGCGTGATAGATGGCGCGACGTGCCAGGTCGTAGGCCTCCTCATTGCTCAGATCCCAACGATAGCCGGTGTCTAGCACGCCCAGGGCGTACGGCGAGCCGCTGCCCACGGAAAAGACACTGCCGTGCGATCGCATGCCCTCCGAGTCCACGTAGATGAGCTTGCTGCCCTCGTCGTCGCAGCCGGCCAGGATCATGCCCATGACCAGGCCCATGCCCTTGTACTCCGCACAGATGTTGCACATCATGCGCGCCGCCGCGTCCACCGAGATGCGGCGCTTGTAGCGCAGCTCGTGCAGCCGGCACTCGCGGGCCAGCACGCGGTCCCAGTACACGCAGTCCGCAGCGCCGCCGGCCAGGGTGCCAAGCATATAATTATTCAGCTCCACGATCTTCTTCATGGTCTGCGAGCCAATGTACTCGCCGGAAGTGGCCCGCGAGTCGGCGCACAGCACCACGCCCCCCTGATACTTGAAGCCCAACGTCGTCGTGCCATGATCGAACTCCATGCGCACCTTGCAGTGCTCCAGAATTTTTGGCAGATTAACAGCTGGCTGAGGGCGAGATGAGGGACGGTCAATGGTTAATTAATAATTTACTGTAGCTCATAATAAGGGTTCACTTCAATACATTTTCAAAGGGCGGGGCCATTAATGAATAGGGATTGGTAAAGTTGCTGGTGGCTATTTGAATCTGCTGCAGATCCCAGTTCTTTTGCACCTCATCGAACTTGTTCATGAAGGGCAGCTTGTTCACGCCCGATATCGCCTCTAAGGCCATGTCTAATGTGGAAGAGCGAACAGCTAATTTCGAGAAATTTTAAAAGAGCCAAATACTAAATCTGAAACGAGTTTAGAATAATACATATTGATGTTTAAATCATAGTAAATAGCTTAGACATTGCTCAATTATAATATAACAAGAGAAATCTGAAAATGAGTTAAGTAAAATATAGAAAATGACAAAAAATTGCAATTCGGAAAAATTCAGAAAATAAATATTGATGTTTAAATTATAGTGAATAAGTTTCCCATTAAAATTAAATCAGCTTTTAAGAAAAGTATGAAAAATTGTAAAAGAGTCAAACTATAAATTATTAAAAAATAAATATTACTATTAAGTATATGCCGCAATTGGTTATAGCGACTTTTCCCAATTAGAAAATTGAAAAATCGTAATGTAAATACTAAAAACCAATTTTGTGAAATTTTCACAGCAGCCCAATTTGCAATCTGAGCAAATAAATTTTAATTTTAAAGTCATGTTGAAATAGGAAACAGCAATTTCCCAATTGGAAGACGTTATGCTAATAGAAGTAAACAGCCAATTTTGCAAAATTGCAAAAATAGAGAAATTCTCAATAAAAGTAGAAGTTAAAATCATGGTGAAGAGAGTCGTTTCCCAATTAGAATAACGCAGGCTAATAAGAAAATTCATTTCGCTTATAAATTTACTTGTTTATTGAATTTAAGCAAGCACTACATTCATGCTCTGGTGTGCATCTGTGCAATTTTCAGTGGAAGCAGCAGCTAATTTGCCGTCTTAGCCCAAATCTCGCACTTCACTTGGCGTCATCTTGGCCTTGGCTCAGAGTCGCTCTTATTAAAACAGGTTGGGCTAAGCTCCAATTAATTGCCAAGTCGCTAGAAGGAAAGGCTGAAAATAAGAATGAGAATAAAGCAGGAGGCGGAGGAGGAGGAGCAACATTGAAGCTGCTGCCCTCTAATAAACTGGCAGCGGAAATTTTTAACAAGTTGCCGTTTGCCAGTTCCCGCCTGGCCAGAGCTGTAATTAACGCACACACACACACACGCACATACATTCGCTAAAGAGATGGAGCTGGATCCCTTGCTTGTAACTTGCGACTTTAATGCAGCTCTGAGCTAAACTAGTCGGGATTTTGCATATCAGATTGCCACTGCTTGCTGCCAGCTGCCAGCTTCCAGCTTCCAGCTTCCAGTTCTCCTTGTGATTTAATAATCAGCCAAAGTGCCAACTAGCAACAACTGCTGCGACTCCTGCTACTGCTACTGCTAGTACGACTCCTGCTGTTGCTGCAGCTCCTGTTCCAGCCAAATGAATGGCTTGGCACTGTTGCATGGCCATTAAGAGGGCAAACGAACTGCGAACTGGAGGCGCGTGCAAAATGAAATGTGGCCAACGTGCAACACACGCAGCCCCCAGAGAGCAGACGACACGCTCTCATACGCAGTCATTGTGGACATTGGTGGACACAGGTTGCAGCTGCCAATTTGCATAAATTTAGATCAGTGACAATTGACGTCCGCATACAGAGCAGCAATATGTTGTCTCCCTCTTTCTGCCCCTGCCCTTGTCCTTGTCTCTGTCCCTCTCACTTTCTCTTACGGTCCTCTCACTAAATGCCACCAAACATTTGCAATTGTCGTTTAATTAGAAACCAAATCGTTTGCTCTGCTTTTCAGGTAATTTGAATGCTACTCTCCCTATCTCCCATCTCCCTCTGCCTCTCTCGCTCTTTTATACTCTACACAGGTGTTGTTACCACCGGCTGTCCAATTAAAATGTCATGTTTCTTCACGATGGCGCCAAACGTCTCTGACGGCAGCACATGATTCAGCTCCCGGTGGGCGTTGTGTGGTCATTGAAGCTGTCTCTGCTGCGCAGCACCTGGCTTAATTAGAGGTAATCGTGTCTATGACCTAGAGTCTAGCATTTGCAATTAGTGAGCGCTTCTGCATATGATAAGTACTTCGTTTGGATACACCAAATCTTTCCCTCTTAAGTAGCTTTGTCAACCTGTCTTTCAATCAGGGCCAACAACAAGCCATCGCCAAGTGCCATAAACACCTTCTAGTAGATCGGTAACAACACCGATAATGGGTTCGCAACGATACTATCAATGATTGCAATGTATAGTAAATTTAACAGCTCTCAGCAGTGTTACCAGTTTAGCCTATTTCAGGCTAGATGTAGCCTCTTCAAAAGTGGTCCAGCTTATAAATTTAGCGTATTTGTCATTTTATTTAGCACAGATCTTCTAAAAATGCATTAGAGGAATACAGTTTATGCGAATCTTAAAACTTCGTTTACTTGAGATCATCGTTGTCAGGACTTCCCATAAGGTATTGCTTTTTATTAAAGAAAAAAACTACATAATTTTATACATTTTTCTTTAAAAATATCTCATAAAATCGCATGCTTTGCAAATAAATAAATTATTATGAATTATTTCTAATTAGGAAGATAAAATCATACCTATTCATGTGAGACAAATATAAGCAATGAAAATTTATCAGTTTTATATTAACCAAAAAGATGTTTGATATTTAAGCTCCACTAGTTTATATGCACATATATTATTATTTTTGTTTTTTTTTTTTTTTTAATTACTATATATATAAAATTTATATGTTTACTACTTATTTAAATCTGCAATCCTTATTTAACATGCAAGCGTTGCTTCAAGTTTCAGATCTGATTGGATTACCATATCTTAGGAGGGCATTTATATATTAAGACGAAATGTCTTCAAGCGTGTGTTACTACTCATGTTGTAGCTGCAGATGTTCATCTGGTTGCATTCACACGAAGCCTTGCAGGGTATTAGACGCACTTGGGGCAAAAGTGTGGGCTGTAAATGTTATTTATTTTAATTTCATTTTATTTAACTTTGCTTTCAGTTGGCTTTATTTACACGGCTGCTTAAAATTATTGTTTCAAAATCTGACAAATCCTTTGTTTTACTGCTTATTGGCAGTAAAAGTTTCGTGGCACAACTTTTAAGCTTGCCTAAGGCGGCGGCAGAGCAAGAGATTTGGCTGCCAGAGCGTGTTTGGGACAGCTTCCATCATACACAGAAGTTTTGACTTGATGCTGCTGCCGGCTCCACACCCCGCCCCCGCCCCAGTTACCGAGCCTGCATAGCTGGGCTCCACAGGCACTATCAACGAGACAGCCACATCCAATTTACAGTTCATCATCCGAGCAGTGCGCAGCATGCCTCGCGCAGGCCTTGTCGAACCGGCAGCTCCGTACGTAAATTTTGACAGTGCGGCTAATTGAGCCGCAAACAGTTTTGACATTTGCGACCGCGCGCGCCGCATTTAATTTATTTTAATTTGAAACGGTCACGCGGTGCGCGTTAGCCCGGCCTAATCCTCCGCTCTAGCCGGCCGCCCGGCCCACTGGCAGCCAGTTCAAAGTTGAGGCTGCAACTGAAATCGAAATGGAAACTTTTGCCAACTTGCTTATTAGGTCAACTTGGGCTGACAGCTCGTGACGTGGACGGGCGCTGCACGGAAAAGACAGATGAGCCAACATAGACGGAGACAGATACACAGAGAGTGAGAGAGAGAGAGAGAGAGAGAGAGAGAGAGAGTGAGGGAAAGCTAACCAAGAAGGGAATCAGAGAGCCAAAGCAAAACTATTTTTACAGCCGACTCGCTAACAAAGTATCCAATTTTTACGACGATGCATTAAATTAAAAAGTTTTCGAATGCTTCGCTATGTCCCCCCGCCCTGGCATCAATAATGCCCTAACCAAAATAAAAAGTCGAGAATACAGCGGATCTCTGCTTGACTTTGGCCTATGCCAGGCATTTCATTTTAGTCCATCATTTCAGCACTTTAGCTGTAGAGCATCCAGATGGCAAACTGTGCTCCGATTGCGGTCTTTCCGGCAACAACTTTGGTTGCTTTTAACGACTTTGCATTGGTTGCTCTTCTTCTTTTTCGTTTTCTGCTCTTTTTTTGCCATTGCGAAAAGGCCGCACGTTGGCCAGGCCCGAGTTGAAGTCTCGTTTTGCTTTTATGGCTGACAACAACATATTCGCATTCCATTGCATTTGCACATCCTCCAAGCAGATCCACAGGACTTTTGGCTAATTGTTGCGCTCTGCATTTTTTACGGCACTTTGAAAGCCATTAATTCGCATTTTATGTACTTAATTAGTTTGCTGGGCGCAATTTTACGACGCACTTTCGAGCACTGACTCGTAAATTTTGATGATCGATTTGCATCGATGCGCAAAGTTTGAAGTGCCGAGTGCCCGCCCGCTCCTCCCATCCAAAAACTCTGAAAAGTTCTGAAAAGATAAGCCGACTCTCAACTTGCATTTTATAGCTCACACGTCGTACAATGGCTCGCTCGGGTAAGGAATTGAATTTCATGGGCCCCCAAACATTAGCCAGACGAAAATTCTGAATTCGGCTTAAACCTCTTTAGCGGACGGAGCTAGGATTTAGTGCAAGTTGACCTTCTCAATTCTAGAGGATTACAGAGACAGTTTAACATAATGTTAATTTACTCTTAAGCCCTTACAGGCAATCACAGTTGGCCATATGTCGATGGTGGTCTCCGTGGCCATTCACTCGTGTGACATTTCTGCAATTGGCAGGGACTGAAACGCTCTGGTTTTAGCTTGAATTTCAGATGAGATGACGTGACGTGACGTGACGGGTCATCGGTAGCCCCTGTTAGCTATGCAGCCGAGCCGTCAGCAGGATCAACAACAGAGAGCAGAACAAAAAACACAGCCGGCATGGAAAAGCGTTTTCATTGTTTGCGAAAACGCGCTAAAAGGCAGCACAAGGCACGCACGCGCGTCCGAAAACCAGCGGGCGGTCTTTGTTGTCCAAATGCGTGGAGAAGAACAACAAAAGGAAAGAATTAAAAGAAAAAAGAGGTAATGACCAGAAGAGCTGCTAATGTGGCGATTGCTGCCGCTGCTGCTGCTGCTGCTGCTGTTGCTGCTGCTGACGCGTCGCTTCTGTTGAAGGCCACAGATGCGGCGTCCATTCCTCTGATGTCTGTGACGGCGTCTGGTCGGGCTGAAGCCTCAGCTCCGCCAGCACGTTTATCGTTGCTGGCATTTGCATTTGCATTCGCAGTCGCATTCGCATTCGCATTCGCATTGCCATGCAGAGCTTTGTTTTCTCGTCCAGCTAATTTGCCCACAAAGCGTAGCATTTGCTCGACCATGCGCCTTTGTCCATGTTGGCATCGGGCTTAGTAATTGTCCAGAGCCCCGTCAACCACTTCTGCTGCCGTTGCCACAGACACAGCTCCAGCTGCTCCTCCTGCTCGGGCGAGCTCTAATCAAGTTTTTATGCTGCACAATGCACATCGCACACATGCCAAAGTGATGCTCGTACATGGCGTCAATTACACGGCTTCCAGTAGCCAATGCCCCGCTT
Organism: Drosophila arizonae; assembly: GCF_054131065.1. NCBI lineage: Eukaryota > Metazoa > Arthropoda > Insecta > Diptera > Drosophilidae > Drosophila > Drosophila arizonae. The sequence goes on along the minus strand of NC_142925.1, from coordinate 22,347,583 downwards.
CGACGACGACGAGCGTTGCAGTGCCACATTAAACTCAATGGAACGCACAATTGGCACAAAATTAGCAGTTTACTGGAGATGGCCAATGGCTGGCATACCTGCGCTCAGATATTTGTGTTCTTTCAATTCAGTTCAGAGAGTGAAATGTAAAGGAATATTTAAAAATTCATTTTTTATTGTGTCATAACAGTAAAATAATTTTTAATCATAGCATTGATGACCGGATGCCGTGAAAGATGAATCTAGATTCAGTTACTTAGTAATTTCATGGAATGCCTTCTCCTGTATTACACTCTTCATCCTTTGACACTCGTATAGCCATTATACAACAGTATATATCCATTGTATACCCACATATATGAGATAATGATGTGTTTCATGATAAATATTTTGAATTTTTGACACTGAAAGAAAGTATGCTAAATGGCATGTGGATACATTTCAGAGTCAACTTGGATGATTTCATGGAATGTTGGAAATTCATAGAATTTGAAATCTCGAAAAAAATATAAATAAAGTAAAATTGAGTTAAGCCGATTCATTAATAATCACATAAAATCTTTCTTTCTCATCTAAAATATAAAACTCCTCGACTAATCACAAACTCGCATCACATATGTATATAATAATGCTGATTTCTTGCCATTTCGCATTGTCGAGATATTTCAAATTCATGAAATATTCTTGAGATGCAGTCACAGCTAATATCGCCCAACTCTAACAGCCCAGGCAACTAGCCAAGCGAGCAGAGCAGCTAGTAAGTGCCGCTATTATCCAAAGTGAGGCTAATACAGCGGCAACAATCTGCAACGTGCAACGTGCAACGGGCAACGGGCAACAGGAAACGTGCGACGTGTTTTCTTCATCGTTGTCAATCAGTAGAAATAGCCAGAAAATTGCATTATTAAAGTCAATGGGGCGTGACATTACTCCATCAGCGACAGGTTGTCAATGGCAGCCCAATGAAGGGGCCGATGACGAGGGGTTTTATTGTATTCCATACACCTACCCATTATAAGTACTCGACTTTTATCAGTGGTTGAACTGACGGTTCAGCCTCTGCTGCTAAGCGGAACGATTGAAGTGGAACAACAATTGCTATCGATATTTTATCACGGGATAATTAAATATATTCTTTTACGTTGCGATTGTTTTTATTTTGAATTCTGCCTCACCTGGGACCACCTGCACAAAGCAGCTACAAGCACACACACACACACAAGTGTTGATAAAAAAAGAAAGAAAAAAACATTTTAATTAATTGCATTGTGTGGCACTGCACATGGGAATTTACGTGCCTAGGCCACACGTATAAATATTTCAATGGCTTTAATTAACCAAAAATGTAGCAATTAATTGACTTTGCTGCTCAATTTAATTAATTTTAATTTAAATATATTTTGTTCTTTAACAAGGGCGCCAGGTAAGGTAAGGTTCACCTGCAGCAGCGGCCAATTTAGCTATCTGCCCGTTAGCCGTAGTCAGCGCATTAATCAAAGGGGAAAAAAATGTGTTACAAAAAATCTTCCGGTTTTTAAAGTGTTTATTAATTGATGTTGTACAACATATAGGTAATTAGTTTACGGGTCAAAAAGGTGAAATGCAATTTACGAACTGGAATAAAATTGTTTGTATATGAAACTTTACTGTATACATATTGATTATTCTTATGTATACATATATCAATTTATATTACTACCAACCATTATAAATTGGAAATTCTTTTATTAATGGACAACGATCTTAACGATTTTTATATGAATAAGTGATAATAGTTAATGGCATTATATATGCTCAATTAGTTTGCGATCCATAAATATGTAATAAAAATTGTGAAACGGATCATGTGAGTACAGAAAAAAATATATAATTAACTATGGGCTGAAAATATACCACAAAATTATCTAGATGTGAGCCAGTTCCAATAAGCAAGTGAAAATATTTAATGATATTAATATTCAATGATATTTCTTTTATTTATATTTTATTTATTTTATATTGCAAAATTGGCAATATGCTTCACAAATTGTCTGAAAAGCTTCGAGTTCTACTACAAGTTTATTATTTATTATATTTATTAATTATCAATCAATTTATTGGAAGTAAAACCACCAATTACTAAACAAAAACTTAATAACAACCCAACAAAAAGAACATTTTTGTTAGTTTTCAAGAATTTAGCTCTTTTAGAGCCAAAACTTGGTTTTAGAAAATTAAATAAAAATAAAAAAATAAGATTATTTAGTTAAATAAAATTCAAACCTTTTTAATTTTTCCTCAATATATAAATTTGATTGTTTACCAAAAAAATTTGCTGGCTGTACGAAGACTTTATGGATACACTGTATCTATAAAGACTTGCTGATTTTGATTTGATTAGTATAAAACATATTACATTTTTGTTTGCATATCCATTCAGTGAGTGGACAGGGTAACATTCGTTACATGTGGTGCCTTGTTAAAGTTCTACTTTTGCAGCATTAGCCCCCTTTTCGGCTCTTGTGCAGAGGTCAGAGGGAATTCTTTCACAGTGCTTTGTTAAAGCTTGGAAAAGTGTCAACCGAGAGTGCGATTCTTGTTTGCGCACATTTTTAATTGTACCGGCGACAGGTGCAAGAGCAAAGGCTCTGCTGTTCACTTGACCCACAATGGCGAACGGACAAGTGTGGGTCTAGGCTTGAGTTTGTTGCAACCCACACACACACACACGCACACCCACACACAGAGAGAGGTGAGCATTTTCTTGCGGCAGCCAAAAACAAACAAGCTGGCACCGCGACAGTGCATAAAGGTAAAGCGTACCAAGGACATTACGAGTTAATGTAAACAGCTTAATTAAAAAATAAAACTCCGCTGCGCGCGTCACGTGCTTAAAACCGCATGCGTTTTGCTACATAACCTCAAAGTGCAACCAGGTGTGTGTGCCAGGTGGGCGTGCCGCGGCAGTACGCCCACGTGACCGTCACTCTTTATTTGCTTAAATGCACGAAAGTGTTTTAATATAATTTCTCGTCTTTTTGCACCACGCTGCGCTTCGCACTTTCCACTTTGGCGCAGCTCCTAATTAAAACGAAAGTAAATTTCCATCAGGCAGCGAATAAATTATTCTTAACCAAACGAGCGCTCATTAAAAATAATTCTTAAAGGCGTTTATTTTATTTTTTTTATATTTTTTTCTTTCATATGCTTTCAGTGAGCGTACATCGCATATAGTTTTCGGCTGAAGTGCAGCCAAAAATTGAAAATTATTTGTTTCACAATTACTCGTGAAAGTCCCGCTAAGTCCTCGGTTCCGCCATCAGCTGCTCTTCAAGTGCATGTTTTGTTTCTTTAGTCTCTTTTCCTTTCTTCTTCTTTTTGCCTCTTTTTGTTCGCTCAAGTCAAACTTTTCTTTTAAATATTTACCATATTTACCCCATGTGCTGCAAAAGTTTTATGCACATTGTTGTTGGCCAAGAAAGGGGAGCTGCGAGCTCCGAGCACACTTCCTTGAAGTGTGCTCCACACGCAACTGACTTGCATTGAATAGGGTACACCCACACACACACACACACACACACACACTCTTAGACTCACACATCAATGGGGCAAGTAATTATAAAGTTTGATTGTTGCAACTTTGCTTTTAGATTCTGAATTATGGTCGTCGATATTCTCGAGTCCATTTGAGTATTTTTATGGGCCTCTATTGATTTTTGTCGTCAATTGGCAAATAATTAAAATCAAACGTCCACTCTCATATGAAAAGTAGGTCAATTTGTAATTATAACTGTTGATAGAATTGATCAAGTCAAATTTAATTTAGTTTCAAGCATTTGCTATGCTCTTATATTTCATATTTGCAAATTAAATTCGGTCCGTGAGAGACCCATTATGAACTTAAGCAGCTAGCAATTCATAATGACGCTGAGAACAGTAACAGCAGCTCATTAATGAGCAATTTAAATATCCATAAAGACCTCAAACTTCCTCGTATTCAAGACGACGTAAAATCAAGATATGAATATAAATATATACATATATATGTAAATAGGCTGCATGACTACTTGAACATACCGAGAATAATCGAATACGTCCAAAAAGATTGCACGTTCAAGACCTTCCAAATATATAGAGAAACAGTAGAATATGTTATGATGGGTGTCAGCATCTTCCAACAGAATCCTTGAACTTGAGTCGTCCAGCCAAGAGCCTGGTTCACTGACGTTTGGAGGAGAGCACAAGCAAGCAGACACCCACACGCAGAGCTACTATGAAATGGACATGGACATGGATAACGGAATCTGTTCTGGTTGCTGCCCGCATTTCCACTGCACGAGTCACCGCTGCTGTATTCGGATTTTGAAACTGAAGCACTGGTGCTGTATGCTTCTCTGACCTTTAGCTCCTCCTGTCGCATCTAGTTTTGTCTTAAGTCGCATCTGTTTTACTCTTGCCTCTCTGGGATTCATTTCCAGCTGCTCACGGGCTTTGCATTCGCTCAGCCTCGTTTGCAACAAATTAAATAGTCAGTATGTAATATATTCACTAGAGCTCAAATAGAAATAGTAAGTAATAATTAATGTAAGAGAATTTTCTTTAAAAAAAAAAAGTTAGATAAAATGATTTCAGCAAAAAAAAAAAAAAAATCGTTTTTGTAATACTGTCTGTTATAAATTATGAATACCACTTGGGATTTAAATGTGCTCTTTGTCTGTTTTTATACCCTGAACCCATTTTCAATGGGAAATCAGGGTATAATGGTTTTGTTGAAATGTATGTAACAGGGAGAAGGAGGCGTGGCAGACCCCACAAAGTATATATATTCTTGATCAGATTAAATGTCCGTAATTACAGCGCGCATATCAAGTTTATTATTAAAAATCGATAACTCATCCCGATCTTTTTTTATCGATAAAAAACCTTATCGAAAACCAGTTATAAAATTATATCTTCTACACCTTTATTGCTAGAGTCTCCAAATTTTTAATGTATGCTTACATCCAATTTATACAATTTCGGTTTTTGTTAAAATTTACCCCCCACCTTTAAATTCACCCCCTCATCCTCACTTTTGTAAAAAGCGTATTTCAAATACTAGAGACATGTGCTTTGGCGATTACATGCATATTCTTGTTATAATCATAATCTAAAAGTTTCATGAAGATCGTACGACCACAAAAAAAGTTATTAAGCAATTAAGTTCTCATAGTAAGCGCACACTGCAGCCCATGCGTGTTTATGCGTGGGTGCTTGTGTGTGTATGTGTTTGTGTATGTGTGTGTGTATGTGTGTGTGTGTATGCGTTTGTGTGTGTATGCGCGTGTGTGTGTGTGTATGTGTGTCTGTATGCGTGTGTGTGTATGTGTGCCTGTGTGTGCGTACGTGCCTGTGTGTGTGTGTGTGTGTGCGTGTTTCTTCTGTAAGCTGAAAGACGCGAAAAATTATTGAAATATCTATTGCTCCAAGGGTTCAGGGGATCTCGTAGTCGAGCAGTCTCGACTAGAGCTTTCTTACTTGTTCAGCATAGGAGCTGCTGCTTTCTTTCGCATTATGAAGGGATTAATTTAGTTGTATGAAACGCACAAGAGAATTGCAATTAATGGCACATATCAAAGGCGCTGAATGAGCCTTTAATCGCCGAGCTGAGCCCGAGCTGAACTCCGTTTGAGGTGTCAGAAAGCCTTTCGTGCAACGCACTTTGATTATGAGTGGCCCCAGCCCAGACACACCTGTGTGCGGCAGCCAGGCCACGCGGCAATGAAAGGCAACGAATGTCTCTTTAATAGTGTCTCTGCATTGTCGATGCGACAGCATCAAATGCAGACTGGCCCAGACCAGACCAGCCCAGCCCAGCCCAGACCAGCTTAAGCACTGCAGTCGCAGAGCGGTGACAACGCTGTCTGCGGTGGGGCAACCACACCTGCAAATTGAGCTGCGTGAAGACCGCAACGAGTGCGGGCGGGCGGGCAAACCGTTGGCAAAATGAAGTCATAAAGACGGATTCCGCTCGCTCATGCTGCACGAATGCTGGTGATAGCGCCAATGCTGATGATGATGATGCTACTGATGATGATGAGCATCATTTTGCTAACTATTGGACAGCAGGTCGCATACATTTTTGGTCAACACACGGAGCTCATTTATTTTCCAGCAGCTGCTGACTTGCTGACCATAGCTGTCGCTCTCTCTCTCTCTCTCTCTCTCTCTCCCTTTCTCTCTCTCTCTCTCTCTCTCTCTCTCTTTGGCCCACTCTGACACTTTTGTGAAACAATTTAAAAAGTCATTGTCATCAACAGGCGCAGGCTGCCAAGTTCGCGCTGCAAGTCCAGACCTGTCGATGCCGTCGTTTGTTTGGCTGCCCATAAAAGCGGTCAGCTGCGAGTCCAAGTCGAAGTCGGAGTCGAAGTCTGAAACGAAAATGTCATTGCTGCAAATGAGCAAATGTTGCCTGCAACTGCAAATGAAATCGAACAGGGTATCGGGAGTAGAGTATACGCCACGTAAGCCCCGTCCAGCGAGTCAGGGAATACTTCAGACTTGGACAACAATTGAAGTTTCTTGTTATTTGGAAAGCATTGAAATCGCTTTAGCTCCACTCAAATTTGTCATAGGATATGGAAAAGTTCGTCAGAGCGCTAGATAGATATATATATACACAGAGTTATGCCAAGTTTGTGGGTTCTTGGCCACCTAAAACTTTCCTTCTTTGTGGCTCTATTCTGTTGTGTGGGCGTGGCGGGTGGAGGGCGGCTAGTGGCGTGACATTGCAATTTTGAAAACAATTTCAAGTTTTTCGACACGCCCAACTTGTTGTCAGTGTCGCGTCCTTCATTCTCTATTTTCTTTTCTATTTTTTTTTTCTGTTTTTTTTTTTTATTTTTTTTGCTATTTCTTTTTTTTGGCCAAGTGCTTTCAGTTTAAAAACTTGACAGCAAATGATGTATGATATGGGAGCGTGTGGATTGCAGCTTAGCTGTCTTGCCAGAGTTTCCCTTATCCTCGTTGCCTGCGTGTGTATGTGTATGTGTGTGTGTGAGTGTGTGGCAGCCACAGAAGCCACATATACTCTCAATATACAATTACGAACTACGCACAATAGAATTTAAAGTTTAGTTTTGCTGGGTTTTCATTTGCCCTGAAGATAATGCAGATGTTTATCGCAGACACCGAGTTTATGCCCTTTCAATGTTTTCGCAGTGCTCATTAAAGTTGTTGCGCTGCTTAAATTCATTATTACTTGGGTGTGTGTTTGTGTGTGTGTGTGTATGAGTGTGTGTGGGTGGGTGAAGTAAACTCGTCTGCTTTGCAGCTGCTGCCTTGGCTAAATTGCTCTGTACAAAGCCACAAAATTTATTAAGCGTAAAATTAAAAGCATAAAATTGCATGCTTTAAATTCAAATGCAGCGGAGCAGCAGCAGCAGGAACAGCAGGAGCAGCAGCAGCAGCAGCCGCAGCAGCAGCAACCGCAGCCACAAAGTGTCGAAAGAAAGCATATCGCACAAAGTTCAAACAAAGCAGCGGCTAGTGGGGGATCTGGAGATGTGGTCGAGCTAGCTGGCGCACTCTGCATCCTCCTCCTTGGCGGCCCATAGCCTTAGCTAACGCATACTAAATTCAACTTATCGACGGGCTGGCAGTGAAACGTGTTCCGATAAGCGACACGACTTGCAGCCAGCTGACTTCGTGTGCTCCTCACCATTTTTCTCCTTCACCTGAGGAAATAACTTGCGCGCCAGGTGATATGTAAGATACGCCGAGATATATTGACTTGACTCGACTTGACTTGGAAGCAAATTGCTTTCCAGCATAAATGCGCTTATGCAGCCAAATCGTCTAGCTATTTGTATAATTGTCATAAATTTATGACTCATTACGCTGATAGCTGCGGGAGAAAGCCAGAATCTGGACTCTAGTCAAAGACTCCTAATGTCGGTTAAATTATATTTTATTTTAGTATTTATGTGGTCTCAAATTAAGTGTATGATTACTCATATAGCGGTACTTGGACTGCTGAGTAAATATGTAGTAATGTACTATGGGCGAAAAACCCGAAAGGCATGCGCCATAAACTCTGAATATAGAGCTAGAGTTTTGAACTTTTGTATGAGCAATATTACTAATTTATTATTCTTTTATGTAATTTAAACTTATTTGTTATTCTTTTATGTTCACAGCACAATTTTGTTGACTTTGAATCGAATACTTAAAAACAATTATATGGTAAGCTTAATTTTCGGATATTTTAAAACAGACTACGTCAATCGACATAATTCCTCGAAAATTAAATTAAATGTGTTGTAATAGTGTAAAATTTTATGTAGATTTTTAACTTATGTATTATATACTTATATTATTCTATACTATATATATTTTTGTATATTAGATTCATATACATATGTATATACAAGGTATGTTTGCCTATTGTAAATTACATTACGATAATGCTTTCATTTTTACATGCGGTGGTATTCATTTTAAAGCAATTCAATTATTTGAGGGATGTTATTTGCGGTTGGGTTCGCAAGGGTTGATAAAGGGCAGGTATTATAGAAGATTTCAATATCAAAGTAGAAAATTACGGACAGTCGCTGAGGATGTGTTTGAAGCCATTATTTGTAGTATTATATCGGTTGGGGCTAGGTATGCTTGAATTACTACTTGTCTACTTTTAGAATGCATCAGAAATATTTCATATGGAAAGAGAATCGATTCGCAATTAATTGAGCACTACGCAAAAAATATAGATTCCAATTTTAAGGCTCTCATAGAATTTCTATTTATAGTATTTCCTTATATTCAAAAATTAAAACACTAAATATTTAAAGTCTATACCTAGTCTATAAGCAGCGGGCATTTAGTTCATATTGCACTGTAGCATATGCATTGATATTCCCACACATAGATTTCAAACAAAGCACTCTATATCTGTTTCTTAACTGAAGCACTTAAAGCAAACAACTCCTGAAATATCATAGACACTCAGACTAAATCAGCTCGCCCTATACAAGTACATCCTACTCAATAGGTATATCAGTATACCCTTGCTGCAATCGCAGCCCACTTGGAGCTGTCCACTTGTAGCCAGCCCTCGGCTAGCTGATTGAACTATCATGTCCGTCACGCAGGCACTTGACTGGCCCGCCTCTCACCTGTGCTTCCCCCTCGCTGCATTTAGCATTAGATATTCATGAGCTGCGTCGCCGGCTCATCAACAGCAAAACAAAGTTAGCTCGAGGGGCAGCCCGGGGGCTGAGTGCAGCAACACATCTTGCACTTTACAGTTTCTTGCTTTTCACATTTTCTTTTCCTTTTTTGCTTGTTCCTCTCACTAACGCAAGTTTGCTGTTGAATCAGCCAGGCGGGCGCCATCTGGCACCGGACTCATTATCGTGCGGATTATGAGCGCCTCAAATTCGAAGAGCTGCGATCAACTCCTCTGAAACTATTCAACAAAAATTTTATTTGCATATGTTTTTTGTACACCTCATATTAAAATTAGGCGTGAGTCGTCTTCTGATGAAGTGGTTGGACGTCATTGACGATGTCGTAGACACCACTGCCAACATGGAACTCGGGATGATTGTTGAGCACATCCAAGCGTAGTATTTTGTACGTGGATATCAGCCAATGGCCGGCACGCTCTGTGCACGGCAGGGAGTAATCTCTCCGGAAGCGCACAAAAAATTCCGCAAAGATTATGGGATTGGGGACGAATATGTGACTAGTGTCCGCACACTGAGCCACAAGATTCTGCATCCGTTGCATCTCTTGCTTCGATACAAAGTCGTTGGTGCGCCGGCACGCCAAGAAGATCATATCGATGAAGGCGAACTTATGATCGTAGTGCTGCAAGCGCTGTATCTTCAGGGGAATGGCGCGGCGAATGTGGCGCTTGTCAAAGACCATCAATTTGGCGGTGCTGGCATTGGACCCGATCAGATCGTGCCTGATCTGCTTGTATCCCATCGGGGTCGTGCAGCGCTTGATATAGCCCTCGTGTTGCTCCACAATGAACTTGGTGACCAGCACTAGCGCCTGCTTCGCATTGTCCACAAATTGCAATTCGGCAAAGCGCCAATCCCAGAGTAATTTGAGTATCCATAGGTTAAATTTTATGCTAAACATCATCCAAGGACTGTATAAATAAACCATCAAAGGCAACGAAATTGATCGATCTCGGTCCTGGGCTCGCTCCAGATTGAGATGCAGCGACCACTTGCCTTTGCTACCCGATGTCATGCCAGAGTTGCCCGAAATCTTACGCGCTCTATGGCCACTGAAAACCGGCCGAAATAGTACATGGGTTGTCGCTGGATATAGTCTGTGCCGCTGAAGGATTCCATGGGCGTGAGTTAATCGGGCGAATCCAAATTTCATTGGCGGCCTGACCGACATATTCCCATAACTTTTAAGGATTCGTTAATTTCGAAATTTTGGTGACTCGGTCTGTTCTAAATACATAAATAATTTTCCTTTTTTTTTATGCTGTGACTGAAAAATCTTTGACGTCTGCCAGCAGAGCTCTCGAGACTCTTATGCAAAGCCCGTCACCGAAATGGCATAACCAGGTTAACGAATTATCTGCCGTCTTGAATTGGCCTTTGTTAGGCAGTGCAGCCATGCACATCCCTGCGATTTAACAACAATGAGCTCTAATTGTGGCAACGTGCGGATAATCGACTCACCTGCTCTGCCCGGGCCCTGCTCTGATTGATGCTGGCTGCTGGCTGCTGGAGTCTCTAAGGAGCTTTGTGAGCGAGCACTCGTATGATTCGTATGCAGCAATGGCAATCTGCAATTATCGAACGTATTAGCAAATGGAAAACATTTGTAACGCCCCTTGGCACACCGCCCGCCGACCGCCGCCCTCCCCTTCCCCCCTTTCAAGATGCGCCCACATATTCATAGTTACATTCTCCGCCGTCTAATTCTATTTGCTTGGAGTGTGCGTGCGTGTGTGCATGTATGTGTGCTCACTTGAGCTCTAACTAACTGAATGCAAACAATGGCAAACGAGAAGCAGACAGACACGCCCACTTGCCACCGCCCGAAGACATGTTTACAAACTTATTTCATTTGGGTTAATTGCTTCGCAATTGCCCTCAAATTTGCATACGACCCAAGTAATGCAGTCTAATGTCGATTTCAATTATTGCACAACTTTCAATGGAATATGCTAAGAAGATATGCTATTATCTATGCACAAGGATGCCGGAATGCAGGGAAGCATGTTGGCTGATGTCGCTTTCAGCTAAGTTAATAAAGCGGAACAATGGACAAACAATAGGAGTCAAATTGCTTTGGGGAAGCATAAAACATTTCTCAATACATACGCAGCACAAGCTCAGGTCTGGTCTTCCATTTTAGTTAAATTTTCAATAAACTCCTCTCTATATCAGAGCAACTCAGGAGAAAAAAGCAGAATAATAACATTGTCTGGCCATAAATGTTTACTGTCATGTTTGAGTCTAATACAATTTATCACATAAATTGCAAACAGTAAAACTATGCCCAAAATATATATGTGGAGGAGGCGTAGCCATACATAAATGCATAAACCGAAAGGAGGATACACAATGCAAGCAGCTCTCGTGCTAGAAAAATGAAAATATTTTGCTGAAATAACAGTGCCACACAAATCCCCATATAATCTCCCCCTAGAGCGAAACAGCCATCATAGAGCAGCTAAAGTATCGCAATAAAATATGTTAAGTAAATACGGAAAAGCAGATGGGACAACGAGCCAAAGAGATATAGACGGGCAGACAGAGAGAGAGAGAGAGAGAGAGAGAGAGAGAGAGAGAGAGAGAGAGAAGGAGAGAAAGAGAGAGAAAGATAAACACACAGACTAAACAATAAGCCAAAAAGTACGCTTGATTAAGTTTAACTTCCGGTTTGTTATAAATTGAGCATTTATGTGGGATTTGTTTGCGAAAACAGTTTCTACTTTGTTGGGCAAAACAAATGTTTACCAGCCGGGCCCATCGAGCTGCCAAAAACTAAAGGCATATTGCCACCTAATACGCTCAGCGAGCGCACACGCTCATATGTCTATTTCCGGCGGAAGTGGTGAATAAAACATGAAACGAAATAAAATCAAAAGCCAGCTGCCAGGCTGCCAGGCTGCCGGCCTTGCTAAGTAGACGGATAGCTAGAGTTGTGGAAAGCGGCGAAAACCATATTCAGTGGCCAGAACTGAACTTCCGTTTGACTTGCTGTTCGCTCTATAAGTCTGGCATTGACTAAAATAAATCCAAACGGTCGAATCGTACTGAACAAAAAAATTAAATTGCAAAATATATCTCGTCTGCATAATTGCTATCAATTCGATTTTTGGTTGTTTTTTGGATTGCTGCCGCCCTGACAGCTGGCAAGTGGGCAAGGCATTTAATATCCGTAAATGAAGATACTCAATTTCCCTATGACAAAACTAGGAAATAGGCAACAGACAACAGGCGAACCTGGCCCACCCCCAAGATACGAAAGCCAGATACAGTTGCCATTTAATGACAACTCACTCAGTCTCTTGCTCAGGTGCTGGCCCAGTTACCTGTGCACTCGACAAATTCTTTGTGATGCCGTTTACTCTAAACATTAAGAAAGCAAATTTTAGGTAAAATAATAGAAGAACAGAAATAATATTAGAGAGCAGAGATGTCAAGGCAAATAACAACAAATGAGAAATAATATGCTAGAATTTATAGTGCAAGTCCAAGCATTTTTAAGTCCATCGCAAAGGGGAAACCGTGGTATAATGGTATTGTGAAATACCAGGCAGTAGAAGGTCATAAGAAGATCGATAAGCCTTTGCCGTTTGTCCAATCCATATGAGCGCAACGATCTCGTAACCCATAAATGATGGAGAGTTGAACTATTAAATATTATTCCTGTATATTCAAAAGAAGATAATAAGCTTTTCGATAACTTATTCGATTGCCATATTGATAAAAATCGACAATTTGTCCTTACTGTGGAATAGATTTTGATAGACTTTAGAAATCAGGATACCGTGCTCCTAAAAATCCAGAAAAATATATGTATGGAAGTATATATGTACATATGTATATATGTATGTATATATGAAAGTATGTATGTACTATGTACTATGTATGCTTGTATGTATTTATGTATGTATGTATGTATATATGTATTTATATATATATATATATGTATGTATGTAAAAGTTGAGTATAATGAATGAAGATTAATATCTCTAAGGATTAAAGCTGACTAGCTTGACTGAGCAGTCTCAACTCAAGCACTTTTATCTGTTCATTATGTGACAGTTTTAAAGAAACTGAAATTGGGCATATCAAAATGCCAAAGCTAAATTAATTATGTATGCTACCTGGACTGCTCCCAACAGCACTTCTTTTTTATACAAAATGAAAGCGCTGCGTAAGCTCAAGGCAAAGTTTACTTAGCCATGGCTATCCCAACTGCCTTGAAATCCATGTAATCTTTATTTGCAGGTCAAGAGCTGTTGGCCAACAAGGAAGCAAAGCAGTGGGATTTGCTGCAAACCGAGAGCTATTTATGCAACTGAATAAACTTTGGGGCTTTGCTGCTGAAATGCATTTAATTCGGAAAGTGCACAGAAGTTTATGGCTCTGCTAATCGCCAGTTATATTAACAATCTGGTCAACCGCAAATTATTTGGAATTGCGAGAATTGTGTCAAGTAAGCCATAGCCAGGATAAAGCTCTCAGCAAGACAATATGCAAATGTTGTTAGGCAAATATTTATTGTGCTGCTGTGTGTGCCGAGGCTATTAAAATGCCGACTCCTGCTGGCGCTGCCAAGCTGCAGAAGAAGCCTTTAACGCTGTCGGGAACGACAGCAGTTGTACGAACAGCACTGTCCATTGCAGTTGGATGTCCCTGGACAGTTCATGCGGTTATTGCAGCCCCGCATATTGCACATTCGCCAATATGCGGAACAACAATAGCCGCAGGCATTCGTGCACTGCGGTCCCCTGAAGCAGTTGTTAATCTGGACGACATATTCAGCTTCTTCGCTCTCTACTGTCTGGAGCTCAGCATTGTTATTGTCCGCCAATTCCATATCAGATATGGAGTCGATATATAGCGAGTTAACTCGAGTTCCATCTGCATCGACTTTCTCTTCCTCAGTTGATTTATAAACGTGAGTTTTGATCTTTGTTTGCCCTGAATTGTTTCCTGAATCTTCATTATTTTGATTTTGAGCTACCTCTTGTGATCCTGCGTTGTTTACATCCTGATGCAGCGAAGCTTCCTGTTCAGCTACGATGTCATTAAAACGAAAATCATCGGTCTTTGGCTCTTCATTGGAGTTCCTATTAGATGGATGTTTTGAAGACGATTTTACTTCATCACTTGTTCCTTCATACTTGTCAGGATCTTGGGATTGACGCCTTGGAGATAAATGCTCTGAAGTCCCTCTTGTTTCCCCAGCGGACGAAACTTGGGATTGGCGCTTTGGAGATGATTTCTCTGAATTCCTCCTTTCTTCATCACTGGGAGAAACATGGGATTGTTCTATTGGAGATAATTTCTCGGTATTCCTCTTTCCTTCCCCACTGGAAGAAACTTGGGATTGACGCTTTGGAGATGATTGCTCTGAAGTCCTCCTTGTTTCCCCAGTGGGAGAAGCTTGGGATTGGCCTCTTGGAGATGACTCCTTTGTAGGCCTCCTTGTTTCCCCACTGGGAGAAACTTCGGACTGACCTCTTGAAGATGATTTCTCTGAATTCCTCCTTTCTTCCCCACTGGGAGAGACGTGAGATTGGCCTCTTTGAGATGACTTCTCTGAAGTCCTCCTTTCTTCATCGATGGGAGTAACTTGGGATTGACCTCTTGGAGATGACTTCTCTGAAGTCCTCCTTGTTTCCCCAGTGCAAGAAACTTGGGATTGGCCTCTTGGAGATGACTCCTTTGTAGGCCTCCTTGTTTCCCCACTGGGAGAAACTTCGGACTGACCTCTTGAAGATGATTTCTCTGAATTCCTCATTTCTTCCCCACTGGGAGACACTTTGGATTGCCCTCTTGGGGAAGGCTCTCCTGTAGCCCTCTTTGTTTCCCTACTGGGAGAAACTTGGGATTGGCCTCTTGGAGATGCATTTTCAGAAGGTTTTCTTGATTTCGGATCCATTGAATTGGGAGCATTTGTGGATGGACCTCTTGTTTTTGGGTCCTGCATTTCTTCGGTTATTGAAGGTGATTTATTTGCTATACTCTGCACTAACTGGTCGGCAACTAAAATGGAATCACAAGACATATTCTGATTTCGGATTGTTGTAGCTAAACCTGGTATTTGCATTAACATTCCCTGTTTTTGTTCTTTTCTTAAATCGTCATTAGACTGACATTCTGAGCCTTCTGATTGCTGGGCGGTTAGTAAAATATCAGTGTGATGACTAACTGTGATATTTAGTGATAACCCTGATTGCTGTATAGGACGACCTTTGGAATTCTTATTAAATCCTTCTACTACTTCGCTATTGGCCTCTTTCCTTTTACGGTTAATTGGACGATGGCTAATGCTGTTGTTCGGAAGCCTCGCTGCTTCTATATCTTTAACTTTCCTGCGACTTTCGTTATAAAAACTGTCTACTTTTCCGCCCCCACTCCTAGGCGACTTTTCCGCAGAATGTGCTGATCCTTCGATTGCTGAAATACGAGATCTAAAGCTAAGTCCCGATTTCACGCCTATTGACGGCTTCTCCGAGGATCGACGATGAGCGGACAAGCGTGAAGACCGTTGGGACGTTGAAGTGCGAGCCTTCGACGATGACACCATTTCAATGTGACGCTGTCGTGTTTCTTTTCCCTTTTGTACAGACTTCGACTGAGATTCTATTTTTTTGTACACTCTTCCATCTGTGGTGTCTTCCGAGTAGTTTGTATTTAGCGATATGAATCCCATACTGCCTGACTTGATGATCTGTTTGCTTACAGATTGTTCCAGCTTGATGCCTTGAACCAAATTCAGATGATCGTATTTGATGTCCGAGGTTGTTTTCTTATGTACAGTCTCCGTGGAGCCGGAGGGCCTAGTTACTTTGTATTCAACATATTCCTCCTCTTTGACAGTACGGCCGGCGTCTGGAAATTGTGTCATCTTATCTTCTAAGATTCTATCATTGGTCTGAACCGCTTTTCCCCTCATCAGGGGCCATTTACTCTTTTTCTTAACAGCCACGCGCTGATTCAATAACTTGGAATCGTGGTAATCTGAATTAAGAATCGGATTGGACAAGGCACAGCACGGTACCGCCTCGATAGGCTTATATCTCAATGGCTTGCATACTTGAATAAACCTCGCCGGCTTTTTGGCCAGGCAGCACTTGTTTCCTCGCACGGTGGGCAGCGGCATCTCGGCTGAGGACAATCAACAGGATCAGGAACAATCAATAAATGCGCTGCTCAAGCACACATTTCCACACTTAGAATTTGATGACCAAGACGAACGAACATTCGTGTAGAGGTTTCACAACCCTGAAAAGCAAATTGAAATGTAACTCAAAGCATTTCGTCGCCAGTGTTTAGCAGCCTTGGAGCGGACAGGTTGGAAATCTCAATCAGAATTCGTATTGTTCGTATGTAATTAAGAGTTGTGTATGTTCTGAGAAAATCATTTGCTTTTATTTTTTCTTAAGTAGTCCATGTTCAGTAAAAACTTGTGAAATTATAGGTTTTTTTTTTTTTTTTTCTTTAATCCTTGTGTTAAATTGAGCGTTTGCAAAATTATGCGTATTAATTTAATGCAAAATGGGGCAACTTAATTTTATAAAGAAATTGGAGGAGTTCCAAAAGAAACTTGATGTGCCCAAATGGTATTTGGGCCTATCGGACTATCAGGAGCGAACCGTCTTGGAGCTGTGCAACGATCTGCGCGATGACTTCGAGCAGGGCACTTGCTATCGCGTGGAGAAGAGCTTGATGCGCCTGGGCCTCAGTCCGCTCATTACCAAGAAGAAGATTCGCACGATGGTGGTACTGAGTCGAGGTAATGATCTGGCTTTCCTCTTCTTCATACTCGAGGGCTACTACCTGAGCTGCCGCAAGAATGGGGAATACACCACCAACGAGAAGCTGCTGATGATGGCACTGTCCAAAATAGACCTGCTGCCAACACTGCGTGAGCTGGATCGCATCCTGCCACCGCCTCAGCTGAGTGATTTGGAATTGAAGCGCCAGCAATCCAGCTACAATCAGCCGAGACCCTCCAAGGCCGTGGTGACTGAACGACGCTCGACGAAGAAAGTCACCATGCGTCGTTCCACCAAGTCTCCGTACTTCCAGCGCCAGCCGAGGCCCAAGGAAATCGTCGTAAAATACATAAGTAAGCCGCCCAATTTGGTTGCCACGTTCCCATTCTGGCACTTGGATCAGCCGCCCAACTATGGTAGGAAAACGGAGCCCCCATGGTTCGCCGAGTACAACCTAAATCCAGTGGGTCGACTGGTCAAGAGTATTGTGGGTGAAGCGGTGGACAAGTACTTCAATCACCTGAACCACATCAAATACCTCGAGCGCAGAGCCAGATTCAGCCGCAGGGCGGCAGCTGCCCTGGAAAGAGCCCTAACTGACAATAGCGATGAGCCCCAGATGTGCACCTACCACAAGTTTGCAGTTGGGGAAACGCAGCTGGTCAAGGACGAGATGACGGTGATGGCTCGCAACCGCTGCCTAGAGCTGATGGACGTGACGCTGCCCTATCGCCAGATACGCCAAAAGCGCATTATAGCCCAGCTGGAGCGCGACATTGACGACTGCATGAAACGGTATGCGTTGAAGATGGAAAGCACGACGGTGCACACGATAGAGAAGTCCAACTGCGTGCTCTGCCAGGAGCAACGTGTGGACCTGCCCGCAGCCAAGCCGCAGGAGCAAAAGGGGCGCGCCCTTATTGGGGACGGGCTGCACTTGGCACACACGGAGGTAACCGACAAGTGCATTGGAAAACGGCTGACCGGCGGTGGATTGATTAAGGAGCCAGTCGAGTTTGACCCTCCAGTGGATCCATGCCCGAAATCGGGCATTAACGCCGAGCTGATCCCTGAAAATGATCCGATGGCATGCTTCGCGCCAAAGGGCAAGAGCCAACACCGCATATCCTTCCTGCTGGATGATAGCAAGCTGAAGAGTCTGCGAAAGAACCGGAAGGAGTCCTCTGTGGAAGTGCGCTTTCAGGGCAAGCAGACCAAGAAGTCGTTTTTCGTGGCACCCACCGACCACAAGCCCTACCAATTCAAGTACAAGCGCATTTTCAAGTCGGGCCAGGAGAAGCCGCAGGACATCAAGAAGGTGATCGCCAAGGCCTTCGTAAATGCGCTAGATAGGGGCGATGAAATGCCGCCTCCGCTGTGCAAGAAGCCATCCGTCACATCCGATGAAGATGCCGAAAAAATGGAAAAGGAGATCAACGGCGTTCGTCTGACAGACAGCTGCGCCTCCATTGGCGACACCAGCGAGCACAGCATTCGCAGTCACGAGAACCACCGGGCCGACATCGTGGACGCTGTGGTGCGCTGCGCCAAGGAGATTTGGATGAAGGGCGTCAGTGTGAAGCGTGCCGAAATGGAGGCTAAGGAAGACGATGACAAAAAGAAGGCCCAGGAGGCAGCGGTGCTCACCTACGAGGTGGAGAAATTCAATCCAGATGATGCGGAGCTCATGAGTCGCCTGCTCAAGGATGGACTAGACCAGCTCAAGAAAAACCAACGATTCGTCCTGGCATCCCTGCCCGACGCCCACAAACTGCCCGTGCTGCAGGAGTGGATTAAGCGACGCTACGGCAAGCAATATACCGAGGAGGAGATCCAGAAGAATCTGCTCGAGTCGATCAAAATATTTGAGCTGATAACCATGCTGCAGGCCAATCCGCCGCCGGCTGACTTGCTGGGCATGGACAAGCTGCCGCCGAGCAAGGAGAACTTCGGCTACTGCAAGCAGGCCAAGGCCCTGGTAAGTAACTGCCTTGAATCACCTCCGCTGTACAGCACCACCCGCTCATGCCTCTTCCTCCCCTGCAGGCCGCCAAGGTGAGAATGAACTACTACAGTCAGCTGAACGACATGTACATGAGTCACATGGGTGCCTGCTGGTACGCCATGGGCAACTACTTGTGCCGCAGCGGACCGCCCCGGAAGACTTTCTATGCCTACATGTCGTCCAATACTCGGGACATCATGCGCAACAAGGTGTGGAACGGCGAGTTCAGAAACATACGACGGTTCCGGGACAATTACAAGGAGACCCACAAAACATAGAATAGGCCAATAATAATAGGAAACATAAATTTATTGTCAGTGAACATATCAAATATTATAGTTAATAATAAACGTTAGTGCGTTAATAAGGTCAATAGTTTCTCTTCACGCGCGGCATGCGCTTGCCGGTGACGCCTCTGCTGGCCATGTAGGCCAAGATGGAGCGCTTTGTGCTGGTCTTCAGGGTGCGCACGTCGAACTCGATCTCCCTGTGGCCACAGGCGAAAGCAATGCCCTCCATCTGGCGGATCATGTGTATGACGTTCAACAGCATGATGCCGTCCAACTGCTGCACTCTGATATGCAATTCCAAATCCTCTTCGGAGATCACCAGCGGCTCGGGCTCCTTCCGCAGAGGGATAGACTGTTGTTCCTGGCATATTTGGGCATTGTACTCGGCACAGACTGCGGTGTTCTCCTTGGATTGAGCTGACGAAGTGGAGTCTTCGCTCTGCTCATCGCTGCCGTACTCGCAGCCGCTGCACTTGCCGCTCTCGATGGGAATATAGGGCTTCGGCACCTTGGAGTACATATTCTCAAATATGATCTGCAGCTTCTTGGCCATATCGTAGCACAAGTGGCCGGGACTTGTGTATAGATAGGCATTGTAGAATATGCGGCGCACATCACTTGCAAAATCGGCGGAGCTTGCGTAAAAATTCGAATTGAGCCGATACTTGACGGTCGACAGATCCATCGGGTGCTTTACAATCTTGTAGTAGTCGATCAAGCCCAGTAATTTGGCATCAATGGGCTCGTAGAATATCCAGGCCAAGTGCTTGTACTTCTTGGAGAACATGTTTCTGATTATCGCTTTACATGCGATAATCTCCGGCTTCGGCTTGCCCCGATTCGCTGATGGAAACATGCTGCACATCTCAGATATGTATATGAAATCAGGAAACTGAAATTATAATTAACTTTAAGCTCAAAAGGCTGACAACGTCGCTTGACATGAAATTCTCTGCGTTCAGCTAGTTTACATGAACTACTAGTTCGGTTCAGCTGACTCACAGCAATGAGTCGCACGAGCTAGACAAAATACAAAAAGCTTTCTTCTTCTTCTAAAATTGACAGTTTCAAAATACGTCTACACTTGGCTAAATAGGTATGCGTACAGGCTCCGACAAAAATGTTTCGCAAAATTTAGAGCGATTATATCAAGTTAAGATCATTTTATGGGGCTTTTATATAAGTTTTCCCCCCGTACTTGTGTTAATTTCTAACAAATCAATTTCCATTGTGTAAAATATTATGTTTAAGTAGAAAAGGATAGTATGTCCTGTACTCTTAAATAAACAAGTAAGAAAATTCTAGTCGAGAGTGCTCGACTAGATACTACCCTGAACCCAACAAATAAAAATGCTCATTTAGTATGGCTGAAATTTCAATTTCGATGTATTTAAAAAGTATAAATAAAATACCAAACTCATTTAACAAAATATAAAAATATTTTGAAACAATTAAAAAAAAAATTACCATCAGTTGCATCGATCGGGATTCGAACCGCGACTTCTCGATCAACCGTCATGCAGCTAACACACTAGGCCACCTCACTCCTGCTAGTGGCGCTGGCAAAACTCAAATAGATTCACTGCTGCAGCGCCATCTACCAAAAATAAACGAAACTAACTGCTGATGTGATTCTAAGAATCTGCTAGAATAACCAAACTATTAAAAACGCACATAAAGTATAGTTAAAATTTCAATTTCGGTGTATTCAAAAATATAAATAAATAGAAAACTCATTTATGAAAATATAAAAATATTTTGAAACAATTAAAAAAAACTTACATTAGTTGCATCGACCGGGATTCGAACCGCGGACTTCTCGATCGAGCGTCATGCAGCTAACACACTAGGCCACCCCACTCCTGCTAGTGGCGCTGGCAAAACTCAAATAGATTCACTGTTGCTGCGCCATCTACCAAAACTAAACGAAACTAACAGCTGATGTGATTCAACGAATGTTTTTGTTGTAGCTGCTGCACGTGCGTTTGTTAATTGGCCAAATATTTGATTATTTTTTATTAATTTTTGACTGAACGGAATTTAATGAAACTTTCAGCATATGATCTACATATTATATTGAATATTTGAGAAATTTGAAAAAAAGAAAAACATTCACAATTAGCTATAGTGGCATCTGATTTGAACTTGAATGTTTATACTCGATAAAAATATAACGGGATGATTTATCGAATTTTAAAAGCAAACTCGACGTCCGCGCTGTATAAACGGTCATTTTAAAAAAAAATTCAAGTCTCTAGCTCTTATATCTTCGGAAATCGACGCGTTCAAACATACGGACAGACGGACAGACGGACAGACGGACAGACGGACAGACGGACAGACAGACAGACGGACAGGGCCAAATCGACTCAGCTCGTCGCCCTGATCAAGAATATATATACTTTGTGGGGTCTGCCACGCCTCCTTCTGCCTGTTACATACATTTCAACAAAACCATTATACCCTGATTTCCCATTTTCAATGGGTTCAGGGTATAAAAATTGATTAAAAATAAAGTATCCCATATAAATAAATAACTATAAATAATTTTGATCAACTTTCTTGCATTTATTAAATTAATTTATGTATTTTAATTGTTATTACTTTTTCTATAAAAACAGCAGATTTCGGAACAGAAAAATACAGAGGAGAATAACACGTTGAAAAGAAATAATATTACAATTATTGTTTATTTAATAATTCATATTATAATATATTTATTTATTTGCTAAATTTATATAAATATTCTAATGTTTTTGTATTTTTTATTTTTTATCTAAAACAGAAATCACTTATTAAAAATTGGAATTAATTTAATGAAACGTATTTAAAGTTTCCTCTCAATACTTTCATAGTATCGCTTTAGCAATCAAATAATCAATTTTCGAGAGAAATTAAAATTTTAAGGCTCTCCTCCATATAATTTAATTAATTTTTTTAAAGCTTATTCTTAAATGTTATTGCTCGAAAAAAAAAAAAAAAAAAAAAAAAAAAACTACACGCTTAAATTCATTTCAGTTGACTCACATAAATAACTTCTTTTATTTTCTTCAAAGTGCTGAACATATTAAAATATTAAAATATTATAGTTGGAGAGACAATAGATTTTGAACATAAAAATTTCTATTTAATTTAAAGAGAATCAATAAATAAAAAATACAATTTTCTTCTTAAAAAATTTGTATTTCAAAATATGGATACATATATAAATACATAGCTTTTGCAAATGATTAACAAAAAACATATTATTCCATTAGATGGCCGGCGGCACGGTAAATATGTTGAATCTACAAATTTTGTACACTGAGACCAGCCAACGGTTCGTATGGTTCTGCAGCTCGACTCCGGCGATTTCTTCGGCATTCGAATAGTTTCGCCTGAATCGCATGAAGAGCTCAATGAACACGTAGGGCAACTGTGAGGCGGGATCTTCCAGCTGCAGCTTGAGTTCCGGCTCCATGTCGATCATCGCATTTTTCATGGTCTCCAGATCCGAGCTCTCACAGTCTGCCACGTGCCGCAGTCCGACAAAAACGACATCGATCACAGCATACCTTAACCCCAGTATGTCGTGCAGATGCACATTAATGGGAACTGCCTGGCGAATGTCCTGCTGGCGGAACCGCAGGAGCTCCGAAAACGATTTGTGCGGAAAGTTGACCGCCTCGTTGGCCATTTGGTAGTATACATTCGAGGTCGAGAACTGATCAATGCTTTTCATATCGCGCATGCGTATGATGTCCGTCAGCGAGACGGCTGCCCTCTTCGACTCCTCGACAAAATCGCGCTCCTTGAAGTTGCGATCCCACGTCCACTTCAGCTTCCACATGCGCAGCTTGCTCATGTAGTACTTCAAGGGGCTGTACTTGAATACGATCTGGGGCACGACCACCTTGCTGTTCACCTTCACCTTGGAGGCATCCGGCTTTGGGGGCAAGATGAAGCACCTCTGCTGATGCTGGCACACATTGAGCGGTTCCCGCTTGGCAGCGATAGTCCGCACCACGCCAGACCAATTACGCAACAATTTCGTACACATTTCGTCCTCAACTTTTATTTTCAATTGATTTCGAAATTTAATTTTGAAATGACAATGTAGACAAGACCTGACCTACTACGTTGAGAAGGCTGACAATGAACTACAAATCGAGTTAAGTGGGCTAAAATAAGCACTAACAGAGTGACACCAAAATTTAGTTGCTATAGAAACAAAAACGCACTTCTTTCTTGTTTTTTTTTTTTGACTGTTCCCATTCACAACGCATACATACAGACTCTTCTCAGTTCCTCCTCCTTCCCCTTCGTGGACTTGAGTCCATTCTTTTCGGGCTCGTAAAACTCTCTGACAATAGCCTCGACCATTTCTTTCAGTGTATTGTTTAGAGCAGTCCACGACTTATTCTCCGGCTCCCCGCACATTTCGGCGTAATACGTGATCTTGGGCTGAGCTCTACTGGCTTGCAACGTTATCACGAATCCATTGCTGAATTTGAACGTTATCATTTGGTTTGTTTTACTAGAGGGTAGAGTCGCCTTTTCATCGTCCGTGCTGCTGTCGTAGCCCGTCGTCAGATCTCGCACGCTCTCAATCGCATATTCGCCGCTCAGGATACTCGTCGGATACGTATCCTTCCGGCCGTCGTCGAAGGTGCGCAGGCGATTGAAGATATTGTTGATAATGCGTTCGTTATCGAAAACGTGATAGGACACTTGGCTAACATGATATCCGTAATTGTCGTATATTTCGTCGAGCTTGTCCTGCAATTTCATATCCTTTTCCGACCGCAAATAGGATGCCATTGAGGCCAAGTGAGCAGCAGCACTTATGCCATCCTTGTCGAGCACATTCGTGGAGAGCATGTAGCCAAAAGCTTCATCGAAGGCAAACAGCACATTCCGTCCTTCGTCCTCCTCCTCGAGCACCTTATTACCGATCCATTTGAAGCCGCTCAGGGTCTCATGGAACGCGAATCCTTCGACTTCCGCCATCGACTTCAGTATCCTGGAGCTGAGAGTGCTGGCGATCATGACGCAATTGGATGCGTCGGGATCTTCCTCGCCCATCACATAGTTCTCCCACGCCCACCAGCCGAGCAGGGCGCCCAGCTCGTTGCTGCTAAAGACTCGGTATTTTCGCTTGACCACCTCTGCAGCGGCCATGCAACCGGCAACCGGATCGTTGATCAAGATAAGGTCAGCATTCTTGATGGTCGCCCGTCGCGTAGCCAGGTAGAGTGCATCTTCCGGTATCGGCGTGTCTGGGAAGTCTGGATTGGGGCTGACCTGCTCCAGCACAGGTATGACTGGATCGAACTCGATCGCCTTGAATGCCAGCTCAATGTACGGATAACCAACGCCATGCATCGCCGTATAGATGATATTCAGAGGATATTTTTCATAATCCTCCAGAAATGTACTGAGCTGCGACTTGAGCGATTCGTAATAGGCCTCAACTATTTGTTTGTACGGATTACTCAGCAATTCGTTAGCGCTTAGGACTTCCTGATTCCAGGAATCTTCTGCAGGCTCCAGATTCTGAAGAATGCAACGCTGAATGCCCGCGTCGTGAGGTGATGTGACTGGAGCTCCGTTTGACCAATAAATCTGGAGAACAAAAAAAAAACCAAGTAAGAATACTAGAATGGGAACAGACAGAGACAGACATACTTTAAGGCCGTTGATATTCTTGGGGTAATGGCAGCCCGTTACCATTATGCCTGCCAGACAATCTAGCTCAAAAATTGTGAACGGCACAAAGGGCGTAGCGACATAGTTCCCAAATAGATGTACGCGGAAATTGTTGTTCAGGAACACAATGGAACACAACTCCGCAAAGAGTTTGCTATTGTAGCGCGCATCGTATCCAACGACCACGCCTTGCTCAGACCACATGCTCTCATCCGGATATTCCTGCTTCAGATAGGCGCATAAGCCTTGAGCAGTCCTTCGGCGTACAGACATGTTATTTTACCAGAACTAATTAACCACGAACTATGCGCAGACTTACTGTATGACGACCAGCTCGTTCATGCCGTCGAAACCGGCTCGCATCGGAGCTCGGAAGCCATCTGTGCCGAATACCATACGATTGTTCATGCAGGCCTGAAGCCTATCGAATATCGATTATCAAATTGAGCATATTAATGGTTATACTATTTTAATTTCATTTCAACGTACGTTTCCCAATCTTCTTGTTTGATGGCATCAATGATTTGAGCCTTCGTATGTGGACTCTGATCCCAGTCCATCCAATTGCTGATTTGACCATCGAGAACTCTGTCGCCAGAGTAACAATGAAAGCTCGCCTTACCAGATGGCTTCTGGTGTAATACCGTCTGGAATAGCGGGTTCCATGTCCGTCCTAGGAGTCTATTAAAAATTATATCCTGCAATACATTGCGTGCTGCGGTCGAAGCCTGTCGTGAATTCTGTTGCGTTTCATATTGCTGGAGGTTAGCTGTGGATTTTCTATATAGTCGAGGCCAAGGAGAAGATAGCTTCGAGGAGAATCTCTCGGTAAGCGTGCGAAGGAACAAAACCATTTTTTAACATTACAGGAAAAATCTTACTTCACTTAAATAATTTTGACATGTACTGATGAGATATTTAAAAAATGTGAATAAAGTAGAACTGAAAATCTAAGGCGCTGTCATTTCTACTACAGTTTACTCTGCTAACAGCCATATTATAACAGTATGTTAACAGTGTTAACATAAGTGAAGATTATCAATCGTTTCAACTGCTGACCTCCGCACCAGACTCCCTAAATCTTTGATAATGCACTAAATAAAAAGCCGTGAGGTATTTCTATTATATATATTTTTTACCGAACCAAAATGGTGTTGATTACACTGATAGTTTTATTTCTTAATTTTTTTTACCATCTATCTAATTATCAAGAAATATCTGTTTTCATATTCGTATCAGGCTTGGCTCGTGTTCATCATATTGCATTTGTAGTGCATTTTGAAATAATTTTGAAAAATTTTGGAGAAAACTTAAAATTTGTGGGGCCCTATACATATATGAAAACCCTTCCCATTTCAAATTCATTCTTCCTTGCGCACCTTCAGCCCATTCTTTGCGGGCTCCAAGAACTCAGTAATAACGCCATCCATCATTTTGTTGAGTGTCGTTGTCAGCTCGTCCCAATGCTTGTTTTCGGGCTTGCCGCCCATTTCGGCGTAGTACTTGATCTTTGGCTCGGTTCCGCTCGTTCGCAGTGTGACCTCCATGCCATTCTTAAAGACAAACGTTATCATCTGGGAGGACTCACTGACTGGCAGAACTGGCTTCTTATCGGGAGTGCTACTGTCGTAGCCCGTGGTGAGGTCCCGTACGCTCTCCACCTCGTACTCCCCGTCCAAGATGTTCGTCGGATAAGTGTTCTCCTGACCGTCATCGAAGGTGCGCAGACGGTCGAAGATCCGTTTGGTCAGTCCACTGTCGTTGCACATGACGTAGGAGCCAACAGTGGCATGGAATCCGTACGTCTCGTACAAGTCCCGCAGTTTCTCCTGCATTGTCATACACTTCTTGCAGCGCAAGTAGCAGGCCATGGTGGCCACGTGCGCCGCAGCTCGGATGCCATCCTTATCGACGACATTGGTGGAGATCATGTAGCCGATGGCCTCCTCGAATCCAAAGAGCACCTTTTTGCCGGCATTCTGCTCCTCGATCGCCTTGTTGCCGATCCATTTGAAGCCAGTCAGTGTCTCGTGGTGCGTGAATCCCTCCACTTGGGCCATGGACTTGAGCAGCTTGGAGCTCACTGTGCTGGAGATCATCACACAATTGGCTATGTCGGGGTTCTCCGCATTCATCTTGTAGTTCTCTAATGACCACCAGCCGAGCAGGGCGCCCATTTCGTTGCCGGTGAATATTTTGAATTTCTTATTATCATCGAGCTCGGCGACAACCAGGCGATCCGCATCCGGATCGTTGGCCAAGATGACTTGTGTCTTCTTCTCATTAGCTCGTTCGATTGCCAAGCACAAAGTCTTCGGGTCTTCCGGATTGGGCGAAGGTGCCGTGGGGAATTCTGGATCGGGCGCAATCTGCTGCATCACGGGTATAACGGCCTTAAGGTTTATCTTGCTGAAGGCCAGCTTCACATACGCATAGCCAACGCCATGCATCGGTGTGTAGGTGAAGGTTAATGGGCAGTTGCCGTTGGCCTCCATGAGTGGGCACGATATCTCCTTCTTGAGCGCATCGTAATAGGGCGGCAGAACGTTGTTGTATGGATCGGACAACAACTCGTTGTTGCAGAGCAGCGTCTCATCCCAAGAATCCGGATGTGGCTGCAAGTTCTCCATTATGGCATTCTGAACGCCCTCGTCGTGTGGCGGTATTATCTGCGCACCGTTACTCCAGTAAACCTGCAAGCGCAACACGAATCGTTATAGCGAACATACATATATAGCTGATAGCTGACTCATCCAGTATACCTTATAGCCGTTCTCCTGCTTGGGATTGTGAGATGCCGTTATCATCACGCCGGCCAACGAGTTCATCCTCATCACTGTGTAGGGCACGAAGGGGGTACCGACCATACGCTTGAACTGATAGACTCGAAAATTGTTGCTCAAGAAGACAATGGCGGTCAGTTCCGCAAACCGCTGACTGTTGTACCGACCATCGAATCCAATTACAATGCCGCGCTCGGCCCACTGAGCTTCGTCCGGGCATTGTTCCTTTATGTAGGCACAGAGTCCCTGACTGGTCCTGTGGAGCAAGAGGTAGATGATATCATTCACATTTTATACTCTCCCCGCCCCCATTCACAGTCATTAACACAAACGATTCTTACTGTATGATGACCAATTCGTTCATGGAATCAAAACCCGCTCGCATTACGGCCCTCAGCCCAGCCGTGCCGAAGTCAATGCGCCTGCAGAGGCGACACCGCAGCCTGTGGGGGTGGTTGAAATTGAAGTTGGTAAAACGGTCAATCAATCTGAAGCTTACGTGTCCCAATCCTCATTCCTGACTGCCTCCATTATTTGAGACAATGTGTCCTGGTTGCGATCCCACTTAACCCACTTCTTAATTTGGCTGTCGAGCTCCTTATCGCCGGAGAGCGGCATGTTCTTCAGCTCGCATATCGCTTGGCCCATTGATTGACACATCGTGAACAGTCAAAGAATTTTGAAATTAGTTAGAGAGAAAAAAAAATTGTTATTGTCGTACAAAACAGTTTGACAAAAAATTAAAAACTAAAGCAGGTCCATATTTCGGATTGTAATTGGAAGCTGACTAGATTTGGATTTGATAATAAATGCCATGTATATGTATATGGGGTGAGTTGCAATGCAAGTCTCTCCTCGACTCGAAATAAACAATATATCGAATAAATAAATGTAGTAATTAATTTCTCAAAAAGAGAACAAATGGGATTTCCATAATATCTAAGACATGCAACATGACTTCCTACACAATTAGCGACTCGACATGGGGGACTCACAGGGACAAGGACAAACGGCCCGGGGACATCCTTTTACACGCATGTACTCTTGGCTCGGCTAATTAAATATGTTTGTATTTGGCAAACATATTTTCCAAATAGTTAATTATTCAAATGGGCACGCAAAAACAACGAACCAGAGCCAGAACCAGAACCAGAAAAAAGCATATTTCCTCATAGTGAACAAGCAGAAAAACCGCACTAATTGTGACTCATAATTAGAGACATGTTAATTGCCGAGCGAAAAAAAAAAAACAATATATATATATATATATAGGGAGGGACACAAATGAATAAACGAGGAAACAAAAAGAAAATTAAAGAGATAGTAAACGGGCGGACAGTTGTAATCCAGATTCGCGCAGTTGAAGCTGAAAACTTTGGCCAGGCAAAGTTTGTTCGCTGGTCAGCAGAGAACTTGGCCACAGATTGAATTAGTTAATCTAATTTAAGTATAATGTAAACAGGCCACTTTCTTATGAAGGGCCCCCAAATCGAAATAAGAACGCACACAAATGCCCAACAGTCGTCCAACTTTGGTCAGCCACTAATGTCAACTTTTTAGGGCGTGGCGGGGCGGAGCGGGGTGGTGCGGTCGTTGTCTCTCGACTGGACAAACAGTTTCGGGCGCAACTAACCTAACCATACACCCGCCCATTCAGTCAAGCTCCGTCCCGCCGCCACTCATCCACTCATCCAGTCATCCACTCAGCCATTCATCCAGTTTAAAGTCATCCTGCCCGGCGGTTTGCATAAATTTTGTTTTGCAAATATTTCATTTGCATATTTTCGTTACGTTGTTTTGCTGTTTGGTTTTGTGTCCTTGCGTTACGTTGCGATCTTATACTATATTATATACATATATATGATTTTATTTTTTTACCCTTGCCTGAATATATCCAAGTTGCCAAAAGACAAAAATATTTCTCATATGCATCGATTTCAATATGTCTAAATGTTTTTATTTAATTTAAACCATTTTCTACTTTTTTCTCTTTATTTGTTTTGGTTAATAAAAAGGCCACTCGCAGATGCCTCAAGCAAGGCAGTCTAGTTTTGATTTGGTTTATCTTTGATTGGCAGACTTTTGGCCCATTTGTATCTATTACTTGGCTAATAATGCAAATACAAACAACAAACAGAAAGGTCGAGTTCTGCTAGCTGGAAATAATTAAATGTGTAGCAGTTAAATAACTATAATATATCGCAATCCATATATTTATGGAATATGTTAAATGCAAATGTATCGCATTTTTCCTAATAATACATATTCATATCGCAGGATAATTATTTCCCTACCTTCTGTTGTGCCACAGTCAACAAGTAAATGTTAAACTGCGTGCCACTGTCAACTATTAAAATTTCCCAAGTTGCACTGTTAACTTAACATCCACAACTCGCTCGCTCTCTTTGGCGCTCTCACTCTCACTTGCTGTTAACTCAAGAACCACAACTCTCGCTCGCTGTTAAAATCACTCCAACTGTTAACATAACTGCTGCTGTTAAAATGGGGAGTTCTCAAGACGGGGTTATTGGCAACAATTTGGCGAGGTTAGTCCTCAACAAGCCTTTGAGTAAGTTGGTAGGCAAGCTCAGAGCTGAGTGCCAGCATTGCTGCATTCAGTGACGCTGTGCATACTAGAAAAGACGTCACTGTAGTCCAGCTGGCACAGGGAACGCAGCTATTTGAGCGACCTTTGACACGCATTTAAATGCATCGCTCATTAATATAATCGACGCGATATGCAAACTACAAGCCACATACAAACGCCTTTGACTTGGCAATTTGACAATCCGACTGGCGGCAGACAACTCCCATTCGTTGCATGGCTCGTTTCTTATTGGAAATTATGCATGCACCGGCAACAGGGAGCCTAACCGGCAATTAGAGCTACGCAGAGGCCGGGCCGGGCTGGGCCTCGATGCGGCTAAGTGGACTGGGAATCAAAGCGCGCGAAGCAAGTGCTCCCTTCCCCCGTGCTTGGAGGCTGTGCCCGCCCCTTGCTACAATATTATTTTTATATGCCTCTTCGATTTCGCTTGAAATTTTTCTTTTTCTGTTTTTCTCTTTATGGACGACTTTTTTCTTCGTTTTGTTGTTTTTTGTTTTATTATTTTTCCACTCTTCTCGTATCTGCAACTTTTAACATGATATTCCTTTTAATAATGCCAATTCATTGACAACTCTTCTGCTGGGGGGCCTGGGGGTCTGGCAATAAACCAGTCATCTGCTGTTGGCTTTAAATAACAAATGTTTAATTTATATTTAGGAGAAACGCTTTCAAATTATAATTAAATTGAATCCCTCGATCTGCATTTGCAAAAGCTGCTGACAATAGGGAATTACGTACGTCGCCACGGCTGCCTGACAAAAGGCCGAGCAATCTATATAGAGAACTCAAACTCCTGGACCCACTCCCAGTCCCAATCCCTGTCCCGGTCCCTGGGCGTCTCTCGGCACCTATGTATGGCAAGGTAAACAAAAAACGTGTGAAGCTCCATGTCCATTACCTTTGCCAATATACAACATATTCCATATACATATACACGTATACATAGCAAGTATTTGTAAATGAAAAAGAAGAGCAAAATTCGTCAAGCAATACTAAATCACAAAAGGCGGCAATATAAAAGCCGAACAAAAAGCAGCTCCCCCCCTGAGTGCGTATGTATGTGAAATATGCGTTGCGGCACCCGAGGTGCTGGCTGGCAGACCCAACAGACCCGACAGATCCGACAGACAGGCAGGCAGACAGACAGACATTGAGACAGACGGAAGGACGGACGAACGGACGGACAGTCACATGTCAAACATTCTTTTGACACTTTGTCATAACATCTCGCTGT
Source organism: Drosophila arizonae (assembly GCF_054131065.1). Lineage (NCBI taxonomy): Eukaryota > Metazoa > Arthropoda > Insecta > Diptera > Drosophilidae > Drosophila > Drosophila arizonae. The sequence goes on along the minus strand of NC_142925.1, from coordinate 22,316,021 downwards.
GACACTTGTCAGCAGTCGGATTTCACATTCGCAATTCGCTCTCTCGCTCGCTCGCCCGCATCTGGGATAGCTGCGTCCTGCACTCCGCACAGCGCTCTCTTGATTTATAGCCTGTAAGCAAGTGGATATCCATCCACAGCCACATCCACATCCACATCCGCAATTCACATTTCACTTATGCATCGTTTTTGCAATTTTCAATTTTTCTAATGATATTTGTTGCTATTCCTAGGCAGCCAGACCCATGTGAGCAGGAGGCAGCATTACTTGAATGTGGCTTGAACAGGGAATGAATTACTTATTGAATTTGAAAGTTGCTGAATCTTGAATGGGTCCTAAATTATCTCAAATTATGTGGGCTATTATTCAAATGGGACTTTGAGCAAAAGTTTGGCCACACATAAAGACCTGAGCTAAGCCTTCATTCGGGCAAATCCGTTGTAATCAGTACAAATATTATAATTGAACTACTCAAACCTGAGCCACGGCAACTTTAAGTCAACGCTCAAGTTGGCTGCAACAATTTTGGTGGGGCCCAACACAATTAGCGCTGGCGGAGCGAGAGCGCGGTTTTCTAGTTAACTGGCGCGCTGACGGCCATTTATCAGGGGCATCTAATCTAATCCTTTTACTGGTCAAATAAATTAAAATGAAAAGCCTTTTTCGGCTGTGGCCGCCACTAAATTACGCCAAAGATAATTAACCTGTAGACTGTTTACCGGGGCAGACAGAGAGCTACCGAGCGTGTACACACACACACACACTTACACACACACATACATCTATATACGTATATACATTTTAGTAGTATCTCCGAGGCAAGGACTCTTTATTAGGCCTTCGACCCTTGGAGCGGAAGCGCAAATGGGCGCATTGAGGCTGTGTAAGCGAGACGCTTTCGAGTAGCGCTGTGAAATTACAAAATGGCGCAAATTATAGCGCAGCCAGCGAAGGACTATGGCGACGGCGACGGCGACGTCGACGGCGATGGCAGTGTTGGCCATTTCCGTTCGAAGGCATTTTTCCAAATGAAGTTTGCAAGTAATCATGAAAAAGGTAATTTAATAAAAGCAAAATCGAGAAACATAAAACTAATTTACGGATCCGAAATTGCCTCTGAAAAGCGAGCAAAAAACAGCCGCCGCCGCCGCCGCCGCCGCCGTCGTCGTCGCCGTAGGATGCCCAAAAAATAAGAAGAGGAAAAAGTCCAAATCGACTGCAACAAGAAAGCCGCTTAGCCCAGTTGTAGTTCAAGGTTATGCTTGGCGGCAGCTACATTTGCCAGCCACTCATAATTCGACAGCATTTTGATTTTAAAGAGTTTCAAAAGAGCCGGAGCAAAAGTCAGGCCGGCTTCAGCCAGGCGAAATAATGTACTGCCCAAGCTGGCCAAGGAGCAAGCGAGACAGAGAGAGAGAGAGCGACTTAAAGGGCTCGGGCAATTCAATAAAGGCCAACAAAGCAAATGGCTAAGCTGATGTCCACTCGAAGCCCGTATATTGAGGAAAGAGGCAAGAGGAAGGGGCAAGAGGGGAGGGGCCGAGGATCACTTGAGAATGGGTTAAGTCCACACGGAAGCACAAAACATGTCCTGCCATTTCACGCAGCAACTATAAGCTGCTCCAGAAAAATGGAACAACTTGCTGACAAACACACACACACAGGCACACACACACTGGCACACATCGAGGAATAGATGGCAAGCCTGGCATTCTATAGAGCTCTCTCCCTCTCTCTCTCTCTCACACACACGCTCTTAGCCAGCTGTCCTCTTGGCCTGACCAACCGCACGTATGACAAAACAATTTGGGAAGCTTATTTATTTTTTGGGCTCTTCTTCGTCGTTTTGCTCCGGCTCGCTCTTTGGCTGCCATCCAACAGAAATATTTGCAACAAAATGTTACAAGGCCAAAAACTGCAGCAAATATTGCAAATGCTAAAGGACAACACGATGTTAAAGTTTAAGCAAATACATATGCACTGCAGATGCGCATGTGTGTGTGTGTGTTTGCTCCCTAAGTATCCTTTTTAGCCATTGCAGGCAGTGGCCGACATTGGCGCTGCAATTTTATGCCGAGCTGATTTTGCAGCTAACTTGCACCACATGCGAGCCGAGTATTTAAGCAAAGTCTATATACATATATATCACTCTCTCTCTCTCTCTCTCTCGCACACACACACTCACTCTCCTTCTCACTCACTGTATGTGTGGCACTTTCTTTATATTTAAATCATTGAATGCTGCCTTAATGCCATTTTACTTCCTTGTGATGCAAAAGAGCCGCCTCAGCTGTAAACAAACTTTGCCCAGGCATTTGGCAATTGTCCGCATTGAAATTGCAGCTTGTTCTCAATGCGACATTTTCTAAGCTGATTTACAAACTTTATATGCAATTGCAACTCTCTTGTGTTTGTGTGTGTGTGTGTGACGAGCGGCACATGGCAAATGTGGCAAATATTTGTATGCTTCATAATATTGCTAATACGCTACGTGTGACAGACGCTAGTTCATTAGTTGCTGCATTTCTTAATTAAAAGGTCTCTTTATTTATACAATTAAAGAGCAAATACATTTTTGAATCAAAAATAAATTTAATGCTAGCATATATCAAATCAACCCAAAAGTTTTTTTCTAAATCTAAGAAATTTACTTCAAAAAGAAAGAATTAAAATAAATTGAAATGAAATTACATTCTTTTACTGCTTTAAACTGTTTCAAAGAGAAAAAAAAACACACACACACACACACACAAAATATAAGTAAAAAAGTAAATATAATTCAACTGAGGATTAAAATGAATAAAATTGTTTTTTATAATTTAAATAATACTTATAAAAAAATTCAAGCTAGTAGTAAATGGTAAACCAATCAATAAACATAAAATTACCACACATCAAATTTTAATTATTTCACTAACATCGACTTTTTTAATACTTATGTACATTTTTCTCGAATTTAGTAAATTTACAAAACATTGCTGAACTGCTTTAAACTGTTTCGGCAATTGTTAAATGCTAACGAAATATATCTAATAGAGCAAACATGAACTCAATTTGGAATTATTTTATAAGTCACTTAAAATATATTAAATTGAATTTCTTCAGGTAACTTGAGCTGAAAATGTAAGCAAACTGATTGCTTAAATAAAATAAAATATTTTTATTATTGTAAACGTTTTCGACTAATGTTCAATGGAAATACAACAAGCTGAACAGTACAATTAAGTCAAATTGTATTATTTAAAAATTAATTGAAAAAAAAAATAATTTGGTTTCTTCGGATGATGGGAATTCTAAAAACAAAAAAGTGTTGACCATCTTTAAATAATAATTAATTAATAATAATAAAAATAAATAAAATAAATAAATCCATATTGAATGAAATGCTGAATGAAGCTAATTAAAATTGCACATGTAAGAGAGAACGCATTGCTTAATTAAAGGCAAATATTACTCTAACTAAATACATTTAGGTTAATTGATCCAAATTTTAAAATTCACTAAAAATGGGATTAAAATTGATTAGGTAAATATTAAATTTTTTTATTTAATTTTATTTTGTATAGATGTCAGTCAGAGTCAAGCTAAGCTAAAATTAAAAATATAATTGTATAGCCCAACAAAGAGAGTAAATTAAGTCAAAGGTATTATTATTACTCTAAATGTTTTACCACTTAATACATACTTAATATACTTAAATCAATTTAAAATATAATTAAACCAGTATTTCCTGAACTGCTTTAATCTGAAGCCTTAAAGAACGGCTTGCTTCAATGAATGCAAATATTACCAGGTAGTCATACACCTGCATATAGTATCTTAAGTAACTGCGCACATATGGCATGCCAGGCAGCCTACTTCCATTGCATTCGTCGGCTTCCTTAAGCACTTTCACTTGCCATATTTCCTGCCGCAGCAGCTATAAAGCCCCGTCATAAGCAGGTGACTGGCTTAAAGCACGCCAACTGGCTCTCAACTTATTTTTAACTTGACGCCGAGTTTTCAAGGTAAACAAAGCGGGAGCACTCCCCACTGAGTAGCAGCAGCATGCATACATATATATTAAAAGAAAAGAAAAAAGAAACTGGAAAAAAGGAAAAATTAAAATCCATTTTAATTTCTATTATGCAAATTTGGCCAAGTAGCTTCGCCAGTTGAGTCGTTGTCGTGCTGCGAACCAGCTAGCATGTTGACAATGCCGGCACACACACACACACACACACAGACACACACAGGAGGCACACACGGAACTGGTCTAGTCGGACTGTGTAGCGTGAGCCTCTCTGCTGCCAGACAGCCTCGTTCTGAATGCATTCATAATAATGTCATTTGGGCTGGAGGCTTTCAGCCAGAGTCGAGTCTATGGCTACGGCTAATGCCTCATCCGTGAGTGCCACTGCGTGAGGTGAGAGGAGCAGGAGTCGCCGAAATATATGAAAGCTCCGAAGTTCGCCTGCCACTTGCCAGTTGGAACAACTTAATTTGGTTTTGTCAAAAATTGTGCACTGGCTGGCGCTTGTTCCATATTTGGCATGGTTAATTCAATTCGGTTTGCATTATGCTTATGAAAATGTATGTTTCACAAAGCGTCGCCCAATTTAAACGCTCAGTCGAGTGACAGCCAAGTGTGAGCGCAGCGCAGCTGAGCAGAGCGCGGCAAAGCAAACCAAAGTGGGTCAAAAAAAAAAAAAAAGAAGAAGAAAAATACGCCGTATTTCTCGCGGGTGACACAGACACAAAACACACACACACACTCACACACATGGTGCATATACATACATAGACAGGCCTCTCTGGCAGGCGAGCATGTTAAACAGTGCCCTTGCCACAGCCACGCCTACATCCCCACACACCCAGAGAAAGAGAGAGGGGGGGGGGGGGGGAGGAGTAGACAGCATGGCACAAGCCACAGCGGCCCAGCGGTGTCAGAGACGGCACTTTGACATTTTTGGAGCACTGTGCCGCGGGCAAAGTGTAGAGGCCACGCTCGAGTTGAGAGTCTGCTGAATTTGAGTTTGAGTTTGAGCTCGTGCGGTGGCGCCTCGCCTGAAAGGCAAATCATGTGCGGCCTCAGCGAGGAACAGCAATGCAAGCAAATAGAATAAATGGAGCAGCAGTTGGGGCACATGGGATCGTCCGTGGGAAAGGAGTCGAGCGTTTCCTGCTCGAGCTGCGGCAGCTGCGACATTGATTTCGCATTTCCACATTCGCCACAGCCGCGAATCAGTTTACGTATGCCGCGAAATTCTTGCAATAAAATTTTATGATCAATGCCGTCCCAGCCCCGCCCCACTCGCCCCGCCCGGGCGAGCGGTGTCAATTTTTATTGTTATGCCTTCGACATCATAAACTTAAAATCGATTAGCCAGGAGTTGAGCGCGCAACGCTCAAGTGACAAAGTTTTATTTTGATTTATGGCCCGGAATCATGGCAACGCCTAGCGCCCAGTGCCTAGCGCTTGGCGCCTGGCGCCTAGCGAAATCAAAGTCATTGTCATGCGGCCAGATAAACCAAGTCAAGGCGCCACGCAAATAAATCACACAAATTAAACCAAGTCCAATGCAATTTGATTTCTGTTTTCTTTTCGGTTTTTTCTTTTTATGGCATCAACGAAAAAATTGCAAAAGTTCCGCACGAGCCGGCAACCGGAATCGAAAGCGACTCTGCGACAACCTGAACAAGCTGTCGGAGCAGATTGCGCCGCATTTTATGATGCGGCCAAAGTTTGTCCTGTTTTATCTGTGGCAGCGCAGGCAAAGGGATAACTAAATCCACAGAGAGAGAGGGGGCAGCGTGTACACAAAACTAACCAGGCCAAGTCGGCTCTACCACAAAAAAAAAAAAAAAAAGCCAAAGATAAAATCCCAAACTGCATTTTAAAATAGTTCCTTAACTAAAACCAATTTACGTGGTATGTCAATGTCGAGCATTGAGTAGTTGCTTACTCATTTTATGCATTTAGTTTAATTGCATCAGCTCACTGTAGATAAAAACTTTGAAATTACAAGAATCTGCAGATAAAATGTATGTCTTTATTAAGACAAATTACAGTTGTATTTGAATAGAGGGATTTTTGTGGCATTTCTATTTGCCCAACAATTTCAGCTGCTGCCCCGAACTGGAGACGGACGAGAGAAAGAATGCTAATAGCCAGCTCCATTTGCACGTATATATCGTTTGTAATACACTCGAGTTCATTATAATAAAACGCTTTTAACTAAAATAATCTTATTGCTGGACGAGAAAATACCCTTTCTCTTCATGTAAATAGTGTTTCAAGCTGTTCGACAGCTAAGTAGTATTTTACCAGAAAGAAACTTCGTTTTGCTGGTAAAAGGACAATTCAAATGCGATATATTTACATTACAGCCGATGAAGGCCGAGCCCTTTGTAGTTAATAGATCTATCATGCCATAGATCTATCGTCTCTTAGCTTAAGCAGTGCTCTGTGGGATGCCCTGATAAATGCTATAATCGGTTATCGATAAAAATTAACGCAAATGCTCAGATATTATGCTATTATTCTTCACACATTAGCACTAACCATGTCGCTAAGGTTAGTGACATTAGTCAAATATGAAGATATTATATGCACAGTCGAGTCTCGATAATTTGTAATTTGTATAATATTGTTTCGAATTATCGATAAATAATAGATAATCCATTATCGGTCATCGAAAATCGAGGAATTTTAATTGTATTATTATCCATAAATTATGCTCAATATACTTAATAGTTGCTTTGATTTTGTATTGTATTAAACTTGTTATATTTGTTTATTTATTTATTAATTTTTTTTTTTAATTTGTAGATTTCTGCTTACTTTACTCTGAAACTAATTTAGTTTTATCTAAGGGCTCTTAACTAAATAAACTTGATTTAGGAACCTCTGATGTCCATTTCTGTACCCATATAGGGTATTCCCGTGAGCATGTCTGTGTACTTATATTATGTAAATGGACTTTGCCTCTCCTCATTTAGCCCGCCTACTCAGGATACTTGCCATAAGTGCGCACCCATTGGTTATTGTTGTGGGCATTTTTTTCCTATGGTGCGTCTCTCAGTTTTGGTTTCCTTGTCCATAACATGCGCAAATAACATAATTTTTGGCATTAAAATCAATTTTCATCGCTCCCCAGACGCCGTCACTTATAGCTGGCGCCCCCTTTAGCTACTATCGTCGCAGTCGCAGTCAATTCTATGCCAGCCCATACCATTCTATTTGATATGAATTGGCCGCATTGTCGTGAAAATAATGCAAATAGCAATTTCTGGGATTGCCTGATATTCTGGTGTCCAAGCAACCAGCAACTGCTATGGCTCCCCTATAAAAACTCTCACAATGGAGCCATGTACATTTACTGGCTCCAGACTGGGCCTGGACCTAGGGCTGGGCCTCTGTGACAATGGCGCCCCACTGCCATTTACTTCAGTGTCAGCCATGTACCGAAAAATTAACAGTCAGACAATATTACGCATGGGCAAACAAACTGCGACTCGTCCTTGATGATGCATGATATGATATACTGTCATTGACTTTAATATTAAAGCTTTGAGTCCTGGCTGCTTGCCGTGATAAATTTGTATGAAAATCAATTCCTTAAAGGCTTTCCAAAAGTGTCAAAGCGGCCGGAGTAGGGACCCGAAAGGGTTGGCGAAACATAATATACATTACAAAATAATATAAATGGGAAATAAGTATATGGCATGCCGCGTCAAAGTGGGCCGTGGATCCGTGGGTCTGGGATCTGGGATTTTCGTTGTGGGTTCGAGCTCTCGCACTGAGGACACGGAGGGGAGAACGTGTGAAAAATGAAAGGAAATGCTGCGACGCTGAGGCGGAAATGAAAAATGCACGAAAAAGAAAAACGGAAATGCTACCAACGGCGATAAGAATGCTTAAAAGCAACAACAATAACAACTACAGCAGCAGCAACAGCAACAGCAAAAATAACAACAACAACATCCTCTGAGAACTACCCAAGCTACCCAAGTAGATGAAGTATGAGAAGTAAACAAACAATACAAAATGAATAAAGAAAAGGAACAAAAATAAAATCCAAGCAATACTTCACTGTGGAAATGCATTAAAAATTGCACAGTTCTCTCAAAATATGCAATGACAAGGACTTTTCTTAATGTGAAGGTTCGCAAGTCAAACATTTACACGTAATGAGACCTGCATTAAATAACAGTATTCGTGCGCACACACACACATACACAGAACAGAAGAGAAAGATTTAAATTAAATAAATGGAATTTAAAAACAGATTTCAACATTTCTAAAGGATAGGACTGAAGGCTGGCAAGCGTATACAGGATAGAGAGAGAGAGAGAGAGGGGGGGAGACAGAGAGAGACAGAGAGTGAGTAGTAAATAAAGCTCTATGCTACTCAGAGTTTTAGTATATGGAAATTGAATGCTAATAAGTCGTAGGTACTATATTGAGAGAGAAACCAAATTCGCAGCCAAATAGGCTACCTATATGTCCAATGAAAAATGTGAAATAATTTTTCTCAACTGATAAAATTTAATAAAATTTAAATTTAATTTTAAGAAACAAATTATTGTTAAATTTAATTATAAATTAAATATTTCATTAGATGCTAGTGATGTAATATAAATAGATAAAATTAGTATTCCTCCTAAAAAATGAAAAATAGAATATAAGAAAATCAAAAAGTTTTTCTTATCAATTCTGTAATTAAACAAATGAAATTTATTTGACTTAATAATCATCTCCAGCCCCAGCTCATAATGCAAAATCTATTAAACAATATCTGCGTTGTTAAGTAAATCCTCTCGAGCCCAAAAATATGTTCTATAGCCCCGTGAGTTATCAATAGATCGCAGCCATGGTCTCCAGCTTGCATATGTCAATTCATTAGTCTTTAGAAAGAGGTTAAGAACGGAAAATCTTCACATAAAAATATATGATTTTAATTATGCGTGCATTTGGTATGTAGTTTTTAAATACTTGAAACTAAAGTGAAAATTTTATAGAAATATTCTATTTTCGAGTCGTGATTAGATGAAATAATTGCTAGCTATGTAGGGTAGCAACAATCTGTGATAGTTACGCCGTATAGCTCTTTCTTCTTTTAACCCATGCACCTGCCTTTGACCATCTGCGTTCCTCATTTAACGTAGGCCTAAAAATATATATTTAATAATTTTCTGTCTTGGTTAAAATTGCCTAAAACTGAGTAGAATACTAATCTGTTAATATTTCATTAAATGCAAAAATATATACAGACAAGTACGTCTATATATGCATGTAAGCAGACTTTGTATTAAATCGGTCACCTTCTAATCGAATTTTTTATTTTTACGCCTAATAACGAATTCGTGTTGTGCTGTCCTTCACAATGTGCGTTTTTTGAATGACAATTTTCAGTCTCTTCACTTCGCCCACGGACAATGATAACGACCCTGTCTGAGTGACCCATATAGCCATCTCGGTCATTAATGCTTCTGCAACAGAAAACAACAAATTTAATTAAAACATAATGTAATATTTACTTAAAAGGGCAATTTAGAAATAAACAGTTCCAGTACACCTTCAAAATGCTTACTTTTGTAGCATTTAAATTTTGCCTATGAAAGATTAGGACGTATACGAACATTAGGACCAGTAGATGGAAAGCTCTGAGCATTCAATTCAATTTTGCTATTGTGGTCTTAACTATGCCTTAAAGCTCAACATTCTTGGAATTCAAAATCCTTTTTACACATATTCAAATTGCATAACTTGTAGACACTTAATAATAGTTATATATAATAATTGTTATAGCTAAAATTATGATACCACAGGAATATTCTCGAGATTCAACTGTCGATTATAAGTCAACAATAAATAAATAAACATAATTGTGATAAATATTTTACTTCAAATATGCCCAATCAAAAGCGTGCTAATTAATCATGGCATCACAATTTGAATTTATGGCCTTCCAAGAAATGAGTCTATTTGCTTTACTTGTAATCCGCAAATAATTCAATCGCAGCATTTGACGTTGGACTGCAAGTCAACCGTTTAATTGACGACACTGGGGACCTCGTGATTTGTGCTAATTGCGTGGCTGAAAGGCCCTCAAAGGTTTAAATGCAGCGTCAAGGATGCTGTCGAAGGCGAAGTGTATAAAGGCAAAATGGAACGTGTTATTGCACAGTATGTGAGCAGGGGCTGAGCAGGAGCCAGACAATGAAGAATGTGCTGCCTTAGTCCAGACAGCCAAGAGCCCAGACCACACAGACTGCGGACCCGGGACAAAGACTTATATTCACAGTCACACTCACATTCACACTCACACTCACACTCATATCAAGAGCCAGACCCGGACTCCTGTCTCGCTTCCGTTCCCCATCTCCGGCCCAGCTAGACCCGCTCCTATTCATATTTCATGGGCCGAAAATTGCTGCGTGTTTGTTTGGCTTTTCACACCAACTTTTTAGCTGGCTTTCGTCTGGCTGGGGCGGGGTGTTCGAGAGGCTTAAGGGCTGGGACAAAAGGACCAATTGTCACGGGGCCGTTCCAGAAATGAGTCATTAAGCAATAAACAAAGCACTTGCTCGAAAGGGGAGACGCACAAAAAATACACGGAAACTGAGGCTAACAAAAAAAAGCAAGAAATTTGCACACGCGCTATCAATTTGTTGGACAACAATGGGACAAGGGATACGCTGGGACTGCGTTTTCAGGCGCGTGCCAGCAATCAAAAATAATAAACACCCCTAATTTTAAGAAGCGGTGGAAGAAAATTCTCGGCGAACTGTCCGTGCTACGTTTCAGATTCCACGCTCCACGCTCCCGTGCCATGTGCCGTAGCCGTCTCATTAAAATCAACGCAAGCACAATGATGATATGCCAGGCAACGCAGCATCATTAATATTTTGGCGCTTAGGCAAATGCAGCCAGACAGCCAGACAGCCAGCCAGCCAGCCAACCCAACCACCCCACCACCCAATCGCCCAGTCTATCGCCATTCGTCTCCATTTGGTTGGCCACCCGCTGCGCTTGCTGCTGTCATGCGCCAGCGAGAACACAATGCCAGGATGACGCATTGTTTCGTCCTGTGGGGGGGACAGCACACAGAGAGATTTGAATCTTTGCGCCATTGTTCGCAGCATCGAAATAATGCCATCTCATGCATATGCATTCCCGAATAGAATATGTGACGCTGCTGCTTCTGCTGCTAGTGGTGCTGGTGGTGCTGCTAGTGGTGCTGCTTCCAGCGAGAGCGGATGCCAATGGTTATTTTATGCCCCTGCAGAGAGTGTGAGACAATCAGATTCGATGTCACAGTGAGCCAGGAAATAAAACTGCTCTGCTCTATATGCAGATGCAACGTGGTTCCATTATCATCAGACTGCCATTAACGGATAAACAACTCTTAATTTTTGGGGTCATAATTTGATCAGTGATTAATTTCTTAATTTAATTTCTATTAGTGGCAAATGATCTCTGCTGCTATATGCATAGATATGATGGAGCATATCTGCTCAATATCTAGCAGAGAACGAATTTGTAAATAGCGTATATATTAAATATTTATTACAAATCTTTTTTTTTTTAAGAAATATTCGTAAACAATAATAATACAAGTAATTTATATAACATTTTTATACCCTGAACCCATTGAAAATGGGAAATCAGGGTATAATGGTTTTGTGAAAAAGTATGTAACGGGCAGAAGGAGGCGTGGCAGACCCCACAAAGTATATATATTCTTGATCAGCGTGACGAGCTGAGTCGATATAGCCCTGTCCGTCTGTCCGTCCGTCCGTCCGTCCGTCTGTCCGTCCGTCCGTCCGTCCGTCCGTCCGTCCGTATGAGTGCGTCGATCTCAGAAGTTATAAGAGCTAGAAAGCTGAAATTTGGCATGCATACTCGTGTGTACCATACGCAGTACGAGTTTGCTTTATTTTTTCGATAAATCATCCGATAACTTTTTTATCGAGAATAATCGAAAAATTGATTTTGTTTTTTTGGCCTAATTTGAACAATTTTAGACCTGGAATCTTCAAATTTGTGTTGTATATAAAGTTAATCGATACAAAGATTTTGTAATTTACAGATTTTGGATACCACGCCCCCTTCTCCCCCAATTTGAAAAAAACGCATTTCAAGTACTAGAGACTTGGGCTTTGGAATGTACACACATATTCACCATATGATTACGCTCTGAAAGTTTCATTAAGATCGTATGTCTACAAAAGAAATTATTCAACAAATAAATTCTCATAATATTGCCCACACTGCAGCGCAGCCCAAGCGCAGTCGCTGCTTACTGCGCAGTTAGCAGAGCGCAGGCTTATGCGTGCGTGTGGATGCATGTGTATGTATGTGTGCATAAAAGAAGTGCAGAATGATTAGAATATCAGCTTGGAGGGTTCAGGGTATCTCCTAGTCGAGCAGTCTCGACTGGAGCTTTCTTACTTGTTGTTTCTAATTTTTGTTTCTAATTTTACTATATATTGTATATAAAATATACAGGACACTACAAAAACCCGTTTGTATTATTTAATTTGTAATAAATATAGTTTATAATATGTATAAATAATAAAAAAATAAAATAACAATAATAAATGTTTAATAAATATAATTTAAAAATAATAATAGTTCATTAAATTATTAAATTAAATTAAATATCTTTACAAATAATAATAATAATGATTTTAAAAAAGTAATTTAATAACAATAATACTTTTAAATAACATTAATAAAAATAAATTATAATAAATATCATCACAAAAATTAAAATAAGGTTTGAGAATTTTTACGAGATCCAAAATATGCATACAGCTGTTAGATAATAAATATTATCTTTACCCAAGTGCTGCTTGCTTTTTTATTCGCATTTTTTTTTTTTTTTTTTTTTTTTTTTTTTTGTGGATAACATTTGATGCTGAAATAAAAGCACTTATATTTACCGCTAGTTATTTAACTAGCTATTTGCTAACAGCTTCTCGGCAACAACAAGGCAGCTGATGTCCTGTGCTGAGCACCCCCACCCCCAATCACGTCCTCGCCCACGCCCACACCCACTCTCACTTGTGGCGTTGTTGTTGTGTCCTAATGCCTGTCGAGTCGAGTCGGTTTGGTTTCCGTGTTGGCTCTCCAGGTCGCGTTCGTTCAAGCATTGCTCTATTGGTTTTCCCCTTCGATGCGTGCTAAAAGTGTTTTTCTTTTGGCAGTGTGGGCGCAGGCGGGCACCTGCGAAGAGCCAGAGTAAACAGCAGCTGGAGATGGAGTAGTGGCAACAGTGCCAACAAACCCAACAACAACAATGGCAGGCACTTAAAAAGCGGGACTTCTTTGAACTTGACGCTCTTGGCCGTGTGGTATGCTGTTTTTCCTGGCAATGTTATTGCTACGCTGGCAGGCACTTTGCGCCGAGGTTGTGGTTGGAGGCGGGCGGGCGGGCGGTCGGATTTATTTCGGCCTTCGATATAGTTTCAAGGTTATGCTCTATGCCCAGCGAGCGTGCATCCCGCCAGGTGCCTTTGAGGTGGTCAGCCGGGTGCCGTCGACTTGAATCCATTGAAAACCCAATTTGCATTTGAATGAAGCGCAACGCATTCGACCGCAGCAAAGGCTTCGATGTCTGGCCATAAATATAATTACTATAATGGATGGGACTGCTTTGAGTCTTAGCAGCTTAAGTGAATCAGTACATCGATATTTTATGCAGCTATAGAGCTTATTTAGTTAAAAACTCTCTGCTTGAAAAATAAATAAATAATCCGCAGCTGATGTTGATATCAAATTGCATTCTCTATCTGCATTTTGTGATGCTTCCGACAATGTTGAAACTAATTAATTAATTACACACATTTTGGGAAGCCCGTTCAAAGCAGCAGCAGGAGTAGCAGCAGGAGCAGCAGGAGCAGCGGCAGCAGCTGTAGAAACAAAAATCTCATGCATGCAAAATGATTATCTGAGCAGCCAGTTTTGGTCCATCTGGTGCATTGAGAATTTAAGGGCCGCCAGTAAAGTGCTGCAGCTACAACAACGAGCTGTATAAAATATTTGCAATTTAATTAAACGAAATTAAACAATCTTGCCAGCATTTGGGCAAACATGTGTGCCAATTGTGCTTGTAATCTAAATTTGTAAGTTTGCCATCTAAGATGTGGAAGAAGAAGAAGCAGCAGCCGAAAGAGAAAAGTAGAAATAGTCCAAGACGTAGACGTAGTCATATAGTTGCTATAGCTACCTCTAGAACTTGCTGCAAGTTTTTGGATTCGTTGCTGCTGCTGTTGCTCCTGCTGCTCCTGCTGCTTCTCCTGCTGCTACTCCTCCTGCTGCTGGCTTTTGTGGCAATTGGTGGCAAGTTTCTATGAATGTGTCTGCCTGGCGGCGCCAGCACAAAGGACGCCGTAACAGTCGCATGTCCTGCAAAATTCAAACAGAACCGAGCAAAATTGGGAAGGAAGCAATAAATGCAAAGTAAAGTTTTGTTTCTAATGACGTTGATAAAGGCACTGAAAAATGACAGAATAAGAGGCGAACAAGAAATCAAACTAAATGAAACTCTAAATCGATATTTGATATACCTTTGCTGCAATTATATACAGTTTTATATATAAATATATAGGTGTATGTATGTCCGGAGGGAATGCAAAATATTTGCATTAAATATTCGCATGGCTAAAACTTTTTAATGAATTTATTTTCTTGGTGCCATTAAAACAAACAACATTTTCTTGTTTCACTTGGCTCACAACTCTCCGTCGCTCTCTCCCCACAGCTCCACTTCTCTGAATTTACGGCGTTTGCCAAATGGCACCGTAGACGAAGAAGAAGAACACGAGCAAAGAGAAGAAGCATAAACATGCAACTAAATGGGCAAACACACTGCAAAATTTACAACAAAAGTTAAATCCAGTACGCAGCTCCAGGTGTGGCCGTAATTGAAACAAACGCGCCTTTCGAACTCGAGCCCGGACAGGTGCAGGAACAGGACGACTGCACGACTGATGCATCGGGCGGCGACCCAATTGTATTACAATGAACTATAACAAATAATGCGCCAGCTGGCTCGATTGTCGATTGTCGATTGTCGATTGCAGCCATTCATTTCAATATGCAATTAGAGCTAATTAGGCTGATTTTGAATGACTAGCTAAATGCCAGCAGACAATTCGATATTGACCCTCAACGAGCATACGATAATTACGATGTCTATCTTGGAAGTCACCCAATGTATACTAATAAATGATGCAATTGGCAACTGCAAAGGTCATACTGACGAATCCTTTTAATTGGCCCAGCGAAGGTTGAGTAGAAAGTAAATGTTTATTCTTTCATTATTTTAATAGAACATTCAATTCCTATTTTAAGTTGTATAATAATGGCCAGTAAGAGTGCTCCAGTCGAGACTGCTTGACTAGGAGCCCTGCAAAGAACTGACATTGCAACCATACTGCGCTTTTTTTCTATACATATACAATATCACATGCACGCATACATAGACAGGCAGCTAACTGCGCAGTTAGCAGCAACTGCGCTTTTCTTTGGATTGGATTTATTTTCTAAGAACTGAAAAAAGCTTAAGAATTCTTAAAAATTCAGAATTCGATTACAGTTTTCAGCTCTGAACTCTATATTTAACTATGTTTAGCCTACTCAATAGATATAAACAACTTTTTGTATATATAGAGCAGCTGCAAATGGAAAATGGAAAAGTTATAATTAAATTCCTATCATTATTGAGATTGCGAGCGAGTATTACGCAGTGCGTGTTGTCCCGTTCTCGCTTGTTATTATCATAATTGCTTGATTTCTAGCTAAATTTTCAACTAGTTAATATTTTGCCGGAATGCCGAGAGTCAATTAAAACAAAAGAGCTTGCAACTCATTAACGTGAAAATTGTTGTTGTAGTTGTTGCTATCAGAAATGTAATTGATTAATCCCTGAGCAACAATTGCATTATGTCAAATCGTTTTCAACTCTGATAATATTTTGCAATAACATTGACTTCAATATTATCGCCTGCGTATTATAATTCATATCCTGTGGCATGCTGCGAATTGCGAGTTGCGACTGGCGAATTGTAAATTCAGAGCGCACATCATTTGTATTAATTTGAGCGCCTGCTGTCGTTGGAATTCTGTTTGCCGGCTGATAATTTGACAGGCAAATATTGTAAAGGCATCACATTGCCGTGTTGTCGTTCAATTAATTTATAATAAATAAATAGGTAAAAGTTGCGATGCGAATGCAAACATGAGCCACTCATAATTCTGCCTGTCAATATGTGTTAAAATCATTTACACACCAACGCACACACACACACACACACACACACACGTACACATGCACACTGATGTCGTTTATCGGCTGGCAAAACACATTTAATTAATTTAATATATGTATATAAAATAAAAATAATGCCGTTAATTTGGGCTACTTTTCATTTGCGTTTCATGAATTATGCAGGCATCAAATTGAAAATAAGGCTAGACGCCTACATACCCTGTAATATTGCTGATGATGAAAGCAGAAATTTTTATTGCATACTTTTAGGCTTGACAAGATTTGTTATTATTTTTCATTAAGTCAATTTTTTAAGGTTATGAAATACATCGAATGAAAGAGTTGAAAGAATTTAGGGTATTAGTATCTCTGGGAAAGTTGAAGATGATAATTGATAGATGATTGTAGGAGATCTAGTCTCTTGAGGTATTTTTCTGATCAGGTGTCACTTTGAGGTCCGTTACATTTCTGTGAGAGATATCGAATCCTAATAATACTTTTGGTAATTCATTGAAATATATTCCATATATATTCCATATGTTCCTTATATTGCTTTCTATAGCGAATCAGTCAAAGACGCTATGATTAATTTCACTAATTGCCAGGATATGAAAGAGGATTTAGCAAAAAGGGCAGGCAAAAAGGACAGCTAATACATTGACTGAAGACAGGCCAAATCATCTGGTCATGTCATGCCTGGGGCACACAGCGAAACATTTTGTCATTTTCGTGTAAACGTCAAATGCCAAGTGAAGTCGCATTCCAAACAAAAGCGAGCCGTGGGTGTGTGCAGGCATGTGTGTGTGTTAGTGTGTGTCTGTGTGTGTGTGTCATGCCACGTGTCAAGCAATTTACAAGTCAAAGGCACGGAAGGCAAGTTTCTGACAGGCCAAGCAGCAGGAAGCTGGAGCGTTCATCGTTTGCGCTGTGCGGCGAGTGAAAGGCGACGCATTCCTTTCAATTTCAATTCCAAGAATCGTCATCATCATTGGCTTAATTAATACCACAGACGTTCGACTGCTAAGCAAGAGCTGGAATTTGGCATATGAGTAAGTTGTGGGTATAAGCCTTAGACTATGTAGTTTTATTATTCACAGAACCAAAGCCGCCGCAGCTGACTCTCAATTAGCCACCTCAGCCGGGGCTCTTAGGCGTATTTGCTTAAAGCTTTAATAAACAGCTCGGCACGTTCTGTTAGCCAATAGCGATTGGTGTCACGCCTATCGAGTGCCGCCTGTAGCTGAGCCTCAAATTTGTCAAGGCCTCTCAATTGCTGCCTCAATCGATTGTCCTCAAGCTCGGTGATTAAATCGCCTATTATCCGATTGAGCAGGATTTGAATTTGCTTCAAACTCAATTTGGTGCTAGAGCGAGAGAGAGAGAGTGAGAGGGAGAGTTACATAATGAATGGTAATTGAATACAGTCAACTTACTTGATTGCTTTGGCATGTTGCATAATGTGATCGGCGATCTCTGTGGCTAAGTGCTTGCGCTCCAAAGCCGATGTCACCGCTTGCATGTAGTAGTTGTATGTGAGCTTATCAGTTGCCTGTATTAAGTAGTCCAAGAACGGCTGCAGCTGACCAAAATCGCGACTGCAGCCGAGTGCTGTGGCCCAGGCACTCCTTTTGGCATCGGAATCGGTGTCCCGAAAGCGCTTCAGTATCGACTGGAAGAGCATACTGTTGCCCAGCTCAATGCCCGTGCAGTCCACAATGTCCCGATAGTTAGGCGGCACCTGGCTGCCATTGCCATCGTCTTGCCTCAGGCGCTCCACCTGGCTGATGCAGTGGGCCACGTCGTAGCGACAGGCCTCCTTGTAGGCCAGCCGATAAAGGGCAGCAAGTGAGCCTGACCTGGCTCTTAGCTGCGCCGAGTTCAGCTGGGGAGTGCGAAGAAAGAGCGGTGTCATCAGCTTCTTCATGAATGTCTGCAATAAACAGGAATCAATAAGAGCTTTGCTAGCCTAAATCATCTGTATTTGCAGTGCTTACTCGGAAGATCCTTTCCGGGTCGCCCCTTAGCAGCTGACCGCGATCCTTCAGCAAAGCAACGGCTCTATTCCAGGGCAAAAAGTCCGCCTCGCGCGGCAAGTAGTCCAGCATAGAGAAGGCCAAATCGTAGCTCTGCACCCGGGTGGCGGCCAACATTAGGAGGTCATCCAGCAATTGGGCACGATTGAGTGCGTGAATAGAGCCATAGTCAGCCGAGTTGAGAGTTTTGATAATCATCCGCCAATTGGGCTCATCGTAGTTGACGCGATAAATGCTATTCACTTGGGGATTCAGCATGATCCACTCGTTGGGGGCGGGGTCCTTGAGTAGGCGGAATGTCTTGCCCGCGCTTGGACACTCGAGCCAAAACTGGGGCTGCGTTTCGTCAAAGTTTCCTTGGCGTTGATTAACAAACGTGAGCGGAACCCACCAGCAAGTGGGCTCCCCGCTATCAGCTCCCAGCATGAAACGAGCCTGATCAACCCAGACGGTACTGGAACTGTAATTCCTAATCACTGTCAGAAGCGGATAGCCCTTCTGCAATGTCCAGCTGTCCATCACAGTCGACAGACGAATGCCACCTGAGCCCTTCGGATCTGCCGCCTCCTGCATGGCCTGCCACAGATCCGACTGTCTAACACTGTCATAGGCATGTCTCCGTAAATAGTTGCGTGTGCCCATGAGGAAGGCCTCGTCGCCCAGCAGCTTGTGGAGCATGCGCATCGTGAGGGATCCCTTCTCGTACACATGCGGAGTAAACTGATCCAGTATGCTCTTCGAATCGTGCACATCGCGTGAAATCGCGATTGTATCGTTGAACATATCCTTGCAAAAGAACGTAGCCAAATCGTTTGCCACTCTGCGCTGGAGACTGCCCCACTCGGGCATGAGAGCATCCAGCGCCAGGTTGGCGAAGTACGTGGAGGGTCCCTCTTTCAACCACAGATCGTTCCACCAACTAATGGCCACCAGATTGCCGAACCACTGGTGTCCATATTCATGTGCCACGGTGAAGGCCTTATCCTCTTTATCCTGCATTAGCTCGTCATCGTAGTGGACAAAGCGGGTCTGCTTGAACGTGACCAGGCCCCAGTTTTCCATAGCACTGAATTTGTGCGAAGGCAACGCCAACTGATCCACCTTCCTCAAGGGAAACGCGAACTCGAGGAGTTTCTCCAAATAGCTCAAGGCCCGTGGCGCTAAATTCGCAGTGAAAGTGCCGTCCTTTACCGCATCTGGTGGCATCCAGCTGCGAAAGGACACGTTGTTCTGCGTTTCACTGTGCACCACCGGAAGGCTGGATAAGTTGTGCACGGCGTAGGCCACGAGATAGGTGGATGTGCTGAGCAGCGGCTCATGCTGACACCACACATAATCCTGAAGGCGGCCACTGAAATGAAAGCCACTTGTTCAAGCCCCGAAGGATCTTTTGAGTCGGTCAGAAACTTACTGATCCACGCATTTACTGACGGCCGTATTGCTCAATCCGGTGTAGTTCTTATGATAGCCCAGCGTTACCTGGAAACTGGCTCTCAGATGCGGCTCGTCGAAGCACGGAAAGGCCAGTCGTGCAAAGGTCGGGGAAAACTGTGTTGCCGCCAAGTAGCTGAGGGAGAAACATGAAGGATACAAATGCTGAATCGACGATCTAACTGTCCTTGTGCTCACTGCGTTTGGTTTGTCTTTGGGTCGCGAAAGGAGCTCGAGTAGTAGCCGACATCGTTAGCATTCATGGCAGCGCTGAAGGGCATGCTTAGCACGTACTGCTCATGGATCTGCAGCTCCCCATCCAGCCGCATGGTGTAGAACTCGAGCGTCTCATTGCGCTCAATGCGGCTTATGCTGTGACTTCTGCTGCCGTTGCGCGATGACAAAGTTATGCGTGCCTCATCTATGGTCAAGTTTGTGGCATGCAACGTGATATCTCTCGTGCTTTGCAGGACTTGCAAATCGATCTTAACACTGCCCTCGAAGCTCAGATTTAGGGGTGCAATCAAGTGGGTTAATATACGCAGATCGTAGTGCAGCGGCTTTAGTGCACTGGGTAACCGATAGGAACTATCGTGCGATAGTACGATAGCTGGCAGCAAAAAGCCGACAATGCAGCGCATCAATTCAGGCATGCTGTGAAAGAATCCAAGAAAGACTAGTTAGTGATCGACTGCGAGATACCCTGATAAATCCATATCATGCTTTTGAAATATTTACTTTAAAAAACTATAGATGAGAAAGTCCTATTTATGCTTTTTAGTTTCATTTTTTTTTAATTTTTTATAAACGATCAATTATTTCAAAGTGCTAGTGGAAATAGGCTGCGAGCCACTGTAAATCAGAGAAAACCTTTCATCGCTATTCTTGAAAGAGAAAAATCAATCGATTGCTCAAAACAAGACGATATCTGTGTGTTGTGGGGGCTTACTTATAAAGTCTCCAGCTCTAATTAGTGATGGGATCAACGAGGTAATACATACGATGAGACAGATTAACAGACAGACGTACGACTCAATCCCTCATAACAAATTTTTTATACATAAAAACAAATTTAACTTAATTACAAATATGACTTATCAACAATATTCCGTTTTCCAACTTTCGTAATCGCATGCTACAGCCATTTATATTAGAAGTTTTATATAGAGGAAAGACGATGATTTTATCTATAGCTCTACTGTATATATGTGTATATATGTATACATATAATACATAGCTTTTGAATCACAAAAGAATATTTAATATTTATAAAATTTAACCCATTCAGTCCGATTAAATTGAAGCTAAACCTCCTCAAATCGCTAACACCATTTGGCCAAAGATCATTTCTCTTTTGCTTGGGGAAATCTTGTCCAATAAAAATCGTATTTTGAGTCGCAGTTGCGTTTGTTTTTGTGTTTAGTTTCGGCACTTAAAAATTTTATAGTCACAATTGTTTAGATATGCTTAAGTCTGTGCGAGCCATGCCGTCGCCTCTTTTGCCCCAGGGTCGAGCAAAATGTTGGTGGCTAATTCGCTGTGCCATGCGCTGCATGCCCCCAAATCGAGAAGTGAGTTATATGAGCTATCGCCGCCAGGGCTGGCGGCCATCTCTGATGCTCTGGCTCAGTGGCCTCCGCTCGCGCTACTGCATGTGGAAGCTGCGCCGCGCGCTGGGCCCCGATTTCGACGAATTCGATTTCCTGATGGGCGTGCGACAGGCGGCCTCCCTGATGATCGAGGCGGTGCGTCTGGCGAACTGGAGCCGCATCCGCAGCTGCTGCACGGATCAGGGCGCCTGCGCCATTTACGGGCTCACGCAGAGCCAGCGCAACCTGCAGTACACGAAGCTGGTGCGCTTCGAGAGCCAGCACCTGTGCCAGGTGGTGCCCATATCCGTGCAGCGCCTGGTCGAGCAGGGGCGCAATTATGTGTATGCGAATATCGTGTTTGTGGGACTGCGCGACTTGTGCGACTTTGCCAGCTCCGGGGAGCAGCAGGAGATGCTGCAACAGATTAGGGACGTGCTGCAGGAGTCGCAGATCCCCGAGCCAATCGCACCGACCCATCGCCGCATCGTTCTGGGCGAGTTTCTGCTGACCCTGCGCAAAGAGCTAGCCGATCCCAAAGGCGACGATGACGAGCCCAAGGACTGGCTGGTTGACTCGTATAATATATTCGGCGTAAAGCTGGTCAACTATAGTCCCGTAACGTTGCAGTATCGTATCATTGAGTTCCTAAAACCAGTTTGAGTTCCACGTCTGCTCAGCTCACGCACCTATTAACCGTTCGGTCACCTTTTATCAATTTATGATATTCTCACTACGTGTTGTTTCCAAAACTCGTGCCTTACATCCAAATGAATAAATATGTACTCTCAACTCAACTCGACTCGACTCGACTTGATAATACGCACGTCTGTTCAGTTGCTGTCGCCGATTTCGACTAACTGCACCACCGAACATTCAGCCCTATTTATAAGACTCGACGAGGGCGCAATGAGTGTTTGAGTAAATGTCATTTGAGCTATGCCAATGATAATAGTTTTACTTTTTAATTAAAATTGGAAGTCTCAGATATCATACTATATGATTGTAACATATTGCCTTGTTTTTTTACTACTTGAATTCCTAAACAGGATTTCAAAATGTTCTTCCCGTTATTGTAAGGTTAAAGCAATTCCAAGTAAAACAAATTACAAGTAATAATAATGTTAAAATTTTGGATTAGTTGCAATAGCAATTTAATATGCCTTAAATTAAAACATACTTTATGTTCAATCGATCTTCGGTACTTTGACCAACGTCTTTAATTTAAAGTGCTTAACTAATAACCCAAGTCGAGAGCATGAGGCAAATGGGTTTTCCGTAGTACCCCATGCTCAATAACTTTGATGTTGGAAATACTCGTAGATTCCATATTCATGCTTGATTTTTATTGGTCCAAGAATTTCCCTTCGTCGAACAAAATCCGCTCTCATTCAAGATGCAGACCCGTCCATGTGCTCATGCACGCGGAAAGACCTCAATATAGTAGTTATACAGAGGAATACCAATAATTTGGAATTGCAAGGGATCATTTCTAAATTACCTGGCTTTACGGCTTACCGGGAATTTCACTTTACGAGGCTCAACAACAATTTTCGAAATGAGTATTTTTGCATCATAATTTATTTTTATTTTTTTTTTTTTTGTGTGGAATTATTATGATTGATATTGATTCTTAGGAGATGTTCAAGGGCAAGTTGATGGGCCAAATGTATGATATACTGCGGTCTATTCTGAGCTCTGTTGTATGAGTGACAATACTTTATACTGCACTACCGCACCGCACTGTGTACGGAACGCTTAATCTTTGGAGTGCACTCTAAATAATATACAGCCAGAGATTCTTAATTTTTTAGGGACATTATTAAAACCAATTTCAAATAAACTTTAATTCTTTAACATAAGCACGCCTTACCTCACTTTTTTTTGGCACTGATACCAAAAAATCAAAGAGTATGACAGAGTGTGCAATAAAATAGGTTAGGTGCTTAAAAGTATTTTATTTCTAATTTACATTGGAGTAAATGTAAAAAATTTCAGATAGATTAAACTACGTTCAATCAAATCTCACATTTGTAGGAGGGTGGCGTATACTTAATATTTGTACATTGTTCATTTAATACATATATAAATTTAATATTTTTATGAAAACTAAACTAAATAAATATAAATTAACATTATAACATTACATTATATTATTTATAATCATATATTTTATAATTTATATTTATTTTTATGTTTTATAAAAATGAATGTATAAATTTTAAATTAGATGTGTATATATTAGTTTTATAATTTATATTAAATTTATTACTTTCATTTATCCCACCCGATCGCCTAGACGTTCCATACTCTAGCTTTAGCAGAACTAAATTTCACTTTCAACGTTATCAAATCACATAAAAGTAAAAGTCGTAAACTAGTTTGCTAAAAAATATCAGGTATTACGTGTGCATAATTATTTCAGAGTAAATCAGGCTACCGTATTGGGTTGCCAAATAAAATGACATGCTCTGTCCTTCAATTAGACTCTTATGTAGTGTGCCTTGTCATTTGGCCAACGGGATTTGCGTTGCCTGCGCTGCTCTGATCCACCCCGACCCTCGTCCGTGTTCGGGTCTTGGCACGCACGTGTTTTTCGCCCTTTCGGGCTTTGTTGGCAAATAAACTATTCTCACACTTCGTGCACGGAGCGAATCACGCCGTGTCGCTTTCGAGAGGCACATAAAAAATGGAGGGCTTAATTAAAAAGCAAAAATGTGCTGCGATTTTCCGCTTTTTTAACGCCAAGTGCAACAACCCCCATCCCCATCCTCCCAACGAGCCGAGGAGAAATGGACAACATTTGCAAAACTACAAAAAAAGAAACAACAAAAAATAGGGGAAAAACAACTCTACTTAGTGGCGACTTTTTATTTGCTGTTGTTCCTTGGCAGCCGTCAGCAACATTTTCAGATGTGCCCCGGGCGGGAGCTCATGTGTCTTATTGCGCCCTTTTCTTTCGGATAGCGAAACATTTTTTGTTAATTAAAGCGACGCCAAGCCAAGTAATGAAAAACTCGCTCAAGTGCTCATTAAAACTGAAAAGTCTTCGCTCTGTCAAATAATAATGCGATGGGCGTTGCTAAATGCCAGCGAAATACTAAACTAATGTGCGCACATAATAGTTGACACTGAATATATATAATATAAATATACACATTTATATATATAGATATAGAAGTAGTATGCATACTTCAATTGATCGACTGTCACTTGACTATGCAGAGTCATTGAGAACTCTGTTGCTTATAAGGTTTGGCAGTAAACATGGCATTTTAAGACTCTGCATGCCACATCTATCAAACAATTAGTCAGCAGAAATTGTTGTATTGGTACTCTGACATACATATGCAGATATATATAGCAGATATATATATAGCTAAGCTTTTAGTTAGTCTAAACCGATACTGCGCCCTGCAACCAGTGCTACGTATAGCACTGCAATTTAAGAGTAGCTATCGCTCGATTATTGGTAACTTCTTAAGAGAGCTTAGATCAATCTATTCTAATTTCTTTCTACTATTTACTCTTCTCACTAAAATCCTACTAGCCGTTCCATTCCTCGTTCCATTAGCTCGTGTGTTGACAGATCTTCAAATTTGCTATATACACACATACATACATATTTCTCCCTGTCTGTCTCCCTGTCTCCCTAATTTATATTTGAGTAAAACGAATCTAGAATACTCCCAGCAGTAGAGTGTATTTCCATTGGTCACTTTAAGCTCGACTGCAGAAGTGAATGTATCCCTATATAAAAGGCAGCAGCTACAACATTTCTTCAGTCGCCCAAGCCTAGTGGAGGTCAGTCGTACAGTGCAGTAGAGTGAAGTGAAATATTTGAAGAAACACTAAGAGGAAATACTAAGAGGATATACTAGGAGGATCTACTGGGAGGAAACAGTAAGAGGAAATAAATGGAGGAATAATTATTTTTTTCAAATGAAAAAAATACTTGGAAGAAATACTTAGAAGATATACATACTTGGAATAAATGGTTGGAAGAAATATTTAATGGAAATGCTTCAAGGAATTACTTGGAGAAAAAATTGGTTGAATCAGTATTTTCTTCACTTGAAGAGTTACTGGACTTTCTGGACTTACTTGGAAGAAATACTTGGAAAAATACTTAAAACAATCCTTAGATTACAAAATACTTGTCTTTTACTTATTTTCTATACAATGCAGTAATTCAAATGTTATTAGAAAACAGTTGAATACAAATACCGAATTAGAGCTCATCACTCGACATAGCTCTCCCTTCTCATATTGCATGACGTCAGGTCGATTCCCGCTCTGTATTCTCCTATCACAAATACCCATTTGTACAGCAGCAGCAGCAGCATAGTGGCCAGATTAAAAATATTACCGCAGTAAAGAATTTGCTCTATTCATATGGGATACAGAGTTAATTTACTGCCTCGATATGCTTTACGGATAATTGTTATTCATTAGTTCGCACACTAATTCAACGTGCATACTTATATTTCTACTCATATATGTATACATAGACATGTATATATGTATGCAATGTGTTTGTGCGAGCTGGTATATTTATGTGCCTTTATGGTGTTACAACTATACAAGCCAAATGGCGGGAATCCATCACAATTTACAGCGCAAACGGACCAAAGTTGGCAATAAAATTTAATTTATATCCTGTGGTTATACTGCTGTTGTTTGTTATTGTTGCCGCTCTTGCTGCAGCTCCCGCTACTCCTGCCGCTGTTGTTGTTGTTGCTGGTTTAGCCTCGGTAAAGGCAAACGCGTTCGAGTGTTTGCAAAACATTTAATTCCATTTTCGATTGCTGTGGAATGTATGCAGCCTAGGGTCAGCTGAGGGCCGGCAAGGGGAGCTGAGGCGGGGCACGCATATGCCACATGGGCCACAGCCTGGCATATTAATGCTATAGGGTTGTGCTTGAGGTGGAGCTGGCTGGGCTGCGGGCTCTAGAAGAATGCAATTGCAAATTCTCGACAAATTTGAAATTTGAATTGGCAAAACTACCTGACAGACAGCTAGACACACAGGGCAAGGCAGACAGACAGCTCGCCTAGTGTCATTTGTAAGCGTTGTCCAGCATCCACTCGAACAGCATTTGTTTGGGTTACCAGCCCCAATCTTCCCCTCAGCCGCAGCTACAACTGGAACTTCTGCTGCTGCTTCTGCTGCTGGAGCTGGGGCTCCCAGTACACTGAATGAATCAGGGCAATTGAAGTGCTTTAAAGTGCTGCATAGCTGGCACATAAATAAATGTTTGCACATTTACTTTGCCTTCTCTCTTCTTTCTTGTGCTTGCATTCAATGGCCGGCTACAACTGTTCCTGGTGTTGGGCTCGTTGCCTCTGGCTTCGATTCGTTGGGCTTCCTGTTCCCAGCACGTTCATAACTCAACTCTGTTGCCGCTGCTGCTGCTCCTGCTGCTCCTGCTATGGGTGGGTGGGCGTGCTGTTTGACGCTTTATTTGCTTGTAATTTGAAGCTGACTGTGCTGCAATCTCGATACAAATCCACAACAGCTCAAAAGGCAACTTGAACTGCACTGCAGTGCAATGCAGTTAAAAGGACTCTGGATTCCCCAGTGCAGCATTGCCATAACTTTGTATATTGTAATGGCGATGCGATTGACCGAGTCTGCCACAAGGATACAAACATCTATCACATCCACCCAGCCTCACATCCTCCCCCACACCCCCACACCACACAGCCACCGCTGTGAGTCACTAATTTTCAAATCAAACTACTTCAAAAGACCAGGCGAATGCGGTAATGCGACAGCTCTGCCGGCTTAGACAGCTAGACGATTAGAGTCGGACCCAAGCAGAACCAAAGCCCATTCAGATAATGTGAGCATGGCCAGCTGTTAACCAGGGAAGCGCAGTTACCTAGTTACCTGGTACGTAGCAAGTAACGCCAAGAGTCTGAGCTAAACTACAAACGATAATGCTTTACATAAAGTTAGGAGGTTAAAACTCTTGTTGCAAATCCTACAATTAAATACTTCATTTAAATTATATAGGTATAGATATGGGCAAAAAGGCCTTAGCATTTTTCATTACAATATTGAATTATTTTATTGATACTTCAGTATGTATTATATTTTATCTCATATATTCGCACACAATCTCAATAGAGTCTTAAAAGTTGGAATATAAATCGTTTTGCCAAGCCAGGTCTTATATCACTGGAGCTGCATCCATATATCTGTAAATTTAGCAATAGCTAATCTCTGTTGAAAAGAAGTTTGTTTATTGATTGCTAAAAAATGTTCAAGAGAAATAAAGCAACAAAAAAGTAAAATAGAAAAAAAAAACTGATTATCATTAACCTGATTAGATCAGATTTTCAACGGAAGTAATGAAGAAAATAAATTAAATGTATATAATAAAAATAAATATATAAAATAAAAATAAACAAATAAATAAAAATAAATATACAACTGATTATTTTTATTAATCATTATTAAAAATGCCTTCATAAAATCATTTCAACTTACTTCTTATTTCTACTCCAGCTCACCGTTACAGTAAGCACGCCAATGTTTTAAGCACATTTTACCTAAAAAAAAAAAAAAAATTGTTAAATAACTCCGACGCTTCAATGGAGGCATTAGCAATCTTTGCAACTATTCCAAATGCTAGTATTATATGGGACTTACTGAAGTGATCAGGTTTATTGCGACTCTTAAGCTATTATGTGCAAGCTCGGCAAAGTTTTTTGTGCCCGGCGCTTGGATTGGCCATGGAAATGGGACTGATAGGTGAAGTTATATTTGCAGTTGACAGTGCTTTGACTCTTTTGCCTCTTTTTGGGGGCAGTTAGCAAAATGTCACGTAGCAAATGTGACAGCGTGGTCAACATAATGAATGTTAGCCCCAACCCCCCCGCTAGACCCGGAACAGAGCAGCGAAAAGTGCAGCATGACGCAGGTGCATGTGTTACACTCACTGACTCTGTCTGTGTGCGAGTGTGTGGGTGACTTTTGTGCTACTATAACACATGCACTTTGGGAGTTCATGTCTCTGGCATTGATTGCCTTGGCGGCGATTGCAATAACCCAACTGTGTTGGGAGAGGGAAGAGGGCAAAAGCGCGCCCAAATGTCACGACATTACAGCGGGCATTCGATTGGGGCTGCTGGCAACGGATCCAAAAATGTGTCCATGCACGTGACACTTGAATGCAATTTGCAATTTGATTTTCTTCCTCCTTCTTCACAGTTGCAGCGCCAGCTCTAACTCCAGCTCCAGTTCCACTTCCCGTTTCAGTTCCAGTTGTTGGCTGCATACGTTCATGTGTCCAATTGATTTCTGTATCTGTGTGCGTGTACGTGTGTGTATGTGTGTGTGTGTAGGTGTCAGCCCTGTCTGTGTGCGTGTCTTCGTATTGGCGTCTTTACATTGTTACACTTGACCAATTCGTATTGCAATTACACACCTGATTGTAGCCATCTGCCTCCTGCTAGCCCACCGCCACCTCCTGCCAACTACTCGTAGTTGACTTTAGGGTGCTGCAATTGTGCCGAACAACGATTTGTGTTGGCTTTTCGTTGTTTGCCAATTCCCAACTTCTCGCCCACTCCACCACCCACCACCCAGCCCCAAGCCCCTCTCCCCCACCCCATCCAAGAAGTAAGTAAGAGCCAAAAGAGGTTGTTTAGCCAGCAACTGCTATTCCGAGTACTTTTTAAGTTATCTTCGCTTTAATAGACTCTAATGAAAAGTCCGAGCTGGATAATTACAAGTGGTTGTCATCCGACCCACTCATTACCCACTCGAATGGAGCTGCGCGTTTCCAATAAAATTGATTGCGTTTTCTCTGCTGGCTATGTGCTACGAGTGTTTGCACTTAAAAGCTCCAACAGCAGCAGAGCACCGCGCTGACATTTGATTTAAATGGAGCAGCGCTTGTAACCGGACATAGGCCAACAAGTTGGCCCGTCCATCTGTCTGTCGGTGTGTCGGTCTGTTTGTTTGTGGTTCATTTAGCTGCTGCCACATTTCCAGCTGCTAAACGACCTTCAATGAGCTGACACCCACACGCGGCTAAGTGCGTAAGCTACTTCATATTCAAAGGCTTCCTTCCTGGCAGCAGCACTCATGTGGTTATTCACGTGCCAAATCAATGGGATATTTCATTTTGTTAATTAACGCCATGATAATTGAACGTGACGCCACCTACTAGACTTGACAAGCACTTCACCTTAACGTATTTCTTACCGAAAGCAGAATTTAGTTTAATTCAAGGATTACCATGGATTTTGTCTGACAATCGGCTGTTAAAATTGACTGGCAATTAAACTAAACTCAGATATTGCTAAACTGAGCTTGGCTTAACTGAAAAGATGTTTATAAATCGGGCAGTAGACCAAGTGTTAACTTGATAACAGCTTTAATTGACCTAGAGCTTTTTAAATGGGCATTTGTGTTTAACAACCAGTTGCTAGACTTAACATGCACTTTAAATGCATATGTTGCTTGCTAAAATATGAACATAAAATAATAATAAAATAAAATAAATATCATTAAATGTATATAGTCAGCTGCTGGAATTGACAGGCAGTTTAATTTGTATTTCAATGGAATTTTGTATAGATTCAGCCTGACAGCCAGCTGCTAAACTTGACTACCAGTTCAACAGAAAATATATCTGGACGAACTGAACTTAAATGTTATAACAGAAAGTTAAGTTTGACAAGAAATTCAAACGGAGCAAAACATAACTTTATTGAACTCTCAAAATCGTCATGGTGTCAGAGTATGACACCCTCTGTTAAACTTGACAAGCACTTAAACTGATTGCCTATGTTTCAAGAGAGAAACTCTGTGTAAAAGTTGCCTTCGACTTGATTTTTACAACTGCTTTTATTGTGTGTTAGTTTGTTTTTCTATGTATAGATCGTTTTCGATTTCTCGTAGTGTTTCTGGTATAGTTTCAAAATGCCATCAAGTTTGTAAGTATTTGCATTTGAATGCAATTGGCAATCATCTCAGTTGAACAGTTGCTCCACACAGAAACTCGCTGATGAACCGGCGCGACTGCCTGGGCAGCAGCGGCTCCAGGAACTCTGCGCTCAATCTCGTCCTGAGTCGCATCAGAGGCGAGGTGGAGGAGGCGCATGTCTACAGCATTATAGTCCGACAGAACCGCATGCGGGAGCTGTACGAGCGGGATATGGAGCTGGTGAGACTGGAGATGAATCAACTGAGGGCGACGCAAGTGGTCAACAGGAATCGCTTCAGATCCACGCCGCTGGGCATGGTCCCCATTGCAGTACGGTATATTAACCAAATTCCGGGCTAACCAGGCGGCGGGCAACACCTTTCGGGGCAACAGTTGGCCATGGCACGTGGGCTCTCGAGGTGTATTGTTCGTCAAGTGAAGCAAAATAAATGTTTTATTTGAGTATTAAATTCTGTATGTTTTATTGTTGTACTCTAAATTTTATGCAGCGGTCAACGCTGTCTGCAGACAGCATAATAAATTGATTTGCATCAGGGTTTTTGTTTGCGGCCATTAATCTATTTGGAGGACGCCACGCCCGTAGCAGAATTTGCTATTTATTGTTTAATGAATGAATGGGAAAATTTCCATGGGGGCGTTGTTTGTGCGGCGAATCCTTTAAGAGCTGAGCTGAGCGGGGCTGAGCAGAGCCTTGTCTTTTTGTATCTGTGTTTGCTTTTGTTATGCCTCCTTTGCTTTTTTTTTTTGTTTTTTGTCATCGTGCAGCTTGCAAATTCGCTTTGTTTGTGTTGATCCACCCACACACACAGACACACAGCCACACAGCCACACAAACTGAAAACTGATTATTATGGCTAGATTGTTGTTGTGCTGCGGTTGGTCTGCAATAAAAAAGCCACTTGTAATATTAATTGAAAGCTAAAGATAAGCTTCTGGGGCGAGTGTCCTGTCTCCAAAAACCTTTTAGTGGGACCGCAGTGGGGCGTAGTGTCACTTCATCATCATTTGTCATTGTCTTGGCTGGCAGGCGGTTAACGGAGTGTGATGCGCCATGGCCGGCCCATCCCGCGGCGCCATCTCAATTTTTGCATACTCAATAGGTAGCTCGAGAGATAAGACTTAGAGTGAGTGGACGATGCCTATTCGGCAGCCTCAATGCACTCAGATGCACTTCCGCTGAGCTTTGCGCCCCTTTGGCTGCCTCTGCTCTGTTTCCGTGTGCAGTCAGCGATGTGCTAATCAAATTATAAATTGTTCCCATCGGAAAAGTCGTTCAGTGCAGTGCAGAGCCGCGCCGTGCCAAGGCCTGTCCCGGCCCGGGGGCCTCAAGCTGACATTGTCGTCATCAGCAGGACCGTGGAGATGCCATCATAACTCTGATTCGATGGAGCACAAAAAATAGAAAAGGGAAAAGGGAAAAAACTGAAATAGGGGAGAAACGAGCCGCGCCTGCAATCCCATTTTTTCTGCACTTTTATTCCATTCCTCTGCGCTATTTAGGCGCTATAATGGAAAACGCCATCGGATGGCAACACATCTGGGTCGCGCGGCTCCATTTGCAATTGCTGCCCTTTTCAAGTTCTTTTTTCATTTTTTTTGTGCAAAGTTTGTGCGTGTAATTGAGCGGGCGTCGAGCATCAGGCGATGGGCCCTCGCGGGGATGCAGCCAGGTGTTCGACTGTGGCCCACGAGGGGCACATTAAACAATGCATTCCTTTAATTAACAATTTTTATGCTGCCCACATCTGGTGTGTGTGTGTCTGTCTGTGTGCATATGTGTGTGTGCAGGACTTTTGTTTCACGTAATTGATGTTTGTATTGACATTCGTAATACCCTAGCCAAAAAGGTAGCATAGTTGTTAGCACTCGATTTGCCAGAGCTGTCAAATGGGACAGGCCGTAAGTGCATATAATTGAGATGCAATCCAATTTACCGTTACCTGTTAGCATTAACGTTAGCTAGACATTACAGTTGATTTGCAACATTAATGCAAACGTCGACGTGAATAGTAATCGCTGTTTTATGAATCGCAAATCATGCTATTAATTAACTTAATAAATACAAATTTAATTAATGAAAACATAGTTGATTGTTTGATCCATGCTCGATTTTATTGGACGCCTATCTAGTTAATTTAAATTTTTCTATTGTCTCGTAATCATAAGTTAAATATACAATTCTATAAATAAAATCTATATAATTAAACAAATCTCCATTCTTTTAATTAAAATTAAAAATTAAAATTTTTAGAATTCAAATTTCGATTATTTTACACAATCTGTATATTTTCGATTTTCAGAAACTAATTTTACTAAATTCATATGCCAGCATATACATCTATTGATCTTATAAAACGTCCTTATCTAATTTCTATCATAAGGAACATGTGGTGATTTATATATGGTATGTATGCCATTTGATGATATTCTATGGTAAAATTATTATATATCACATAAAGTCAAGATGAAATTTTATCTATAAGATACTTAAGGTACTTATTCTATCTACTAACCACGCCGTCTATGCATAACTGTCTTAATATTTAAGCTAAGCCCCCTGCAAAACTACACAGATTTAGCTAAATCCTAACTAAATTAGACGTTCTTTATCCAAACTTTACCAACAAGCACATGATTGAAATTCAATTCAATAGTTGACACATTAATTTGTACTAACAAACCTCAGCTTGGCCACATCGTAGATTCATATTCGATGTGCAATCATGCAAAACGAAGGATGTTTCCTTTTCATACTGCGTTGCATTCGAAATTCATTTCTTTAATAGTGAAATCCATTAACACAAATCTTTTTGGCATTTCCTTACCTCTAACGAATTGTGCTTCTTTATTTCGTGTATTTGTATTTGGGTTTGGTAGTCTCGTTGCTGTTGGCTTGGCATTCAGTTTGTGTTCCATTTTGCAAGGGAAAATCTGCAATCACCTTTGTGATTGTAGTTTGCTTTTCAGCTTTATCGCAATTCCATTCAACAGTTTTCGCTTTGTGCACTAAAAGTATTAAATTTCCTCAAATACTCTGCCCTGAAATAATCCAAGCAGTTACGTCTAAGACGTAATATTCCAACAGCTGCAGCCGGCTGTGGTCGGCCTTTCAAGGGGAATTCCCCTCATTTTATTTCTTTGGTCAGCACTGGCACGTCCTCTTCTCGCACTCATCTAAGCCAAGAGGGAATGCTTTTAATGGTTTTGCAACCATTTCTTATCATTATCAAGGATAGCGTTTAACTTTAAACGACTTTTGTATTGTGGTTCCTCCTGCATTTTCGTTCTGTTTGTTTTCCTTCTCGCCGTTGTTGCTGTTGCTGTTGTTGCTACTGCTGCTGTTGCTGTCCAAATTGTTTTCGCTGCATTGTCTCGATTGCATCCAGAACTATAATTGTGGAACTGGGCTCCCTACTTTTGGCGCATTTCCGTCAGCTAACCATGTTGCGTTTCACTTTTTCCCTAATGAATATATGTATTGTAATAGATATAGTGTTTATAAATAGAGTAGCTTTAGGTTTTTTTTATTTAAAAAAACCTTTAACACCTTAATAACATTTATCAGCCTCAGTTTTAGCTTTACTAAAAGAAATTTACATCAATTATTATTTTAGATATTATTTATGTCATCTGTAATCTGCAATAACAATTTTTTCCCTTTTCATCTTTCCCAATTCAACTTTATATATTTGAATTCTTGCCGCCAATTGCATATAAGCTTTCGACCTTTAAAACGCCCTTCGTGAATACAGGGCTGATTTATTTTAACATTTATCGATACTATCGAATAAAGCTTTACAGCACTCCGACTATGGCCACATAACATTGGCTGAAAGTGGATAACACAATAAAGTGTAAACAATAAGTGATAATATATGTAATATATCTTCATATGAACATTTTGCTAGCTATTAAGTTGATATCATATGCGCCGGGAAATAAATTTCATATATCAATTGGGTTGAGCTATTAAAGCTAAACAGAGAGCTAAGCACAACACAAGATACTAACAAATGGAACCCAATTTCAGCTCGTGTCATTCGAGTTGAAACTAGATTCGTGAATTTGAAGCCAAGGCACCTAAAAGTTGAAGCACATGTTGAAGTCGTTGTTGCTGCGCCGAGACTTGTTGCAACCGCATTTGCCACAATTAATTGGACTTTGTACTCGATCTCCCATCCACTTGAAAAGTACAATCTCAAGACGCACATTCTGCAGCAAAATGAACGACAACATTGAACTGGACGCAGCAAAGAAGCTAGCAGCCGAAACAGCCGTGGATCAATATGTGACCGAAGATACGAAAGTTTTGGGCATTGGTAGCGGCTCAACCATCGTGTTTGTCGTCCAGCGGCTTGCGGAGCGCGTCTGGAAGGAGGGCACACTGTCAGAATTGATCTGCGTGCCGTCATCGTTCCAAGCACGCCAACTGATACTCGATCACAATCTCACATTGGGCGATCTGGATCGTAATTATAAAATCGATGTTTATATTGACGGCGCCGACGAAGTGGACAGCAGCTTGGTGCTAATCAAAGGCGGCGGCGGCTGCCTGATGCAGGAGAAGATAGTTGCCTCGTGCGCCAAGACAGTGGTCATCGTGGCAGACTATACAAAGCGCTCGCTCCGCCTGGGTGAGCAATGGTGCAAGGGCATACCCATTGAGGTTGCGCCGTTAGCCCATGTGCCAGTCAAGCATAAGATCGAGGAGCTCTTTGGGGGCGAAGCACAGCTACGTATTGCCCTAAAGAAGGCTGGGCCCATTGTCACCGACAACGGGAATTTTCTGTTAGACTGGAGATTTGTTGCGAAACGTGAATACGACTGGAACGAGGTGAATAAGGCAATATCTTTGATACCGGGTGTCCTGGAGACAGGTCTATTCGTCAACATGGCACACAAATGCTACTTTGGAATGGCCAATGGCACCCTTAAGGTCCAGAGCAAATAGTTCTCTGATCCGATCCATTCAAAATATTCATATTAATACTACTGAACTGTTACAGCGCATGTACACTAAATAAATAACTAGGGATTACGCCCGATATCCTTTACACAATTGATTATCAAGTCTTTAGTTTTCCTAGCTAAAACGATTTCTTGCTGCGACCCGGCAGCAACGTCTCCTTAATATAGTTGAAGAGCGACAGCAGTCCGACCTTCTTATTACGCGAAAAGTAATTGCTGACCACATCCGGATTGCTGCTGCCCATGAGCCGGTCGTTGCCGCTGACCGTGGTGGGCAGTACATTATCGTTGGCGCTGAGCGAGACGAACAGAGCGAAGGGAACCATCCACAGGCAGATGGTAAAGTAGGCAAGTACCTAAAACGGGAATACACAAATTCAATGACATAAGATATGTCTTGCTGGATCTCTCCATGGCTCACCTGTGTGAACGGTACATAGACGCTAGTG
The DNA here is from genome assembly GCF_054131065.1 of Drosophila arizonae. Lineage (NCBI taxonomy): Eukaryota > Metazoa > Arthropoda > Insecta > Diptera > Drosophilidae > Drosophila > Drosophila arizonae. Next base: position 22,280,326 of record NC_142925.1, on the reverse strand, counting down.
AAATATTGAAATGCGAGCACATGATTTATCACCAGCATTGCCACGGATCCAATCAAGGGCACCGAAAGCAATTGTATGAAGGGAAAATTATTCATTATACTGAAATGGAAGCCTTGCGCTACTAATCCACACAGCATCATGGTCCATGAAAAGTCCTCAAAGCATATCAGGAGAAGGTATACAAATATTGTGAAACTAATCATAAATAGTATACAACGTCGAGCTGGCGTTGTATACTCCTCTGCCAGCTCGGCCAGATAGTAGAGGCCAGCCACTGTAAAAGTGTATAAATTAAAGATATATTTCATAGTTTGCTGTTAACCTATGTACCTATACACAGTGTTATGAAGGTGATTTGTATAGCTAATGAAATCCAACTAAGTATAAACAGAAAACTCATGTTGCTCAAATTTTAGGAGTTTATCAGGAACCAAAACAAAACAATGACTCGACACATCGATAACATTGATAGCCGGCGATTAATTTTAGGCAGTGCTGCCACCTTGTTGATGCACTGTGTGAAATTAGATGTCATATAATCTGCAGAAATATCTGCACAGTCATATTTTTTTCCAAATGTTTATTTCACATCCATACAAATTGTAATGGGTTTTATAATTCATTAAATTAAATAAATATTTAAAAAAAAACTACATTCTACATGCCCGGGTAACACTGTCGCTTACCTTTGACATGGCGTCAACCTTTTCAAGATGAAATTCTTTTCGCTGACCATGTACAACCGACTCGTTTATCGCTCCTCTCTATGGTGCGCGGTCACACTCCTTCATTGCCAAAAAGAGAAGCGCGTGGTTTAGCCGCACAGAATTTGCATATTAATAACGCAGTTGAACCAATTATAAATATATACAAAATTAAATATTTGGTTTATAGTTGAAAGTGCGTAATCAAATCCAATCGGTAAATTGGCAAGTGCAGCAGAACGAGCTAGTGTCCAACGCTTGCCGCGTGGAGCTCTCGAAACATGTCGAATGCGAATGAGAATGGAAGCGCCGGAGTGCAGGAGGAAGACGATGCTGAAATGCCCAATGCACCAATTCGAAATGATGCATCACTCGACAATATTGTGTTTGCAGCTGCTTATCAAAGCGACGACAGCTTGAATGATACATTAGACCAAGCTGGCCAAGAGGAAGCCGAGGCTGATGCAAACAGCATGGAAAATTCACCTGAAGAGGCCGCAGAGATTGATGCTGAAACGGATGCTGAAGGTGATGTTGAGGGTGATGGTGATGGTGATGGTGATGGAGATGGTGATGGAGATGGTGATGGCGAGGGGGACGGCGACGGAGAAGAAGAAGCTTCTGAAGATGGCCAAGAAGCGGACAACGGTAATGCTGGGGATGATCCAGCAGCGGACAGGCGCTCGGCTACGAAAAAGGAGCTCACACAAATCATTGACAAATGGGAGCAAGAACAAACACAAGCCGGCTACGATCCCGTGCCGACGCTAAGAAGGTAACCCAATTCGAATAATAATAAAACATATTTATTTATATAAATTTACTTTCAGTCTGGCCGAGATATTTGAGCGTGAAAAGGACTCATACATGCGTAAGGATCCGGATCCACTGGACTTAAGGCACCCCTATCGCACCGATCCCAGCTGCCAATATGGACTGTTGCTGAAGCTGCTCTTTCGTAAAGATCTGTTTATGGGCAAAGTATGAAAACTCTGGAAATGCAAATTTAAGAATCTAATCTAGGAATCTAATGCTTAAAAACACTTTCAGCTTCTCAACGATTATCTGCGAGACAACTACTTCAGTCGCCAGAGCATAAGTCGCAGCTCCCTGGAGCTGAATATTATTGCCTGTCGGCTCATATTGGTCGTGATGCCGGGTCTTGAGACGACGGCCGTATTCCAGACGGCCGAGGAAGATGGCATAATTAATCGGCTCTACAATTGGGCAGAGGACAGCATTGAGCCGCTGCAGAGCTATGCCACAGGCCTGCTGGCCGCTGCCATGGAAGTAAGCGATATAGCGATTACCTGTCGGGAGCAGAACATGCGTCTGGTGCCCAAAATGATTAACCGGCTGCATTTGTTACTGGCATGCAGTCGAATGAGCAAGAACACCACAACAGAGCCGAGCTCATCGCTCAACAACTCCACGGACAGCAATATTTCGCCGGGCATGCTCAGCTGGATGGCGTGCGGTGGCGCTGCGTCGGCCCCTCAGTCGCCGCAGCATAACGGCACCAGCGGCAGTGCTTCCAACATGTCTATTTTGTTTGAGAACAGTCGCGATGCGTTCTCCATGTCGCGCTATTACAAGCGCATGTATATACCACTGCATCCGCCCACAGCGGACACCAGCCAAATGCTCATCATGCGCTTCCTGACCAGCCTGGGCGAATACCAAGAGTTCTTGGCCATGGCCTTCGGCAACAATGTAATGTCGCTGATCTTTGGACATCTAGAGGAGCTCGACAGACGCGACACTTGCCTCGCCTACGAAGTGCTCAAATATCTGGCCTCGTTGCTCTGCCACAAAAAGTTTGCACTGGAGTTCATATCGCGTGGCGGTCTAGAGGTAAGCCTCATCATGTGTAGGATTAGAGTTACAGATATTTAATGTATCATTTCGATATTTCCAGCTGCTATTGAATGTGCCACGACCCAGTTTGGCCACCACGGGCGTCTCCATTGCCATTTACTATTTGGCATACTGTGAGGATGCTATGGAACGGATTTGCAGCATGCCGCGTCCATTGATATCGAATCTAGTGCGGTACGCGCTATGGATACTGGGCCGCTGTCATGACTCCTCCAAGTGTCATGCCACCATGTTCTTCAGCTTGAGTTTCCAATTTAAGGCAATACTCGATGAGTTCGACGCACAAGATGGCCTACGCAAGCTGTATAATGTTGTAAGTAGACGCTAAAAATAAATAAACAATATTGTTTATTTCACAAATTTTCCATTGCTTTTGCTGCAGATATCGGTACTTAAAATTCTCGATCCCAGTCATAACGACAACGACAATGGCTCGGAAATCAATGAGGATGTCGAGTGCGCGTCGCGTCAGATGGTGCGACACGTGTGCATCGCATTGAAGCGCTACATGGAAGCGCATTTCTTCTACAAGTACAACAACTTTCTGTGTCAGCACTATGCGAGCTCATCGGCCTCATCGTCGCACTACTTTAGCCAACAGCCTACTGTGGCCGCCAAGCTGACATTCGACCAGTTGCACGAGCAGATACGTACGCTGCAGGAGCACACCTCTGTGCGCGCTCATTGGGAGCCCGTGGATCAGCTAATGAAGCTGGGCGGCATTACGATGCTCTTGCGCATCATTGCCTTCAGCTACGATTGGGTGAACAATGGACGCTCGGAGACGGTGCGCTCGGCCCTGGATGTGCTCAGTGTGTGCTGCGTGATACCGCGAGTCTATCTGGTGCTCTGTGAACGACTGCAGATGCCGGATAAGACGACAACGTCTGGTTTCTGTTCAGTGCTGGGCGCAGCGGCCGGCGAGATCACAGCCGACGCTGAGGTACTGAAATCAGCTCTGGCCGTGCTCTGCCATTGCGTATGCTCGCCAATCATACGAAAGGACAGCAGCAGCAGCAGCCTCCTGAAGTTTGGAAACTCGTCGCGTAAGAACAAAGCCAACCAGAAATATGCCGAAGAGCTGATCGAGAAGGTGTGGGAGTCGGTGTGCTCAAACAATGGCATTGTGGTGCTCCTCTCACTGATGCAAACCAAGGGACCCATCACCGATGCCGACTGCATACGCGGCATGGCCTGTCGCGCTCTGGCCGGGCTGGCCCGTTCTGATCGTGTACGGCAAATCATTAGCAAGCTGCCCCTGTTTGCCAGCGGCCAACTGCAGGCGCTCATGCGGGATCCCATACTGCAGGAGAAGCGTGCTGAACATGTCATCTTCCAGAAGTACGCATTGGAGCTGCTCGAACGCATCTCCGGCAAGACAAAAACGAAGGCACTCACACCGCTGGATCCGTCGCTCACCAACATGCACAAGGCGAACGTGATCGCCCAGACGCGCATTCAATACAACGAACAGCAGCTCTACCAGCTCATTTTCGAGCACCTGGAGAGTAAGGGCCTCACACAAACCGCTCAGATGCTGCAGCGCGAGGTGGGTCTGCCCTTGCAGACAACGACGACGCGCAGCTTTCATCAGTCGCCCTTCGACTTCAAGGGCTTATCTGGCATCAGCTCAATGTCGCGCAGTCGCCTGAGAAGCCGCATGGCCGATGTCTCTGCGGCCATCATGTCCAATGGCGATCAGAGTCGCAGTCTGTCAGAGGACGCGTCGCCGCATTGCAGCACTAGCGCCTGCACCTCGGGTACGGCCAATGGATCTTCTGCAGTGGGCGTGCCTGGTTTCAGCTACCTCAGCGCCCAAACACCCATTAAACTGCGCAAGACAGAGCGTGCCACATCCTCGGTAACACGTTCGTTGCAGAAACAAATCAGCTTGGTCAATCCGGAGTCAAGCGCTGTGGGACTGCCGGATGAGTTGACTGTCTCTCCGGCTCTACATCCGAAACGGGTGACCCTCAATAGCATTGTGACAGAGTATCTGACGAATCAGCACTCGCTGTGCAACAATCCGGTCACCACCTGTCCACAGTTCGATCTATATGAGCCGCACAAGTGCCCAGATCCACGGCCCAGCCGTCAGGTCAGCTCCAACTATAATTTGACCTCCCGGCATTTCCGCACCCAGGCAGGCTTCAATACGGCACGCTACGATCGCCGGCATGTCCACACACATTTCGCGCCCTGGCGTACAATGCGATCTGCGGACTATGATGACCTGGAGTTCACGTGCTGTGATGTGGTGGGCAATTACCTAATCGTTGGCACACACCAGGGCGAGAGCAAGGTGTTCAATATGAACGATGGCGTCGAACAGTTCTCCTCCATATGCCACACATACGGCGTGGATGCCATACAGGCGAATCGTGCCGGAGATCTCGTTCTAACCACCAGCCTATGGCGTTTGCGCACCACCATTTTGTGGTCCATCACGGACAACGAGTTCCGCTCCAAGCTGCGTCTGCCCGAGGTCGGATACTGTGAGTTCAGTCAGACCACACAGGATCGCTTACTGGGAACCCACACGGATGTACGACAGAATTGCCTCAAATTAGTGGAATATCAATAATAATATATTTGTTATTCGCAGTGCGCCGTTTTGTATGACATCAACACGGGCTCCAAGGTGTCCACATTTACACCCACCATACCCAATCAATACACCAAAAATAGAGCGACGCTGTGCCGCACTGACGAGCTGCTGCTCTCAGGTGAGTTCCACAATATCATGTAAGAGTCTAAGAAAGCATTTTCTAGCCTTACTCTTGCAGATGGCGTTCTCTGGGATGTTCGTTCCGGCAAGGAGATTCATAAATTCGATAAGTTCAATCAATGTATCTCGGGCGTATTTCATCCCAATTGCCTGGAGGTAAGCTTCTGTAGCATATTACCATGTAACGATCCAGATTGAATGTCCTCGTTACGCTTATAGATTATTGCAAATACGGAGGTATGGGATCTGCGAACGTTTCATCTGCTGCAGACGGTGCCGGTGCTGGATCAGCGTAACTGCACTTTTTCGCCCATGCATGTGATTTATGGCGCCAGCTTGGGTGCCGATCGGGATCATGACATGGAGACAACTACCTACGATACGAGCTTTAATGTTTTGGATGCTTACGACTATTCGAGCATTGCAACCATCGATGTGAAGCGTAATATCAACGATTTGAGCGTCAGTGCGAACGGCAGCCTTATTGCTGTTGTGGAGGATCACAGCGGCTATGATTCGAAGCAGGAGACCTACGTGAAGATCTATGCCGTTGGTGTTAAAAAGAGCGAACGTTCGGAAGAGGTGCGTGCGGTTAAGGATCTGGCCGTCGATGAGGGCGTCGTCAGAGGCGGCGGCGGCACGTCCGCATTAGAGGAGCCGTCACCGCCCGCCAATGCGCCAGGCGGTGAATCTGCGCTAATTCGCATCGTCGAAGAAGCGGCACGCCCACATACGCCAGAGCCAAACATGGCGTTGCTCAATGCTGATGCACTTGCAGACGCAGGCGCAGATGCAAATGCAAATGCGAATGCGAATGGCGGCATTGGTGCTGGCGGGGCTGACGACGAGGCACGCGCCCGTCGTCCAAGCCGGCTTAGGCAATCGTCACATGGCAATTCAAATCTGGCTCGCCAGCATGCACCCAACAGCTCAATTGTTGGTGTGCGACGGCGAGCACGTACACTGGGTGGTGCCGGTGCCGTTGCCGGTGCCGGTGCGGCCATCGAGCTCAGAACGCTCATGCGGATGCAGATGCAGATGGATGATATTGAATTTAATATTCTGTCTATGCTTGCAGGAAGATGATGAGGAGGTGCCCGAATCTAATGAGGAGGGCTCCGACACGGGCTCCGATACGGGCTCTGAAAATGGTGAGTGATCTGATCAATCAGAATTTCCATTATCGAGTTTATGCTCTACTCACATCAGCTTTTCCATTAGGTCCAACTTTCCTCGGTTTCCCGTTACGCAGCCATCGCAATCGCAATTTTATTGATATTGATTCCTCCAGCGATGATGATGACAACGATACTGATCTAGAGGATGGGGAAGATGACGATGACGACGATCTTGAAATGATTGAATTCGAAATGGGAGGTAAATTCTATTCAAATTTCCCTACAACCACACGCATATAAATAATGATCATCTCTCTACCCGCAGAATAAGTCGCCCAGTCCAGATGTAGGAAATCAACGATATATCGCTGCCTTGGCCCAGAGGTTTATGTTTTTCGTGTACGTCGGGCTCGCTATTTTCCCCCTCTATAGAAAAGAAGCTATATCATCGCTAAGTTTTGTTAGCTGTTATATTATATATTGTTTGTACAAATTAAGGTGTAAAGTCTCGAGGAAGAAAAAAGTTATACAATACAACAAAAAGAACTTGTTGAAAAGCAACTGTATACAAGAAGAAAAGAAAAAAAAATACTATTAAAAATAAGAATTGTTTAACAATTTCAGAGTTTTTTAAAAATTATATACTTTTCTATGAATAAAAGAAAAAGCATACAAAATAAACTCAAGAAAATATTTGATATTAAAAAGATTTATATTAATATTAAGTGTGATTATAATATAATATTTACTTATTAACATAAATTTAAGTACCAAATAATGCTTTTGTATTTTGATTTGTAATATTTTAGAGTACATGACATTGCATAGGCAATCGTTGGGTATGGACAAAATGTTTGAACCCATTATGATATTGGGCAGCAGGTAATAGGTAAGTGGGGTCGCGGTGTTTGCGCAGTGTTGTGTGCTTGGTTTTTATTATCTTATCTTGGACTCGTATTGTGAAATGACGCGCAGGCCAAAAATGTTCGTTCAATGATTAATCAAATCAGTTGTTTGGCTGTGCGAACGCGTTCGTCTCTGAATCTGCCAGTTTATCCTTCAGCGCATAGATAAATATGGTTATATGGCTACATTCGGTATTTATCGACAATTTGCGGTCAAGTTGAATGCTTTGAATTGAGTCGAAATAGCTGACTACTTGGAATTGCGAGCTTTAGTTTCAATTTGCCAACGATAGCGCGCGCACCTCGATAGCGGAATACTTAAGATCGCCACTCGTAGCCGAGCCATGTACAAATCTAGCTATGTCTTGGGTGTTGCGCTGCTGCTGGTGCTTCTATCCACGTGCTGCAGGGCGTACGAGGAGCGTCCAGATTTCTGCATAGAAACGGAGCCGATGCTCTTGGCGGATATCAAACGGCAAATGGTTGCTCCTCTACAAAATCAATCGAAATGCAATATAACCGCAACATTATTGACGCCAAATGAAAAGGTGAGTTCCAATAATGCAAATGGGAAATTCAAATTTAATGAAGTGCGAATTTTTTAATGGATTGCCGATACGGGCTCATTATAAAGCAATTAAGCATAGGTATACATATATATGAATAATTTCTCACTCATAAAAACTCTAATTGAGTGATCAAAATAGTCGCTCAAATCCGCCACCTTATATAGCATTCGATCAATCAGCCGAGGTGAAGGTTGAGAGTTCGGTTCGGGCAGTCAATGTGACAAGTTGAGCAGAGATAGGTCCTTAAATGACAATTTCAAGTCACTTGAATCATGGTATATGTCCATGTCCATATATATACGTATATATAGAATATATTATATAGCAAATAAATCAGCTTAACTCAATAAGCACTGGCACTCTATAAACTGTGTAGAGGAGATATTCCCAATTCAATCAACTGGGCGATAAAGAAAGCGGGCAAACGGGAATAGTGTATGTGAATAGATAATGCGAACAGCTTAGATAACGGCATTATTTATGCGTGTGCTAAATTAAGTTTTCTGTGATTGACTAATCCACAGGAAAGACTGTATGATACCATATGCGCGGACCACGGCTCCTTGACTATCAAACGGAGCAATCATCACTTCTTCAAGCTGCTCAACGGCGAGCTCTATGGGCGTGGAGAACAGAACGACATATGCAAGGGAGGAGTGGACTCAGTGCTGGCCTGGGTGCCGTACAAGATCATGATGCAAAACTATGCGACTGAACTTAATCCCAGCGAGCGACTCAGCTACATAGCAAAGGCGACCAGTGTGGAGCGCGAGAAGACGGAGCTCTGCCACTTCCGGCACACCGATCTGGTCAACAACGTGATGGACAGTCTGTTCACCTGTGTGGTCATGATCTTCGAGGATAACTTTGTGAGTACATTGAGCATATATTATTGTATGATCTCTAATAGCCAGGGCTCTCTTTATAGTATGGCATAGATGACAGCATCAATGTTTTAGTGGAGCTGCAGCCGGTGATGTACCAGCTACGCAACATCACCTACCAGCCGTGGCGCAACATCACCAATAGCTACAAAATGCGCCTCGGCGACGGCGTGCTCAAGAATCCCAGCGCCCAGCGTAAGCCCATCTATGGCAGCCTTAGCTATGCATATGTCGAGAAGATTCGCTTGAACACGAGCAGCTTCTACAACGACGATCAGCTGGAGAAATTGCCGCTGCTGCTCGAGCATCGCGGCGCTATGGTGGAGCTAGATATAGACGGTGTAGGCGGCATAGATGTTCAGGAGCAGGCGTTTTTCGGACGAACCATGGATGCCCGCAGCGAGGTGAAGGTTCAAGTGATTGGCCAGTGGATGGATCTGCATAGAGAGATTAGTGCCGACCTGTACAATTATTATGGCTTCGGCCTGCAACATTACAGGCAGCACATATCTGGTGTCCAACTGACGTTCGTACGCATCGACGACACTGAGCCGGCATTCGAATCACCGGAATCCAATAATCTGGTCAAAGCGTCGTTGTTCCGGGACATGGATTCAGCGCCAGCCAGGATGAGCGTAAATGGTTCAGCAGTATTTACGGAGTGGGAGGCGGAACATCAGCAGGCTGATGATTCCTTCTATCCCTGGTTTGTGATCAGCTGCCTGCTCTTTGGCATAATTGTGCTTATCCTGGTTTACGGAATTGTTCGCGTCTACAATAAAAAGACTAAGGAGAGGCAAAAGTACGAGCTGGCCAACACCAGTAGCACACAGGCCAATGCCGCTTAGAAGTTAAGCAACATTTTTATACGTTCCATACAGGAAATTCTAAAAATTTTGTTCAGAATTTAATTAAAGTTTTTTATGAATTCAAACGCAAGTTGTTGTTTATTTGTCAAGCAGCTGATTGATTGAAATCGATATCTCTGTTAAACAACGATGTTAAATCCCTGTGTATGTGACGTCACATTTGCTATGGCAGCTTAATTTGTGCCAGTTTCGACGGCACCTTATAAGAGCTTTCGTCATGACATGACAGTCCTTAAAGTATTCGTACCCGGCGCAGCTGTTACGTGGGCGTGTGTGATGCGAGTGAGTGTTTTGTGGGGCAGTTGCTAATTAATAAATGTGCCTATCTATTAAAAAGTGCATTGGCGGACGACAGAAAGTCGCAAAAAGTGCAATCAAGCAAGGCACAGTGAAATTGTGAAAAAGTGTGTGATGTATGTTCTGTGAAATGTAAAATCCGCAATCTGGCGTCCTGTTAATTCGCAAAAGGTATGTATCTTGTTTATAGACACCTACCAACCAAATCTTAATATTAATCAATTTAGTTAGTAAGCTTAATTGTTAATTGTTCAATCTACACAAAGAATGCACATGTGTGTACGTGTTTGTTGTTTGTTTTCTACTCAACATTTGGTGTGTTTTTGTTTTGGGTGAGTTGGCAGCCCCATGAACTATAGCCACGCCACATACGCATATCTCACTCACACAATCAGAGGACGGGGCGAAGCAAAAAAGAGAGCTCTATATATGTGTAGCGCGAGTGTGTGGGTAATCGTCGTTTCACGTCGTTTCAGCTAACTCGCGGATTCTGCAGTCGACAGAAGAAGACAAAAGCAGGAACAGCACCACTGCGGTTGCACAGAAATTTCATTCATCGAATTTTTATTAATTTGGTACTGGTCGAAGTCTAGTTATTTCATTTCCTTGCCAGAATAACCAACTGGTGCACCATTTGTTTTTGTTTCGCATCATTTCAAAACAAACTCGTGCTTTAGTGCTTAAAATGTGAAATAAAATGAGTTTTTCGCATTGAAATCGCGTGACGCGGCCATATTTAAAAAATAATTTAATGTCGAATGCAGTGCAAAGTCGAAGCGAGGCTACATAAATTATATAAATAGTGCTTGGGTAAGTCAGTTTTTGGCTTATGCTGCTAAAAACCTTGACCAAAAGTGCGAAAAGTATGAGAATTTAATCGGATAATTGTTAAAAATGTAATGCTAATACATGCAAAACATATTTGTTTCATTTGCTGCGAAAGTAGTAAAAATATGATTTTTCGCTCGCACCAATACCAGGATGGTAAATTGTGTATAACTAGTTGTCGTCGTCGTCGTGTCGTGTCAGCAATACAGTTGTCTCGCTTGCACCGCTGGCCGCGAGTTGCCAGAGCGTTGACCAAACGTCGGCGCTGCCAGAGTATCTTAAGCGCTAAAATTTGAAATTGCGCTTATCAACAAAAATTCTCATATATTTCGCCTGTGGAAAAGGTTTACAGTAAAATGAGGCAACAAGTGTTAAATTCCGTAATGCTTATAGAAAGAAACTTCAATTGAAGGATTTGTCGAAGCCGTCGCCATGATGGACCGTAAAAAGGTACTGGAATTGGACAAAATCTGCCGCTTATGCATTTCGGAGCGCAAGGAAATGCGTCCGCTCTTCAGTGAAAAAGTACCGGAAATGCTGATGGATTGCACCAGTGTGCGTGTCGAGCCCACCGAGGGCTGGCCCGACAAAATCTGTGTGCAATGCGTCCATGCAGTTAGTCGGAATCATGCATTTAAGTCGCTTGTCGAGCGTAGCGACAAAGAGCTCCGTGAATATATAAAAAGCTTGACGGTACGCCTTGGAATGGATGAGTCGCTTACCCCACAAGAGCGCAAGCAGCAGAAGCTGCTGCAAAAACAGTTCAAGCATCAGCAGCAGTTAGAGGAGCAGCACCAAAAACTGGAGCAGCAAATACTGCAGCAACAGCAGCAATTGCATCAGCAACAGCAGCAGGAGCAACAACAACAACAACAACAGCAGCAGCAACAACAGCAGCAACAGTCACCTATATATCTTCTACAACAGCCACATCAATTACAACAGCAGCAGCAGCAGCAGCAACATCAGCCGAAGGTATAAAATTAAAAGAAATCGTGCACCAGATTTACTTGATCAATTCTCTTGTTTCCACTCTCGCACAGCCCAAGAACAAACTGAAACCACTGCAGCGAAAAGGCAGCTCGCGGCAGTCAAAGAAACACCAGGAAATGGTTCACCTTCTACCGGAGCCAGCGCCACCGCCGCCACCACCACTACTCCAACAACAGCAACAGCCACAACAGCAGATACAACAAATTCAGCTGCCAACGCTGCAGCCGGCGCCTGCGCAACTGATGCCAACAACGACGGCACAGCAAATCCTCTTGCCGAATGGACAGTTAATAACGACCCAAATAGTGACGCCGCAGCTGGCGCAGATTATCAGCCCCCAGACGACGGCATCGAATGCCGCTGCGTCGGCACAGGCTCAATTTCTGCCCCAGTTGCTGCAGGCGCCCAATGGCCAAACGTTACAAATTGTTCAGCAGCCGAACGGCACACAGACGCTACAGCTGGTGCAGTTGGTGCCGCAGCGAAGCATGGCGCCGGCGATAACGACGACCACGACAACGGACATGTGCACGACGAGCAATGGAGCTTCGTTAGCCGATGCGGATGTCCAGCTGCTGCACGATGGCGAAATGGATGATGAGGATCTGGACGAGGTCTACGATCACTTGGACGGCAAGGGCCACACCTTTGAGACAATAGTCCTGGACGATGATCAGCAGCAAGACTTTCTAAAGGATCAGAATCGTCAAGTGCTCATCGACGAGGAATACACGCAAAGCGACACACAGGAGCAGGAGACAGACGAATACTTTGACGAGCAGCTGCTGGATCACGAGGATGGGGTCAAGCACGAGGATGACGATGATGATAATTTCATCATAGAGGAGATTCAATTAGATGAGGACGATATGCTTGAGGATGCGGAAGGAGAAGTCGATGGCGATGGCATGACGAATGTGGACGAATGCGAGTATATAACCGATGACCAGGAGCACGGCCTCGGCGGCGATGTCGATGATGAGCTGCACTATGCCATAATGGAGCCGCCCGATGGCGATGTCAGCGCCAGCGACATGGATCAGGCTTTCATAGATGTCGAGCAGCAGCAGCAGCAGCAGCAACAACAACAACAACAACAACAACAGTTGCAGGAGCAGCAACAACAGCAGCAGCAGCACCAGCAACAGCAGCAGCAGTCTGTGGACCTGCAGAGCATATCGTTGGAGAATGCTGTCGTAGAGTTTGGACAGGATGCACTGGTCGCACCCACGTTACATGTCAACAGCACGCCCAGTCCAACACCCAGTTCAGCAAAACGTGCGCGTCGTGGCAACACGCAAGCGCAATCGCAAACGCAACTGGTGGAGACGCCGTGTAACCACCAGCATAGTCCACCCACCATAAGCAGCAAGCTGGCGGCGGCCAATTCGCGACAGCTGGTGCAGACAGCGTCAGTGATAGCAGCAGCCGGGGCTGATGACAATTACGAGATCGATGCGAATCTGGTGACGGAATTCATCAGGCAGCATACATCACCTTTGGGCTCAGGTCGTTACATCTGTCACCTGTGCAGCACGGAGTTCCGGCAATTCAAGGGCCTGCAGAGTCACATGCACTCGCACACCAATTGGATACGGGCCAATTGCAAGAAGCAGCCCCAGTGCGAGATCTGCTTGAAGAGTTTCAAGGGGCCGGGCATGCTGCGCATGCACATGAAGACGCACGACGCGGAGACGAATACGCCGCTGTGCAACATCTGCAATCGTACATTCAAATCGAAGGCGATCCTCTACAGGCACCGGCAGACGCATCAGCAGCGTGCCTATTGCTGCGGCGTGGCCAATTGCCGTAAGAATTTCTCCAATGCGGCCAATCTGCGATGGCACGTGGAGCGCAAGCATCCGGAATGCGTTGAGCCGCTCTATAAGTGCGGCGAATGCTCCACCCTGTACGACCACATCGACAGCCTGCAGCATCATGTGGAGAATACAGATCATGGCAGCAATGCCAGCGAAGCACAAACAATTATCACCACCAGCTCCAATGCGGCATTCAGCGGCGCCGTTAGCATTGTTAGCAATGGCACCGACATGTCCAGCATGATAGCCGCCGCACCAAACGCCCTCAGTGGCACAACGGCCACAGGTGATACGCATGCCGTTGTCGTCGGCTCATCCGGGGAGATGTACTTCGTGACGCAGGCGTAGCCAACGCAATTCGCCGACATTGCCGGCAACTCCGAGTGCCTGCTCGGCATGTAAATCCTAAACAGGCATCTAGATGTAAAGAGAGAATAACTAAATACACATGCATATATATAGACATATATACAGACATAAATATATATATTTTTATACTACCCCCATAGGCTATGTATACCTAAAGATAGTTTGTACACATACATACACACTCTCACATCCACACCCACACAAACACCTTGCAATCCTAGTTGTCTGTCAATGTAGATCGTTCGTAGTACTCGAATTTTTGATACGGCATTCAAACTGTAAAATATTAATTCATAGAAAAGCCGTTCTTAGGCATAAGTTTCTAGGTTTTAGCCAAAAAAAAAAAAAAAAAAAAAAAAAAAACAGCCGCAATGTATTCAAAATTATATATATTAAAATATATATTCTGTATGGCTAAAGAATATTGCGTGCATCCGAAGCTGTTCATTGCGGCTATAGATGTAACCAGATTTGATTTTCAGACTGGATTTTATTTAGACTAAATTTTTCGGCTTGGTTTTCATTGTTGGGCATTGATTATTACTAAAAACAAAGCAAAAAAAAAAAAAAAAAAGTAAAGCATAGAATTGTTTTAAATGCAAATAAAATTTAAATAACTATATTATAGCTACAACTGTTGTTTAACTCACGTGTGTTTGCTGAAATTTACAAACCGCATAACACCCTAAGCCGCTTTTCTTTCGCTTGTTACAGTTAGCTGGCTCAACAGCATAAATTAACGGGCAAAAGCAATTGAGGTTGTCAAGGTCTCATCGTTGATCGATTCCCTTTAACGACAGCGACACGTGCCTAGCCGGTTAGCAGGCAAACCATTCCATTTGACGGGTATTACCTATGGTATAAGCTGTTCTATTTTCATTCATTCCGGGTATTACATCTCGAAATAAGCATATACATTTCCATATCTTTTTACTAGACAATATCGAATATAGCTTGTTAAAGAGGTCGCCAATAACAATTTTCTATAAATAAGTTTATGCGTATTGATATGGCTAATATTCAGTGGTTCTCTTTTTATTATTCTTAGAGTTTGATTTCGATTGAATTTTGGTTTCTAATTTACTACGATAAATTGGAAATTTGATTCCATCAGAATAGCATTTCAATTTTCTTTTAAATGGAAAATCTTAAATAAAAGACGCAATTCAATCGCCCTCAAATATGCATTTGCTTTTGGGTCAGCTAGAGCTTATATCGTTTCTATGAATGTTGTTTGTGCTGCCTTTGAAGCTCTATACCCTGTAAATATTACTAACGTCAGAAATGTCTATATGAATGAATAGTAGCTATGATTATATTAAAAAATATTGTTTGTAGACGTGTTAAAATTATTTTATATACTATATATGTACACGAATATTATCTTCGCATACCAAAAAGATATATATAATATATAATACAGTGCGCATATCATTAGAATAGCGTTTATCCATGATTTCAATGACTAATGCCGTGTGAATTGAAACAATTTCGTGTTTCATGCTTTGAGCGTGCTAAAAATCTGTTTTGAAAACTATTTTGTCCGCATTCTTCGCATTCATTTTATATGAAATGAATTCTTCACCTTCCATGCCAACGCCCACCCCGCTGTGCAGGTATTCTAAATAATGGACCTATTTACGTAGGTGAGAAACATAATAATTATACTCATTTTAATTTCATTAGCATCTGAAGAGGCAACAAACTGACAACGCGAGAATCACGTCACGTTCGATTAAAATTCAAGCGAATTCAATTAAGACTTCTTTAATTTAGTTTCTCTAGATATGCTGGTTATCAAATAAATATTTATACGCTTTTAAATCTGATTTGAATGTGATTGTTTGCCTTTTTGTTTGATTTAGTAACTATTAATTTATTTAAGGTTTTCTACTAAATGCATTGTTTTCAAAAAAATTTGAAAACATATCCCGTATGTCAGGTATTGTATCTACATATGAGTCACTGCAGGATATCTACAAGTCGAGCTATGTTTAAATGCGTACAAATGTACAAGAAATTTACACATATATCTTAGCTATACACCAGCTATAGCAAATGTATGTGACACAAATGGTTACAGAGTATCATTTAGTCGAGCTTGTGGAACAATTCAAAAATCGCCATCATTCATATTCGATGACTTCCAACTAAATCATAAACGACGTTTATAGCAGAAAAAATGCATTTGTGACTCATCAGGGTACAAAAAGGTGCAATAGACCTAATATAAGATATAGCTCTCAATATAAATATCTATGCTCCAGCTATGTCTAACCCAACCGCTGACAGGATATCTCCTAGTCGTGCCCATGCAGTCATTCTGGATTACCCAGTGCGTCACTTAATGCGCAGCAGTTTATGGCATATTGCAGCATAGTTTACAACGCAATTCGTTAATTTGGCCGACTCTTAATGAGCTTCTGCTGAAATTTGGCCTAAAAAGCCAAAACAAAAACAAAAATTGAATATTATTTTCGTTCTTGGTTCATTTACAGGTGCCGTTCGGGGCATATCAGTGGGGCACAGGTGAGCTGCTTGGACACACGCTCCATCTATATAAATAATTATCAGATGGTAAACTCAAGTGCACACTCGGCCATATAGCCTGACTTGCCTGTGTCAATATTATTGTCCAATTTGATAATTATTATTAATTAGCAGTCAACTTTGGCGAATCCATAAGAAGTGCTGACAATCGAAAATCCCATCAATTTCACATTATTTATAGCGAAATTGATTCGCGCAGCCCGATTAGATAACCGATTGGAGCGGGCTTCAAGTTCCGTTCCTTTCCATTCCTTTTCGTTCCGTTACATAGGGCCCAGAACGACGACAAACTGGGATTGGAGTGCGTGACTACGCATTTCTTAGGTTGAGCGAAGCATTAAGAACAATTTAGGAGTATTAATTTGCTGTCTGAATAAGTTACACATATATTGTAGTTCATATATGAATATATAATTCATATGCCAAGTGCTGTTAGGAAATCAATAATTCAAGGGGTGGGAAATTCCAGATACTAAATTCACATGACATCATTTTGCTTTGGGTTTTTGAAATTTCTCTAGATAGTATATATAGTAGCAGAAGGCGACTTTATATAACTATAGATATAGATAGATATAATAAATATACATGTATAAGCCATGAAAATTTTACGATGAAATGATTATACATTATGGAATACTTATGCATCCTTGAACTTTCTAAATGACTTGGAAGTGCCAAAAACTGTGCAAATTCTTCTTATACAGCTTGTATAATAAATATGAATATATTTTTATATATGTATATATATATATTCGTATTCATATTTATAGCATATGTTTTAAATGTGCTCAAAAACCTAATTGAAGAGAATAATGAATTGCGATCGCTTTCAGGTTTTCCGCACATGTGAGATTATATCAAATTTAATTGATTTGACAAGCTAGAACAAATGTACATATAAATACATTAAAAATATATATATTTATATATATTTGCACGATTTCACTTGGAAAATTCTTGTGATATTAGCAGCTGAATTAAAATAATTAAATATTAAATATGCTCATTAAAATTATATGCATACCTGCGCACTGATTTATCGTTATATATATATCTCTCTCATAACTCGATTCGTGCCAAATGTGAACGTATTTCGTGCATGAATAATCATTCCGAAAAGCATCGTTGCTTTATAGCCAAGGGATATTATATATTTTTGAATATATATTGAATAATAAATGAAAGCAGCTGTGGGCTGTCAGTAATTAGATTTATTTAATGGCAATTTGATGTAGGTATACATTACAGCAGATGTGAGATGTTACCTGAGTTAAAAGGGTGCTAAAATGTAAAATTGGTGTAACAGATTATGACTTCATAAGTTATAGGTATTATATCCATTATATTGATATTGACTAAACAACAGATTCTATTCAGCCTTCTACGTACGCATTTTATACACTAAAAAGATAGTTAAAGAAAATCTGTATCAAAATAATGTTATTCAGGCATTAACATTGGTGTAACAGAGAATACGATTTTAAAGATTATATAAATTATTGATTAGAATGAGCAACAGATTCCGTAATGCCTTCGACGTACGTATAAAATCTATATAAATGACAAAAACACTTTTCAATCCTCAATCCCTTTCACAGGTCATATAAAACTATGGGAGATATCCCATTTCCTATTTCCATTTTAAAATTGAATAAAATTAACTAATTCTGAAATATTACTCCACGAAGGTCAAGGTATGTTTCCGTTGGACACTCCCGATTAAATTCTCTACACCCCTACTGCTTTCAATTATGTCATTATTCTATAGCAATTCAATATTGTTTATGAAGAGAAAACCCCTTTGAAATCATTCGACAGCCCATTTACATTCATGATTTGTTTATATTTGCTTCTTTGTTTGAACATTTTGAATAAACAAAAACAAAAGCAAATAGCCGATTCTAATTGCAGCTGACGAAGCAGCTTTTTGTTTATGTCATTCGACAGAGAGAGAGAGAGAGAGAGACAGAGAGAGAAGAGGCAGACGTTTGCCTTTTCTGACGCCGGAACAAACCGAAAGCGAATGCTGCCCCCTCCTGTTTACAGTTCAGTTGAGTTGGAAACGATGCGCCATAGATCATAGATCATCGCTGATGCTGCCCGCGATTACGTACGATGCGTAAGATTCAGTGAGTGAGGGAATCGTTTTGATGTAGGTTCTGGTCAGCGTTCTCATGTCGCTATAAATGTACCGAGTCCCGCCCCTCTTGACGAAGCTTTCTTTGCTCTCTGCTAGACATTGACGTAAGCGCAGAGGAAAACAAAATATTTCTAATGCATTATAGTCGACAGTCGGGCTATATAAGTAAGTACAAGACATTAGCAATAATTCGAGTACTTAGCTGACTGATTCTATATTGATCTGATTTGGTTGTCGATTCGTATACCCTAAGCAGTTTCGATATGTGCATTAGGGTATGATGGGTTGGTGGAAATTTATGCAGCTTAGTTGATTTTATAAGGCATGAAAACATTGGCTCACCATGGTTATATTAGATATATGACATATAAATAAATGTATATGTCTTGATCTTTATTTTCATATTTTACAAGATTTCATTATGGGTTTCAATTATAAAAGTTTAGATAAATATAGTATAACTGTAAGGATTTTAACTTAAATTGAATTTGAGCAAGTTTAATAAAAAATAAAATAAAAAATATTATTTATTTTATTTGACATTTTTGCTAAAAGTTTTATCTGCAATTTGAGCTTTATTTTGTGATCTGTAATTTCCGTATTTCTAATATTCTTCTGTGCTCCTAAGGTTATTTTTATTATTTTTAATCAACTATCGGACACTCTTTAAGGGTATCTACTAGTCGTGCCAAAAACTGTGAAATTTCCACTAAATCACTCTTGGTTTTATTTATTCGTCTTCTTCTTCTTCTTCTTGTGTGACACGTCAACAAATTTCCTTTTTGCTTATGTGCAACATCACGAATTTGCAATTCACACTATGATTCGCACATTGTTTTTTGTCGTGTGCGCTACTCCATTTGGGGTACATTAGTTATCAACTGCAATTATATATACCAAGACTTATGTATATAAATTAAATACATTTTTTTTTATTTAAAAGTAGATAATGTTGCCACAAAAGCAAGCTGAAGGCTTGTTTAATAAAATATAGCAATTTTTCAAATGCATATGAATATACTTTGGCTCCAATTGCAATACCTATGGCTATTCTAATTACCCAACATTTGATAGCGCAATGGGCCGTCATGCTAGCCGGTTGTCCGCCTTGCTTTATTTATTTTTCTTATCGTTGGCATTAAATTCAACTTGATCTGCATAAGTATGTGTGGATGTGTGTGTGCATGTGCGTATTGGTAAGCACATACAAATTTACAAATGCTATTCAAATATTTATACAATTTATATAATTATAGTCGGGCTGCCGATTGCGGGCATTATTTTTGGGTCTGTCGCGCATACTATATATATACTAGATATAGTATATATAAGCATATATATATTATATAGACATTTTTGCGTCGCAAATTCGTTTCCGTTTGCCAAAGAACCAACACGAAAAGGAATTATATAAAATGTATAAAAATGTAAAAAAAATAAAATTGAAATAGAAATAGAAATAGAAACAGCTGACAGAAAAAACTGTAATGTGGGCCAAACATTTCGTCAGGTGCCATTGACATTGGCTGAGTCGGTCAAGAGTCTGCTCAGCTTTGCTCTGCTCTCTATTTATAAATTTGCAAAAATTTATTTTCTTAAATTATTATATTTCGAATATATCTGTCGCATAGGTCTTTGCTATTTTACTAGGTATTGCCTACTTTTTTGGGCCGCTTTGATTGTGCTCGTGAAACGTGTGGTCAATAATTGGCTTCGTTTCGGGTTTGTTTTCTTTTTTAAACACTTTTAAGGGGCCTGTTTCGCATTAGTCAAGATTGCCCTTGCTGAGCATTGAAATTCTCTTGGCATAACTCCAACATATTCGCCTAGCCGCCCACTGATTTATATCTGTTTAGTTGGCAACAGCTGCTAATAAAGTTCGGTCGCTCGCTTATTTCGATTCTTTTGTATTTTGTGTGCTCGGGGGAGGCCCTGGGCTGGTGGCCAATGGTTATTTCATTCAACACATTGCTACAAACAATTCGATTGTGGCTCTGGCCTCGTGCCGGCGCCCAGTCAATGCCCGATTTCTTCTAGCCAATATCAAGGCGGAAGCGAATACGCCGGGCAGCTGCCGAGGCGTGGCTGTTCACGGACTCAGCTCGTGGCCATTGTTCCGGCTAAGAAGTGACGTCCCGGCGTGCTAAATGTGTTTCAGTCCATCTCGCCCCCTCTTTCTGTATATATATCTCTCTCTCTCCCTCTCTGTTTGTCTACCTGTCTGCATTAGCTTAATATAAATTGTTTAGATTTTCGCAATGGTCAATTGTAAAATGCTTTTCAATTCGTCTTTGCTGCGTCAATGTCAGGGCTGTGGTTGTCTGGGCAATATATAGATACAATGCCTATAATATATATCAAAAGGAATATATATAAGACAAATATCGAAAGCTATCGACTGCATTAAAAAATTAATTTGAAATATTTATTTTGAAAAACGTTGCCAAAGAATTTTTTAAAAGTTTTGTTTGGGAATTTTTATGAGGAATTTTTGCACAAAGAATGGAAAGAAGCCGCCGATCACATTAAATATAATTTGGTTGTTAATATAATTAGATTGCTTAAAATTCCGCAGAAAGAAATACAAAAAATTGCCCAAGAGACTACAAAAAAATGCTCGAAATAGTTTAAGAAATAAACAAACAAAATAATGAAAAATGAATTCGTAATACTAATCCTCGGACACTCTCTCAAATCGTGCTCTACTTGCTGGGAGCTGAGCTGTTTTACTTAATTCGCAAATCGGTTTCGCTTTGATTTATGACAATGGGCAGCCCAAATGAACGCAGCTGGATGGATGTTATTCACTCAATTTAGTTGCATTGTGAGTCACATTATTGGCTAAACGAATAGGTAAACTTTATTGTTATTGCAAAATTCAATTGCCGGCTCGGCGACTGCCGACCAGAGACCCCCCTCCGCCCACCGCCCACCTACCCACCGCCTTCAACTGACGACAGTTTTCAATTAAACGAGCCCCAAGCGCGTGTTTTCAATAAAAATTGTCTTACCCCGAATTCCCAAAACAGAATGATAGACAGACAAACCGACAGGCAGGCACTGCATGGAACTAAAGCTGAAATTGCCGAGTGCGAATGCAAATTGAAATTCAAATGCTAAAATTCGTAGACATCATAGTATATATACTATTAAAATTCTTAGCGCTGCCAAACAAAACGTGGCTAATAATATAAACAATTGCTCTGCCGCACGCATCCGATTTGTGCAGTGGCACGTGGCTTCAATTAGCTAATGCCCGCCCCAATGTCAGGCAGAGATATACATAGATGGAGAGTGGGAGAGCGGGAAAGCGAGAGTCCTGCCGCACAGCCTTGTGGCAGCAGCCTACTCGACCCTGGCCTTGCCTTGCCGCACGTCATTGCGGTGCATCCAAGGACCTTAAAGGTGAGAGTTCCCGCTGGCTCAGCTCATCCATGACGGGCGCTGTGGCTGTGGCTGTGGGTGTGGCCTTCTCGGATTTCATTAATGAGGCGTCGTCCGATATATAATCTGTTTTGCTAAATTGCGCAAATCAAAACACTTAACAGATGAACGCGATTTCGCTATAAGCAAACAAACAATATAGGGTATCAATCATAGTCCACTCCACCCACCCACGTTGAGTGACAATTTCCCTACAAATTTACTGGCAGCTGTCATCAAAATTGGCTCGACAAAGATCGAGCATGACTAAGACCCATTGGCTGCGATAGCGAAGCAAGAAAAAGCCTACAAACTCGAGCATTTTCAAATTTAAAGTACAGTGGGGACATGCAATATAATAAATATATACTGATATGATATAATGTCATACAAAATATTAGTTTAATGATAATTTTTTATAAAAAATTTAATTGATAATAATCATATAATATATTATATATATTATAATTCGATTATTATCATATATATAATATATTTGATATATGTACGTATCTACCAAAGTTACAAGAATTCTAAACTAAATAAAAATAAATTTAATTATAAAATTTAATAATTATTTTATGTTATAAGATATAAAAAATTTATATATTTTATATTCAAAGCAATTCACAATGAAATATTTTAATTTATTATAAATATTATATTATTTTATATTAGCAAAATTATGAAATTGTTTAGCGCTAACTATAAATATAGGAATATGTATATATGCATAAATATACATATATTTAAATGTAGTAAATTATCAAGAATTTTAAATTCCCTTTAAAAAAAAATAAATAAAAACAAAACTATTCAGTAAATTCCAAGGTCCAATCATCGAGTGTTTACTGTAAAATGAATATGAATATAAATTATATAGCAAATGGACATATATAATATATACATACATATGTGTGTATATAATGAATGTATGAGAACTTTTGATTGACAAACACGACACGGTTTGCGAGTAAACACAAATATATATGCATACGGCTATAGTATATAATATACGATATGGAATAGGCGGACTAGTCAACAGGCGACGTAAAAACATGCGCTACAATTTTTATTGGCACAAGTGACTCACGTGCAAGTCTTGTGATAGTTAAGTGAGCTGTTAATACCAGCCGATTATGAGCGCCAAGGCTATATAGAGCTGCTTGCGGGACGTCTATTAGAATACAGAAAGTACATTGAATAATTGCTTAGAGTGCCTCGTAGAGAGTCAATTTAGTTGGTCGCGCTCCAAGTTCAGCTCGTGAAAATTGACCCAGGCACGACGGCTTTTTGCCATCTCTAGAAAGCAGTTTTGCTTGCTCAATTTGCAGGCACACTTGCTGGCTGTGAAAGGGTCCTTTGTGCATTGCACGGGGGCAGCCTCCATGCAAAGTCAATGCCAATGCCACTGCCAATGTCAAGGATGCAACATTCAGGCAAACAATTGAAACGAGCCTGAATGGCGCCGCCCAGTTGGCTGCCTCGTGTCCAGGGTCAAACAGTAGCAGCGGCAGCTAGTTGAGGGCTGTGACTGCATAAATGATGATGCTTAAATGCTGAATGTGCAGTAGAATATAGGAGATCCTGCATATATATATTGAATATGTGAGCTGCATGCTGTGTGATTATAGCCCGAGCCCATTTAACATGGGCAAGAGGGATAAAAGGAAAATGAATATAATAGGCAAAGCAGGCTTGGCCCATGGGCTGAATGGAACAAGCAATTTGCATCGGTTTCTCTGTGTTGAAGCATCCATTGGGGCAGACCTAATATCGATAATGTGCAACGATTACTATTATATTTCCAAGTCGTAAATCCATTGAAAATGAGGATTCCGAAAGAGCAGAAGGAGAACAAATAACACAACTCTACTGAGCTAGGGTATTAGCTCGTCAAGCCCTGCCGATTAGAGCACTTTAGCTTGTAATAAACGAAGCCTAGAATGATTGAAATGAATGAGAATGAGAAATATACCCTAAGATATAAATATTATAGATGAGAATATTTAAGATTCCATATTTTATATAGTCTAACTGAGAACAAAAATTATAGCTATGAGCTGTCATAAAATTATATATATTAACAGCTTTTCTCGATTTTATATATATCAAGTTGAAGTTCACTCTGAACATCTGAATCTTCCTTTGACAATTTCAACAAATTTCGTATATCATTAGATTTATAACTGTAATTTTGTAAGTATTGATTTTTCAAGTTATATAAAAGAAAGCAAATTTATTAAGCATTAGCTTAGACAAGATTGTTCCTGGAAAGATAGTACTCATATAACATAAATAATTGGCTGATGTTATTCACAGTTATTGCCAACAATATGCCTTAAGTGCCTGAAGTGTGCCACACCCCTTATCAGCAGGTCTTTTGCGAGTGCTTTAGGTCTGTGCGGTTTATTTAGGCGTATGCGTCATTTCTGTCGCTTCTCGCAATCTATCAGCGGCCCACGCTCGACGCTCCACACTCCAGTCCGTCCGTCTGCTTAATGTAAAAATATCAAATTGTTGCGTCACGATTCGAGCATTTTCCTTAGCCACTGACATTTAACGACAGGACAAAAACGCTTCCCTATTCAGATAAATATCTGTATATATATGTATATATAATTTACATGTATCCGGAACGTGCCAAAATAAATATAGGAAATAAAAGTACGGCTTGCACATGTCAGAGACGTTGCTCCATTTGCCCGTTGACTGCTCACGCCATTCTATTGTTATATTCCGGCGCCATCACCAGCCTAGTCTTTCACTATCCAATCCGATTGTACTACCTACGTCACTTGCATCTACACGTACGTCATTTCTGTCTGTGTAAGTTCCTGTTTTAGTCATGTACGGAATGCACTTCTGCTAGGCAGTTTAAATAGCCCAAAGCAAACTTTAGAAGTTGAATGTACCAGACATATATCCAATTGTGTGATATACGTCTTGAGCTCCGTCCGTATATTTGCATAAACGCAAAGCAACTAGAAATCTGGAGCATATACACTTATTTCATAAACTCATAAGCTCGTACCCAGCAAATAAAAGTTGAAAAGAAATTTTGGATACGCCCACTATGGGTGTGACAAGTCAGAGAAATAGAACATATTTTAAAATATAAATGCGATATTGAATAAATACACGTTTTAAGACCATTTACGTTACAAATAAAAAATATTCTATATTTTCTACAGTGTTATAGATAGAAACTAAAAAAGAACCACGCCCTTTGAGGGAGTGAACAAAGCCTAACCGCCAAAGATTTACAATTAAATTACGTTAGACCCCATCTTATAATCAACGCCCACGAGGTGGGTGTGGCAACATTTAAACTGTTCAAATTAGCCAGAGCCATGTCAAGGGAAGCTTCACTGTACTCCCAAATACCCCGCATTAGTATTATCAATAATCTTGGAACAGCTCTAATGACCCTGGCCATGGAAAATGCTTTGATTAATTAGAAAGCTATATTTAGTCATTAGCTGCCCGTTGAAATGAAAATCGTTATGGAATCTGCCGCCCGTAACTGATATGACTTTTGCCCGGTATGAAATTGCATATAGGTATACGTATAGAAAGCCGATAAGATGCGAATGATAAGAAACGGATCGGCAACTAACAAACAGCTGTTCTCTTCTTGTTTTTATTTTTTCGTATTGGACTGTCTACGTCTCTTGTTTTGGTCGCCAATTTAATTAGTCGATTTCGATAACCAACCATTGGAAAAGTCGACTCGGAAGCTTCGGTGGCGTAGAGAGGGCACAGGAGGTGTTCCCATTGGCTTCCGCGAGTAAATATTTACGACAACATTTTTATTGGACAAACAATTGGAGAGGAAAAAACAATTTGCAAAAGATTTGAGCAATAAATATATTCTGTTGACAATAATTTCTTAGAATTTACTAGTACTATTTTCTAAATGAATTATTTCTTTGATAAAATGAAACAATAGTACTCGAAAAAGCTATAATGGATTTCTGATAAGATTTATTTATTAACTGGGATTGCCTCACTTTTAATTAGAGTTTATTTAGCTTGCGTGGGTTAATGTTTGAACTGCATGTGTTTGTGTCAACTTTATGTAGGTTAATATGATATGTAAATAGCTACTATCTGGTTCAAACTGGATAATGCGAACATAACTGCCATTCCCAAAGCCCAGGACTGAGTGGGAATGTCTTCTATATTTGCAATGGCCCCAGCTCTTAGGCTGTCAGCAAAGAGTACTGCAGAAAAAGTATCTGAGTGCGGAGAGCGCATTAGTTGAATAAGTATCTGAGAGCGGAGGCAGTGCTTATATGTGTTGCTGCTCGCACACACAGCTGCGACCCTGGCGAACGAACAAGTGCTATCCGACTATACGGCTGTCACACTCGCACTCATATAAAATGGTTGGGTCGTTGGCACTAGCCGAAGCGACGCTTCTAGCACTGCTGCCTGGTGAAACATCTGAAATATATTTTGCATTCAGTTCAGCCCCTCAACTCGCTCGGATCGGACGTGTCCAACGCTTAATAGTGGTAAATTGTGATAAAGTGCAAGTCGCACAAAATAAGCCTAAATCACGCGTGTGAGAAAATCAAATTTAATTGAGAAGCTAAAATTGTATATGTACTACATATATACGTTGTGTGTGTGTGTGCATGTGTATATGCAAACATAAGTGCAAAGCAGAAGCTAAAGTGTAACTGTGCTGGTCTTCCCCACCCAGTCTCTGTGCTTGAGCGAGTATATATATACATATATTTATATATATGGACGTTTGTGTGTGTGTGCTTTGTACAACACAGAAATTTTCACATACAACTTCAATGTGGAAAATTGAATTAAGAAATTTAGTGTGTCCATGCAATTAAATGAAAACTGAATTAAGAATTAAATACAAATATTTAAAAAACTGCAACAGTACGAAAAGTGTATCCCCAAAGGTAAATTATTAACTTATTCACCTGAAATGAGAAACATTTAGAAATTTTTTTTCGGTTGCGTGCCCTTTGCAAGTGTGCTTGTATGCGTGCGCATTGTACGATTGAATGCACTGGTATTAGTAAACTTTATTTAATTTTTGATGTGTGCTGTAAAAATAGCAAGTAAAGAGCAGGCGTCGGTGATGGGAAAAAATGGGCAGCAACGACCACGACCACGCAATGTGAAGAGCAGATGAAAGAGTGTCAGTCTGGCAGAAGAGAATGAGAGTGTAGAAGACGAACGCATTTAAAGCAGCAGAGAGCAAGATAGGAAGAGCAGCGGCGACGCGAAGCAGTCAGTTCAAGAGGCGTTTTTTTTTTCTTATTTGTTTCTTTTTATGGTCAGCCGTTGTTGCTGCGTCGCTATTTGTCTTGATCTTTTGTTTTGAATAGGGTTATTTTCATAGTTGTTGTTGTGGCTATTGTGTTGTTGCTATGAGTACGTGTTTTATATCTGCTCTTCAACTGCTGCTTTTGTCGTCATAGTCATCGACATCGTCATCGACATCGACATCGACATCGGTAGTTGTTTTTTCTTTCTTTTTTTTCTTTTTATTATTATTACTTTTACTGTAGCCAGTTCCACGTAAACTTTGCTGTTCCACAGCTGCTTTTTGTTTTGATATGAGAAATCTATAATCAAGCGAGCGAGTATCTGAATGTGTGTGTATTAGTGTTGGTGTGCATAAATTATTAACACATTTTGTTGACTTGAAACCCGTTTCAATTTAATGTCGCCCGCCGCTGCAGCTGCCAAAAAGAAAAAAACCAAATTCAATCCGCGCATTTCGACGAATTCCCCTTTAAAAACATCTATATATAATAAATTAATATACATTATTATTATGTGATCATCAGACAGATTCGTCTGGCTCTAAAACTCTCAGTATGCATGACTAATAACTGTATCTTAGTGTATAATTCGCACATTCACTTTGCTGCAGTTTCTTCTGTATTGCACTCGCTCTATTTTATCACATTCGTTTTATAGCTGCGTATATAGCCCCACATGTGGCTTTCTTTTCCTACATTTTAATGCGTAGTAAATAATTCAGTATGTCTGTATGTTAATTCACATACATATGTACATACATACATGCATACGTACGTAAGTGTGTGCAATCACAACTTAGAGTCAGGTATTTAAAGATACATATATTCCGTGTTCTTCTTGTGATTTCTCAAATTGAATTGTTAGATAAGATAATTACCATTCATGTTCCAGGTGTTCAAGGAAGTCCGTCAAAGGGGAATTCCCTTTATTAATAACACCTTAATTAATATTTGTACGTGTTCCATGTACCATATATTCTGTGTTTGCCATTTTTCATCATTTCATTTAGTTGATATTACTGTTTCACTTCTCTTCTGTCTCACAGCTCACTCTCGTCTGTCAGAGTCTGTTATCAGCCACCGCACGTACATACATACATACACACATACATATGTATATATGTACAAGAGTATTAATATATAAGTAGACTATTTTTGCCTAGGACAGGCCTTTCTTTTACACGCGCTCTAATTTCAAAATTTTCCGCCTTACATGAACTATGAGCCTGCTGCAGCGATAAAATGAACAAGGCGTTGATTTACATGCATGTGCATGTTTACAGGTACACAGATCACAATCACTCGTGTCTATTTTCACTTCTGGGCATACATAAATAAATAAACTCTTGGATCATTCGATTTCGCGATGATAGCTCAATGCGTGGTGGCTTAGCTTTAGCCTTAACACTGCTTATTTACTTAAGTGTTAAATGAATTTCATAAATATTTGCTTAGCAATTTGCACCGAATTTCGTATCAGCCTGAACGGCCGAATGCCAAAAAGAGCTAGGCAGGCGCCCAATAAATAGAAATATTGTATATGCGCGAAGGCAATTTCAATTTTATTGCGACTATTTTCTACTTTTAACATAAATACATAATAATACAAAATTCCAAGCACGGTAAACGAGCATTCTTTGGAGCCAGAAATACGTGTCTATGCTGCAAAGCAAAAGCTAGTCAGAGTCAAAATGAATGCTTTATTTAATATTGTATATTAATGCAATTATCTTTGACTAAAATTGGAAACATAATATGGAAAAAGTTATCTTTAACAAGATAAAAGTAATGGAAAAATAATAATATGCACTATTGCTATCTATCTTATCTTAGTAAACAAATGTTATCTTTAGCAAAACTTGAAAACAATACAGAATTTCAGTAGTTGTTCACTCCACAGAGCTTTCACTGTAGTATAATTCATACAGCCCTATAAGTAATAAATGTATGCACGTATATATGTATGTACAGTGGCTTAAAACATGCTGAAAGCAGCACCTTAAAATAAATTTGGGCTTCTAGAAAATTTAAACTTAATTGAGCGTATTCATTTTTTAATTTTTTAAATCATTTTATAGTGATAAAGAACCCAAAAGTCAACAAAAGCAATTTCGCATTTTATTTGAACTCACACATCAAAGATAAGCAAGCATTATTGAAGCTGTGCTATATTAACTCTAAACATGTTTTGCTCTATTATCAACCTTGTGTCTTATAATAACATCGTTAGATTTAGATTAAATACTACTATGTTAAATGTATATTTTTATTAAAAATCAGCGAAATTTAATATTTGCTATGAACACCATTTATTATTCTATGCCGTAAAATTACACTAATGTCAATTTTGGTATATCTCTATTAGTTTTTACCACGTTTAATTGAGCTGTGAGCCACTGTACATATTTATATGCGATTTGCTGTCGCTTTTTTGTGATTGCTGCCGGACATTCAGATTTGCGTTGTTCTTCTTTTTGCGTTTGAATTTTAGCAATAATTGAAATGCCAATGCTATGCTTTTGCTTTTGTTTATATTGTCAGTTTAAGTGCAGTTTGTAATTAGCTAACGGTAGACGCACTTCGTGTGGCCGTAAACAGCTGTTTAATTAACGATAGCCGTTAAGCTATGACCCACTTTTGGCCATACACATACATATATGTGTGTATATAAGATGCACATATATGTATGTATATATTATATACACAAACGGCCATGTGGAGCATGGGAAATTTCAGCCTTTTGTTTACTTTCGTTTTGGGGCTTTTTTGTTGTTGCTGCGTGAATCGAAATTTGCTTGTGGCCCAGTTAAAGTGGGTTGAACGCGCGAGCCAGGTCTCTGTTGATAAGGATAGCCCCATGAGTATGTCTCATTGTCTGTCCCTCTGTCTGTCTGTCTGTATTGTCAATCGCGTGCTTTTGTCTGACTCAGCTGAATGCTATCTCTCTTTCTCTCTCTCTCCCTCTCTTTGTCTCTCTGTCTTGCTCCCTCTGCCTCCTTTAGTCTGAGTCGCAATTAACGCTTTCTCTCTGCTTCGCTATAATCACTTGGCAATTAAATGCACTAACACCGCTCAAATGGTTGAATAGGCCTTTAGAACTATTAAGGCCTTCGATTTGTTCCGTGTTCCAACAATTGTTGTGGTCTATGTGTTTATTTATTTTTCTTTTTGCCAACCCCTTGAGTTGACGTATTTGCTGCGCTGTTAATAATAGCCAAGTTTTTAAAAATAAGTTGCCAAAAAAAGACGTGCAGTAGCTTATGGATTTGAGCAGTCAAGAAGATAAGTGAACGCTGCGTCGCATTGAGTCGAACAAATAACATCAACAACAAAAACAATATTAACTTTTTGGATCAGTCGCCAGATACGCGAACAATGACCGATCGTTGACTGTTTCATGTTAATGACACGACGATTACGGACATACAGAAGTCGTTTATCATTATACAGTTATATATACATTATACATACATATATATAAGAGGTGATTCCCCTCTAAATAAAACTATCTAAGGCAAAATCCTCAGTAGAGTGAGGCTATCTATGCACATGTATATGGATTTCAAGTATAGTCTATAATAGTTGGCAACGGCAAGGCGATAAAACAGCTTTATAGTCGCGCCGTCTGGCCTGTAGCTGCCGTCTAACGCAATTAGCCATATGCACATATTTGCTAGCTAATGAATGATACAAACACCTGATATAGATACAGGTACAGATACAGATACACCCAGACAGATAAGCAAATAGAGATGTTACAGTAGCAAATGTGCATTAGCATTCGGTGTGCTCGCTGTCCTATTTTATGACGTCTGCAGTTTAATGTGCTAATGCCGTACAATCCGTGTATTTGCATCGCCCGGACAGGGCCGCTTCCCGCCTTAGCTTGTGTGCAATTTGTAGATGCTGCCGAGTTTCGCAAGTTGTTTGCAGTTGCCGAACGATAACTTAATTAACATTTGCCCAATTGATAACTGTAGCATGGCCCCAGCTAGCCCCAGCCACCTCAGTATCAATGACCGATCTTCGCCACACGCCGGGTCGACCCCACAAAAGCAATCAGAGTTCGCTATTCACGATTCACGTCTGGCTTTTCTCAATTCAATTGGAATCAATTAACCACACGCTTCATTAATTTGCTCTATTCGCTCTTTGCCCAGCGTAGAATGCGTGATGTGAGATCATCGGATCATCATCATCATGCATCAATGACTTATCTGTTATGGTAGGCTCAGCTGAGCACACAAAGCATTTGCTCTCACCTAATCGGCAAATAATGGCTAGGATCTAGAATAACTACTGCGACATTAACTAATACATTCTTTATGACTTAAAGAGTGCCTACAATATTATAGGCTAAGAGCGCTGATTAAATGCCTTGCACTATCATCGAGTGATGTAATAATTGTTAGCCGGAACAGAGCCTCATATAGTTTGCATGTCTCGTTCCGTTGAGGAAATGACATTGAACCCGGCCTGTCGACATCCGACATCCGACATCCGCATGGAATGCACAAGTGCATGAGCTCTATGAGATTCGCGTGCAAAGTGAATGTGTGCTGCGTGCTTTGAGAACCGGTTCCGGGAGGGGGTCCCCATTTGATCGATCGTTTGACGCTTGCTTAACCCAATTGTAATGTCATTCTGTTTTCTCGTTACAGATACAACAACAACAACAGCTAGGAAAATTAGAGCAACAAGAAGAAGAGCAACTGCAAGTGTAACTCGTTAAACTGTTTCGCGCGGCAGGGAATGGTATATTTCTTGGGGGATTGGGGCATGGGAGATTCTGACTTGTCGTCATATCAGCAGCATGTTCCAAATATACAACAACAACAGCAGCAGCGCATCCATGGACATCAGCAGCAGCAGCAACAACAACAACATCAACATCAGCAGCAGCAACAGCAGCAACAACAACAGCAACATCAGCTGGTTGCACAAATCTCAAATAGCCTAAGCCTACTGCAATCGCAGCTGCAATTCGCCAGCGGATCCAGCTTCCTACAGCAGCAACATGTGGCTGGCACAAGGAGCAGCAACAGTGGTAACAGCAACATCAACAGCCACAGCAACAGCAACTGCAACAGCAGCAGCAGCAGCCTGGTAACAGCCAATCTACAGCAACTATCGGTGAGCAACGGCGGCAACAACAATAGCGCCTGCAACACGCCCACCAAAACACAGCAGCAGCCACAGATCGACTCTCATCCACCCGCCTCTGGTGCCGCTCACAAAGTCCATTCGTCTTGGTTGCGGCAATGCTCCGAGTCGAACAACTCGCAATCGACGGCCGATAGTTGCGGCAGCAAGGCAAAGACAACACAGCTCAGTAAGGATCTCCTGGATAACGAGGATGAGGTCGCACTTCATCCGCTTTCCAATCAGGTAATTTCTAATAAAAATATGCCCTTATGAAGCTAATGGCAATGTCTGTGATAATGTAGGGGAAAGCCTACGGCTAGGTCTGGAATTTATGTTATTAACAGCTGTAGCGGCTGTTAATAGCATGATAATGCAATGTTCTGACTGGGGAGGAGCAATTTCTGTTGATGGAGTTAATGGAGAGCTCAATGCATAATTAAATATTTGATTAATTATTGACAGCTTACACGTGCGTGTAAAGCAAATCTGTTCCCCCCTGTTCGCTCGATTCCGAATCTCATTATAAAGACGGCATCAACAGTGAATTTGAATAAGAATCATTGGCACATGTGTGCAAATATCCAATGGGGATTACTTTGAAGGAGACCAAATTGAAATTGAAGAAAAATAAAGAAAAACAAAAGTTGCGGTACTTTTTGAAACGAAAATCGTATATATACATAGATATATACGTTGCATACACTGAATGAAGGAGTCCGAACCTTATACTGGCTAAAATTCAAGATCAACATATTAATAAGTAACATAACATAAATAACATAAACATAAATAACAAGATGAGCTTATTTAATTGGATTACGAGCATTACGAGCCCCCTGAAATCAGATTGAGCTAACACAATGTCGGAGACATTGTATCTATCAAGAATGTGGATTCAGCTAATGTCCAGGGTCAGCAAGACCCGTCTAGCTTGGATCGTATTCTTCGATAATCAATCATTTCTGCTTCTGTAGCTCGTCACGCAGGCATTGAAAATATTCAGTTAGGCCCTCGTAGGAATGCTTCACAATGAACGCCTTGACCACCGCCCAGGTCGACTTGATGAAATTGACATTGCCAAAGATGAGCATATCAGTGCCATTGTTCTCAGCACGCACCAGACAGTAATGCAGTGTTACGTTGAAAACATCGGCATATGGTATGCCCTCGTTAACGCTAACCACGTCTATGGAGTACAGCTGCCCGGGCGTGCTGCAAGCTCGCAGAGTTTGGTACTCATTGACCTTGGAGGTCTTGGGGCCGACGTTTGCTTGGAGGGCAACGGTCATATTGACGTTGCGCACCTGCTCGCCATCCTTTCCGTTCTTCCATGGGCCAATACAGATATCCGTGGAGTTCCGTTTATCATGGAACTCTAAGAAGAATGTCGATGTGCTCGAAAATAGCAAATTGAACATCTTATCCACGTGCAAGCGAAAATTCTCCTTCATGATAAGTCGGCCTTCGTGGTCTGAATCACAGGTTTTGGTCGTTCCACTGGTCAGATCGGGGGCCTTCATATTTGGACCCGCTCGAGCCCTAGTCGGCTTAACGTGGGATACTCTGGACTTACTTTTTCTGTCATGCGATTGCACAACAGATTTACCTCGAGGGGTGACAGTGGATGGGGCTCTTGTATTCTTAGATTTTCTGATCTTGCTCTCTCGATTCTTATCCGCGGTGCTCCAGATTAAAAACTTTCTGTTCTTATCAGAAGCTCGTCTGTTGTAAAGTGTGGCTAACTTTGGCAGACGAGAATTTGGCACATTATCATTAAATTCCTTTGAATTTCGCTTAACATCAGTTCTAATAGCAGCCGATTGTCTAGTGACGTTTTGCTTTTGTGGCCTGAGATCTTGCAGTCCATTCTTTAAATTGTAATAAATCGATTGCATCGCATAGATAACACCTGACACTCAACCCAATCCCTGGGAGCCCTGATACTGAATAACACACTTAATCAATTGCCATTTGTGCAAGTATTAAATGAAATAATATTGCCAATATATTATTTAAGTTACTTTTAAATTTATGTCATCTTGCTCAATTATGTTTTCAAATCTTTCAAACGAGTTTTGAGTTCTGTTAACTCGCCCACTTTCATCTTCAGCTGATCTAGTATCATTTTCGTTTCTTTCAACTTTTATTATTCATCCACAACCAGGTCAACTTCTCTTTCTCTCTCTATCTTACTCTCTCGCTCGCCCTTTCAAAATCACATTTATATATGCCTATTATTGTTTACATAAACCCATCATGGGACCCGGGCCATATATCCAATCCGATTGTTGAATGTTTTTCTGAGCGCTGGCTGACAAGTAAAAGCTCGTAAAGATTAAAGACTAGAATCGAGGATTGATTACACTGGCATACAAAGCAACAGCTGCTTATCAAGGCATCGCATGACGTAGGCTCTGATAAGATATTAAACAAATGACCCCGCGACTAACTGCTCTTAAGATCTCCGTAAACATTTCTATACCCTGATACGACGAAAACAGAAGCGCTTAATATTGATGCTCAATGATGATAATGTTTGTTGCTCTCTATAAGTTTCATAATCTCGCTGGATTGTCAATTAATTAATTCATCCTTTGTGCTTTCAGGTGGGAGGACACACGCGCCTTTTGCTGCTCAACCAGTCAACGGTGATCAAGCCGCTAAATTTGCGTGAATTGGACTTCTATCAGAACATTCCGCAGGACGTACAGAAGTTTGTGCCCAAGTACAAAGGTAAGATACCGACTATATTCTCTTATTACCCAACCACACCGATTATCGATTATCGACTATCGATTCTATCGAAGCGCTTCATAAAGTGACATACATATAAATATATTTCGTTATGAATTAACTGCTCGTTCTATCATGCATTGAAAACGAAAATAAAGAAAACAGAAATACAAATAAAAAATTGATTATAAAAAAAAAAAAAAAAGAATATTATATGATATTACCATCTGTCTTCATTTTCCAAATCCTCGATGCTGTATTCAACTTTTCTTTGTACTAACTCGCATTTGTCAAGAAAATAAAATATAATAAAAATTAATATTCAAAAGACGAAATCGATAAATACATTAACAATTTATGCGCTCTTCTGTATTGTCCATAGTTAAAGCCAACAACGCATTTCAATATCATTTTTATTTTAAGTATTATATTCTTATATGTGATATCCGTAGTTTGTAAGCATTTTTATGGAAAATTGACAAATAAAAACAGACTGAAAAAAAAAAGAAAATAAAGTGAAAAAAAAAAAATGAAAATGACGAAAAAAAATGAAATAAGACTGAACCATATCGTAATCTAATAGGTAAATTATAGCTATTAAAGTTTTGTAATACAAAAAGCGAAATAAAATTATTATAGCTGCCATGCCCACTTATTGTCTGACTCGACGCCTGGAAGTAGTCCAAGCGCCTGGCCACTAAAGCTCCACGCACACACTTGCATTTTATCACATAAGAACTTTTAGTTAGTAGCGCAGTGACAGCAATGGGTAAGTCGTAAAGTAAACAAAGTAAAAAGCAACTCTTCTCCAGCAACGTATATATACATATATATGCAACTATATATGCATATATGCATCTACTATGAACAAACACAAATAAACAATACCTTTGACCAAATGCACCCAGCTCAAAGGATTGTACAATTTTTGTTTGACAAAAATTATACAATTTCTAAGAAATATAATAAAACTAAAAAAATACAATTAAAATGCACGCCCGCACAGCCTGTAGCTTGGGGCCTTTACACATATATCTACGCTCTATGCTCGTATTATCCAAAGGTTCGAAGTGCCCACTGACAGACCTCGTGCTCGTGATCTGCCGCTGAACCAATCAATGAGCCCAATCGGAGAGCTGCCTCCGGAATGAAAGCGTAAACTGTAAAAAATCTATAAGCAACCAACAAATGCCATTTATTTCCAATATCTCGTTATGTGTTTGTTCAGAACAGACATCGTGCTGACTGACCCTCTGTACGAAATCGAATACGAATACGAAATCGAACACGTATACGAATACGAATACGAATACGAATATACGAACGAGTACACGTTGTTGTTGTTGAGCTAAAGTCATGTGTGATCGTCGTCGCCTTCGTCCCTAGGCCTTTGCCGATCTAATCGAATCGAATCGGATCGGATCCTAATCCGCTCTGCTCTGCTCTCTACTCTCAGCAGCACTCAGCACTCCGCTCTGCTCTGCTTTGTCTGTCTCTGGAACTGAACGTCTCCGAGACTCTCAGTACGAAAGCCGATTAGAAATGCAAGCAATGGCAATATGGCCTCAACGGGTTTGTATGAATAAAACACATACTATATATACATACATACATATATATATATATATATATATTTTACTATATACTATGTATATTTTATGCGATACTTAATTTTCCAAACTAAATCTTAAGCTATTCAGTTCCTTAAGTACAAATATATTTAAATATTCTTATGGTTTAAGCTAGAACACCATTAACAAACAAAAGAAAAGAATATCAACCAAATTTTTGAAAACTTTTCGGATTTATGCACAATGTTTTTCGATCGATTGCCTAAGTCTTGCACTCTGTTTCTCAACTAGCTTTAGGTCTTAATCTTATTATAATCATAAGCCATAATTCCTTCTATATGTATATCATGTCGCTTTCCGTCCATCCGAAATCGTCCAAAGCACACAGTCTACATCGGGTCTGTATACATATGTATATGTCATATACATATAGAGAAAGAGGAGAGCAAATTAAAGTAAATTAAAGTATTTCTAGCAATTTTGTTTATTAATTGGGGCTCGTCATGTTCGTCTGTTTCATTCACGATGTATCCATCCATCTGATGTGTCTACTAAACTACATATCTTTGATAAGTCAGGCCCATTCATCCATTTGCGTAATTCTAACCAACTTAACTCAAGAACAAACTGACATACACACTACATAAATAGAGCTAATAAACAAACATGAAATTAACTGAAACAAGAAGACACAAAAACTGATCGCACGCCGGTCCCGTTCTATTTCCAGGCGTTATGCAAGCAACCACCATGGGCGGCGCTAAGCTGGACAAGCGCTATTCGCCCAGCTTCCGGGACGATGCGGCCGCGGTGCCAGTGCGCAAGATGAGTGCCTCGAAGCGCAAGCGGGATGAAGTACTCAGGTATGTAGAAGCACTACGAAGTCTTGTCCATCATAGACATAGACAGTCAGACAGCCTGCACCTTGCTACACACACACACACACACACACACACAAACATACACACACACAACATACAAACACCCACACACACACTACCTTATATATACTATATATATTTATATATATATTTGTATGTATATAAATCTCACATGACTGAAGCATTCAGCCAAGCAAATGGAAATGAATTTTATTTTTGTTTTAGATTGTGCAATGCATACAAAAAACAAACACGCACTCGCCCCTGTCAGACATTGTTACGGGTATTGGGTATGCAAATATTACAACATTCTATGTGTATGAGATTTTTTTTTTATGGCCAATCCAATTGGAAACTGTGCCATGATCGGTTCCATTGAAAACGATAACGGTTATACAACTTATTGCAGAACTTTTTGTATTCAACACTTTTTTCTGCGCCGCCTACTTGCCGCCAGATGGCGCCACTGCGTTTTCAATGGAACGGAACATGTCCTGTAACAAACGTAAAGCACAAGAAAAAGAAAAAGAAAAGAAAAAGGAAAAAGAAAAACGAAACGAAACGAAAACTTCCAGCTTATTTTGTTTTAGGTCACTCATTTGTGCCATCTATAAGGGGTTCGCAGCATTGTACTTTTGTCTCGCTTGATTCCATATTAATCCCACACATCTCGCCTGGATTATTTGCAGAATGAAGGTGCATAAGAACGGAAATGCGGCCGATGTTATTAAGAGCATTTCGCAACTTGACAACTCCAATAAGCAATGTTAGTATCCTGTGCCATGGCTCGGGACCGGGACTTGGACAGAAAACCCCATTTAATAATGTTTATACAATGCTACATCTCTGGAGGCATCCTAACTAATCTCTGTATCCGTGCGAATTTCGCTTCACAGATTTCTTGATGCTCGAGAATATCACATCGCAGTTCCGCAATCCCTGTATTCTGGACCTGAAGATGGGAACGCGGCAGCACGGCGACGATGCGTCCGCAGAGAAGCGATCCAAACAGATGGCCAAGTGCGCGGCCAGCACCTCTGGTTCGCTGGGCGTCCGCCTCTGCGGCATGCAGACCTACCAGGCGGACTTGGAGCAGTATGCCAAGCGCGACAAGTACTGGGGACGCGAGCTCAACGAGGCGGGCTTCAAGACCGCCTTGCATGACTTCTTCTACAACGGCTATCGGTTGCGCATTCGCGTCATACGCAAGATCCTGCAGCGACTGCTGCAGCTGCGACGCGTCATCGAGAAGCAGTCCAGTTACAGATTCTATTCCTGGTAAGTGGCAGAAAGTGGTTTACTTCCAGTCGAGAGATATACTAAGAGTCTGCTCTTTTCTCTGACAGCTCATTGCTCATCGTGTACGAAGGCTATGAAGAGAATCCTATGGCACATCCGCCCTCAATGGATCTGGATGATTGGCTGGAGGCGCCAAAGTCGGCGACACTGCAGCCGACAGCTGCCTTCGATTATCACCCGGAGAACAGCATAGACGAGGATGATATTGAAGACGATGAGGCGGGAAATGA
The DNA here is from genome assembly GCF_054131065.1 of Drosophila arizonae. Lineage (NCBI taxonomy): Eukaryota > Metazoa > Arthropoda > Insecta > Diptera > Drosophilidae > Drosophila > Drosophila arizonae. The sequence goes on along the minus strand of NC_142925.1, from coordinate 22,241,089 downwards.
GGCAGGCGACGAACTGGAGCCGCACGATACGGATGAGGACTTGCAACTGGTGGCGGCCGTTGACAGCGGCAACGCCTCGGCCACCAACAGCAGCACCGGTGCCGACGGCTGCAACTATGATGCGGATGCATCAAATGATTCAAACTCGCGATTGAATCTGGCCACACGTCGTCATTTACACAAACGCGGCTTTGCGGAGGCGGCGGCACGTGGCGTCAAGCAAACGGCCACCAGCTCCTCAACCACCACCGACGAGGAGGAGGACGAAGACGATGAGAGAAACAAGGCACAGCACTCGCACTCGCATTTGTCCGCCATGCCGCCGCCACGTAGCTGCGGTGTCCTGCCCACTAAATCGGTGGCCGGCGGCAAGGGCAGCAATGCCAATGCCAGCGCCACACCTGCATTCATTCCAATATCCGAAGAGACAGTATTCCTAGATCCTGAGCCAACGCTGCCCAGCGTGACCACCTCATCGCCACATTCCGGAGACTCCTGGATGAATTACAGCAGCAACAGCAGCGACGACTTCTCTGGCCTATCCGAGCAAATCAAGGCCGTGGCTAGCGGGCGACAGACATGTAAGTGAACTAGTAGAAACCATAAGCCTAGAGGAAAATTCTCATCCTTTCATGATTTGCTCCCACTTCACAGGCAACAACAGCTCCGATGACGGCAGCTCAGACTATGACAGCAGCATTATTGGACCCACGGAGGCCATGTTCAAGCGGTACAAGTCACAGCAATCGTTCGATGCAGCAGCAGCAACAGCCGGCAGCGTGGATCTCACCTCGCCGCCCCACACGGCTGGCAATTCAGGTGCCACAATTAAGTCGGTTATCTCGCCCGCCTCCTCCAGCGCATCGTCACTGAAATCAGTGAAGGGTGCTGTGAAGCGTTTGCGATGCAAGGACGACGATGAACACTACGCAGCTCACGACGACTCCCGCGAGGCCAAGAAGTCGACAATAACATCCACGCCCGTTTCGGCCGTCTCCTCGCCATCGAAGTCACATACGGGGTCGGCGATACAGCGCAGTTGCGAAAACATATCCAACTCGCTGCTCGCTGGCATTCTGCTCGACTCCCTGGAGCGACGCGCCAGTGCCGAGGGCGACAACAACAACACCAAGAGCGAGCCAAAATCATCCACAACTGCGGTTCGCAACTCGGCGCTAATGCATGGCTCCAAGTCGCTGGACATGTCCGCACCGCCCACAGACGACTCGGCCTGCTTCGTGGACGTGCGTCTCATTGACTTCGCCCACACGGCGTTTGTGCCGCGCAACGGGAGCATGTTGCCCACACCGCCAGCCACCGCGCCCGTCCACCATGGACCGGACGGCGGCTTTCTCACTGGCCTGGACAGCCTCAATCGCCTGCTCAACGAGATATTGGCCGAGGAGAGTATCTGTATCAGTTGCCCCAATTGAAGCTTCCAGCGGAGCCCACTCACAGCTAGCGTGCGGGGACGGAGAATAAGTTAAAAATAAAATTTAAATTAAAAAAAAAGTACAATTTGATTTCAAAAAATTACCTAAATTGTTGTAGCAACATGTGTTAAATTATGAAACTAATCTTTAGTAATTCGAAATGTGATTCAGCTAACAAAAAAAACAAAAAAAAAGCAAACAAACAATACAAAAGAAAAAACAAGGAAAAATTAACAGAGAAAAGGAAAGCAAAAAAAAAAAAAGAAATATAGATTTCAATGCCAACATTTTTAAGCAAAAACAAAACATACGTTAAGTGCAAAGCAAAACGTACGAAGCTGACAATTGTTCATACATATGTATATTATTTAGGATCTGCTGAGTGTGCGAAATTTAATATCTACAATTTATTTGCAAGTGTATCTTCCAAAAGTAGTAACAACTTTAATGGTAAATTTACTAAAATATTGATAGATTGTTCAAGCCTTCTGCATTTCCTAGCGCTGAATGAGAAAGAAGAACAAAGAAAACAAATTGCGTTCTGACTTTGGTGTTTTAAGTTTGAGAGAAATGAGTATAAAAACAAGCAACTATATAAAATATATATGTATTGTATTTTAAATTAAACAATTGGCATGCATGACGTGCATTTTTATACCTAGCTATTACAATACATACATACAATGCAAATGACAAAGCGTAAGAACAGTATTTTGTTATATTTTTCATCTTTGTTTTACAAAGGTTCCCCTTCTAATAGTAGCAATCGCAGTTAACCTGTAAAAGTGAGAGAGGAGCAAGTGAAACTCTATTAACATTAATCTTTAATAAAAAAAACGCATATACATGTATATTACTATTACTTATTGTATAACTAGAGAATTAAATGGAATACAAAAACAAACAAAAAACTAAAAAAAAATACAGATATAAATAAACTATGTATATTTTCACTTAAGCACGTTTAAAAATTACAAATGTTCTACTGATTGCAAAATAAACTTAAAATATGAATAAATATGTCAATAAATAAAATTATCTATTGCTGTTTTACTTTCAAGATACATTTAATGGTGATTCGCGGGCAAAAATTTTTTGAATTCATTTATAGAAATCAAGCGTTGCCACACTTTGAAAAGCTGAAAGTAAACAAGCTGCTATGCGCTTGACAATATTTAGTACATTTCACAATAACATTATCGATAACACTGAAGTCTGTTAACATTGTGTTCATATTGTGACAACAAAAGTGTGTATTTCACCAATTTTATTCATTTTGTGTGTTTTTCCCATTGCGTATATGATATTTTGAAATAATATAGCTTAGCTTAGGATATTATAGTATTTCTTTATTTGTGTGCTCTGTCATAACAATTAAAAAGCGACAAAACCGTGAACTTACTTATGTAATGTTCAGCGCTAGGTTAACAGATGTTAATTCACTTGGCATTATAGGAAAAAAAAACTGAATTATAATTTCAGGAAATAAATAATGGGTGGACATGGTCACGGAGAGCCCTACACGGTGCCACATCCATCGTGCTACAAGGTGGAGAATGTGCCGCAATTGTTGAAAGTCAAAGAGGCGCTTGGCCGCCAGGGCCTATCCGACCCATGGCTGAGGTGAGCTCTTGAATATATAATAAATATTAGTGTCGGAACTACTTTTTACTGCCGTAGGAATGAGGCCTGGCGTTACGAAAAGAAGGCATTTGGCACACATGGCTCTCGCCTGGCTACGTTTATGTTCCGTGGCCTCGGTGTCGGCTTTTGTGCAGCTCTCGCCACCATCGCTGTTGAATATGCCCTGGGAATCGGCAAAGGCCAGGGTGACCATGGACATGGACATGGCCACGACGACAAGAAGGATCATTAGAGCAAGCTCTTTAATTAAGTGATTTAGTTGAATAAATATGCAAATCAGGATACGCTTTGATATTTAATGATACAAAACAACATGTTTGGATATTACTCGCAGAACATGTTTGTGTGGCTTAAACTAAAATCGATTTCGATTTCTGATCAATTAGCGCGTGGTTTCAGCTCGTCGTAGCAGGAGCGTAGGAATATCTGTGGCTTCTTGGCGGGGTTGAAGTACTCGTGTCCCTTGGACCAGTCATAGCCGACAGCATATGCGAATATTTGGCCATTGGCATTGAAGCCACATTTCGTTATGGATTGATCCATCGCCTCGCTAGATTTCAGCTTGGTGCGTGCATCTTTGTCCCAGAAGCTAAATGTGCCGTCCGATCCAACAGTAACCAGAGTTCCATGCACCGGATGGAATGCAATATCATTAACCGCATAAATGTCCTGGAATCCGGAGGTGCCCGTCGAGCGATGGCACTTAAATGTAAAGTTATCTTTTGGATTCACTGGGTTCACATACTGTATGGCGACGCGACCTTCGATGCTGCCTAATGCATATCCCGTGGGCGCCTTCTTTTTGTCCTTGAATATGGATATGGTACGATGTTGATACTTGAGCGGACTCTCCTGTCGCTTGTACTCGGTGGGAGTGTTCTCCAACGAGTAGATGATTAGACCACGACCCGCAGTGCCCACTACAGCCATGGGGTAGTCTACATCAGCGCAATAGCATCGTTCAGGCAGATTTATGGCCATCATCGGATTTGGTGTGCGCGTGTCCCAGAACTAAAAATCGACCATTTATATACAAATTGCTAGGGCTATCATTTTGTGAGCAGCATACCTTGAGCGTTTTGTCCCAGCTGCCTGTCATAAGACATGTGTAATTGGGACCCTTGACCATGTGGCAGGTTTTGACCGGCCCGTCGTGGGCAGCTACTTGCATTACCTGATCGGAGGCGAGATCCCAGAGCTTTACTTGCTTGTCACATGACGCCATGAACACTTTGGTGCCGTCGTCTGACCAGCATACATCCAGCACTGGCCCTCCCATCGTTTTCATAGACTTTGGCACGGTTGCTCCATTTTGTTCCACCTCCCAACAGCGCACGCTGTTGTCCCAGCTGCCGGCAATGAGAAAATTCTTTGGCACTTGCAATGTGCTTGGACTGAACTCGAGTGCTGTTACAGAATCGTCTGGTGGCGATGCTACCTCGAAGTCGTTCATACGATTCGTTGTCGTCTGTGCGGCCCCAAACATGATTTTATTTTTTAAATGTCGCAAAATGTTTGTAATTTAGCGAGCGAAGCGTCAAACGTACTTGCCGAACGTAAGAATAACATGACGCAATTACGTACTACGTAACGCAAACGCAAAAAAGAGCGCGTATCACACGAATATCGTGCAGCACTGTTATGTTAATGGTAACATAACTAGTAACGATAGTTTTACTTTTAGCACAACAATGAGATATTCAGCCCGCAGTAATTATTGTAAACAAACATATTGATCATTTATCCGGCAATTTTATTTAAAGTGAATAAAGTGTAATATCTATGCACATTGCATAACAATAAACTGCTGTATAGTTTTATGGAATGATAGAAATACTTGGTTTGAGATCATATATCAAGTGGGGTAATATCAGCTGATGCATTTAAGAAACAATTGGAGAAATTCCCTAATATTACAATAAAATACATGTTAATATGGCGTGTGGCTACAGTACTCGTATAATATTAATGAATACCAGCTGTGACGTCTATATGGCTGTGTATTCGTTTTTATATGAATGTATGTACATACGCATATGCAAATTTACTTAGGCATTCATTAACACATTGTATTTACATACGAATTTGCAAATTTAACTGCTCCATACCAAGTACATACATATATTTCCGTGTATGTCAATTGTGCTTTCTTCGCTTTTTGATAAAAATTACCTTATCTACATCGAACTTTCAAATCGCAGAGCGCTTATAGAATCAGATTGCCTAAAATGTTGATAAGTTTTCTTTTCCTATTCAAGGTGAAAAATACAAATTTAATATTATTCTTATCGGTCAATGGATTTTAAAAACAATGGCCTTACTTTATATAATTAATTGTTGTTGTTAATTTAGTTGCTTTATATGCGTGCACTGGAAATAAAAATCCCCCGGAATAATTTCATTGCGACACTCGAGCGTTTTTCGACACTTTCGACAAAAATACAACCGCAAGTACAATTAATAAAAAAAAAAAAAAAAAAAAAAAACTGGTATGATATTTAGTGATATGCCTTGTTTAATGAGTAGGCATCAATCGCACCTAAGTTTCTTATCCGGGGTATTTTTGTTATCATTGTCGTTGGCAACAAAGTGGGTCAAGTCATTGTGAACAACAACAAGTTGACATTGGTCAGGCCATGATATGAGTAAGACCTCGCTTTTAGGAAACTCGACAGAAAATCCACTCGGGTCACTGTGAATCCCATCTCTTGATAGGTACGCCGAAAGCACTGTGTGGTAATTTACATGAATGAACGGGGCTCTCGGAAATAGGAAATCAATATATTTTAGAATGATGTAATATTTTAATATAAGGAGATCATTCATAGAATGATCAATATCTGTTGCTTCATAAACATATGTACATATAAAATTAAATAGGCTAGTTACGCATATATGATGAATGTATTGTGAAGATACGCACACTTATTAAGTGATGTATAATACTTTTCAATGCCCGATGACAAAATCACGTTAGGCAGTCAGATAGCTAATGCTAATATACTTATATATAACAATAGGAACCATGCGTGCTGGTCATCGTGTCTATAAATCTAGCAGGCAAATTGCTAAGCTTAAACTTTGGACTTGAGATAGAGGAGTGGGCGTGGCGAGCCTAAATGCTCACATTTATCGCATTCTTAATCACAATGTTGCCGGCGATCCCATTGATTATGGTCAGATTGTTGTCAATCTCGACGCCTAAGCGTGGCGAAGATGGCGCTTTGTTTGGCTGCGGCGGCGCATCCTTGGCCACCTTTGGCTGGGAGCGAGGAGTGCGCTTGCTGTTGGACTTGCTGCTGCTGCTGCTGCCGTGTAACTGCAGTGAGTTGACTACCTTCAGCAACCCATTGCAGCCAATGTAGTCGACCGTCTGCTGCTGGGAGTCGCTGCCCAGGTAGATGCGCCCATCATTGCCCGTATACTTGATGTAGCCAGCATTGTGCTGGATCTTTAGCCTGGTCGCGTTGCCAATGATGTGCAGACTGCCCGAGTTGTTAACAATGCGCACGCGATTCCCGTTGCCAATGATGCGTAGATCGCGGCTATTGTTCTCTATGCGGTACTCCTTGCAGTTGCCAACCAGATCCTTGCTGCCCAAGTGGATATTCGTGGGCTCCGTGGTGCTACGCTTGGCGCTGCTTGATTTGCTCTTGTGGTTCGTGTTGCATGTGGGACACTCCTCATCATCATACGAATCGCTCGCCGAATCTGCTTCAATTACTCGCACGCCCATGATTACTCTATGTGTGTATGTGTGTAGAAATCAGTATCTTTCCACTGTTAATCACCAGGCGAAAATAAACAATTCACCTATCGCCACTTTTGTGCTACTATTTAGTCACTATGCCGTGGAGACCGTTTTACAGTTCATTGATTTTATGGCTGGTTGCTTAATCTATGTTTTTTGTGTATATCCAATTTGTTGCTGTTGTTGTTGTTGTTTCCGTAGTCAAATTTTCAAAAGAATGACGTGTGTGTGTCGACTCTTTTTAGGGGACTCCCTTATGCGCGTGCCTCATCAATCGCGGTGCTTTTTGCTGATATATTATATACGTATGTATGCACATGTGTGTTTTGTTAACGCTCTGGTATGCGTGTTGCCTGGCCGATCGTTGGCTGTGCTTTGAGCGATATCCGGCCCCGAGGGTCGCCTTTTATACCATCCGAAACGTTCGGTTGCGATCGGCGCGGGGCTTTTTATTTTCGGCGAGCTAAAGCCAGGTGATGGTAGCTAATTCAGGTGTTGCTTCTAGTTCGCAATCGTGTTTGTCGGCAGAACGTTGATAAGAAAAGACCGTGAATAAAGCCGTTAGATGAATATCAGTATTAATGAAAGTAAAAAAATACCCATTTACAGACATTCTTCAAAATGTAATCAATCTACACTCACATATGTACAATGGGTTTTTCTTTTAGAGTTGCTTATCTGTGTTGTTATGAATTGCTCATAAATTATATCAATGCGATTTGAATTATCAGAATTACTATATCTGTGCACTGGAATAGTTCGTTTAATTGACATGAGGAAAATTCAATACATCTTTTGTTCTGTGGAGAGAGTCTTGGCAGTTCAGCCATCTGATTGCCTATCAGCAGCAGTCGCCAGGCGTGATTTTCACAAACAGCTGATAATTATTTCCTACTCGAAACCAGTTTGTTTACAAACAGCATTATTTGCACGTCGAATAAACACACTGCGGACATACCCCGCACATAGTTTTCCTGCGTGGAGAAGAGCTTTCAGTTTCGGCTCGCGACCCTCAGCTCCCAAGGCTGTGCGCGCTCTTTGGCTAACACAAATATTGGCTTTGTATAAGATATTAGATAAACAAAGTTTTATGTAAATTGATTTTCGGTATGTTTGTTTTCTCTGAGGGTAAATCACCGGTCGGGCGAACAATACCATCTTCATGGGTTCCCGCTGATTTGGAAACATTATAAGCTTTGTTAGGTCTGATTGCTCCGATTATTATTGGAGGGCGTGTTCTTCTAGTGGGGCCCGTTTTGAATTCAGCTAAAGTAACACTTTTAACTGTTGACAATTCATTATCTTCACGGTAATATAGTTGAATGATTTATGTACTTGTTCATCTATTTATGACTAGGGGGACTTTTCCCTCGGATTGTTATCGACTAGCTACAAAAACAAAATTGAAAAAATCTAAGTTGAAAAATCAAATTATTGTGTTTATACAACACGTTAAAGCGGTTAATTGCACAATTTTCAAAACAATTATTAGCCATAGTGGAATCTGCGAGGCTGCGACACGTGTGTATACAAATCAGATAGACACTGCAAGTCCTCGATATTCCAAAGTACTACAACGACGACTAACTAATACAATCAGCAAATTAAAAGAACGAAAAACCCCCATAGCACAGCAGTTGCCGAGGCCGGGCGCACCAGCAAAGCCATTAAGCTTCTGCCGGTATCTGCTGTGAGAATAACGCTAACAGGCGTACAGCAATTCGACACCATCGTTTTGTTCAAGCATTCGTAAGCGATCAAGCTAAAAAATGAAAAATTTAAACATAAAAATCACCAAAAACCAACTGGTTTCGTCAGCCTTCTATCAAATATTGCCCTTTGTGTGTGCTCGTTTCGTTTAGCAGACGACAGTCAATTTTGATATATGTACATACTGATACATGTATCTATATTATTTCTGTCGACGCATCGCTAAAATGCTACCCAAAAACACTTGTTGCATAGATAAACGATAAGGTAGGTGGGAATTACGGATCGACCATAAATGAATTATGGCTCACATTACTTACCATTGCTTACTAAAATTTAGTTTACAATTATACGACTATAAATGACTAGTAATAATCAAATGTACTCTATTATAATCGTATGACCTGAAGTACTGTTCCATATCTACTATTCAGATCATACACAATTTTTAAACGCGTTATACGAAATGAAATATTAGTGACTAAAAAATACACATTTAAATAAATTATCTAGAAAGGCTACATAATATACAGTGGAATCTTGATAAGTCTAAATAGCAAGTGAATAACACATTTACGCTTTTGAGATAAATCAAAAAATCATAAAACGAGATTTAAAATAAATTTATAAAGAATAAACAGGGATTTTATTTATGAGATGATGTATATTATAAAACGATATTAGTATGTAAACTCCTTTGTACGTCTTCCTCATGTGGTTTTAAATATTTAAAAATAAAAACAAAGCAGAAATGTAAAATAATAATTGGTACTCTGTGTTATTTTTATTTATTTATTTTTCTCCTATTCTAGTTACGTTAAGTTTTCAAAGCCTTTTAAAACCTGTTTAACGTTTTTTGGATTCCAACTTTGATTCTGAGGAGTTTTTCTTGTGAAAGTTTATATATATATTGAATTTTTTGGATCACTATATCTATATAACATTTAATATTGTTATATAGTGAATTTTGTGTGTGTGTATTTTTTCTCTTCAATAACAATTCCTAACAATTTTGGAAAACTAATGCTTCTAACTTTTGATAATCTGTAGTTCTGAGGACTGTAGTTCAAGAGGACAGAAATTTTTACTAATCTTGATAGTAATATAATAATCTTTCGCAGAGTATATGCACATATTCTTAACAAAAAGTAAATGACCTCATATCACGACTGATTATTTATATAATTAAAATTCATTACCTAATGTGCTGTATAGCAATAAAGCAACAGGCCTTGAATGCTCTGGGTAACTGTTATCTGCTATATATTTAGAGATAGTACTCACATTCATTCCAGCAAATTGAAGAGCCAAAAGTTGGTTATAGAAAAATAGATATTGCTTTATTGAATCAACAGCTTTAGAACTTTAACAATGTCTTCGCTTAGTATAACAGAGATTCATCAATTAGTTAAACATGCTATATATATTTGATTATATATGATATGTAGCAAAATTGTACTATACGCGTGTATAGAGCGATGTATATAATTGCGTCACGAGGTTACACAGTCGAGAGATTAGCCTGCGCTTTGCCCCACTGAGATTCATCATACAATATATCATGTAATGCGATTGTAAAATTATTTGATTTGCACTTGTGGTTTAGGGTGATATGCGAGATATGAGATTGCACATTTGCCTGCCTTTGGGCGGGAACACTTGATTCGATTTATCACTGAAAACTTTCTAGTTCGGCTTTAAATGGCTATAAGAGAAGCAAAAGGTGAAATCAAAAGTGAAATACAGAGTTAAAGACTACAATTAAGATAAAGCCAAACACACTAACATTTGACATTGTGCTGCCCGCCCCGTGCGTCATCTCATGCAGCTCCTCATCCGTATAAGACAAATTGTGTGTTTCGATTTTATAGCTAAAAGTCGCGGTCACGGGCTTGTGGTCGGAGAGCGTATAGTCCATTTTCGACTGATAAGACAATTGTTGGGCGCTCAGTATAATGGACGGATAACTGTTCGCCTGCACGCGATGCAATATGCGGTCACACCAAGCCGGGCGTCGCTTCAGATTGTATTCGTTGCCGCCTTCATGGAATTTGAAAGTGGGCGCAAATTTGGGCAGTTGCTCCTCCAGCAAGCTAAACGCGTTGCCCGTCTCACGGAGCAGCGTCAACTGGTCTAGCTTCAGCAGCTCATCATAATTTTCATTCTCCACAGCGTTGCGTATATCCCAGGCGGACATCTCGCCCGACAAGCGGAAGTTCAGGTCGCCAAGCCAGAACACAAAGTCGTGATCAAAGATGCGGGGGTAGCCTTTCACATGATACTTGTGGTTGTCCACAATCTGGTGGTAGTCCTCTATGCGTTCCTTCAGCTTGGCATCATGTGCTGCCAAGTGGGAACAAACAAATACGGCACCCGTGCCGTATAGACTAAGTCGTATGCTCACGGCTCCTTTATTGCCCCACACCCCGCCCCAACCGGTGCGCGTCTCATCTGTCTCGATGTCCTTCATGTGCGGTATGTGCTTGTGCTGGGCGAACATGGTAATGAGGATGCCCTGCAGCTGCTTCGACTCTACCTTAACGTACTCATATTCGCTTAACGCACCGGCCAATTTCAGCACCCAGGGATCATCCTGAAAGATGTTCAGTACCTGATTTGTGCTCACCTCTTGCATGCCAACCACATAAATGTCGGGCAGCTTGTTCTGTGGACAGCTGGTAGTGCCATTTAGCTCCAACATGGATGTCAGCGACAGGTCCTTTGGCGAGTGGGTGCCCACATTCCAGGTCAGTAGATATATGCACAAGTCGGCAATAACAGATGTTGACGCGGGCATTGTGTGACGTTGTCGCTAATTAGCTATGATTAAACACTGGTTAGACAACTATGTACGTCAGAGACAAGGTGAGCTAGCGCTGGCGATGATGATTTCACTTTATCCAGGTATGGCCGTATTCCGTTTCGCTGCATCCAGTGGATGCAATGAAAGAATATATCTACAATCGAAGGCGCTTACCAGTGGACTCTTATTAGATTAGCAGCAATTATTAATATTTTTAGCAGCTTCCACGAAGGCCACACGCTTCTGCTGCTGCTGTTGCCGCTGCTGTGTGGTCGCTAGCTGTAAAACTCACCCACACTGACGCGGTGGTTCAATTGGCATGCATCGTTGCCAGATGTTTGATTTTTAAAACTTAAAATTTTTTTAAATGTTAGAGTTTAATATGAAGACGTGGATGCCATTATACATAAAATAAGTAAATAAAATTTTGTAATATAAACTGTTAAAGTATATCATAACGGCAACACTGACTGCCGCCAATGTGGCCAGATGTGTGTGTAGCTGCAACTAATATGCTGTTATCTGGCAACTCTAAACGTTTATTGTTTGGTAAAAACAATAAATAGAAAGAATTCACTGCAACCACAAACTTGTTTTTCGTAATCAAGAAAATGGTTAGCAGCTTCCCACCAAGTGCTGTGCCAAATTGGATGCACAAACTTAAAAATGGTGCATATGTATCCAATAAAATATTGGAACGCTGCTTGCTATCGTCCATGTCAGATGGTACGTAGAAAGTGTAGAATAAATGAAGTTCTGATGCCTCATAATGTTTGTATATTATTTGGATATCTTTGCTGTTCTTAGATGAGGCCTCTCAAGCGGTAGAAGATGCTATAACGAAGGGTATTTTAGTCCCAAAGGGAAAAGCTACGCGTGCCAAAGGAAAACGTATTTCGCTTTGTTTCTCTCAGAAAATTAGCGAACTAAAACCGGATCCCTACTGCTTCGAGTGTCACTTTCCAGGGTCAGAGCCACTAAAGAAATGTCTATCCTGTGATCGTTGCTTTCATGCAGCCTGTCAGCGTAAAAATCCACATCGTCCTAACTACTCGGTGCCCTCGGACAAGGGACAACCACATCGATTCCCACTAAATGAGTCTGATATGGAGGATTCGTGCGACGAAGAAGAGGTGGAAACGCAGCCAACATCCCTTGCTCAAGCAACGCCAACAGCACAAGCTGATTCGTGCGGACTTGACTACAATAGCAACATCAATGTCATCCCTCCAGATCCGCTGAAACGTGAAGCCGATAGCTCCGATGATGTATTCTTTGTTAGTGAGAAACCAGCTCGGCAGCGCAAACGCCGCAGCACATTCATCAAAAGCGAGGAGGCCCCAAATGAGGCCACCGACGAACTAGAGCTGTGCACACCTTGCCGCCTGTTAAAGTTGGCCGATCTGTTAAATCCGCCACACGTATCGATCGAAGAGTTAAACTGCCTGCTGGGCTACAGCTGGCAAACTCACCACACTTGGTTGAAGAAGGATGTGCGGAAGTATATGGCAAAGCATTGGAGCGAGCCCGATGCGACAATTGTTAAGAGTGTGCTCTTTCAGAAGGACATTTTGGGCCTGTCAGATATATCTACAAATATTGAGTTGAAGAAGTACAAGCACTTGTCCGAGTTCCTCATTGACCTGCTCGACTTACAGCATAACACTGGCATCTTCTTTGGCACCAACTGCGAGGAATACAATGCAACTAAATGGCTTCTGCGCGACATTACACACGATATACGTGAAATACGCCGCTGCTCCGATTGCTATCGCTATTCAAACGAATCGGATCGATCCCCATTCTGGTTCGCCAAGCCCTGCACGCAGCGTCACGAGCTCGTCTATGCCAAGCAATGTGGATCGCCTCACTGGCCGGCTAAAGTAGAAACTGCAGTCAAAATATAATCTATGTGTAATCATATATTCATTACTTCACAGGTTATACGCGTGATTTCTAAGAGGACCGATATCTACGATGTGCGATATTTCGGGGGCACCCATTCGCGTGCCTTGGTGTCTGCGCGGGATATACTCCCAATAGATGCGGACATTTCGCAGCTGAACACCAAGTGGAAGAGCACGCGTACGTTTAACCTGGCACTGCGTGAACTCAGGTGTCACATGATGTTGTTGCATCAGCCGATGTATTTGTTTAACTTCTATGCGGATCCTCGTGAAGCTGAAGAGCTTATTAACCGTGCACTACCCCATTGCATGGAGCCGGCTGATGTGAATGTCTCGGCTAAGCGTTCACGTGCTGGCACGCCAGCATCGGCCAAGAAACGCAAAATAACATCCGCAACTATATCACCATTAACATCCAAACGCATACAGCCCACGCGACGCTGTTCCATGATCGTTAGGTCGGAAGCATTTCGAGAAATGTCATTGCATATAGCCCAGTCTTTGCCATCGCTTGGTATGAGAGAACCTTTTGTTGGCTATCAAGCGATGCTCCAAGAAGTTTTGTTCCTAAATGAGGAACTGACACGCAGCAAGACTGAACTAGAGAACATGAAGGAGGAGCTGAAGACAGTGAAGCGCAAAAGATGGTGTCAGCACTGTTTGCAGGAAGCAGAATTTGATTGCTGCTTCACTGCGTCCTATTGCAGCGATGAATGCAAAAGACGCGATAAACGGCGTCACCAGGGCACATGCAGCCTACAATCAAAGTCCTAATGCGAATATTGTTTCTTATAAGTATAAGCTAAATCGTCATACATATTTACACATATATGTACACTCATGGTCAAATTAATAGGTGTGAAATTTTTTTTTTTTTTAAATGGGAATAACGTCTATATTTTTTCATGTAACTAAAAATAGACACATCATAGAATAACAACAACAAAAAACAAGTTTAAAAAATAATAATTTTTAGCATAATTTTGGCATACTTCACAAAAAACTCCAAATTTTGCTAGCCAGATTAATAGGTGTGCCCAGCAAATTTAAAAAAAAATGAAAAATTTTCAAATATTGTAGAATATTTAGAATATATTTAGATAAGTATGGTTAATACCCTGTATATCCGCCTTTATTCGCAATGACTTTGCTGATTCTTTGGGGCATAGAGGATATTAACTTTCTGCACATTTCCACAGGAATGTTGTACCATTCCTCCCGAATATTTTCCCATAATTGGTTCTTATTGGAGCATCTAGTTTTGGAAAGTCTCCTTATAAGGTGTCCCCAAAGGTTCTCAATCGGATTGAGATCTGGAGACTGACTTGGCCACTCAATAACGTCAATTCTATTTTCATGCAACCAACCCTTAACTACTCGGGAGCAGTGTTTAGGATCGTTATCCTGTTGAAATTTCCATTTCAGAGGCATGTTGTCGTCGGCATATGGTAGCATAACACTACTCAATATATCCTTATACAGGAATCTATCCATGATGCCGTTAATTCGATGAATCGGACCAACGCCTTGCCACGAAAAGCAGCCCCAAACCATTATGCTGCCTCCTCCGTGCTTAACCGTCTTCTTTGTATATCTAGGATCTAACTCTTTGCCTTTAGGTCTTCGGACATGTAATTTTGAGTCATTCCCAAATAAATTTATTTTCATCTCATCACTCCAGAGAATGTTCCTCCATTTACGCTCTCCCTCTAAACCACACCAGGCCTTGTGAGTTTGAGCAAAATTAAGCCTCATCCGAATATTTGATTTTCGCAATAGAGGAACCCTGCTTAATAGCCGTCGACGAATAGTTCGTGCCGATACAACATTGCCCATTTCGATGGCAATCGCTCTCGAAGACTTAAATGGGTCCCTTTTAGCCAAAGTGACTATACGGGAATCCTCTCTTACGGTAGTTTTCCTCCGGGCACCCGGCTTCTTTTTATCTTTTTTTGGTTTTAGAGCATTTGTAACGAAGTTCTCCGATCGTCCCATTAGTGAGGCAATGTATTTATAAGTTTTACCCTCTTCACGAAGCTTGAGAACGAGATTTCTCTCTTCAGCACTGCAGTGAACTCCACGACCCATCTAATTTTATTTAAATGTTGCAAATGAAAATTTTTATGCTTCAATCAAATTATATTCAATAATAATACTACCTTTGCTTACTCAAAAACACTTTAATATTTTAATAATTTTTTGTTTAGTTAAACACACCTATTTATGTGACCAGGTCAATTTTGAGGTAGAGAATGTATAATAGCCAAAACTTTTTAGCGAGTAAATTTTTTGGGGGGATTTACCTATTTTCTTATCAAATAGTGTGGCCATACCTAACAAAAAAAATTTCGTGCTGATAGATGTTGTCATACCGTAATTATTCCAAAATATGCTAGAATCTTTGGGTCACACCACTGACCAGAGACTCTGGTCAGTGGTCACACCTATTAATTTGACCATGAGTGTATATATACATACACACGTTTGTGTATTATCATATCTATAAAAATTAAAGAAATGTATCAATATTTTAATTTGCATTTTCTAAACAATTTCATAATTCAGAGTTGTTCTACGAAATGTAAACAAACGTCTTGTGGCTCTGCAGCTGATACGCAGCAAAATTGAAAATGTGTTTGATATTGTCGGCTCCGTTTTGCCAGCAACAGCTGCGAGCTGCTTACATTGCGCAGGGAAAAAATTGCGCCAACAGGTGGCAACGCTGAAAGCTTTTCGTCAATCAGTTGTTATTCAACGGCAAAGCATTGTGGTTGTGTTGGCGGTTGATCCGCATTTTGTTTTTGGTTATTTGTTTATAATCGCGTGTTATTTTTCTCGTATTTCTATAATATATGCGTGTGTGTGTAAACTTTCCATATTATTTGCAAGAAACATTGACAGTGAAGGAGGTCAATAACTGTGCTGTGTAATAATAACGCAGGGTGAAAAATCAATAATTGTAAATTCGTTGAATAACCCCGAATAATTATAAATATACACACAATCAAAATGCCCCTTGGAACGTTTGATATATGGGATACCCTAGTGTTGGTGAGCATTTTAATAATATCAGCACTGATCGGCATATACTACCGGTATACGGGCGGCAAGCAGAAGACAACACAGGAGTATCTCATGGCCGATCAGAGCATGACCACATTTCCGGTGTCCTTTAGCCTGATGGCCAGCTTTATGTCCGCCATCTCACTGATGGGTGTCTCCAACGAGTCGTATCAGTTCGGCACCCTATTCGGTGCCATAAACATATCGTATGTGCTGAGCACTCCGATTGCCGCTTACATATTTCTGCCAGTCTTCTATCGAATGCGCACGACAAGTGTCTACGAATATCTGGAACGACGCTTCGGCCATGCGACACGTCTGGCGGCTTCCATGGCATTCACCTTGCAAATGGTGCTCTATATGGGCATTGCACTCTATGCGCCTGCTCTAGCACTGGAGGCGGTGACGGGCATTCCGCGAGGCACGGCCATACTTGTCCTGGGCCTCGTGTGCACCTTCTATTCCACGCTGGGCGGCCTAAAGGCTGTGCTCATCACGGATGTCTTTCAGTCGTTCCTCATGTTCGCTGCCATTTTTGCTGTGATTGGTGTGACGGCCATTCGAGCTGGTGGATTGGGAGCCATCTGGGATGTGGCCCAGGAGCGCGGTCGTGTACAGTACTTCGACTTTTCAATGGACTTGACCGTTCGTCACACCTGGTGGTCATTGCTAATCGGCGGCATGGTCACTTACCTCTCGCTCTACGGCGTCAACCAGACGCAGGTGCAGCGGCTTCTGAGTGTGCACAATTTAAAGAGTGCCCAGTCCGCCCTTTGGTGGAATTTGCCCATTCTGGGCATGCTTAGCTTTAGCACCATATTCAGTGGATTGGCCATCTTCTATTACTACCGCGACTGCGATCCTGTGCTCAATGGACGCATCAAATCGCGGGATCAGCTTATGCCACTCTTTGCAGTGGATACAATGGGTAACTTGGTCAAGTGCAAAATGATTCATCAAACAATTCACGATTTTGTTTCTCCTACTTCAGGTCAATATCCAGGACTCTGTGGACTTTTTGTTTCGGGTATTTTCTCGGCGAGCTTGTCGACAGTATCCTCGGCCGTCACTTCGCTCTCGGCCGTTACGCTGGAGGACTATCTGAAGCCACTGTACAAGACCATCTTCAAGCGTACGCTCATCGATTCCCAGTCAACGCTGCCCACCAAGATCATTGCCTGCATTTACGGACTGCTCTGCATACTGTTGGCCTTTGGCGCTGGTTCGATGGGTGGCGTGCTGCAAGCCTCATTGACAATCTTTGGCGTTGTGGGCGGGCCACTGCTTGGCATTTTCACCCTGGGCGTGTGCACAGTGCGTACGAATCAGCGTGGCGTACTCCTGGGCTTCTTGCTAGGCCTTACGTTTTCCTTCTGGATTGGCTTTGGCGGACCGAAGCCGGCCCCAACACCACTGCCATTGAGCACCACCGGATGTGAATTGAGAAATGTAACCGAAGTGGCGCAAGCGGTGCAGGCGACGATGTCCGGAGCAGAGCCGCACTTCTTTTGGCTATATCGCTTATCATATCTGTGGTTCTGTGTGCTGGGCTTCTTAATCACCATTGCAATCGGCTACTGTGCCAGCTTAACGCTCACTCACTTCAACATGGCGGACAACTCTCAAATCTATTTCGATAAGTGCCACAAGCAGCTGGACTATGATTTGTTTGCGCCGATTCTCTCGCGACGCTGGCGACGACAACAGCTGGCGAAGCAGGCGCATGCTAACCCAGACGAAGCGCTGACAAAGTTAACACTGGCAACTGGGGCCATCTAATAAGCGAAATCTAATTTATTTTAATTGCTAAATGACATAGTATAATTAGCTTAACTGTGGGAATTGCTTGCCAAAAAATACTAGCAGCTGTTTCAGCAGTTGTCGTACCTAAACGTGCATAACAGTGTGACCTACTTGTATACCTGCGTATAACTATAAATGATCAACTGCTAAGGGCGCAAATTACGTCTTCCATTTTGCAAGAGCATACAACTATATATATAGATATACAAATATTAATTGTTAGCTAGGATGTGTTAAGTACACGTCTATATACCTCGTAGGAATAACTAGCTGATATTCAGTGGGTGAACGTAACGAATGCCACAAATTGAAATAGCCTCAAGGATTAGTAATTATGGCGTTGCATTAGGGACTGCCAGCCATGAGTCTCTAGTGCAGGGGAGTAGCCGGTCTTAGCGGGTTTTAATTTTTGTTAGTTTAAGTTTCTTTAGTGCTATCTTTAAAAATGTACCAAATGCTTATACACCAACCACAATACATATACATATACATCTATATATATATACAATTGACCCCCGTGTGTAAGAAACGAATGAACAAAGTTGAATTTAAGTTATTGAAAGTTTGTACTTATATAGTAAAATACTTGTATAAATATTTATGTGAAGCAACATTTGCTGATTATTAAAATATTGTTGTGCATTTACACTGAATGCACCAAAGTTATTTAGGCAATTGCAAACTGTTCAAGTGCATTGAATAATAGCTCTGGAATCGAAGGTGTATGGAAATACTATATATGCTGCATACTATTATTTATATGTTTATATACACACTATCAACTTTATACGTGCGAATTTTGATAAGCGAACTTTACGCAATCAGCAAGGTTGTTCGATTCAGTGTTCTATGATTCGACATGAATGGACAATTTCATAATATTGTTACTCTATATGAAACGCATGTTCATATATGTGCAAGGTTCGATATAAACGCCAATTGACTGACGTGGCAGGTCGCAGGGTTAACTGTGCAATTGTTTTGTTTAGAGACAGCAACAGAAATGTGTGTCTATAAATTGGCTGCGACAAGCTCTAATTGATCTAGCCCATAAATCGAAGAGACAGTTTACTCACACAAATAGACAGCGGCGACTGTGAGTGTGTGTGTGTGGAAAGTTTTAGTGAAGCCATAGAGTTCAAAGTACCGAAATTTTGTGTTGACATGCATATTTATAAAGTAAGAGAAGAGACGGCGCTAATGCGAAACGAGAGTCCAAAGTCGAGTCCAAAGCTGGCTGGCGGCTTACATTTCGACTCTAATACAATTCCACAAAGAACATGACACATCTGACACGAATGATAAATATAGTTGAGTTATTTTTTCCACACTAGACGTACATGACTGCAAGTTCAACGATCTGCACTGAATTTGTATTTAGGTGCGAAAAGGTTAATTTCACTTAAAAATTTCCGGCTTAACAGCTAACAACATAATTATATCAGTAGATAAATTTTGGTTGATTGATCAATTTATTCCGAATCCTGCTGCTTCGCGAAATCGATAAAGATATCCTCGAGCGATGTCTCACTAATCGAATAATGCTTGATTTGCAATGAATTCCGCTTCTGTTCAACGTATCTGAATATTGTGGACCATTTGACGTCTTTGTCGGGTATTACGATAACCACGTAGCCACGATACGCGTAACTCTCTCTAAAATTAGTAAGGGATTAGTCGATGGTTGGCAAGAAAGTTATATAAATGTATATAGTGCACAGCTCTTACACGATATAGCAGTCTGGAAAATCTGCCTTGAATTTCGCTTCGACATTTCGGATCAATTGAACATATTCAGTTAAGTCATTCGTACTGATGTGCGAATCATATGCCCAGCTTCTCGAAAATAGGGAGGATGATTTTTGTCTAATAAGCGTTGAGGTTGATTTTTTTACATTAATCGTCGAATCTTCCGTCGATATGGGCGCAGTTATAGGCGCTTTCTTTCGTTTTTTTATATTAGTCTGTGTCCCTTTCGTATTGACATCATCTCCAGTGGACAACACCGTCATTTTAGACATCCACCTAGCCTCTGGAAATTGAAAATTGAAGGACAGATATGTGTTCAGACAATACCCTACCATCGGTCATTAAGACTCTGACCGTCTACATACCAGAATTCATGGTCGATTCACTAGCTGAAAAGAATAATGCAGAATTTCATCAATATGCTATGTTTCAAAGGTGGCCCATTTTCGTAGCCTACCTTCTTTTTCGATTTCCACTTCCGATTCGTGCGAAGAAGAGTCGTCAGATCTAAAAGTGTGATCAGAGTCAGGATCAGGATCAGTGGTGCTTATACTGCTACCATCGCTCACCCTAACAACATTTCCAATTCGGTGGCCACTTGAATCCGGATAGTGATGCCCTTATCGTAGTAATGCTTTATCTGTTGCACCGAGCCGTAGCACTGCAGGCTTCCATTGACCATGATGGCCAAGCAGGAGCATACCTTCTCGCACTCCTGCATGTTGTGCGAGGTAAGCAGCAGGGCTCTGCCCCTTTCGCGCATGTCGCTGAGCACCACCCAAATCTCCTCCTGGGCACTGATATCCACGCCGGTGGTGGGCTCGTCGAGGCAGACAAGAGCGTGGGCCAGCACAGCCATGGCGATATTCAGTTTCCTTTTGGTGCCCACACTGTAGTGCCTGATCTTCAGATCGAGGCTCTTGGTGAGCACAAAGCGTTCGGCCAATTTACCGATAATGACCGGAATGAAGTCCTTCTTAATGCCACAGCTCAGGCCGGTGAATTTCAACATGTCCCTGCCGGTCATATAGTTCAACAAGATGTTCTTCTGCGGACAGAAGCCGATGTTCAATAGACCCTGTTTGGTCAACTTCTTAATGTTGACCCCCTTTACGTAGATGTCGCCATCGGAAATGATTTTGATGCCAGCGACCATGCCCAGAGTGCTCGTCTTGCCTGCACCGTTCGGTCCCAGCAAGCCGAAGCATTCGTATCTGCAAGAGGTGCATAATTAGCCGTTACCATCTTCAATCTTCGTCTGTGAGCTAGAAGATCTGCTATAAGCACTTACGGATTGACCTGCAGGGACACGCAGTTGACAGCCACATAGCGCCGGTACTTCTTAGTGATGCGACGGCAGACTAGACTGCAGGCCTTCAGCTCTTCCTCATTTTTGACCAAGAAGTCGATATCCATGCGGGCACGGTACACATTATCATCGTTGTCCCGCAGCGAGCACTCCCTGGAACGACACCTGCAAAGTAGTTCAAGTGGAGGATGTTGAATTGTCTTTTATTTGTGGCAAACGCAACCAAACCAAACTTGATCGCATATCGCAGGGGCAGCGCTCTCGATGCCATCATCAGAAGTATGAAAAATATTATTGGGCTTATGATCAGGCAGACGAGGAAATTGTATATATCCAGCGAGGCTACATCTGAAAGTATCGAAAGATGCACAGATTACAAAGCTCCGATATATTCACGATATAGTTTCATGCTTTTTGCATTCAACTAAGTTGGAGTCAACCTTACCACAGCACCTGTTGTGCAATTCGCAAAAGGAGTTCCGTTCCACCTCATGGCAATTGGTATTTGCGCTGCTGTTGGTTAATAAGAATAGTACGGCCCCATACAAGGAATACAGTGGCAGGATCATGAGCAGATTGTGAAAATGCTTATAGACACCATTATTTCTCAGCGGGATGAGAAAGGCGGCCAAGAACACTAGAATAGAGTAGAGTGCAAACCTATTAGTGACTCCAGATCAAAATCGGTTGGCCTTAGCATAATCGGGTAATTTGTAGAAAATTAAAAATTGAAATATTTATATTGTTCTCTTTCTAAGATTTTCAGGCAAACAAATAATAAAAGTTCACCGAGGTTCCTTTGAAGGAGCTACGAAAGATTGATTTGAAAAGCTCAAGTCCAAAATGTTGAGATTTGAGGGAAGCTAAAAATTCTTCAATTCACATAGTACATATAACTATGCTCCTAACTTATTTTGATGCATAGAATCAATTAAAGGTAGAAAATTTGGACACCAAATTAATAAATAAGATTTAAAGCAATTAACTATTAACGAAATTGTCATGCATGAAAAAATTCCGTTAATTACCAATAGTGCAATAGAAAAGCAGCACGTAGGCCATTCCGCGGCCCGGGTCCTTGAAGAGAAACGATAGAAGGTAGGTGAAGATCAGTGCGGAGATGCCGAATAGCAACAGAAATAGGGATATCCAGCATAGGGTATCTGCTGGATGACGGTATAGTGAGAGAAGCACCGTTGTTATAATCAGCATAAATATGCACAAGTCCCACACAAAGCTCGCCAGCCAGTAGCTCCACAGGCTAATGCCGTTCATTATCTGGACATGCCTCAAGTGCGATGTCTTCTCGTAGACGGGCAGCAGAACGAATGCCGAGACCGCAAAGCACAGATAGGCACAGAGGCAATTGGAATCAGTGCGCGCCAGACGATCGCTGTGTGTAAGTAGAACTGACATATCCGAATCGGCACGAGGCTTATTAACGATCCTGATTTCCATGCTGGCCATGGCATATGCGACGGCTCTATAGATTAGGCCATGTGAGAGACCAGCTCCATGATTCATCCGTCGATTGAACCACATCCTGATCGTGTCGTCAAATGTTGCTGCTGCCACATAGGTTTCTGTGAAGCCTTCCTCGTCCAGCCTAGTATTGTTCAATATATATTGCGAGAGGGTTTCCTGCACCACTGAAATCACTGTGGCGCCGGCATCCATGGCTATATTTTCATACGCCACGGCAATCTTTCTGTTATTGATCAAATAATAATCATGGGGATCTTCGTCAGCTGGCACTAGCATCTCCTTAAGGACGATTGGGTTCTTATAGCCCGACAAGTCGGTGGGATCCAACTCCACCAGGAAGTCTTGTTGGTAAACTAAATCCATAACTGTAAATAGCAATAGTTCTATCAACGGCATCAGGATAATTAAGGTGTATAGTATCGCATGGTTGCGAGTATGTCGACACTTCTTAAACAACAGTGCATGCCAGTCATTCAGATTTTTCTTCGAGCGCTTCAACTCCCGGTTCGCCATGGGCTTGGTCACCCACGCTAGATCAAAATATATATAAATAGCTACATACATCCAGATGCAGTCCCCTTCTAGGGTCACTTACAATCCTCGCTATCCCGTTCACCTAGTTTGCTACGTCGCTCAACCGTATGACCACTTATCTTCAGGAATGTCTCACGCAATGTGGGTGCACTAACCCCAAAACTGGAGAGCTTCAATGTGTCCATCTGACTCTCCAAGGCCTTGAAAAGATTCGTGAATTTGTGCACATGCTGAACTGGCAGACGATACGTTAGCTCCGAACCGACAATGTTTTCCAGTTCAACATTTGGAATGTTATCCTTAAGGAAATCGGTGACCTCATCCGCATTGCAGTTTTCATCGGCCACACACACCTGGATGTAGATCCGGGAAGTAGATTCGTGTTGGAAGTAGCTAGTGGCGTAGCATGCCGGACTTACCAGACGATATCCGGGACCCAGACTACTAATAATTTTCTCTCCAGTGCCGTAACAGTACACGTGCCCGTCGCGCATGATGGCGATGCGATCGGCTAAGACTTCGGCGGCCTCCATGAAATGCGTGACCATCAGTATGCAGCGGCCAGTCTTTTCCATGCGCAACATGTTCCAGACATCACGGCGGGCGCAAGGGTCGAGGCAAGCGGTTGGCTCATCACACAGCACCACCTGGTATATATGGAGTAAGCCGTGAAGATCCTTGGATCTCATCATTGGGCCACTCACCTTGGTATTGCCGCACAGAGCGCAGCACACGGAGAGCTTGCGCCTCATGCCAGTGGTGAGATATTCGACTCTTATGGTCGACTTATCCAACAGATTCATGATGGCCAGGTACTTTTCGGCCTCCGCTTCCGCTTCGGCCTGCTCGAATCCCTTCAAGCGGCTATAAAATACAATATGCCAATAGGCGCTCAGCTCATCGAACAGGATATTGTGTTGGGGACAAATGCTGAGCGAATATTGGCCCATTTGTCTGGCCGTGGGCATGTCAAGGCCTTCCAAGGTCACTATGCCGGATGTGGGCGCTGTGATGCCTGCCAGCATCATGAACGCTGTCGTCTTGCCCGATCCATTGTGGCCGAGCATCACAGTGATCTCGTTCTCAAAGAATTTCATGCTAAAGTCGTGCACCACCTCGTTGTTGCCGTACGACTTGGATAAGTTGTGTGCCTCCAAGATGACTTTTTTATTGCGAAACGTTTCGGTATCAAAGATTTCCGATTTGCCTGATACGGATGGGTGAAATACTTGCTCTTCATCTTGAAATCGGGGGCCATACCGTCTCCATGGGCACCAGAACGACTTTTGGCAAGGGTAATACCATTTTTTGGCCACACCAAATTCGCCAGGATTCAATTGATCCACATACAGGCCGATTAGGATTCGGAATACGTTCGTGAACAGCATGACCATCAATGTGGTGCCGATGGTCACCTCGTCATCGGGATGGCTGTACTTAAACATATTCTTCCACTGCAGACCCGTGCCCCGCATCTCGAAACTGTGAATCTGATAGAATATGCTGGGCATGGCGCTGTTCATGAACAGAGAGACAATTATTGCCATGGAGTTTTGGTGGCGGGGTCCCAACATCAGAAATGGTAGGTAACTAAGGAGCTGCGTCAGGAATAACGAGGTCATCGACATGAGGGTGCTGGTCACAAAGGCGGTGATCATAAACGTGAAGCACACCAATGTTAATATGTAAACAATGAAGATTAACAGCAACACTAGAAAATTGGAGGCCGGACACATGCACCACTTCATGACGCAAACAACAACGATCGTCGGTACAAAATATAGTAAATAGGCCACTATAAACCACGATAGCCAGTTCAGCGTAACAGGCAGACCCATTATGCGCATTACCTCCCTCAAGTGCCTCTGCTTCTCTGAAACGATTTGCTGTAAAGGACGCCAAAAAATGGAATGCATTAGACACTATTCGAAATTATGATCAGGAAGTATTCGGCATTTTCAGCATCCTTCCCATTTTGGCCAAGAATCACAGGCAGATGTTCGTATAAATCTGGAACCCATCTAAGCTAAGTATCATCCGATGTAGACGCCAGAGAGTTGCAAATGGAATTTAATCTAGATCTAGACTTTTGCACAGGCTAATGAAGTTCGATATAGAAGAAAGTATGTAAATATAATGAACGTTCTGGACACTAGATTATCGACTAGAAATTAAAGATTGTTGTTAATAGCAAAGGCCGAATACTATGAGTCGATGGTCCTGAGTATTAGCATTTAAGAGTATGGCTTAAATAATATTTATCTCGATTGAATTCCGCTAACTACGCTCTTGATGGAATTCTAATACAATGGAGATTTTCGTTTAACTTACCTGACCAATAATCAAGCAGGGAGCCATATAAATAAAGGTAAAGTATGTGGTGAGGTGACTGTATAAAGGAGTCAAATATGAAAAATCCATGTACATCTGTTCGGGAAAGGCCCGCACGCTTATTTGGGGAACAAGGAGCGAATAGTTCTTTCTCTGCAGCAACGCCTCATATAGTTTCGCCTGCACAACCAGATAGCCCTCGTAATCATAGGGGGAGCTCTCGGCAGACTCAAAAGTTTTCAAGAACAAGTTAGGCTGCCAACTTCTTATCAAGGTTTTATTCGATCGGAAATGCAACGGAAATCGCAATGCGATGTTGAACTCCAATGGTAATTCAACAATATTTATAAGATTATCCTCGAACTCAATGCCCACAAAGCCATCTTTATCGTGTAGTGCTTTATCCAAATCAGATGCGTATAAATAAGACTCAATAACTTCCGTGCCCAAACTCGCGGCCACGTCCGTAATGACATCATTAAGGACTTTGTTGCGTGGTGAATAGAATATTGAACTAGGGAAGGAAATTAAACGAATCGGACGATCGAGCAGACGCGCAACGCTCAAATACCTACGATACATTCACCTGCATTATGTCTATGGACCCAAATTTCCTTTCATCAATATTGATTGCGGTGTGAATATTGATGATCTGATCGAGCTGAGTATACATGAATGTGAATATTGGAAACAGCAGTATGAATGCCATTCCAATGGGATGAGCCAAATGGATGCTCAGATTCTTGCAGATTAATAAGCGCAACTTCCTACACGCGCCGTGTTTTTTTACTCGAGGCTCCACAAGCGTTGACATTTTAATTTTGGCTACGCTCTCAGAATTGTTGAAATATAATGCTAGGTTTCAACTTTTGAAGGCGTTACAAGTGCCTGTTAGAGCTGTTATTGTAAAATGTTTTTCACTCTTTCTCTTCAACCACAAACCACTGCACTTGAAATTTGAATATCCGATTTTTTAGGTTTTTTTTTTTTTTTTTCATTTTAATTAGTTTTTTCTTTTGTTTTTTGTATTGTGTATAGAAGAATCATAACCAATAGAAGCGTCAGCCTGTATACAGGGATCGATGCTGCATCAGCCAGCCGCAAGCTTACTTCTTCTTGGACACACCCACGGTACGACCACGACGACCAGTTGTCTTGGTGTGCTGACCACGGACACGCAGGCCCCAGTAGTGACGCAGACCGCGATGCGAGCGGATCTTCTTCAAGCGCTCCAAATCGTCACGCAGCTTGGAATCCAAGTTAGATGAGGTCAGCTGCGAGTATTTGCCATCGATGATGTCCTTCTGTCTGTTAAGGAACCAGTTGGGCACTTTGTATTGCAGAGGATTGGAGATGATGGTGACTACCTTGTCAACCTGTCGAACAACAAATGTAAACAATGTAAATAGGTTTGTCTTCCAGTTTCTTATTTTCATATTTACCTCCTCCTCGGTGCATTCACCAGCACGCTTGGTTAGATCCACATCGGCCTTCTTCAACACAATGTTGGAATAGCGACGACCAACACCCTTAATGGCAGTCATTGCGATGCCAACCTTGCGTTTGCCATCAATGTTCGTATTCATGATACGAAGAATGTGCTGGAACTTCTCTGGGATGACGAGCGACTGCAATTCAAAACATATTTGTATTATTCGCGAATTTACTGGTACGGCACAAATCGTAAACAACAAAAGCCGAAATTGCATTTCCGCCCAAATCAGCGCAATTATTAAGACATTTATATATTATCTAACTGCACCATTTAGGCTTCACCGCGTATAGTTTGACGTGCATTTAGCATTATAGCAGAGAACTGCAACTTTTGTTGTTTGATTGGGTAGATATTTCATGATTTATATGTAGACGCACCATTTTGCCCTGTTTAAGCGACAACTATTCAGCCGAAAAAGAAAGCGGATGCGCTGCTTCTTTCCACTTTTGACGTTGACAGTTCGAAAAACGGTGTGCAACAACGTTAAAAACCTGATGTTTATGGAATTTCACAGGGTTACTTTGAACTCGGTAGCCCTGGGAAAAGTGCCGTTACACCGAAAAGTTTCTACTTTAATAATGAGTGGTAAATGTTCTTAAATATTTAAATGTGAGTAAAATATTTACATGTAAATATTTCTAGCGCTCAGCTGTGTAACCGAAAATGATATTAGGGCATTGCGTACTATATGTACGGTAGAGCCTAATCAACAGTACAATATTGAAGAAGTAGATATGTACGGAAATACAGCTTTGCTCAAATCATGCTACCTGGGTAGATTGGAATGTGCACGTACATTGCTAGAGTTCGGTGCAAATATTTACGCCGTCAACTATTTTGGCCAAAACGCGCTAACGCTGGCCAGCTATGCTGGAAACTTGCAGCTAGTACTGGAGTTGCTGCATCGGCGCACATATCAGGACTTTAATTTATCCTCGCTAATACCAGCCGTTTGTGTGGCAGCCATGCGACAGCATAAAGTTTTGGTGGAATATTTTACGACTTTAGATCCCATAGGAACACCAAATTTACGAACTGTGCATGGTAAGTTTATACATAAATTAATTATATACAGGCAAATTGTTAATTAAAACAAAAATATTACTAGGCCTTGGAATAAATGAATTGGGTCGCATGTTAAAACCAAGAAATTTACCGCAGATCAAATTAGTAAACAAATATCATTAAGTGTATGTAACAAAACGATATATTTATTTGTAATAAATTTAAACACATTTAAACATAAATACTACAAACTATATTTATCAGGGCTACATTTATTACACCTTCTTAAATATGTTTGTAAATTGAAGTGATTGGGCAACGCTGTGCCCAGTGCAGATTGACAGCTGTTCGCGCCAAAATGCGAGTTTTACCGCGGTAGAATTCATTAAATAGTCTCATAGGCAACACGCAGCATCAAGTCGCTCAGCGAAATTTCAAAAACTATCATTCCACAAATATAATTTAAATTAAATAATCAATATGTTTGAGGCACGTTTGGGACAAGCCACGATATTGAAGAAAATCTTGGATGCCATCAAAGATTTGCTCAATGAAGGTACTTTTGACTGCAGCGATTCTGGCATACAGGTAAGAACAGCTACATCCTGTTTAAATCATATACATATAAGGTATTTATATGTTTCATTTACAGCTCCAGGCCATGGACAACTCCCACGTGTCGCTGGTTTCGTTGACGTTAAGATCAGATGGCTTTGATAAGTTCCGCTGTGATCGTAATCTCTCCATGGGCATGAATCTGGGCAGCATGGCGAAGATCTTGAAGTGCGCTAATAATGAGGATAATGTGACTATGAAGGCACAGGATAATGCCGACACAGTTACCATCATGTTCGAGTCGGCTAATCAAGAAAAAGTCTCCGACTATGAGATGAAATTGATGAATCTCGATCAGGAGCACTTGGGTATTCCAGAAACAGAGTATTCTTGTGTGGTGCGAATGCCCGCAATTGAATTTGCGCGCATCTGTCGTGACTTGGCTCAGTTCAGTGAATCCGTTGTCATTTGCTGTACGAAAGAGGGCGTCAAGTTCTCGGCCAGCGGTGATGTTGGAACGGCCAATATTAAGTTGGCTCAAACTGGTTCAGTGGACAAAGAGGAGGAGGCTGTCACCATTGATATGCAGGAACCAGTCACGCTAACTTTTGCTTGTCGCTACCTGAACGCCTTCACCAAGGCAACGCCACTCTCCACCCAGGTGCAGCTGTCCATGTGCGCAGATGTGCCGTTGGTGGTTGAATATGCCATCAAGGATCTGGGTCACATACGCTACTATTTGGCGCCAAAGATTGAAGATAACGAGACATAAGGCTGTCGCGCGATTTACCCAGAACGTATTCATTTTTACATATTTACATTTACCGCATAATAATTATCTTACATACGACATCTAAGTTTTAAGATCTTTCATTCAGCATTTCCTCGGGCAAATAAAACATATTTCAAAACATAAATCATTCGTTGTTTGGCAATAACCATTTAATATCATAACACTGGGTACATTTAATATCAATAGAGTTGGCATATGGTTAAATTATAGCAGATCGCCTAAATCTGTTGTCGGGAATTAACAGCAACTGAAATTCGTCGAAATAATCATTTGCAAATGATAAAGCTGTCTTCTCTAAAAAACTTTGCAAGCTTCCGAATGTCATCAACTTAGGCTAAATACTCGTTCATAACAGGCACATTTTGAGGGTTTGCATGAGTGTTGTGCGAGTACATTTTTGTTTCTTAGAAAATATTTTAGAGCGTGTTTACACGCTCTCAATACTTGAACAATTGGCTGTGTAAATCTGGAAGCTTTAGCCTATCTATAATATTAGCTAGAGCTGCCATTACAAAACATATAAAGCTAATCTAATTCATAATATCATATATAAAAGTGTATAAAAACATTTGAGATGCGACTAAAGCAAGAATTGTGCGACACAAACAACATGTCCATGTTGCATACAACAAACCGTGTATAAATATTAATATATGAGTATAAATATGTGTATATATATACATATACATATGTATGTATAATTTATGCTTGTAGGGATTAGTACATATTCTTTTTAAGGCGCCGGCGATGCAGCTGAGCACGCACTGGGACTGGAAGTCGCGTCGTATGCGGTGCTATCGTCGTTGTTATCTTTACTTGCCTGGAGCAATGCCTGCAGTGATTTGATGCACAGCTTGGACCCATCCATTGCCTCATTGGACAACTGTAAGTAAGATTTATTATTAGCTTGTATAAATGAATTCAAAGGAGACAAATTTCGTACCATCGTAAAATTTAGAAAGCCATGGGGCAAGCCTTCAAGTATCTGCAAGTGGACTTGGCCACCCAGACGCTTCAGCTTTTTGGCAAGCATGACGCAATCATCGAGGCAAGGATCCATGTTAAGCGTCTGCAAGAGATATGAATTAAAGTTAAATTTTAATATGGTTTATTGTATATTTAGTTTCAATCTACACTTACAAGTATGCTGGTCTCGGGTAATTGGGAGAGCCACTCGTCGCTGGCCCAGTATGGGGACAGAAACGGATCTTTGGGCACCTCGAAGGCAAACTCTTCGCTGGGACTGCGGGCAATCAAGGCATCCAAATTGCGAACATCCTGCTGACCAGACGTCGTGCTGCTCTGTATCTCATAGGATTGGGTGCAGCGATTAATGATATTATTAACAGCCTCCTGCAAGCGGCCTGGCAGCGTGTCCACAATTATCTCACGACCTGTCTCAATTATAATGTTCTCTTCGGAGTTACTCTTGTTGACACCATTGGCCAGTGGCAATGGCGGAGGTGCTGTTGTGTTATCCTCGGTGGCTTCTATGGTAGCCGTATCAATCAGATATTTATCTAGAAAATGGTCAATATAGGCGGCAGATTCGGCATCCTTCGGTACCTCGGCAGAAATGTCAATCGGATAATGTTCGATGGGCTGCGAGTCATCCTCGAACGACACACAGGAGCTATTATCGCTATTATCAGTGCTGGGCAGATCTGTGCGCTCCACCGTCTGACTGTGATAGGAGGCGCTGGCAAACGTGTCGCTGCTCTCATCCTCATCCGAGCGATTGAGCGGTTCGAGCGGTGTCAGCGGGCTCTTTGCCGTCGACGTGCGTCGACTGGAGTTCATGCTGTGTGCAAGCTTCTCTACTTCCTCAGCGCGTGCCTGTGCTTCTGCGTTGCTCTTTTCTTCTAGCTCCTCCAAATGCTTCTCTTGCATTTTTTCATTAGACGGCGCCGCGTAGGCGCGCAAGCAGCGCATCATGAAGCCGAATGGCAGCAACGGATCCATTAGACACAACAGCCTCGCCGGACTGGGCACAAAGCTAACTAGCGTAGGACAGTAAGCCAGAAACAGACCATCCGGCACTCGTACATTCTGTTCAATGCATTTAAGCGCCAAGCCGATGGAGAGATTGGCGCCCGCTGAATCGCCAGCGCAAATCACACGCTCTGCTGTCGTTCCCAGATGTTGTGCGTTGTTCAGCAGCCAGCAGTAGGCGTAGTATACCTCCTCCAGGGCACGTGGGAAGGGTGCCTCCGGTGCCAGGCTGTAGTCCACCGAGAGTATTGGCACGTCCAGCGCCACAGCCCAGTCGCGTAGATATAGCTCATGCGATTTTGAAGATTGCGCCACAAAGCCACCGCCGTGACAGTGAAATAGTATTGATTTCGAAGGCGCCGATGGGCGACGCCAGCCACGATAGCGACCCTCGCCCAGCATACCAGCTCGTCGCTTCGCACTGAGCAGGCGCACCGAAACCGGCAGACCAGGTCCCAAATGTGAACTGGGCACGGGTATATCAACGAACTGCAGCTCATTGTCAGTGTCCGTGGCGTTGCCTGGTTTTTGCACACGTGCTGGCAAACGAAGAGGCTCGGCGGGCAATTCAATTATGCGATTTACTTTGATGGAGCTGCCCACAATGCTGGGCAGTTTGTGCATGAGTTCCGATTCGGCAAGAAACCAAAATGACTTGCAGAAATCGATTTTCGCATTCTGCGAAATGTTTACAATACGTCTGGCACGCAGCTCCGGATTCATGAGGTATTTACCGCTCGACCAGAGACTGCGAGTGGTTTTTAGCAGTGAGCTGCTGCTATTGTCTGTCTGGGAGTAATACGTTTCCGAGTAGCTGGCCATGCCGATGCCTAGAAAGCGAAGCACACCACGTATGGAGTCTCCATACTGAAAGCCTAAGCAACGGCCATAGAAACAATACTGATTGATGGTGTCGCCCAATTCGAAGAGCTGTTCGGCCGTATGCCGACCGCTGCCCAGCAGATCGCCCGTATTCATGGACCATTGGCGCAGTATCAACAGATACTGTAAGCAGGTGCAGATCGAGCACAGCAACTGGGAGCAGGCTTCTACCTCCTTCATGTAGAACTTCTTGCGAAAGAAGAGTGTGGCGCGAGTGGCAAGCAAGTGCTGGCAAATGCTGAGCCCATGGTCGATGCATGCATTGGTTACATAAATAAAGCTACGATATCCGTTTCCTGGGGTTGATTCGTCAAAATCATATTCATGGGCAAATGTTTCGATTTGCAGTACCAGACGATTCGCTAGCACTATGAAATCTTGCCAGGCAATATGTGCGGCATGCAGCCGTTGTCCATACTCCGTATGATCCTTGGCAAAGTAAGCGGCGTGCTCCTGGCAATTGGTGTACAATTTCAGATAGGTAGGCTTCAAATCGGCGGGTACAGTGGGTGTGGGAGGGACTGTTTGTGCTACGATTACTTTTCCATTGAGCTCTTGCTTCGATCGAGCCAACTTGATGTTATGCTCAAAGTGGGCATTTGGCTTGGGAGTGTGATGGCCCACCTCAGATGCTTCTGCTGCAATCATTGCGGATCTGAGAAAATCAACCGAACAATATTTAATTATGAAGATGTATAACTAAGATGTTTTGCTTGGGATGTTATTTTAATTACTTAATAATTATGGCATTCTGATATACACTTCAGCAATTGAAAGCTTTTTTAATTAGGAGTATAACAACTTTCACTTCACAAACTGCGCACTACTCAATTTTCCGTTTCGCATTACATGGCAGGTTTGTCCAAATCTGTCTCACTGATGAAGTGCGGAAATTAGAAACTTACTGTTTTTATACACCTAATAGCTAATTCACTTCATGGCTAACTAATACAATTGATTTAAATTCAGGTAATTAAATGTCGCAATATGATATGGCATGCAATAGTGTTGATTAAGTGGATTTTCCGTTTAAACGCGCTCTTTAATTCATTAAGTTAGTGAATCATTTCATGAAGCTTTTTCAGCAATGGTTTCTATTATTTCAGCAAACTATATTCGTTAGTATTATTTATTCACTACCATTCCAATCAAAAGAAGAACCCAATCACAATCACAACAATTGACCGCAAATAATAGAACAGAACTAGTTCAGTCTCAGCTGACCAGCTCTAGATTGTGTTTTCCAGCACTATTTCATAGCATCGATATATCGATAGCATTGCATACCATCACATTTATTTTATTTCGCAACAGAATCATCGGATCGGTGCATTGCATTCGCTGCAGATTCTTATTCATTTAAACTATAATACTCAAATAAAAATAATGTAAGAAAGGATTGCGCGAGTATTAGAAGAATAGTATACGCAATCATGAGTGTAAGCATTGTGCAGTACTTTGGCGAGCAGACAAACAAATGTGGCTATTGTTCGGGCACCAACTGCAGCAAATCGCATGGTAAGTGAGCTACAAAGAATTTATTTCCGAATCTCTTATTTCTTTGTGCGTGCGTCATACAGGTATGCATGCATATCGCTTAGCCTGCGAAGACTACCAAGACCTCATCGATCGGGGCTGGCGACGCTGCGGCAACTATTGTTATAAGCCACAGAATGACAAAACCTGCTGTCCCTGCTACACGATTAAGTGCGATGCTCTGGAGTTCAAACTGTCCAAGTCCAATAAACGCATTTTGAGGCGCATGAATAAGTTTCTGCGGGATGGCAAGCGTGAGCCGAACGAGCAGCAACATACGCCGGGTCAACCCAAAAATGGTGATGGCGATGACGTTGATGTGTCGGGTAGTGCAAATGAGTCTCAACCACAGCTACCTGATAAGAAGCCCTCAGTACTCAACGTGGAGCATGTTGAGAATTTAGTTCAGGCGCATGTTGAACAAATCAAAACATCGAACACCATTCAAGTGTCAGGCGACCCATCGGCGTCCTTGTTAGCCAACAACAAAATTAAAGGTAAGTAATGAAACATTTGCTCAATCTATGTATGTCGATTAAAGGGATTTTCCTACAGCATTTGCCCCCAATTTGAATCCGCCTCGGAAGAAGGCGAAACAAATGCGCATCGAACGCCGACAAGCCAAATTGGGCGTCCCGCATGAGCAGCCACAGCCGCAGTCGAAAATACAGGAGAAGACCTTAAAAGATTTTCTGTCTGCCCCCAAGGAAACTGATAAGCATCAGTTAAAGGTATGTATGTACGCCTATAATAATAACAATTTGAAATCGATAAGCGAACTTATTCGTATGCGGCTCGAGATAAGAGCAGCCACTAACTAAGCTTTGTATGTATCAAAGCAAGCTAACACTTAACTTTCTCGAGCTGCATGCTGGTTTATTTGCAAGGAATGATATTTTCGACAAGTGTTTAAACATTGCATCCGTTTGTGAAAATGTGTGCCTGTGTGTATTAACTATTATATTGTAAATAGATTGATTGATTTATGTTATGTATCACGAGTGCCCCATTGTTGTCCCTTTTATGTACACACATCGTATTTGTGCTATTTGTTGCAGATCGCCTTGGTGCCTGCCTCAGATACACAGCGCACTTGTACCGATGCAGTATTCGCATTGTATCGCAAATATCAATTAGTCATACACAATGATAATCCTGCACGCCTATCATTAGAAAGCATGCGGCGGTATTGGGTTAAATCCCCCTTAAAGGTAATTTTCAATGACTATCTGTTTCCTTTTTTTTTTTTTTATAAATC
Source organism: Drosophila arizonae (assembly GCF_054131065.1). Lineage (NCBI taxonomy): Eukaryota > Metazoa > Arthropoda > Insecta > Diptera > Drosophilidae > Drosophila > Drosophila arizonae. Next base: position 22,206,051 of record NC_142925.1, on the reverse strand, counting down.
CATAGCTGCGTTTGGTGAATGTCGATGGTGAGGAATTCAAGCGCACGTTGCCGCAAAGCTACGAGCTGTATCAGAAGTATCAGATTGTTATACACCATGATCCGCCCAAAAATATGAAAGCCTACCAGGAACATCTGCAACACTCGCCCCTCAAGGTTGCCAATCAATCAAACAAGAAATGTTTAACAACAAATTGCAAGGATCATAAATATGCGATTCTAATCCGTATGTCGACATTATTTACAGCACAAAAAAATAGAGGATTTGCCGAACGTAGGCTATGGATCTTTTCATCAGCAATATTGGCTGGACACCAAGTTGATCGCTGTTGGAGTCATTGATATACTGCCAGGCTCGGTTAGCTCAGTTTACTTTTTTTACGATCCGGACTATAGCTTTTTATCCTTGGGCACATATGGTTCTCTAAGGTGAGTTTAAAGAGTCGAGTTTGCAAATAAAAATTATTAATATACTTATTGCCTTTCTCATTGTAGGGAAATCGACTTGGTGCAAACACTTGCCGAGCGAGTGCCCGCATTAAAGTATTACTATATGGGCTTTTACATTCACTCTTGTCCCAAGATGCGTTACAAAGGCAAACTGTCCGCTTCCTATTTACTCTGCCCCGAGACTTACGTTTGGTTCCCCCTAACTGATGGTAGCTAACAAATTGCCGATAATGAAAGATTTATGCTGACTTTATATTCTGTATTTTCGCTAGAAATACGCAACAAACTTGACGCTAAAAAGTATCAACGCTTAAATCCGGATGCCACAGCAAAGGACGTGAATGAGTTTTTAAATCAGCATTTAAATGATGTAATGCTGCTTATCAACCCACAGACCTGCATCAGCTACGGTAGATTCATACAAGTAAGTACTTCCTTTTTTGTTGCCAGCTCATCGAATGAAATAATTTCCTTTTTGATTTGCTTTTGCTCACAGAGGAATGACGGTGATGTCGATCGCGATGTGATTCTCGAGTACAGCAAACTCGTGGGTAGGGTATGTGCACAGCGCATGCTTTATGTGAACATGTCCTGAAAGGCATTCTGTTGACGAGCTACTATTGTACAAGGATTCTTTGATATATGCACCTATATTCATTTACCAACTAATTTAAATATATTTTAACTAAGTAGTGCAAAATTATGTCAATAAAATGTTCTAGTACGTTTTTAAATGCTTTAAATGCTGCTGTACCACTAAAACAACTCGAAAGCAGAGAAATGTTAAGCGAAAATATATTAATAAAATATAAAACCTGTTTTAATCGATGCATCCAAATCAGGGGGCTTGGTGTATGAAATATTGTGGATGTTAAAACACATGTTTCACTTACGGGAAACATTTTAGATAACTAAGAGGGCGCGAACACAAAGCGAATTAACAACTGTTATCAAAAACTCATCGCGGCTTATCTTCAGGCAGCTAAATGCATCAATAAAATTAATTATCTGACAACACATTCGCGCGTCCCGAGTAGGTTACAGCTTCTACTCGTAGTAGTCACGAGCATTTACAGTTTTTATCAGAGTCTCTCGCAGCATGATTAGATGATGATCTGTAGCCGCAGCGTGTGTGGGTAAGGAAGGGTTACTCTAGGTAACTCTTTGGTGACATTGACTTCAAATATACCAATTCATCTAATTTGACGACTATTGGATACTCTAATGAGGCTCACTTGGTCAGTTAACGCAAACAATCAGACGGCTTTGAATTATTTGATAATTATTTAATTTAGACTTGAAATAAATAACTTCATAAATAAGTTTAATAATTTAATCGTAATGTCAATGCTTCAATAAAATTTCAGAATTTTAGGTTGTAAAAAATATATTTAATTATCTCGTGCTAATTTAACGCTTGCTTGCCAAATTCGCAGGCATTTGTTAAACGCGCTAATTAAAAAATAAGTAAACAAAAATATTTTACGTATTAGTTAAAATGATGACTGGCTTTTGATAAAACCGAGCTTACGTCTAATTTTATTGTTAGACGCGGCATATACTTAGTGCTTCAATGAGCGACAGTACATATTATAATAGTAATAATAAAAATTGATTACAATCAGCATCAATCTAATCGTTAATCACTCGAATTACTAGCCAAATTATGCACACTTCACTTATTGTGAAGGGTATGCGGTAGTCAGTGCTTGAAACTCTTGCAGTTTTTGGGGAATTTCGTTTGGGTATGCTAAAAATATGCATAATTTTGAACTATAAGTTTTTTTAATAAACAAAGCAAACAGCTCAGCGCGTGTTGTTGCTTGAATTGGTTTGAAGTCAGGACTGTCAAGAATCTAGAAATGGACTTCATGTTTATGATTCAAGCTTAGTTTGGTTGTTTCCGTTACCATAAAAGCCACGAATTCGTCAATATTTTTGAACTCATAAATTCTCGATGGTGCAATATAACACTCGATTTTTTTTAGAGTTTATGTCTAGCGCGCTTTCAACACAATGCTAGAGCTGAGAGTGTGTGAGAGAGAGGGAGAGAGAAGGAGAGGGTGAGAAAGAGATAGAAAGAGAGAGTGAAAAAGAGAGAGAGAGAGAGAGAAAATCTGCTAGCTTCGCAGTCAACAACAATTTAAATAATTTTTCACCGTTTATTTTTATTTTTTTCAGTGTTGGCCGAGGTTTTGCTTAAAACATCGTCGACATCGCCGTTGCCGTTGCCGTTGCCGTTGCCGTTGCCGTCGCCGTTGTCGTTGTCGTTGTCGTCTCACATAAGTAAGTGAAGTATATATGCCATTGGCTGTTGGCGATTTAGCTTCATTCGTTTTGCGGCATTCTCAGCTGTAGCACCTGCCATCCAATCCAGTAACTCCCAAGCCCAATATATATTTAGCTGGTGGCAGATCGGGCGCTAAGCGCGTATCCAAAATGTGAGTGTAGTAAAGTGTGTGTGTGCGAGCATTACTTAATCTGAAAATGAACAATTTGCAAAAGTTGAGAAAGGACTCAAAGCGAATAACAAAAAAATAACTGATCTTTAGTCGCACGCAATCTCTCTACAAAGTGTCATGGAAAAATTTCTTGCATATCATTGAAAGTGTGCCATGTCAACAAAATGCTTTGCTCTCGTATCGAAGATCGCAGTGCTTAGTCAGTTGGCAAGTGGGGCAAGTGCAACCAGCTCGCGGAGCTGAGCCCAAATGGGGGCCAAGGAACCTCTTGGCTGGGAAGAAGACAAGGAAGTGAGGTGCTTAGAGATGATTTACCAATTTGAATCCAAACAGACGCGCTTTAGACTTTACATTTAAATTGTTTGTTTTTAAGTATTTCTCATATTTAAAGTTGCGTGTTTTGATTTGCTATAATATATGTTAGTTCATTTATAAATTCGAATTTCAAATAGCAACTAGTTTTTTATTTATCTCTCTTTTTTCTTTAAATCTTTAAATATTTTACAATCAAATTTCAATCTGCTTGTTGTTGCTTATTTTAAAATTCGCGTTTGAGATGCGCTCCGCTTATGCAACATTCGAATGTCTTTGGAAATATCTAGATATTTTTTTCACTCTCCAATTCAGTAGCATTTTATTTGTTAATTTATTGGAAAAAATGATGTTTTCCTTTTTGTAACGTGCCATTTTTCACATTGATTTTGCATTAATCAAGTTGCTAATTATATGATCAATTATTTTGACTACTTCGCGCAAACAGTGCTACGAATTTATTTTGTGTACCATGTAATTGCGGGTTGTGCATTTCGAAATTTAATTATAACGTGCAAAAATGTGATTCCATGGGTATTAGTGCCGTGAGTTAAATTCAATTCCGTTGTCTGAGAGTACGTAACATTTACATTCAAATCAAATCAAATCAAATCAAATCAAATACGATTGCTCCAATCGGGAGTGCCCGACAAGCAAATACCCTGAATACAGTATCAACTGTTGCTGCACGCATTCTAGCTTAAATCTACACACACACCCACAAATATACATACATATGTATGTATGTGTTAGGTGTTGTTCGTTTCGCACTTTACGCCTACGCTGTTCTTCTTCTTCCCTCGCCTTATGTGAAATACGTTATTGAATAACTTCGCTGTCAACCGTTTCATTCATCAATTGGCCATCAAAATATGTATGTGCGCCACTTTCTAACTTCAAGCATCAGATTTGCGTCCAAATTCGGAGGGACTTGTAGGAGAGACCCACAATCTGAAGAATAATTCATAGGTGTGTAGGATTTTAATGGATATTGTGGTACCTGAAAGTGCGGAGGACTATTCCCTGGACAAAAGTTCAGAGATCGGAATTACGCATAAGCACGCTCAGGGGAGTTGATTGACACTACTGTTGATCCTCATCTAGCTTAAATATATGTAGTCTACAGATAAATACAAACTAGATCGACTCTACTGTTGATCCTTATCAAGTTGCATATCCAGATCCTCATCACGATCCTCATCATTATTCTCGCTCACGCCTTCTTTAACCTTTCTGTTACGATCACTTCAGCAAAACCAATATACCCTGAATACGCATTTACGATGCGCTCGGAATACAATAAAGCAAGAATAACTACACCTAACTGGTACATTACACATATTTGAATTTTATGTGATATACGGTTCATTGCCATTGAATTAGTTTGCAGAAAAAGCTCGAAAAAAGGCAAAAACAAAAACAAACAACTGTGCTCGATAGCCAAACAATCTGACTAATGTTGATTTGTTTAAAACGTTTTTTTTTTTCTTTCAAAAGTCAGTAAGAGACAGAGAGACAGTAAGAGAGAGATGGAGCATGAGAGAAGGAGAGCAGGAGAAAGAAAGAGAAATATAAACTACCAAACCATGTCAATTGTGAGCTCATGTCTTATGTAAATGGTTTCTGCACGCGTGCTATGGATGTATAATACGTTATATATATATATGGGTATTATGTTTATGTATATCGCACAGCTAACGGCTTAATTGTGCTCTATGGCCAAGATCCAACTCTGATATCGTGATACCACAGTCGCCCCAACTCCCGCTGCAAGTGTTTGTTTTCGTTGCTGGTAAATCAAATCAATATATGCCCAATAAATATCGTATAGCGCTGCAACAGTCCATGCGTAGGTCCGAAAGTATATTATTTTGTTACTTTACAGCTAATTGAAGATTAAGCTAACTTTAATGTGTGCCATTTAGGCTGGCCCCGTTATCAGGCCACCATGCCCGATCGTATAATTTACAATGACGATTTGTTTTCTATTTGCTCTGCTCGTCATATAGAATCATAAATTTCGGAGCTGATTTTATAAAGCCAGGCCAAAATGATGTTGATAAGGCCCCACGCTCCCGATTAGTTAATTAGCCACATTCTCAAACCTAATTGCAGTATATATAGTTACAGCCCATTTGGCTTTTGTTTGAGAGTTATTGCATTAAGCGTAGATCTTGAGTAAGCGTGAGTTCCTTGGCTACCTGTTTGCTGTAGTTAGAGCCTAATGTAGCTAATGGAGACTCAGTAATATTAACACTTATTTTAAAGACCGAGTCAGAAGATTGTACAACTGATTTATCAGATTAATTGCTCCTAATCATTGTTGGCTTACAAAGAAATTATTCATATAAGTACGCAGACACGACCAAGCTTATAAAGTATTTATATGTTGATTAGGATAATTGGACGGTCTCTACTGCCTCTTAGTACACCTGGTTTTCCCTTCATTCCCTACAAATCCTACAAATATTTTTCCATTTTGAAGCGTTTGGAACAAAAAAATTAATTTTTTTATTTTTATAAAATAATTATGGATAGTTCTAGCATTCCCTCTTAATCAATATCAAGCTTGAAACAGAGAAAGCTGTGCTCTAGCACATATGTATATGCATACAAAATATTCAGAAGCTAGGCACGGAGTTCATGTTATGTTCCAGAGCAGATCGTGTTTCTGTGCTGTTTTTATTTTAATTATGGAGGTTTATGTGTTAAATCAATATTTCATATTATGCAATTCCGTTTGGGGAGATATCATTAATCACGTTTCACGTTAACTTTTTTTGCAATAATATATAACAATATTTAGAAGAATTACAGTAAACATTTGAATGGCATTTAAACAATCATCGCATGCTCATAACAATATGTTTTGTTGCACACAAATATGGCGTTTAGGATATCAGGTGACTTAACTAGTTGGCTTATTAGTTAAACTAACTAATTAAATACATATTAAGCCAACGTTTTAATCAGATTCTCTTTGTGATTTTAACTTAAATATGGCACATCTTTAGTGCGAATTCTACTTTTGGGATGTACATAAAAGTGCCGCAAATGCTAATTCACGTCACGTCGTCCAGCGTCTATGGATAGCTTATTTATAAAATATACATTGAGACGTCATAATTGCATATATTTAACTTCCGATCAAGTTCGTCTACCCAGAAAATATATAAATATATATTTTTTAATTTTTTTTATTGAGCTGTGGGTTTTTGCCGTAACATGATAACCCAGTATTAAGAGCTGTGGGGCTATATACTTTATTCGCCTAGTTGCTTTAACTTTTGATTTGTGTTCTTTATTGTTATTGTGTTTTTTTTTCCCCCCATTTTAATTTGTATATTATTGTTTGATTTGGATTTATTTCGTTCATTGAGAATTTTGGTTTAACCTAGACTAAGTCCAAGACCTAGAAGATTGCTTATCACAGCAAACCACCTCAAATATATTTTTATGGAGCTACTCTAAAGCCATTAGCTTAGTTCTTGGAGATACGAGTTCGGGCAGGGGTAATCGAGTATCGATAGTGGGTACAATAACTGTTAGTACTCTAAGTAGTATTCCAATGAATAGTAACTGGTAATATAAAATAGTTTAGTATAGTATTTCATTACACTATATTTTAAGCTATATATCATTTTTATGTGTGGTAAATAAAGTCCGTCTGTTTTTCTCCCTTTTCGTCAGTATAAGTCCTCATACTGACATCCGAGATGCCTTATAAATACTATTCATAAATTTATTAGATATTCATATTAGGATTTTATTATGGGAAATTATATTGCATATCGTAAAAACTTGAATCATGAACTCCGATCAATTGGCTATAATAATATTTTTCATAAAGTCGGAAAATGAAAATGAGCTATTTTATATCTTGTGCTAAAGTACGTATTCGCCTTTTATAATGCCCTATAAAGGACCTGGGAAATTTCATGATTATTATCACAGTAATTTGATAACAGATATATTTATAGTGTTTCGAAAGAAGAATCAATAAAGATTTTTTTGCATTGCTACCGGCTCAAATGTTTCCACTAAAATCACGCCTCCTTGGCTTAGGGTATTTACTAGTCGGGCATTGCCGAAAAGCTTTATATGAAATTTTGAATGATTTACAGAGTAGCTGCTATCTATCAGACGACTCTTTATGTGGGCAGGCCGCTAGTAAATTTACTTGTTTCGTTAGCTGAGATTTCTTTAATTTTTGCAATTAATGCCTCTCGAGTTGTTATGAATGTGTGTCATGTGAGTTACGTAAGGGTAAAGGATGGCTCATCGTAAATTTCCCACTCAGATGAACAGCCTTGAATATGAGCTGTGGAAATATATCAGATTTTGAGAGGCGCTAATTGAAATTTATGAATATTTCTCAAATTTAATTGAAGTGTTTTAAATTTTATTACATTTTGCCATTTCCAGACGAGTGTGTGTGTGTGCCTAGCTCACTGTCGTACTTAACCCTGTCTAACTGATATGTACACACGTAAATTAGACGAGGCTGAATGCCAATTGGCGAACTGCATGTGCAATATTGTGAATGGCTTTCAAACAGCTGTCCAAATTGTATCCGATATTCGAATTCGACGTGCCAAGGGCGTCATTATATACACAAACACTCTGGTCAAGTATTTTTGAATTTGCGAATGCAATTCTAGATCTCTCTCTAATTTTTTTTTTATTTTTTTTTTTTTTTCGGGATTGTATCTGAACAATTTTGTACCGGAAATATTTTACAAAAATATTTAGTGTGGCGTGCTTGGGTGCAATTACCTTATCAAAAGGCTGCTTCAATGACCACAATGACGGGCCACTAAATATAGTATATATGCAGTACATACACACATAAATCAAGAATTAAATCAAAAACATTTTAAAAAGTTGATGACAAGTTTTTTTGGTATTGCGATTTGTCATGTTCATAACTCAGTTTGGCGTGAATGCTGCTCACGTGCCTGGCCAAAATGGTAGCGAGACGTGCTTAAACTGTTTGTCAACTAACAATAGGCCCATATCTCTTCGATGTCGCTAATATATGTAGATATGGTAACTGTATTCATGTGGCACGTGTTAGCCAAATTGTGCTTAAAAAACCCGCTCAAAAGATATAAAATAGAGCTAAGCTAGCTAGAGAGAGATGCAGGTCGATCAGGTGATTCCCCAGTTTGCGCAAAAAACGAAGCAACAAAAACAAATCCCTTCACAATTTCACTGGTATTGTCTATAATTTGAATTGGAACTTATTAAATCTGGGCTCGCAACTCAATGAATGCGAAGAGTCGATCAATCTGTCGTGAAGAATTCATTTAGAATAATCTGTAGAACTCATTTGCCAGATCGGCTGTTAATTACCTCATAAAAGCTTGACTGGGGCATTCAAGTTACGTAGAGCTCGTTAAGCTTTACAGTTGGCATGCTTTGAGATCTTATTAAAAACCATGTGAATACCCTTAGAGTTAAAGTTTTCTTAAAATTTTAAATACCATTTTAAAAGTCAGAACTAAATTATAATTTTAAACTTGTGCATTTTAAATATTTCTGCATAGTGAAAAACAAAACAAAGAAATAAGAGGCGGTTTCCTTTTATTTAAATAAATCGAGTGTATAATGCTTAAGTTGATAAAATATTTATTTAAGATATCTCTGCATGGAAACCTGAACGAAAATGACACAAAAAAAGCGAAAGGCAAAATTAATAAATAAATAAATCCGCATTCTCGGCTTACGTTAAATTGTGGCACTTATTTAAACTTGAAGCAATTTGATTGCGACTTTCCTCAGGTGTAATGCATAATAATAAAGTGTTCAACTGCTTCCTCTTATCATCTTTCAGTTGATATTGACGTGCGGCACAGCAATAAAGGCAACAATAATCCGGCAAAATGGCTGTTATCCCCTTCTGTAAGTAAACACACATTAAACACACAAATATATGCAATCCAAAATAAGATTCACGTGCAAAAAATTATCTGAGCTGTGGGCTTAATGAAACGCTTCAATATTGAGCGTTACGCAGGCGCCGTTCATTAGAGGCCCTGAATAAAATAAGCAAAGTTGACGTTGACAGAGCCGTCGATATGCCGCTAATTGCTCTAACGCTCATGTCAAATTATAGACGGGATGAAAATGTGTAAATAAATACAAAATAAATATAACAATATTTGTAGCAAAATAGACAAAAAGAAACAACAATAACACCTACGGCACTAGCGACTAGCAATACGCGCTCAAAAGGTGCTTTAGGTTTTTGTTTCGATTGAACTCTTCTGAAACTCTCGAATGTGAAGATAATTGCTACCTACTTTTGAGAGAGAGTTCGTCAGCAATTGTAGATTTTTCTAGATCTAACAGTAAATATACATGTATATCTTCTGTGTTCTCTTCTTGAATCTCTAATTAAATATATACAAATTAATTTTGAATATATAACTTTTAAAAGACTATAAAGAACATTTTTTCATTTTAATATATAACTATAAAAACCAAAAAATATACAACTAAATATTTTTCATTAATAAAATTAATCTAGGACACGATATAAGTACAAAGTCTTTATTCAAATGTTTTTTCTCCTTTTTTTTTTTTCAAACAGCTCAGAGCCAAAACTTTTGTTTTTAGCTTTTATGATATTAAAAAGTGATCAAATAGTTTAATAACTGATAATAGTTTAATTGAATATAATTATTTTACTTTTAAAATTGTCAATATTGTTATAAATCATTCTTGTTCTTAAGATTGTTATTCAATAGGTCGAATTATAACGGTTTCTCTCTTTTTTCAAAATCCATAATCCCTTAGATTTCTGTTTCTCTCTTTTTTCAAAATCCATAAGCCCTTAGATTTATCTCTTTCAGACAGCTCAATGAGATTTTAAGAAATGTTTTAGCTCCTGAATAGATATTAAGAGAGAAGCCAGAATCACCCATTCAATTGACAAATGAGTATAGCAATTGAGCATTATTTATATATGCAAATATTTGTTGTTATTTGACAGTTTACGTGCCAAAGCGCGTGATTGTGGCCATAATGTTGTTCATGATGTGCCTCATCAATTATATGATGCGTGTGAATCTGTCGATCAATATCATTGCCATGGTAACGGAACGAGATGAGAATGGAACACTCGTGGAGCAGCCAGATGTGAGTAGTGGACTGTATATCTCATTATCATTGTATCTTAATTATCACTATCCGTTTCCTTGTTATAGTATGGCGTGCGCTACGACTGGACGCAGCAGGATCAGGCCCTCCTGCTGGGTGGCTATTTCTATGGTTACATGATCACCTCGTTGCCGGGTGGCACGCTGGCGGAGATGCTCGGCGGTCGCAATGTGGCTGGGTATAGTTGCCTGCTGGGCGCTTTGCTAACCGCTCTGACTCCCTTGGCCGCTTCCTGGGACAAGTACGCCGTGTTCGCTCTACGCTTTCTGATTGGTCTCGTCTCGGGCGTTGTCTATCCGTGCTGTCACAATTTGGTCTCCAAGTGGTCGCCGCCCGATGAGAAGGGAAAGTTCGTGGCCTCGCTGATGGGCGGCACCTTTGGTACGGTCATCACGTGGCCACTGTGCGGCCTCATCATCGAGGGTCTGGGCTGGGTGTGGGCCTTTTATGTGGTCGCTGCCTTTGTGGTCGTCATAGTGGGCTTGTGGTTCTACCTGGTGAGCGACACGCCCGCCCAGCATAGCAGCATCAGCATCAAGGAGCGGGAGTATATTGAGAACAGTCTGGGCGGCACTCTAAGCAAAAAGGCGGTAAGTATTGAGAGGATTTAAGATAGATTACCATCGAACTGATTGATTCTCTTTCAACTTCTTGTTCATCTAGAAATGGCCTCCATATAGACAGCTCATCGTCTCGATGCCTTTCTGGGCGTTGACTCTGTTGCACTATGGTAGCATGTGGGGTCTCTTCTTCCTGATCACAGCCACGCCCAAGTTCTTAAGCGAGGTGCTTGGCTTCAATCTCTCCTCGGCTGGCTTCCTGTCCAGCTTGCCGCACATTGCGCGTCTGTTGGCTGCGTTTGCCTTCGGTTCCGTTGCGGATTGGATTCGAAACAAGGGCTGGTGGACTCTGACGTTCACTCGCAAATTGTTCTGCGTGCCTTGTAAGTAAAAGACTAACCTGTCTCCAATATGAATATTAATCCTCTACTCTTTGGCTTATAGCTCACATCTTGCCCGGCATTATGCTCATAATATTGGCACTCTGCGGCCGCGACCCTTACGTGTGTGTGGCCATTATGACCATATCGCTGGGCTTCAATGGGGCTGCGACCTCCACCAATTTGGCCAACTCGCAGGATCTGGCACCCAACTTTGCGGGCACCATGTACGGCATCATCAATTGCCTGGGCACCACGCCGGGCATCTTCTCGCCACTGATCGTAGCCGCGTTTACTGAAGAGAAGGTGCGACTAAAATCTTAAATTAATTAGACTTTTCGTTAACTAATCTTTTGATTGTTGCAGAATACCATCGATGAATGGTTCTGGATATTTATGATTGGAGCCGCTGCCTACATTTTGCCTGCCTTATTTTTCTGGGTGTTCGGCTCGGGGAAAATACAAAAATGGAATGAGGTGCAGACCACCGAGCCTAAGGAGGATGTCGTCAACACAAAGTTGTAGTTTGTGCCTTGGCAATCAGCTGTGATTTCGTAGTACTCTATGTATATATATATGCCATATTATTATGTCGTATGTACGTTTGTATATATAAGCTAATGTATGCACCTTTAAGGGGTGCACTAATAGCAAATCCTATTAAACTTAATGCTGGTATTTATTACTTTAAAAGTATATTGTTTTTAATTTAATTCTCTCGCTTGAACAGATATTATATAATTACCTCAAGTTTAAAATAATTACTGCATAAAAATATACATTCGATTGACTAAGTTTTCCCATCAAGATCTTGACACCCACATTGTGTAATACTCACGTTTACTAGAGATATTGAAACCTGCCGACATAAACATATAAAACGTCAAATTGTTAACGGCCTTAACATTTAGCTTTTTTTTTTTTTGGTTTGTTTTGTTTTGCTTTTAGAGGGGAAGCCATGCGACTGGTTGCGGTCTCTGCAAACGTTAATTTTTGCGCATTCAAGCAAAAAACCCCAAATTGACACAACAATTAGTTAAATGTTAATCAAAATGCACAACTCGAAGCTTCGCTTTTTTACGTTGCTGATTTTTTTTGTTGATAAATGGAGTTTTAATAAATTTTCATCACGGTCGTACACGTATGATGCAATGATGAAATAAGGGCTTTCTTAAATATATATATTGTCTAAAATTGAGACAGAGTATTGTAAATTAAAAAATATTAAAAGTGTCTAAGTGAAAACATTGCTTTCCTTAAATGAATATTTTTATATCTATGAATCTAAACATGATTTTATGCTTGTTGTGCATTAATCACTTTAAAAATGTTATATTTTTATTACTATAAAATAAAAAATAAGTTTTAAATAAAATTATCGGCGCGCTCTAATATCGATTTTCGATTATATTATACATTGTTGTAGTGTTACAGTACCATTTTGAGTAGAGCACTTAAGATAGCATTAACATTGCTGTTGATTGGCAGCTGCTCATAGCAGTTCAGCAAACTGTTGTTGCTACATTCACTCGTCTGTTACTGTATTTGTGTGCATACGCGAAAGGCAACTCTGCTTTTAGTAAGTTAACTTTATTTATTTATAAGCGCAGTATAAACGCAACAGCGCACATTACTTTACACATTTAGCACAACACACATCGTCAAAATGGCCGAAGTCGAAGCTGTGCAAATAATTGCGGAATCTTTGAAGCAACAGGTAAGCCAATTGCACCACTCTGTCACACCATCTTTGTCTTTTGTCTCCTATATGATATGCACTTTTTGCATAAACTCTTCGTTTGAGGGAGGGGTAAGAGAACGCGCAGTGCGTTCAACTGTAGAATTAACGGCATCAGGGCCAAACCGCTTATCTATCCAATTTTTCTGTTGTGCAAAGTTCAAAAAGCACTCAGAAAGTGGCCAAGCAATGTTATTGCATGTTTTTGAGTATGTGTGTATATTGTTTTTGGTTGTCAAAATTGTTGTTGTTGCTAGCCGGCGGCTCTATTTGGTGATATAGATACGGAGCGAATCTTGATATGAGGTGCACAGTATTCCAAAGGTTTTGAATACTTGCCCCCCATACTCTGTAAGCTGTAAATCACACGAGTTCAGCAGCTGATTAAAATCAATAAACAGCTTGAAAGAGATTTTAGAGCAAATTGTTATACGAATTTCAATTGCCCTATTGAACTTTAAACCTCAAAAAATTATAAAATTTTAAATGAAATTTAAAAAGTATAAAATAATTTTTTTTAAAAAACATTTTACAGTTCGTATATTTGATCAGCTGCTGCAGCGCAATCTTTATTGCCTAATTAAATAGTGGCCATAGAAGCATCTTAAAATATTTGCACATTCAATCAACATTTTCAAGCCCACACTTAGTCTGATTTAAATCATTTTATATATTACACATATACTAATTTTTAATGCAAATATGATCTGTCTGGACATTGCAGGGGGTGGAATATGTGTTCGGCATCATTGGAATTCCAGTTATTGAGCTGTCGATGGCCTTCCAGGCGGCTGGCTTGAAGTACATTGGCATGCGCAATGAGCAGGCCGCCTGTTATGCAGCTCAAGCCATTGGCTATCTGACGGGGAAGCCGGGCGTCTGCCTGGTTGTCTCTGGACCTGGTCTGCTGCACGTGACGGGTAAGAGTCCAAATGCATCGCATTGAATTATATAGTAAAACTATCTTTCGGTTCTAGGCGGCATGGCCAATGCTCAAGTCAATTGCTGGCCGTTGATTGTGATTGGAGGTGCCACGAATCAGGATCACGAGGGTATTGGCGGCTTCCAGGAGTGCCCTCAAGTGGAACTGTCGCGTCCCTATTGTAAATACGCAGCACGTCCTGCCAACGCTGCATTGATTCCGCTGCACGTTGAGAAGGCTGTGCGCTATGCCACCTATGGTCGTCCAGGTGTGGCCTATTTGGATTTCCCCGGCAATATACTGCAATCGAAGGCGATTGAATCGACGATTTACAAATCTGTTGCACATCCCGTCGCGCCACTCGCCTATCCACCACATGATGATGTCATACGCGCCGCGAGGCTGCTGCGTACGGCGAAGCGTCCGCTGGTGATCATTGGCAAGGGCGCCGCCTATGCTCATGCCGAGAACACTTTGCGTCATTTCATTGAGAACACAAATCTACCGTTCCTGCCCACGCCCATGGGTAAGGGGGTGGTCTCTGACACGGCTGCTCAGTGCGTCGCCTCGGCTCGCACCCTGGCGCTCCAGAAAGCGGATGTGATATTACTGCTGGGCGCTCGGCTCAATTGGATTTTGCACTTTGGGCGCCCGCCCCGCTACGACAAGGATGTGAAATTTATACAGGTAGACATTTGCTCCGAGGAGCTGAACAACTCAGTGGTTGCATCGGTGGCCATCCAGTCGGACATTCGCCCCTTTGCCGAGCAGCTGTTCGAGCAAATGAACGCGGTTAACTTCCGCTTTGGCTACGAGCAGGACTGGTGGAAGCAGCTGGTGGCCAAGTGCAAACAGAATCGCGATACAGTTGCGCAGATGTCGCTGAATACAACGACGCCACTGAACTACTATTCGGTCTTCCATCATCTGCGCGAGCTGCTGCCACGTGATACAATTATTGTTAGTGAGGGCGCCAATACGATGGATATTGGTCGTTCGATGTTGCTCAACGAGCAGCCGCGTCATCGCCTCGATGCTGGCACCTTTGGCACTATGGGAGTCGGGCCCGGCTTTGCGGTCGCCGCCGCTCTCTATTGCCGCGACTTTGCGCCGGGCAAGCGTGTCCTCTGCGTGGAGGGCGACAGTGCCTTTGGCTTCTCGGGCATGGAAATCGAGACAATGGTGCGCTACAAGCTGCCCATTACCATTGTGATTGTGAACAACAATGGCATTTACGGCGGGTTCGACAAGGACACATTTGAGGCAATACGCAGTGAGGGCGACTTGGCGAAAATGTAAGATTCGCATCTTATCTTCCGTTAAATAACTCGCAGCTAATCTTATCATGTTTGCTTTTGATTCTAGCACACCGCCATCCGCGCTGGGCGTGCAGGTGCGCTACGAGGAGATGATGAAAATGTTTGGCATGAAGGGCTATTTCTGCACTGAGATCGAAGAGTTGCAGGCGGCCGTAAAGGCGGCCAATCAGCTGACGGATAGGCCTACCATCATAAATGTGGCTATCAGTCCCTCCTCTGATCGCAAGCCACAATCGTTCAACTGGCTCACAGAGTCCAAACTATAAAACAACGCACATTGATTAAGCCGTACATATGTGTGTTGTTGTTTATGGTTTTTATAAGCAGCAACGTTTACAACTTAGTTTATAAGCATAAAGTTCCGCGCATTCCTTCAAATTCTTATTTTCAAATATGCATTTGTCACCATATTTTCTTTGTATATACACAACATGCAACAATTTTTATAAAACCAACGATTGTAGAATTTCAAACGCAATGTTTCAATTGTAGTAGTTAGTTAGTATATAGTACATATATCGATTTTATCCGGTTCGGGCCTAGATACAATATAGCTAATTTAAAAACAATGTGAGTTTTTGCAAAAGCTTATTGATTTCTTCTTGTGTACATACTTTTCTGATAAAAACTATATATAATATGAGCACTGTCAGGTAGCACCCATAGAAACAATTGCATTATATTGAGTATTCCAATGTTTGCAAATGTATTTCAAGATTCGTGTTGAATGAATTAAATTACATTTAAGCATTTATCAAGAGATCCTACGTTAAATCGAAAAATTATAATTATCTAATATTGAAGAATAGTTCATAGATTTTCGATTTGCCGCAGCTGCTCGTCTTAAAAGCTCGTTGAATTCATTGGTTATCAATCTTAACGGTTGTCACGGACCATCTCATCCTCCAATCCCAAATACTGCAAAAACCAATTGAAGTCCACCAGGCGCCCCTTGTGCAGAAAGGGCAGTTTTGGACACAGCTCGAAGGCTATGTTGATGGGTGCTATGTCGGGCACCTGGTCGGCAGCCATGTTGAAGAACGTGAGCACATCGCGCATCTCAATCTCGCCCTGCTCGTTGCGGTGCAGCACCTGCAGTATGTCCTCCACCAGCTCCAGGCTAAACGGCAGGCGACAGCCGCGCAGCGTGGATCTCACTTGCGCCTCAGTTATGTACGGCTTGCAGGTGGGATTTATGTGACTCAAGTGCTCCATGATCTCATCCACATTGTTCCACAGCGCTCGTTTCAGTTCCAGTTGGGCAGCGGCGCGCACGTGATTGCGATCGCAGCTGGGCGGCGGCATCTGCTCCGACGAGAAGTAGCGACACACCGTAACAATCTCATGATTCCGCAGCGTTTCCTTAGGGAGAAACGCGAGCAGGGTGGACTTCAGCGTATCGAAGCTGACGGTGGTGCCTTCGCGCAGATCAGCATTCGGCTGGCAGCGCAGCACAAACTGTTTGTAATGCGGACGCACTGCATCACGGATCTTCTGCATAATCGCACGTATGTCCGCCACGGGAAACTGAAAACGAATGACAAGAAATGGGAATTGGAGTAAAATCAAATACGGAATTAGCTCACCTCATTGGCATGCTGTTCCATGTAGAGCAGCGTAAACTCATCTGCTGAATTGATGTGGAAGATGTGATCCTTGAGGCTCAGCGTGGCACCGATGTAGAAGTCATTAGCGCGATAGTATTCCGGTCTGTTCGAGCTGAACTTCTCCTGGCCGGGCAGCTCGACACGCGCTCGCTTCAGAAACTCTCCGCCCGAGAAGCCGGAATTGCGCCGGGCCACCTCATAGATCTGGATGGTGTCATCCGCTAGAAAATAGCTAATCACAAAGCTGCGCTCGCAGTTCTCCCGAATGATGGACATCAGTTTGGCACCAAAGCGCAGAATGCATCCGTCGTACTTCATCAGCTTTTTAAAGTCCGCCTGTGGCGGCTTGGGCTCCACGGTGATGCAGTTGCCCTCTGAATCCTCATAGCTGCCCCAGCCATTGTAAGGCGGCAGACGCCGCATCTTGCCCTGGCTTAGGACGCGCTCATCGCTGGATTCCGGCAGAGGCTGAGGTGTAAAGTCTTGAATGCCGTACTGGGCAAAGAATTCTCATATGAGCAATGGAGTTGGATAAATCTTCTAGATAACTGAGGAAAAACAACCAACCTTCTCTCTGTAATATTGCTGGGTGAACTGATCGCAGCTGGTGAGCACCACATCGCGTCCGAAGACATTCAGCACGGCGCCGATTCGCAAGTCCTCATCCGTGTAGTAGACAGTCTGCTTCTGGCCAGTGTTTAGGGGATCTGCCACGTAGCGCACGTCGCGCATATTGGAGCCGAGGACATTCAGCAATGTGATCGCTGTTTGCTGACCCGGCAGCGAGAGACCCGTAAACTCCTTGGGCAGCTTGCCCCGCTTGAGAAATGTGTTGGTTCCCTCACGGCCGGAGTTGCGTGGAAACTTCTCTTTAATGTCTATGGTATCATCGGCTAGATAGTAACAGACGTCCAGCCGCCGGACATAGCCGAACTCCGAGCGATCGTTCCAGTAGCCCTGAAACTTGAGCACACGTCGATCGAACTCCAGGAATTGGGCGAATGCATGCCGCTTAGGCAAGGCGCTCGTTGCTGGTCGAGTCGTTTGCCTGATGGCGGATTTTTTGCGCAGCTCCGTGGTGGGATCACTGCAAGAGAGAAGAAGAGAAATTAGCTGATCTCTGCTCAAATTGGCAACTCTAGTATGGCTACTTGGGCTCCATCAGCGCGACGGGCACTGCGATGCCGGCGCGACTAAGAAACTGTCTCGTGAAGATGTCGCAGCCAGTTATGTGATAGACCCGGTCGAAGATCTGCACATTGGTGTCCACATTGAGATCGAATATGGAGATGAGCTCGTGCTCGCTGGGCGGCCCTTTGGGTATGCGCTGTCGGTGCACGAGGCAGCCCTGCGGTATGCCCGAGTTCTCCACCTTGGGCTCGGTGACTTGCATGGTGCCATCCTCCAGGTAGAAGTAGATTTTCACCTTGCGCACCTGGTAGGGCGCGTGATAGATCTCGGTGAGCGGCTCCTTGAAGTACGCATTGAAGCACAGCACCTGCTTATCGTAGGCGAGCCAAGGCGGCAGCTTGGTCGTCACCCTGGGTGGACTCATCAAAGTCAGCTCGGTGCTGGGTGGAGGACATTTGGGATCCACTAGCGGTCCATTCGGCTCCACCAGCTCCGGTTCGCGCCGATCCGAGAGCATGTGTATGCCCTGGTAGTGCATCAAGGTCTGGCGACGCGGATGACGGCGTTTGGTATACTACGAAGAACGGAAGAGGAGAGTGGGTGGGGGATATATCTCTTAGTATGTGTGTGTGTGTGTGTGCATGCAGGAAACCAGTTGGCTACTCACATCGTAGAACTGCGCACCTGGCAGCATTGGCATTCCAGGCAAACGTATCATTCTAAGGGTAAATTTTTGCCAACTCCTCGAAATTTAGAAATTTGAATATATAATTTTGATTTTTTACCAAATCTTGTAGCCGGATTGTTGCGAATTAGAATTTTGTAGCAGTCGAGTTTTAGCTGCCCAACTGTTTCGACATTTTCTTCTTGACTGTCTCTCTGCCTCTCTAATAAATGGAACAAACAGCTCTATGGCAATGCCATCGAATGCCATGGCAGCAGCTGAGGCAGCAACTGGTTGCAGCAACGCGCGTAGTCAGGGAGTTCCGTTTGGCTGTAGTTGCAGTTGGGTGAAGGGGTTTCTGTTGCACGAAGCATTTGGCTGGGGAAAGGTTGCAAAACGAAACGATATTTTTTTTTTGTGCCATAAATCCATTGAAATTGGGATATCAGGGTGTAATGGCTTAGTGAGAATGTTTGTAGTAGCCTTGTTAAGCAATCGGATTTTTGATGCAATGAATCAAATAGTGAAGATCTAAATGATTGATTGAGCATCATTTCGGAAGATTCACGGTAACTCGTAGTAGGAAAATACCGGCTAAAGTACTCTTACATCTTTCTCGTATTTTGGTGGAATTAAATAGAAAGTCTAGCATAATATAGGTGAGTGCTTGGATAATTTGTACAGACTTATATATATTACTATTATATATACCATTAAAAATTATATTACATCAACCATTATTGTTTTATATTCTCTCTATGGGAACCTTGAAGTAATTTTGTTCTATATCTTTTAAGCTCATTATATTAAAATAATAATTTACATACATATAGATATTCGTTTGATACAATGATCGGACAAAACAATGTATATTATAGTTCTATAATATAATTTACACTTAATAATTAAATGATCTAGTCATTCTAATGAATTGTAATTTAAATGTATTCCCTTTATACTACAATTCTGCATTGGCTAAAGAAGAAATTAGCTTGAGTATTTAATTTAACTAATAATCTAATGGAATTTAGCTTGAAAACTTTTAGCCTGTAGACTAGAGATATAAGGTATGTAAAACATATGCGTAGGCCTAAATGTCTTTCAATTCACATATATTTAGACGCTGTCTACTAACTCCCATTCAAATTATCCATTGTAATGTATCGTTCCATGTGTTTTGAGTTGCATTAGAAAGAAATGAGAATGCATCTTGGGTCTCAAGTTTCATTATGTTGTTAGTAGATGTTTAAGGCAAGGTCGAAATGCTAATTACTTGACTTACCGTTAAGTCTTATAGACTTTCCGTTATCTGAACACTGCGTATAGCGCCAGTCAATGCGTATACGTGCTAATTGAAACGACAGGTAAATGTAGGAAACCCGCCAAAGCACGTGAATTTATCTCGCACCTCGCACTCGAGATTGTCACGGGAACAGGTCTTCAGAGATGCAATCGAAAGCGTCGAAACATAAACAGCCTAACGCTCGACCGGAGAGCACGAGACGAGCGCACAAAATGAACATAATGTGCGTTTAGTAAATTCCCATAGTTGAATTGCTCAATTAAAATTAACTAGTTTGCCATATTTTAGGGGCTTGCTCTTAATATTGCTGCTGGCGCTGGACGCTGTGCCGGCAGTGGATGTTAATTTGACCACTTGGCGCCAGCATCGCAGGCAGAAGCGTTTTCTGATCTACGAGGATGGTGGCATTATAAAGGTATTCCCATCTGACCTACTTACACGGCGAAGGAGTTCGTTTGACCTTTGACACTTTGCAGCTGGTAGCCGGCATCGCATTTCCTGTGAACTTGGACGAAAAGCACGCCTGGCGTCAGCTGATCTGCCTGATGAACTTTCACTATCAATTCCCAGAGCCAACTTCTCCCGTCTACTGGTGGAAGCTGTGGGGACATCGCGAAGGTCGCAGAGATCACAGGGATCTTAAGGGTCCCCTTAAATTAACCAAAGAGCAGCAGCGCCAGCAAAGTGCCTCGCAGCCCCCACAAGTGGATGCAGCACAACAGTTTATATACGAGCTCGCCTTAAAGTACATGAATCAACGCGGCCAAGATGGCAAAGCCTGCCTGCAGCGTTTGATTTGCGAGAATGGACAGGTGCACGAGCACAATGGGCTCTATGCGCAGCTGCTGCACCGCTTGCTCATGTGAGTAGCTATATGAATGGTAACTATCTATGTATCTATGTAACTCTATCCTGCTCAGACCCCACAGATCTCTGCCCAACCATTATCTGGATGCCTACAGCATGGGCAGGCACGGCGTCAACTGTCGCCAGGCGTTTCCCACAGCTGTGCACTGCGTGTTGGATGATTATGTGCATGTCCATGAGCGTGGCCTGACGCAGAGCTATGTCTAGGGTAGTAATTCGGAGCCCTGTCAAAGACATTCGCATATGTGGTAGGCGCTGGTTGCCCGCTGGCTAGGGATAGACACTTTAATGAGCACTCAATCAAAGCTTAGGCATTTGAGTAACAATTATAAAACTAAGGTCTAATTAAAGCAATGCTAATTTGTTGTACAAACATTCGTGACGTTCACGCCAGCCCCACTTAACTCTGTCTTGTCTTGTCATTATCACCATTATTATCATCATCATCATCGAGATCGTCATCGTCGCAAACTTTCCAGTCGACTTGATAATATTTCTTCATATTGCCCGAGAGCCATTGCAGTGCGCAGTACTGTGTGCAAAAATTGCAAGTGAATAATTGCTTCGAGGCGCTGCCACGTCTGCAAAGAAACGAAAGAATTGAAATGTTTATATATATATATACTGTATATAAAGTGGAGAAATCAGAATGTTGAAACAGACGAATGGACAGGTAAGTGATTAAAACTTGAAAATTCTGTTGCCTAAGTCAACTCTACGAAAGGAATTTTTAGGCACTTGCATTCCGAATGGGGTTTGAGAAGGAATCGAGAGGGGTTTTCGATCTTGTCTTAATTCTATGATCAACTATAATGTTATCAAATTACATATACAATCGATTCGCGATAATCTATCCCCACTAACTTATTATTAGTATTATAGGTATCATTAAGAATTCAATCCATTCTACATAAACTAGATGTTATTGGGCTAAAATTCTGTCTAGGGATTCCATTACACTTTCGATTATCATAAGTACAAGTAAGATAATATTAAATAAGATGAAAAAGTAAATAATATCATTAAGTATTAATGTTGATTAGTAAAAAGTATTAAATTGATTATTTAAATATGTATATAAACAAATGCTTATTCATAGGTGCAGAGTGAAATCAACCAGAGAACAGGAGAAAAAGAGGGGTATTTATGATTAACTTCCTATAAACTATTTCACATATAAACATAAATCTAGATTAAATTAAATTTCAATTTTGAAAGACTTAAAAAAATACCTGCTCATCATATTAGAATATTCAAGTTTTGTGATAGAACTTGTTAATGTTAAAAAAATTAAATATATACCACAATTTATCAGTTGCATACATTTAATTTTACAATACCTTACGAACCACAGCTAGGCTATACTATCCTTAATACATTTATAATATGTCATGATAGATTTTTGCCTCACATAAAGTAAACACAATAGGAATTTCTAGCTTAAGCAAGTTTCTTGTAGTTCTATTGAATCCCAGTCGCGATATCTCTAAAACTGAAACCGGTTTCATCTCATTTTGTTTTACGCACAGCGCTAAACGAATCTCTAAAGAACAATGGCGGCCATCGTTGGTCTTACCGTTTGACGACCATAAAGTAGTAGGTTGTATAGAGGCAACTGGAGCAGTTGGTGGTGGTGCAGCGGGCAATGGGTCCATTGTTGATGTGACCACTCATGTACGGCTCGGGCAGCATGCGATGCAGTGCAGCATTCTCATAGACAGGCACGTGGCGATTCAGCGTCTGCAGCGCATGCAAGCAATCGTCGTAGAGTGTGACCTGATTCTCCGCCGAGGGCACGGCATAAATCTTGCGTGTGCCCACTGGGAGCAGCAGAAGTTTGTTTGTCTCCAATTCCCGTACCCAGAAAAATCCTTTCTTTGCGATGGGGCTGCAGAAGAGAGATCGTTCATTAATGAAAGATCTTAATTGTCAAAGTGGGGAAAAAAATAATAATAATAAAATTAAATGAAAAATAAAATTCTATATAATATGTAAATTTGCTATATATTATGTACATATATATGTAGATATGCATATATATACATATATGTAAAAATTGACTTAACTAGAATTCTAAAAATCATTTGCAGTTCTGATTTGATCCAATGATAGGGATAAATGCACTAAAATATATATATAAAATATATTATATTTAAAATTTGTCCAAGATTCCAACTCAGGGCACAAAAAATATATAATAAAATATTATATATTTTTTTCTCCGCGTTGGAGCTGCAACAGGTTATATTCTCAATTCTGTTCAGATTCTCAACTTACTCAATCGAAAATAGATTTAAAGTTAACAGAACATATGTGGCCAATATTCGTGGCCTATATTAATAATATAGTGTATGTATTAAATTGATTGTAAATTAATCTCTAAAATGCACTTAGAAGTTTTAATTTGATTCAATTTAAAGATAAATATATATTGTAAAATATATAAAATGAAAAAGTTTGATTTTAATTTATTGATAGGCATAAACACTTGAAAAATAAATATAAATATAGATACAAGTGTTTAAAAACTTTTCAGACTCAAAATTAGTCTTTTCATAAGAATATTTAAAATACAAGGGTTATTTAAAATAATAGTTATTGATAGCACTCACATGGGCGTCACTTTCTGTCTGTTATCGTAGAAATTCTGATAGAAACGCTCGTAGATCATGGGGATATAGTTGACTGAGGTGTTGTGAAAGATGCGCACATGGTTCATGAACTTGGAGAGCGCTGCCGGCAGATAAATAAGAGCGCAGCCTGCAACAGACAAAGAAGAGAGTGGGAGAGAGTGGGAGAGAGTGAGAGAGAGAGTGAGTAGAATTATATCAATCTTTCAATTATATATTTACGATCGGCGTGGAGGGATTGCAGCATGGGAAGATTGGCAATGCGCTCGGGCAGATGCAGCAGCGCCTCGTTGTCGCTCACGTTCAGCTCGTTGAGGCGCACGCATTCGCTCAGCTGTATGGGCAAACGACGGAATTGATTTTTGGCTATATTCAGCTGCTCCAAATTGCGCAAGGTGTTTAGCTCTGAGGAAGACAGTGGGCATCTACAGTGTGAACGCGGTCAAGGCCAGGCGGCGTGGTTCGCTTACCCACAGGCAGTTCGGTCAGCTGATTGCCGCTGACGTTCAGCTGCTGGAGGCGCAGCAGCAAGCCCAGTGTCTTGGGCAGCTCTCTGAGCTCATTGTTGGACACATCCAGGAACTCCAGATTCTCCAGCATATATATGTCCACTGGCAGCTCGCTCAGGTTGTTGCCAGCCAAGTGGATGAACTTGAGTGTGGTTATATTCAGCAGCCATTTGGGTATTGCAGATATATAGTTCTCTTTCAAGTAGACCTCCTCGAGGTCCTCATACAAGAACAAGTCCATGGGCACATCTTTGAAGTTCAAGTAGCTCCAGTGCAGTATGGTCTTATTCATTGCGTGGCGGATGGATTACACAATTTTTGTACTCATTTAATTGAAACGGACGTTTTTTGATTGTTTGTTTGGTTTGGCACCACTCAAATACACTCAAATATATACATATATACATATATTTTTATTTAGTGTAAATAGCTGTATTTATTTTCTACGCGGTCATGATCAAAATTTGGCATGCGGCGCCTTCACTGTCAACCACGAAACTGGGCGCCTCACCAAACAAACAGCAACAGTTTGCTCTGGTCGTCCAAGAGGAATCTTTTTTTACTTTTGTCTTTCGGCAAGCTGCTCGTGAGCGTATTAGAAATTGCTCAGTTTCTCATTTGATAGTAGCGAGCACAGCTCTATAGTCACATATAGTTTTCTTTGATTCATATATTTTCTATTTCACTATATAATTGGTTATTTGGTAGGCTTGCTGGCGTATACGTAATGTGCCGCCTGAGAGTATGCAAAAGCAAAAGCTTGGACGACATTGACATTGAATGTTGGCCAGTGCAATGCAAGCGACTGCATTGATTGTTGTTGCCGCCTCCTCAAGGTCGTTGCGGCAGCGAAGTGGGCGTGGGCTTTGCTAAGCGTCAGCTTTTTGTGCTAAAAGTTCAGTCTGCTGCGTAGCTGTGCTAAAGCTCGAGCAGAGCTGCGAATGCGAAAAGCTTGGCCTACGCAAAGCTCCACAAAGTTTCAAAAGCTCATTTTAGATGGTTGCAAACTAAGCTTATAGGTGTAGTTTCGCAAAGCTAACGAGTTTATTCGGAGAAATTATATTCTTAAAGGTTGAGGGAATGCGAGATCGAGAGCTGATTTGACATCTGCTCTAAAGGTTTTAGTTTTACCTTAAACCTAATCACAATGTGTAAAGTAATTATTGTAAATTCATATTCTTAATGTATTATTTATGTATATGATTTCTATCATCTGTCATCCATTAAATATAAGCTTTAGTTGCAGTTTAACTATTATATATAGACAAGTTACAGTATTCAATCTAAGTAGATTTCAAATTTACATGAATATAATAAATTTTCTAATATTATATTATTATATATTATTATATTATTATAATATATTATTTGGCTATTGCTATAGGTTTCAATATTTCAGATTTACATAGGCTAATCAATTTCCCATTCTTTCCATGTTTATATATAATATATAAATTCGTCTGGCAATATATATTATTAATCTATTAAATGTTTGAGTATCAACAAGCGATATTCAGCCATAAACGTATTTGTTTATTTTGTTTTGTTCATGTTGTTTGTTTTCAACCTTTCCACGCGAATTCTTTAAACAATTTTTACACACACATCCAAACACACACATAAATAGCCCGAATTTGAAGACTCAAATAAAACGCAATTCAATGTTCTTAAAATAAATTAAATCAAATTTTGCAAATTTATTCGACTAGTTTTGACAGTTTTTGCTCGGGCTAAGCGATTCACCAATAGATTCCTGAGAAATCGTGATCGTAGGGCGAATAATGACGATAGCTGCTATAGGGCGATGAATGATGGTGATGATGATGATGATGGTAATAAGGACCGCTATAGTAATACGGCGACGAATATCCATAGTACGGCGTCGAAATTGCTATGGGCACAGGCAGGCCAATGCTGATAATTGGCGTCGCTTCCAGTGGGGCCATCCAAAGGCCCATGAATGTGAAAATAATTGCCAAGACTTTCATATTTCGTCGAGCTGCTAATGTAAACTGAGCGCAGTTAAATGCCAACAGCTCTCTTATAAGCATGTCAAGCTTAGATTGACGATGAATGTGCAAAAGTCAATTTCTCCAAAAATTAGCAACTCGTCTATGTTTTTCCCCGTAGGCTAGAAAAAATAGGCTGAAAATTGATTTTGTAAATATTTGGTTTATTCGTTTTTTTTTTCTTTTTCTCAAATTGTTATCAGCTAATAAAGCTCTACACCGTTTATCACAAGTTGCAGGTTTTTTATTTATTTTTTCTCATTTGTGAGAGGGCGTGGTTTTACGCACCCGCCCTAACATTCACCGTCAGCTGTTTGAAGTCGCGATCGCTGAGCAAACTCCATTTATAGCCCAAGATCTGTGAGATTTCACGTTCGACCGCCTCATAGGAGCGCGAGTTGCGCCTCAGCCACAAGTGGAACTCGTCGCTCCACTCCGGATGCCGCGGCCAGTCGCACCGTAAGATGACAGCGAAGCGCCGTACGTGCAGCTTCTGTAGATTCTTGGCTGTGCGTGCTAGCAGCAGCAGAGTCGATGTGGATACCTTTTCGCGTATGACCTGGTTCAGAGAGAAAGAGAGGAAGAGAGTGAGCGTGAGAGAGGTGACAAAATGGCAAGTGTACATGTATTCAAGTAGGTAAGACTTTGTTTGTGTAATACGTTCCCTCTTAAATTTAAAGGCGAAAATTCGTCCGCTAAGCAAGTAAAGCTAATAGCTTCTGGAGTCTCAATGAAGTACTTAAAATTAGCTTAAGTCCTGAAGTTCTTATTTATTATGTTGATTACTTGATTTCTATTTAAAATCTATATAAATTAAAATAAATATGTATTATTATTAAATATGTAAAAAAAAAAAAAAAAAAAATAAAATAAATAAATAAATAAAAAAAAAATAAATAAATAAAAAGAAAAAAAAACAATAAATACAATTTAAAAAAATATATAAATAAATAAAAAATAATTTAAAAAATAAATCAAAATCTATACAAATTAAAATAAATATGTATGTATTATTATTAAATAATATGTACAAAAAATATTGAATAATATATAAAAAAAAAAACAATAAATAAAATTTTAAAAAATGTATAAATAAATAAAAAATAATTTAAAAAATAAATAAAAAGAAAACTACTACGTTTGCGCATATTTGTTAATCATATCGTATTTGCTAATCAATCACGTAAATAAAACGAATCAAACCCGATATTTTAAATAGATTTTAAACTTTTGTGACCAAAATCTTATTAGCATTTGCTGCTAAGGCCTACATTCCCAGTCTATCAGTTAGTAAATATAGTATATACAGATTAAGTATTTATAAATACCAATGTATCCAGATTGAAGCACTGCCTGCACATCAACAAGAGCACACTGTCGACGCGACTGTCGAAGGGTTTCGGGCTGCTGAAGCGTGGCAGGAGCTCATGGCCGTAGACGGCCAAGGTATTCTTGTAGTGGTCCACCATGCGGAGGAGCAGTTCGGTGCGGATGCGCGCCTGTGGTGCCCAATAGGTGATGCTGTGCACCGGTGCCTCTGGCTGGAGCACCACATCGCCATCCACCATATTCTCGACGCGCAGATGAACCCTCAGCCGAGGATTCGTGGCCTTCAGACTGCGCCAGGCCTTGACGCCGCAGGCGCTGATACTCAAATGGTTGGGCGTATAGCAATTTTGCAGCAAGTGCAGGTGGCGCAGCTTGGTGTCGGCCAACAGGGACAAGACGTCGTCGTCGATGTTCTGCGGCGATATCGTGAGCTCGCGCAAATTGAGAAACAGGCCCACATGCATGATGGGGCAATGCATTGTCGTCACATTCACCAGGTTGAGCACGCGCATTTTGGTGCAGCAGCTGCAGACGACCTCGTCCAGCAAATGGTTCGCCTCGAAGCGCTCCAGCACAAAGTCAATGAGCTTCAGTGTGTGCAGATCGGGTAGGCGCAGCATCAGCTCCTTGAGGCCCTTCAGCAGCTGGCCGCCGGTGCCGAACAGCTTGATGCCCTCGGGATCGTTGGGCTGCGACATGTTGCAGGGGAAGTGATAGACCAGCGATCGTATGCGCTGGCCCATGCCAATCAATTCGGATTGCGGATGCTGCTCTAGGCCCTGCAGATGAAGGATTCATTATTATAAGTTATGCGACTTAATCTAAATCAAATAAACGAGACTTGGGCCTAGCTTTCTAAATGAACTATTCAACTACCGAGAAGTCTTTTCTGATTTGAGAAATTTCACTACACCACAGATTCATATTACATTTTCGTTCAGAGTCCAGCCCGAGTTCTACGCCTGTTTACCTTGTCTATGCTCCACGACAACATCGTCATAAACTGATAGATGTTATTGAAGCTATGCCAGGGCCGGAACTCGATGCCTCTCAGGTGCTTGCCGATGCGAGCCAAGCAGTTCTGTGTGCGCATATGGTCCAGGCAATATTGCCAGCCCGAGTAGTAATTGTACTTGGGTCGCGTGAGCGTGCGATCGTCGACCACGAAGTTGTTCCACACGGTGGGCAAATAGAAGGCGCTGTACCATTGCCGGCAAACCTGAGGAGGCAGTCAGTGATTGAGCGATGACAGCAGCGGGAGTCCACTTACCAGACTGGCGTAGTAGCGCTCTTTGGGCGAGAGATACGTGAAAATTTCCTCCAATATCAGATTCGGCAGTTCGGACCAGCGGGAGTAAACGCGCTGCGATTCATCCAGTTTATCATTGGCATCCGCATCGTCATCCTCCTCTATATCTATATAACAGGCTGTACGACAGAGTGAAAGAGAGAGAAAGAGAGAGAGAGAGTTATCATAGTGTTGACATTTTTTTGCTTTTCGCTTCACCTTTCTCATTCTCATCGATCT
The DNA here is from genome assembly GCF_054131065.1 of Drosophila arizonae. Taxonomy (NCBI): domain Eukaryota; kingdom Metazoa; phylum Arthropoda; class Insecta; order Diptera; family Drosophilidae; genus Drosophila; species Drosophila arizonae. The sequence goes on along the minus strand of NC_142925.1, from coordinate 22,177,168 downwards.
TCCAGCCAGCCTTCTGCATAACCTCTATTTGGGCGCTGTTCTTGCGCCCGGGATTGATTGTGGACATGTTTTCCGAGTTTTATCTAGTATTATCTATATGGCTTCGCTATAGATTTGCATTAACATTTGTCTCATTTATTTACAACACAACAAGCGGCACACAGCCACACACACACATTACGTTATTCGACTCTAATTTTGAAATTTTTGGCACCGATTGCTATTTATTTTTTTTCTTGTTTCTTTTTTTTTTTCTTATTTGTTGATTTTTTCTTAGACGCGATTTATTTTTATATAGTTGGGTTGGTTCGGCTCGCTCGGACGTCGCAGCGCGTCGCCTCGCGTTTGGGCAGCGACTGACACAGTCTTCAAAACTAATTCCTTCAATATTCTAAATGCTATTTTCGAAAACGAGAACGAAAACTTTCTGCAGATTCTTCGTCAAGTTTCGAAATGGTTTCATTATTTATTTTGTTTGCTCTCCCTCTCTCTTTCTCTCTCTCGCTCTGGTTGAGCCAAAGGGCCAACATTTTAGATATTGTTGCGCGTTTACTTACATATAGAAACTGTTTTCGCTTGATTTTCGTTGTTAAAATTAGACGGCCGGCTTTTGGGGGTGGCGGCAAGGTCTTAGGGCCGTCTGTGCCACCCGCAACTGGGGCAACTTGTTGCGTCTGCCGCTGTCGCTACTGTTGCTTCTGGTGTTTTCTTACTTGTTGATGTGTTCATTATAAACAAACAGTTCTCTCGATCGACTCGCATTATACACCATACGCAATGCGATCACCGATTGAATAAGAGTCTTACTCACTCTCTCTCTCTCTCTCTCTCTTTCTGTCTTTTCGAAGTAGTTAGCCATAACTACAAATTCATTGAATTTCAGCCGATTGCTAAGCACCTAATTCAGCTTTAGTTAGTAATGTATGCATTTCTTTAAACATTTGGTTATGCGGTATAATAATAACTTCCAGCTGATAAGCTTAAGGCGAATGCAAAAATATACTTTATTTAATCATAAACGAAAATAAAATAAATAACATATTTATTGGTAAGTCTATAATTATTTTAAGATAGTTTTATAAACTAGCTTTTAAACAATTTCGTCTTATTGGTCTTATTGGTAAGTCTATTATTATTTTAAGATATTTTTATAAACTAGCTTGTAAACAATTTCCTCTTTTTACACTGTTTTTTCGAAGAAGCATTATTAAAATTTTTTACAGCTTCAGCTACAATTACATTAATAACAACGTGTTAAATTAGAATATAATTTATAATTATAAAAGCTTATATATGTAGTTGTAAACACATTTTCATACATGTAAGCATTTTCTTTAGGTATTTTCTTACGTATATTGCCTCTATTTTCCTATTTTCTTCTAGTATTTCTTCTAAGTATTTCGTCTCGAAGTCTTTAATGCTTAGTCGAACGATCATCCACTTCACATGACTCTACTGCACTGCTCTACCCTGCACTGGACCGCACCTAACGACTGACCTCCAACAGGTTAGGACGACTGAAGAAATGCTGAACTTGCTGCCCTTTATATAGGGCGACTTCTCCTCAAACACTAAGTCGCTCAAATGTTGAGCCTGGCAACAGGTAGAGATCGAGGTTGCAGTCGAGCTGTGAGTGACCAATGGGAACACTCTCTGCTGCTGTGAGCACTCTAGCTTCGTTCTACTCAAATATAAGTATGAACTGAACACTGTTGCATTCAATAAGACAACTGAAATGATCCTCTCTAGTTATTTCTCGACCCTTTACTTAGGCAGACAGACAGAGAGACAGACGATGTGATAGACAGGGAGACATACAAAGAGATATACGAACAGATTAATTTATTACGCTGCTCGAGAAAATATATGATAGATAAGACTAAATAGCTTATGTACATTAATATTTATAATTATTCGAGTACTCCTACAGACTAGAGCTTGTGCGTAGTTTGCTTCAATTTCTGGCTATTCCATCCAAAATGATTTTGGCTAAATCTAGACAGAAATAGGACAAAAACCCTACTTTAATGACTACCTAATAAAGTTCTTTGTATATTCTTATCAAACCGTTACATTTAAATATTGCTGCAACTTTAGCTACAATTATATAAATGACAATAATTTTTAAATTGTAAAAAAATTTTAAAGAAATATTTAATATACATAATCTATAAATATATAAATCTTCTTACTAGTAAACCTGTAAATTCACATTTTTATTTTTATTTATTTTTTTGTTTTAAGGTAAAAATTGTGTGAAAAGCTACTTGACAATTCAGGCGAGTGCCTTTGACATTTGACACCACTTTGCACAGTGTCGGCAAAGAAGAAGAAGGAGAAAATGCCAATGTCCTTATGCTTCACGTCTTTGTTATAGTTGTTGTTGTTTCTGTAGTTTGTTGCCTTGACGATGCCAGCAAACTGCTGTTGAAGTTGCCCAGTGTACACTGGCCAAACGTGTCCAGTTGTCCGGCATGCCATTGCCATTGCCATCAAGGAAGCAACTACACACAGGCCATTGTCATTTCCGGCAGCTACACTTAGCGGAAACAGCTGTTTATGTTGCGGTTCGGCGGCACACTGCGAGTTGGCGGTGGACTGAACTGGGCTGGGCTGGGCTGGGCTGGGCTGGGCTGGGCTGGAGGAGCTGCAAAAATGTGCAAAGGCATTTTGCAATTTTCTTTGGCATATTTGTGCAAAGTGACCAAAAGCGACTTGGTTCCATTTTCATTTTGTTCTCTTCCTTTTGTTGTACTTTTTCTTTCACTCCTATTATTCGCTCAGCAATATCCATTGCATACTTTTAGGATCAGCGCGTTTTTCGCGCCCGAGCACTTAAAAATATGCTGAATATTTTATAAGTCGCTGCCAGCTGAGCGCTACGAGCTGCAACAATGTGCAATCGGGCTGTAATTAAAACAAATTTAAATGCAGTTAAACACACACACACACACACATACACAGACATGCACACACACACACTGTGCGCTCACTTCCGCATTCGGTTTGAGCACATCAAATATGACAGCAGCACAACATTTCGTCTCTCGTCCTCGCTAAATTTTGGCTATGCAAATTTGAATGTCAACAAAAACGTTGGCGTTTAACCCAAAAACCTGATTTTGTGGCATCGCTTGCCATTTTAGACGGCTGCACGGCAAACATTTTCGTAACATTTACCAAAAAGCTTTACAGTTCCGAGTTGGCAACACGAAACGCATTGCGCAAAATTTATGCAACCTCCGTTTGGGCGTGTGTGTCTGTGTGTGTGTGCTTGTAGCTGTGTGCATGAGAGAGTGTGTGCGCGTACTTAATAGAGATGCGTGCGTGCCTAGCTGAACAAATTACCAAGATTTAGTGTGTGGTGAAAGCAGTAGGGAATTGAAAATGGTATGGAAATAATATTAAATATTCTTAGTACTCGTTTTATTATTATTATTATTGTTTTATTAGAACATGTACAATATATGTTATTTAAAATTAATATTTAATTAAAAATATCTCGTAACAGTAAAAGGTAAACATATACTAAATATATAACTTTTTAATATAATATACAAATATATTCATGTAATAATAAATGTATATATTATTATAATTATATCATAAATATTTATATATATTATTAGTATTTAACATTAAAATTATATGGCTTTCTTTTCTATCATCATCAGTATTTTTCATAAAATAATATTGAAACATATAAGCTTGGTTACAATACACAAAAAAAAAAAAAAAAAAAAAAAAAAAAAAAAAAAAAAAAAAATAATAATAATAATAATATAAAATCTATTATATTTTTAATATAAAATTTTCAATTCTCTGTTCTTTTTTTTTACAAAGATTTCTATAATTTTTTAATTAATTTAAATTTTCTAACAAAAACTTGTTGTATACTATTTCGTTATATTTCTTCTCACCTTAAAATCTATGAGAATTTACAAGATATTATTGATAAAATATTGTATTTTCTTTTATGCATATATATAAGAAGGAAGCCAATGGACTCTCTCTTCTAGCAGCTGTCATTCAAAATGAAGTAAGATGGTTCATCACTGACGTGAATATGCATAAGCATGCACAAGCGAAGTCAGGCGTGTGCGTGTGTGTGCACGCGTGTATGAGTGTGCGTGTGTGAGTATGTATGAGTTTACCGGCAGCTTAAAACTGTAAAACAGGAAGTTGCTCGTTGGCTTGGTTAGCCAAGCCCGGCCAAGCACTCGACGTTGTCTTCCTGTGGCTGTTCTTGTTGTTGTTGTTGTTGTTGTTGCCGTTGCTGTTGCCATTGCTGTTGCTGTTGGCCAATGCATTGGCCTTGTCCAGGTGCAACGCGCTGGCAGCTGTTTCGGGGCCATTGTTTGGCCGTCGGATGTTGCCAAGTTTTGGCCATTTAATGTATAATTTTGCAGCATTTTAATTACGTACAGTCTATACAGTCTATGCAGCAGCAGCAGCAGCAGCTGTAGTAGTCTTGGCCCGCCCCCTTCCGCCCTTCACTTGGCTCTGCCATGTGGTTATGCAAATTTAGAGCTTATGGCCAAAAACGTCGCATGACTTTGATTTTTGTTCACAGATGCAAAATGCTATTTTGTGTATGCTCACATTTTAATTGCAAATCATTTTGCCAAGTCATTATAAATTCTAGCTACTCCGGTTGTTGTTGTTGTTGTAGTAGCATAACTCTGGGCGCATTCGCTTCTAGCTGCCAACTTGCATTTAAGTTGGCTCAACAACAGTTAGTCCTTGATATATGTATGTAACTGAGACAAGGGAGTGAGTGCACTAGTTAGAAATACTCTGCCCTACTTAGTCGTGCTTCTCTATTTGTAAACATTTGATGAAGTTGAACTATTCTCTATAAATATAGAGGTCCTTGCTTTAAACTATTTAAATAAAATTGTTTATAAATGTAAAAAAATGATGATTCTGAATTGAAAACAAAAATTCAAGAAAAATTACAAATTTATATAAATCATATTTAAAATTATATGCCTAATACTTTGAATAAGTTGTTCGCTTCGAATAAAAGTCTAACTTATATAAGTAGAGGCTATATGCCTCTAAGTTTCGGTCTGGATTTGTCAGCTGCTCGCTGCATATATCCTGATAGTGTGTACCCCATACATATGTGCCATATTACGTTGGTATATCCCCAGCTTTGTTGCCTGTGGCTTACATCAGAAAAAAGGAATAAGAACTTTCTGACAGTTGCAACTGCCTGCTATGAATTTGGATGCGCGCAGCTGTTGCTTATGCAAAGTTCTTTTGCTGAGTGGATAACTTAAAGCCCCCGAAACTTTTGTGAAAAAAACTTACATATAGCAGGGCTCAATCTCAATCACAGCAGAAAAAATAAAATAAAAATAAAGGAAAAAAAAAAACGTTACTTCCCCCAATCATGCTGCAGCAACCCCAGTGCAATTTCAATTGTTCTACTCCATGCCGGAGGCCCTCGAATGCCAATTGGGTCGCTGCCACCCTCTTAGTAATTTGACTTGACAATAGTCATGCATTTTAATTGAGCAACAGCTGCGGTTCATCTACAGCCAACCACCCAATGCCCCGATGCCCCGATGCCCCACCGCCCCTCTTAAACGCCCACTAAACGCAGCAAATTGTGGCCATTAAAAAAAAGCTATATAAAATAGAAACTTTTTACCAGTTTTTTATTTGCGTGGAAATGACAGCAATTATTTGTAAAATATTTATATTACAATTGAATTGAAAAAGTTTTCTGTGTGTGTCAGCTTCAGCGCCCTTCCACTCCTCCCCCTCCCCCTCCTCTTAAAAGACAATCACAAACAATTCGAGAAACTTTTGGCGCACTAATAAAATGAATGGAAATTAAAGCACCGCGAATATTTGTTGGCGTGTGCAAAACAATTAAGCTAAAATTGTTATTGCAATTTGAAAACAATTGTCAAATTATGCAAATGCCGACTGATTGCCAAGTGCGAGTATTTTTCAACAAGCCAACCCCCGACTGAATCAGCCCCGCCTACACAAAGTTAACAAGGTAAACAACTTACCTACACACACACACATATATATATACTCAAGTGGTGCTAGCTGCTCAAAGATTTATGGGCAACGCCTTGGGGCCTCGGTCTCGCCTTTTCTTCTTGCTGAAAGATGACGCAAAAAGTTGAATGTGGCACGTTGTCAGCTGCAAGGCGATTGCAATTTGCATAAAAATTCATTGGTTATGCGGCAAAGTTGACAAAAAGCACAGGAGAAGACGAAAAAGAAAAAAAGCAACAAACTCAGCAGCTAGCACGAATCTAAAAAGTTAGTCAACACTTTGAATTACCTGTTGGGGCACAAACAGGTAGACAAGGTGCTGCCGACAACTGTTGTGCGAGTAAATTATTCTATTACCAATATTTGCATCCTTAATAACTAGCAGTTAGTATTACTGTGACTTATTCTATTAGCCATGGCAATGCAATTAGAGCAAAATATGTAGCATACTTTTCAGCAAACAAATTTAAATAAATTGATTATACTTGAGTGTTACCTTTCATAGCTATGGACTCACCGATCTCTACAGGTGCAGAGCTTACAGGATGACTCACTTCCGCATACACATGCAGGATAGATACTCAATCAAATAGAATAGAATATGACAAAAATATTTGTAGGATTGAGATGAATATGTTCAGCAGCCGCAAGCTGTTAAAGAAAACTTATTTTTATTTAAATTTTATCAAACATATTCATTAATAATAAATTCATTTCTAATAATTAATATATACATATTATTATTTTCTAAATTATTCATAATATATGCACACCTAATAAATCATATTTAGTACAGCCATATTAATATATCAAGTTAATATAAAAGCTAAGGATGCATATACATATAATAATTGATACATTGAATATAATTTATAATTTAAATTATCAAGTAATTAATAAACATATTTATATACTATATTTATAAAATAAAAACATTTTATTGTTTGAAAACATATATAATATGTAAAAAATATGTTAATTTTAATGCCCGTTTCAAATTGTCTTAAAATTATAATATTTATAGCTAAAGTTTGTTGTTCAACATTTTATGCTCATTCACATTACAGTATTCATGAATACATATCTATTTATTATATTACTATGCCAATTAATAGGCTTTCCAAAAGCAATTAAAGTCATATATGAAAAAAATTTGAATGAAAAATGAACTTTTAATTAAAACAATATTACGAGCTGTTGTGGCGTAAATTAAAATAATTTAATTTAAATATCAATTTTCAATTATGTAATGACATAAGAAAACCTAACAAAACAATATATATATATTCCCTTCAATTTTGTTGTTGTTGTTTTTGATTAATTCTGGTCCAGGTGTTGTGGTTAGTGAGCACGATAAAAAGTCACTCGCTCAATAAAAGATGGCGTTGACCACAATCACAGCGTGCGCCACATCCGTTGATTGCTGCTGCCTCACACACACACACACACACACGCAGTAGCACACACATACCAACAGCTGTCTCCGCTGCTGCTGCTGCTACATTTCCGTTACATTAACAAAGCGCCATTGAACGACACGAACAAAGGCAACAACAAAATTGAGCTTTACAAGCAAATACAAAAAAAAAAAAAAAAATAGTTTTGGCAGCGAACAACAGGAACAAAACGAATCGACAGCAGTTATAACGTTACATGGAGATGGCAAAAGGGCAAACTCTGTCCCACTTGCTCTCACAGTCAAACACGCCGCACACACACACACACACACAGAGAGAGCCACTTCGCAGTGCGTGTGTATTTTTTGGTCAGTTTTGTAATTGAATCACGTTTTGTATTAAATAAACTTTTCAAATTATCGAAAAATTGACTTGCACTACAAACGCCGCCTAGTTCCATTTACTCTTGTGCGTGTCCCGCATGTGGGTGTGTGTGTTTGTTTGCTTGTGTTTGTGTGCTACTTGCGTGCGCCTCGCCCATTAACATAAAAAAACGTTCGGGCGCGCGCTGCCCAAAAAGCACTTTTGATGCTTTTTTATGCAAAACACTTGACAGCCTCATTAGTATTGAAACGGTCAAAAGTTATATAACCGGTTAGCCCGTTTCCCTCTTGCTCTCCCGCTCTCTCACTCGCACTCACACACTCATACTCTGCTCTGACGCGCTCGCTCACATAAGTGTGCAACATGTTTTCCACTTTTACGCTATTTTTGCGGCTAGGGTTGCCAAAACGTTTTTTTATTATTATTTATTAGCAATTCGAATACTTTTTGTTTGTGGAATAATTGAAGTAAAATGAGTTAACAAACAAACAAATGGATTCATTTTTGTGATCACGTGCAAAGCGTGGCGACTCCATGCTTCTTGGCCATTTATGGGGAACAGCCCAGCACAGAGCCTGCTGCTGCTGGTGCACGTGTACAGACAGCAACAGCAACAGCAACAGCAGCAGCAACAACAACAATACAATGCATTGCCTGCATTCTTTTCATAACATATTTTGCATGCAATGCTGCGTGTCTGGCAAGCTTGGCGCCGTCATTTTCACCCAGACCAACTGGGTGGCAACGTTGGCCAGTTGTGTAAGCAGCCCAGTGCATTGGCCAATGTTGTTCACACAGACACACACACCCACACACATGCAGACAACTTGTTTTCGCGCCATTTGCACGCGTCATGAATTTTTCATAAACATTTAAAGGGATTTCATTACAATACATATAGAATATACATTCGTGTGTGTATGTCTGTGTATACGTATTTATATTTATTTACATTTATATGTATTACAGCGTACAGTATGCGGGCCTTAAATTCTTTTGTTGTAATCATGCATATTTATAGTGCATGCAATGAGGACCTGAATGAAGGGATGACATGCAGAGTGATAGCCGTTAAGTAAAAACGTTTTTTGTTAAATAAAATATTAATTATTTATATTCGCACTAACAAAAAATTAAGATTTGTATGCAAAATATTAATTAACAATATGCCTTAAAAAAACTATTTTTAAATCAAATAATCAATGCACTAAGGGGAAAAAAAAGAAATGTTTTCATAAATGAATACCAAATATACAATATTTATTATATGTATATTGATTTCGCATTCTTGAAGTTGAATTTTTATTAAAAACTAACGAGGCATCTCCTTTAAAGTTGTTTATTTGATTTATCGACAGAGCATTAAAATGTCGTATATAAAAGATTGCAAAATTCCTACGCAATTTCCATGCCTGCAAGTGCCGAAGAGCATGTAAATTAAAAATTAAATTCTGTTCACAACAAGCACTTTTGCACAGATGCTGTGCGTTTACTTACAGCTGAGACTGTCCTGGGCAGGGGGATGAGGTCATTCAAACCGAACGGAACTTAACGCAAGTTAACGGACTGCACCTTCAATAAGCTCATTTTTAAGCCATTAAGTAATTAAGGTTGAACAATTTGCCAATTTTTGTTTTTGTATTTTTTATTTTCATGGCAGGTCGCTGATATCGATTTTATTTTAATTCATATTTATTTAAATGACTTTTCATGCACTGCCACAGTAATGAATGCAATTCAATTAATTTCACCAAATTGTTGAAACTATAATAAGTGGATTAAATTGTCGTAGTTAATGGAAATGTTTAAATACTTGGCAAGATTTAATATTTATTATATTTATTTGTTTGTTTTGCTTTGCTTTGTATAGTTCATAATAATTATATTTTAGTCAGGTTGTTAAATAAATGTAGGTAAATATTTGTATTTGTATGTTATTTTATTTTTTTATGTAGCTGACTACTTAATTGCATTTAATGTGACTTGTGCAAATCTAGCTCTGCCGCATAAAAGTGCAATTAGATTTTGATGAGCTACGCTTAGTTGGCAAATCTTTTTATCAGCCAAGAACAAGTGGCCAGGCTCCCAGTTAAAATTCATCTTTTAGTGTTTAATTACGCCCACGTGGCAACGAACGCAACGAAACATTTAAGTGCCAAGCAAACTAACTGAAATGCAAATAACTTTGTCGACAGCTCGGCAGCTCGCAGAGATGTGGAGGCAGTCATCGCATTTACACTTTATGGACAACTGTCACTTGCGCTCGGGTCACCGAGGCCAATTTGCAGTTACGAGCCCGCGCATCATTTCATTAAAAATAATGCCCGCCTATGCTCCCCTGACAAACTACCACAAAATCTGCTGAATCCGGGCCCAACAAATGCTCGCCCACCCACCGACTGCAAATTAAACCAAATTAGTGCGAGCAGCGTGAATGAGGGGGGCGGGGGATGCATGGGCAGGGGGTGTGGCAGCAACAAATATAATGGGCTTAGCAAATACGCACATCATATTACCAGCAGATCCATCCACCCAGCCAGCCAACCAACTGGCATTATTCATATTTTATAACCCAAACACAAAACGAGGCAAGTCGAGTTGCCAAGTACAACAATTATGGTTTCACTTTATTTGCTGTGCGTAGCGGGTGTGTTTGTGTGTGTGTGTGTGTGTTTGCACTAGTGTTTGGCCTTTGCCACAGTGCTGACATTATAATGCGCACTACTTTTCTATACCCTTACCAGCGACTCCATTCAGCGAATGTTTATGAGGTGGAAGGGTTATTTTAATTTAATTATTTTAATTTAACGGAATTATTTTTTTAAAGAGAATATTTTTTTCTTTTCAAATACTTACTCATAAAATTTTGCTATTAATTGCGTACTAAATTTTTAAGATATATATGTGCTTTATCACATTTATTTGTTAGAACACTTTTTCGGATAAGACTTAGATAAAGAGTAGAAACATGTATCTAATTGGTGTATTTTTTTTTTTTATTAAATTTTTTTTTTTTATAAATATAAATAATTGTTAATTTTATCTTTCTATTTTATATTAATTAATCTCAATCTCCTATTCTCAATAAAAACTCGCGTATCTAGCATAGATATAATAAATATATGGAAATATGTATAAATAAATAAATGTGGTGCAGGTATATCAGAGTTGATAACGCTTGCCTAATACGCACAAAAACGCATACACAATGATAAATTGAAGAGTGCGAGAGAGAGAGAGAGAGGGATAGAGAGCGCTGGAGGTCGACCTTTGCTCAAGCTGAGCTGACATGCACATTCTTGCATATTTATGCAGTTTTAATTGTGTGTTTGTTTGCGTGCGCTTGTGTGCTAATTATTGTCAGTTAGCTGGCGCATATGGGTTTTAATTAGCGCCCAAATCAGATCAAAGATGACAAGGAGCGCGTGTCTGCTCAGAAGATAATAGAAGCACATGCATTTTTAACGATTTGCAATTAGAACTCATTAATTGACTGCGAGCAAACACAATGCGTTGTGCCTAATTGAGTCGCAATTGAAAGACACGAAAGCATATAATGAGGTTGAGCAAATAATTTGAAAGGCGAATGAGGGAAAAATATTTAAAAAAATAAATATTCGATTATATATATTATTAGCTCTGCAGCAATTTAACCACGTATATACAATATGTATTTTTTGTAGTCTTATTTGATACATATATCACGCTGGCTTAAGGCCAGTGGCTTAATATTCAGTGCTTTAATCTTTAAGTTAGTATTATTATCATCATCTTTAATGTATAATTAAAGAAATAAATCATGCTGGCTTAAATAATCATTTCGTAATAACTTAGCAGGGGGGCAAAGCGAACAAGAGGAGATCGGTTCTTGAAGTACCTATAGTGCAGTCATAGTTAACAAATTGTATATATAACAAATATTTATTTCATGAATTAAGCAAGTTCATTAATTAAACTACATTTAATGCGGTTTAAAAAACATATACTTTTCATTTATTTTGTGAGAAAATATTCAAAAATCCACAATCAACTCATTTTAGCTCTCTGTGTCGACTTTTTTTTCTGACATACTAAAAGCGAATCTCAAGCTGCCTGAAGATGATTTAACCCAAACACTTGCTTCAGGTTCTTGAGGTTGCAGTTAAGATCAGCTCGTATCTTAGTGTCCAAAACAGTTCCAGAGACAATAATCCACTAAATACACAAAGGAGTTCTTATCCTTTCATATTCGAGTGTTCTGACTTTGTCAGCAGTGAATATTATTTGTTATTTGTTGATATGCTGTCAACATAAAAACGGACTATTAAGTAACTTTACTTTGTTGATCTTAACTTTCAGCACAAAACTGCAATGGCACTTGCCATTTGACTCTGTCTCTCTCTCTCTGTCTCTATCTCTCTCTCACATTTCTGTCTCTTTGCAGCATTGTTGCCTGTCGGTATTTCCAATTTGCGAACGCATATCAAAAACGCATATTGAAATGCAATACACAAAATGTAGCTCTGCAAATGTTTTGAAAGATAGCCAAAAAAGAAAGAGAGAGGCAGAGAGAGACAGCAAAAAATAAAACGAGGCACACAAAGGGATTGCTAAAGTGCCAGAGCGATGGCAGGAGGCAACGCCAAACGTTTATTTCATCGTCTAAATGGAGTTTGCATAGAGTGTAACCAGGCGAGTCGCAGGTGGAGCAGGAGCAGGAGCAGGAGCAGGAGCAGGAGCAGGAGGAGCGCGAGGCAGTTGGGCGCTGGACTCGATGCCATTTGTTAAGCACAAGTTCAATAGCATTAAGAGTGCAACACAAATAACCATAAATTCGACTAAAAGCTGCAAATGCTGCATATTTCGGGGCACTCAGTCGTTGCGATTGTCGAAATGAAGAGTGGGCGTGCCACCGCATGCCCGCTCCCTCTCGCACTCACAGTGATTGGAAAATATTACAAAATAAAAATGTAAAATGAGAATGTCCCTCTATGCACTCGCTCTATATATATATGTATGTATGTATGTATAAACATTTTGCATGCTGTTAGCTGCAATTTGATTTGCTAACACAAAAGGAAAACAGCAAGAAATTGTCGATTTTTAAATAGATTACGTATACGCTCCGTTGGTCGTGTTATGCATTTGATTTATTGCGGCGCCTCAATGTCCACGTGTCCCGTCGCAGGGTCCGGCCAAAGTGTTTGCCAGTTCTTGAAGTTATTTTAATATTTACGCTGCCGTAACATATGGCCAAAATGATGGGCGGGGCCGCAATGGAGGCGAAGCGTTACAATAAATTGCCAGGCCAACCACAATGATTTACTGCAGCAGCCGGAGCAGCAACCACAGCAGCCGCCCTCCTATGCCATATTACGTATACGCACCTTTGTCGGCGTGTGTGTGTGAGTGTGTGTGTGTGAATAGTGGACGTGTATTGCTATAATTCTATTTTCTACTCAAAACCACATTTATATTTATTACTTTAGCATAAATCTTGTCGCATTTTCGCATTTGTGTCGAATTTGTCGAGTTTACTAGTCACCAAGCAGACTCCCCTCCCCGACCCTGTCACACAGCTCCACCCCCCACACGCACACGTATACACTCACACACACAGCTTTTTGCACGTCCACAGCGTTAGGTAAATAACAAACTGACCCCAGGACTCCCCAACACACCCACACCCACACACACACACACATAAGAACTACTCTGAGGCTGGTGTGAAATATATGGCCAGTTTTTCTTATTTCTCTTCTGTTTTCTTTTTCTTTCTCTCTATTTTTTTTTTTTTTTGTTGCTGCTCCTGCTCCCATCGTATGCTGCACGAAATGAAGTGTACATAATTTGCCATCGCACATCAAGGTGCATAAATTTTGTGTGTGTGCTGCCCAATAAAAGCATCGTAGTTGTCAAATATAAGAGTAACAGAAAAGGAAATAAAAAGAACAAACAATTTGCAGGACCAGGTTCAGGTCAAATAGCTCAGCTATAACTATGCGGTAGGTGGGTCAACAGAATTCAGTAAACAAGGTAACAAGCAGCTTCAGGTATATGCCAATAATTCGATATATATAGAGGAGAGCTAGATTCTCTGTATATGGAGGTATATTTGAATGGAATTTTTCTCTTTTCAATGATTTAATGGTCTATTTAGCTTTAAATATGTTACTCTTGGCGAAATATGTTCTACATACACACAATTTACATATATGCATACTGTGTATGTGTGTGTGTGTGCATGTGCAAACCCTCGCATGTTTATATCCCCGTGGAAAGTCTTTGCGTCATGTTCGCTTTAATATTCTACATATAATGTAATATAGTCGATTCGATAACAGCTTCGCATCAGATTCTCACGGCATTGACAAACTCTTTAAAGACTGTGAAATTAAATTCATGTCTATGGAAACTTAAGGGTGGCAGATTAAATATTTGTAGCCTGCACAGGCCAAATGATTATAGATCAGAGATTATTTCTTATGGTAGTCTCTTAACAGAATCTTCGTATGAGAATAAATCGATGACTAGATTCAGCTTTTTTTTAAATTTTTAATTTATAATAACTTTAATAAATTAATATAAGAAAGTGTTATGACAATTTAAAATATATGCACAATATACAATATACATAATTAATGTAATTTATTTTTTAATTTAAGTTTTATTAAATAAATTTAATTTAATTAATTGGATAATTTATAATTTATAATTTATATTTAATTGAATATTTCTTAAATGAATTTGATTTATTTGATTGAATTTAATTTTTTTTAATAAATATGCATAAATTAATTTAATGTAAGTTAGTAAATTTTACAATCTAACAAATTATTATTATTATTTTTTTTTTTAATTTGCTCTACCTCATTTATTAAATAAAATAAATTAATTAAAATAAATAATATTTGTAATAAATACAATTTGCAATGCATGAATGCCTAAAAACTATTTAAATAAATATTTAATTATATTCAAATCGGCAAAAACTCTTTGCCTGCCTTCCAAATATTTATGCAGCATTTTGAAATCAACTTCTTGTCAAACTGATGTTAGCAAATGTTGTTAAACAGCTCTAAAGTTATGTAGACACACAGACAGACACATTAGACAATGCTCGGCCAGAGCTCGAACAATTATTTAACTTCTTTGGAAATGTCAAAATGTTGTACCAGAAGTTTTGGGCCAAATGTCACAAAACAAACAATAACAAATACAAATATGAAAAAAAATTTTTTTTTTTAAATACAAAAATTTGCAGATATGCAAAAATTATTTTAACCTGTTGACCGCCTGTCAAATATGCAGATTTAGCAAAAACTTTTCAAGGCTCAGCAATAAATTGGAGCGTTGCTAGTTGCTGTTGATATTGTTTGTTTATTTGTTTGTTTCTTTCTTTTTTTGTATTCTATGTCATGTGACGTGGTCACAAAATGTGCAACAATTAGTGCCAGTTAGCCAAACAGTGCGCTACGTAAATATTGTTAAATGATGTGACTTGTAAATGGAATCTCTATGAAATCGATTCCGTTCATGCCAAAATAAAACTGGCTATCAAATAACAATTGAGTACTCCGAAGTCAACTAATCAGTTTTCAATGAGCTTGCATATTTGATAAGCAAGTTATACTGGCTTATTAAAGTACCTATTGATATAACTACTTATATCTTTTCATTCACAGCTCAAACTTAAAGGTTTTGGGATTGAACTTATTTTCTGAAAATTAGTCAAACAATTGGGAACTTTTCCAGTTAGATTATTGCTGCAGTGAGCAATAAAAGTGCAAATAACTGTTGCTGTTAAGTCTAGCTAATGAACATGTTTTCGGCAGTTGTTTTAATTGTCAGCATAGTTAACAGACTATATTGGATTACTGACTATATCGCTATGATGTCAATATGTCAATATTGTCGATTGATGGATGAAGTACCAATCGAATGGTAAAGCAGATGAATGGACATACAACCGAGAACGCTTAGTCGAACCTTAATCGCGAATGAAGTAAATATATTTAAGTAAAAATATATAGTATATTTAAATAAATATTTGTATACATGCTTGAAAACGGTCAGGTCTCATGTCACGACATCAAATCGAAATACCCTTTACTCCATGGACCATAGACTATACAGTGCATTGAAAGATATGTATGTAAAAAGTTGTCGTTGCAAGACCTGAATTGTGTCCAGGCAAAGCTCTGAAGAGTGTTTAAGCATATTGCATAACGAGCCAGTTGTGTGTGAGAGAGAGAGAAGGGAGCATGCATAGATTCGCATACGGTTCGTTGGTTCTTTTGAAAAAAAAAAAAAACAACAAACTTATTGTTTTGATTTTGTCAATGACAGCAAGGCAGTGCCCTTTTTTTGTGAATGCTGCTGTTGCTGCTATTGCTATTCTTGTTGTTGTTGTTGTTGTTGTTGTTGTGCAGTCAAGCAAAAAAACTCAGAGCAGGCAAATTTGGCAACTGACAGTCTGCACTTTGCACAAATGTGGCCAAAATGCGCAGGCTAACAGCTTGGAAAGTAGACAGAATCTGTGGCCACAAAAGAGCTGCCATTAAATTCGAAATCCAAACAATATCAAGGGAATATATTGAAGTACTATTGGCAATATATGCATTTTTAAATTGCATATTAGCTGCTAAGGATGCAGTGAATAAATATAGCTGAAGAAGTTCACAATATGAAAATTACTTTAAAACTTTACTGTGTCATAAGCAAACTGAATTAACTGAAATGAATGAGCGGAGTATGGAGTGAAAATGTGTGGAATGAGTAAACGAATTAAAGATGTTTTTGAATAGATGTTCATTAATGTAGAGAAAATAATTGCAATAATATAATAAAAGGGCATTCTTGTTTCTTCGATTGGCCAGCTAAATATATGCAAAATAAATATATGGAAACATAAAATTCTTTATAAGAGTATCATTTTATTGAGTTTCGAATCAACAATAAACTTTAAAACCTGACAAAAATCTAAGATTTAATTTTAAATAACAATTTAATACTTTAAAATACTACAATAAATAATTAAAGACCGAAAAGAAAAGAGGTTGAAAAAGAAGTGCGAATAAGGAGCTAAGAAAAGATTACGAAATCACTAGCATGATAGATAAAGTTGATTTCAGTATGGCACAGGCATTTACAAGATTTCATCGTGCCATTTAATGGTTTGCTCGAATATGATCTAAGAGCCAAAATAATAAAATAATAAATAAATAATAAAATAAGAAGGGAGAATTCAGAGGCTAATATGCAATAAAATCAAATAACAATAAAATCATAATCATGAAAAGCAAAGATGGGCAATTCAAGGCATCGAAAGTTAAGCAATTCGCGGATTTGATTTGACGGATTCAAAGACTAAGCTCTTTTATTCAGAAAATACCTTTCTAGGTAATATATATTATGATTAATTGTAATTAATAAGCAAATGGATATTTTGTTGACAATCTTTAGTGGCCAATAGATGTCACTTTGTCAATATTATCGATATGCATTCGTGACTCTTTCGATACGCTGATTGCTCTATCAACAACCTGAGTTGTTTTATATTGCCATAATGGAGTAGCACTTGAGCGTGTGTCACATGCAGGCATACACTCACATACACATACATACGCACACACATGCAGTGTATACCTTACCCTACGGCATAGCATTTTCCATTTTCCATTCAGTAAACAATTTAAGACAACATAAAACATCGCTCAGTGCGCCACACTTCACCGCACACAAACTAATTTCATCAAATTGAATTTATGTGTGCCCTGGCAGAGCGAAGCACTTACTGCCTTACTGACTGACTGACTGACTGACTGACTGCCAGACTGACTGCCTTACTGACTGACGGACTGAGTGCCCGCCTGATTGAGTGACGGACGTTCTGAGTTGCAAGTCTTGCCACTGACATGGCCGTACCTTTTGGCATTTGGCTGCTATTTGAAATCGCGACAGCTGCTGTCGCATATTCCGTCACTTTATTATTAACTGTATTGCCCCATCGGATACTCTAACAAGTGCTTTCCCTTCGACATCAACTGTGTTACAGCGCAGAGTGCTCAATATACATGCAAATATGTGCATATAAATTTATTTATAAATTTATTCCTAATGAAACGTTTTCAAGAATTGAGCGCAAATATAAATGAAAGTAAAGAAATCATTTTATTGATTATTTTTATTTTCCAATTTTTTTTGACAAATAAATTATACTGACATTTAAGTTCAAACAGTTTGAACTAAAACCAATCATGCTATCCAATCGATTAGAAGTGGCGAATACATAATATACATAATTTTGTAATAAAATAATTAAATTCGAATGGACAGGAATGTAGTTAAAAAAAAAAAAAAATATGAAATTAACAGTCATATTGACATATATTAATATTATTATATAATTTAATATTTGATTTATATTATGTATTATATATAAAACCCATAACTTGTTTAATCTAATTTAAATCGATACAACTTCATATGTTATTCTTCATTCTATGCATAAAAAGTCTAATGAAATTAAAAGTCAAATGATTATTATAATTTGATTACTATGAGTTGATTATAGACAAATCAGTAAATAAAATATATAAAATATATATATCTTAAAAATGTTCTTAGATATATTATAAGCCAAATTTGATTGTAAATTGCTTTAACTATTCCATCTATATTTATGTGTATTGAAATAATAAATATGCTTTTACAGTAGAGTAACCACATTTCGCTAATATCCGCGAATGCTTTTCAGTCTTATTTATTTTGAAAAATGCGCTGCAAGACGAACGCAAACATAATTCAGTTTCAGTTTCAGCTTTTTGGGGTAAAAATCTGTCACAGCTTTCCCAGCAGATGCGTAAAGCCAGGCAGCGCAAAAAAGAAAAAAAAAAGACTGTCGAGCTGCCTGCTAGAGTGCCAGTCTGCCTGTCTGTCTGTCTGTCTGTCTATCTGACTGGCTGTCTAATTTGAAGTTGATGCCACCTGACAGAGCTGCACCTTTTGGAGCGTCGACAAACAAACTAATCTAATACCAATTTGCATTTGATTGCGATTTTGATTTGATTTGCAGCAGCGCGGCGTCGTAACGCGTCGAAACTTTTCACGAAAATGAAATGTGAAAAATACAAATGAAAATGAAAATCAAAATCAAAATGGAAATAAAATAAAGGAATAATAATATAATATAGTCCAAAAAACATTTGAATTCGAGTGTGGGGCCTGAAACTTTCTGTGGTCTTTGGCATTAGACTGTTTTATTGTGGCGAGGCGACTTCAACTTTCAACAACGACAACAAGTTCTTGCCGCAAAGTGCGGTCTCGGCAGCAGATAACTAAATCAGGCAACAGTTGCAGCTGATGCTGCTGATGCGGCTTCAGCAGCAGCTGCATTGACTCCACATCCGTTCGCTCACTCGCATAATGGCACACTTTCCGTTTCCGTTTGCCCGACAAAATGGCGTTGCGAACTTTCTGTGCCATCAGCGATCAATAAGCCACACCCCCAAACTGTGCAGCCCCCCCCCCCCTCCCCTTTGGGAGCTCTGTCGCAAAAAAATGAACTACGAATAATTTTAATTGCAAAAACAACAAACAATAGCAAATAAATTGGAGGAATGCGAGAGTAAGAGAGAGAGAGAGAGAGAGAGTGTGTGTGTGTGGGTGTTTGTGTGCGAGCGAGACAGCAGTGTCATTGCCCGCAATTTCCGCTGCCCGTTTGAATTTGGATGTTGGTCGTCGGCTTGTTTTAATTGCAAATGTTCACTAACTTTTATCACACACTGTAGCGCACGCAGCTTAAATTCAAAGTAGTTTAGATTCGCAGGCTGACCGAAAAACAGCAACAGCAAATCGAAGTGCAACACAGCTAAAAAGGTTCTTAGGCACTAAGTTGTTTCTGGTTTTATTTGAAATGCTCTTATATTCTATGTTTTTATATGTTATGCTTTTACACGTGGAATAGCATGTCACTAAAATATGCTAGGAGGGATTAAAGACTTTTAGGTCTGATTTCGAGTGGCCTCGTCGACCACTTGCTATATATCTATAGCTTCGCCTCGCCGATGTTAGATGTTGGACTAGGAGTATACTTTTGTTCAAACCTACATGAGTCAGATGATTGGGGTATCAGCATATGTACATAGATCACGAGTGGGTGACGTCAGAATGGCCGTGATAAGCAATGCGATAATATTGCTGATGGGATGTGAATGAGTATTCCGCAGTCAGTAACGCCCGATCGCACCGTTCTTATTTCTTTTATTTTATGAAAATGGAACTAGAGACTTTGGAATATACACACATTGAACATTACGATGACGTTCTGAATCTCTTACTACTAGAAAAATTATTTAACAAATAAAAGTCGAGCAATATTGTTCACACTACAGCAGAGCCCTAGCGCAGTTGCTGTTAACTGCGCAGTTAGCAGAACGTATGAGTTTATATGTATGTGGGCATAAAGTATTGCAGAATTGTTGGAATATCAGTAGTATGCAGGGTTCAGGGCATCTCTTAGTCGAGCAGTCTCCACTAGAGCACCATTACTTGTTCAAATATAAGAATTAGAGATGAGAAGAGTGTGTTATTCATTGAACAATAAAATACCTTCAAGTACTTTTTTTTATCAACAAAATTTCGAATTGAGCTTGTACGCATATTGATTCTGGGAAGTATATAATTGTATATAATTGTTATTAAAAAATTGTTTGAATATGAAAAAGACAAAGATCACAGTTTTACAAAATAATCTAGCTCATTTGAATTAGAGAAACTCCACGAAGATCACTTAAAGATCAATAAAGGACAATTAGGTGAACTGACTGAGAAATCCGAAAATTCAAAAATGACTTGGAAAATTTAGAAAAACAAAATGCAATGTTAGAAAACAAATTAGGAAATTTACTGACAAACTTAACATCCTGCGAAAGCAATGTATTATTTATTGAGAAAACAGCTAAGGAGAATTCAGCCGTTCTCAATGAATACAAACAGCAAATAGCGAATTTGACAGATACCCTAGACGAATCGAAAAATCAAATATCAAATCAATCAAATATTATTGATCAAATATCCAAAAAATTAGAAAACATAACACTATGCGAAAAGAATATATTTGAAGAGGATGTTGAACTAAGCAGCCTTCAAAACAAATTAGTCGAATGTAAACAAAATCATGAATATCTTCCGAAAAGTTGTGATCAGTGTAAAGATTATTTGGGAAAAGCAACTGTAGAAGTTAAAGGACTGAGTCCGTTTACCGTATCTTGTGATTTGGAATGGACCATAATACAACGTCGCAGTTATGGAAAGGTCGATTTCTATAGGAATTGGGAAGAATACAAAGTTGGCTTTGGAGACTTTAATAGGGAATTTTGGATAAGACTGCAAAGACTACATAAAATGACAAACGAAAAGAGATATTTCTTGATCAGAAAAATGAGAAGCGGCACTTTAAAATTGGGAGCGAGGATACAAAGTTCAAATTGATCTCTCTTGGTACATATGCCCAACTTCTGAAAGGTGGCTGGTGGTATTCGAATTGTGCATTTAGGTAAATTGACTAATACTTAATTAATTTGATGAAAATACTTTTTCTTTATTTAAAAGCAATCTTAACGGACAAAATTTCACTTGCAAAATGGAAAACTCGAACCAGTTAGAACCCACTGGATGCATTTACTGGCAGGATTGGCATGGCCGAAGTTATTCCCTTAAATCTGTGCAAATGTTTATACGTCCCAAGTAATCTGAATTATATGTTCTTGTTCCAATTGTACAAATATTTTAAAGTTTTTACGTAATTTATCATATACATGAATATGTGTATAATTCATGCATATTTTAAAGATTATTAATCATTATTAAGTAAAGATTTAAGAAATATTGTATTGTTAAATATAACAATAATAAAAATAATAACAATAAATATATGACCCACATATAAATATTGGCCCCTGTTGGGGCCAATTCGATAGTTGCCCTAACTTTTATTAGCCATACAACGCGCTCGAGAACACTTTAGAAAAAGCTTTTAAGTAATTTCTATAGCATAAAAAAATATGGCCTTATTGCAATGGGACGAAAGAGATAAAAAGAAGTGACAGAGCGAGCAAATAGTCTTTCGCACATAAGGAATATTCACTGTACAAATAAAAGTGTCTGTTGATATTCGTTGTTATCCGCGTTCTTCTTTTTTCTTTTTATACCCCAAACCCTAAACCTACTGAAAATGGAAATCTGGGTAAAATGGTTCTATTTAAATTTATGTAACAGGCAAAAGAAGGCGTGGCAGACCCCATAAAATATATATCGTCGCATTCAAATTGAGATTTCAATGCAGAACGGTTAGAAAACGTCTGTCTCACATACTTGCGTAAAATAACAACTGAGTTCGCTCTAGTTTCGGAAAAAAATCAATGTCAATTTAAGCGTATGTGTACTGACATACAATAACAAATTTTTCGTATTTAAAATTTTTTTTAAATATAATATATTGTATTAAGTTATTACATACATTACATTATTTATGAGTTTTTTTTTCTTTATTTCTTTGTTTTTTATTTTTTGTATTTCTATTATTGCTTCAATTAAAGCTCAAGTTGCGCTATACACAGCCTCGTTTCGGTACTTTATGATCCTGGCCATCAACACTAAACATTTATAGCATGACATTAATTTTCTTCTGAATTTTTTCTTTCTGCAATTTTTTGCAGGTTTTTTTCTTTTTCTTGCTGTGGCACAGCAAATTTGCGGCTTTGCTTTCTTGTGTCAATTATTTGGTTCTCTTCTTGTTGTTGCTGCTGTTGTTGGTGATTTTAATTGAATCTCATATAGTCGTATACAAAGTAGAGGCCAGAGCGAGTAGGGCGAGCAAACACACATGCTGGCACTCTTGGCCGTATTTGTATTGTGCTACGAAGCACACACAGCATTAACTTGGCCCGCTTGCATTGTTGGCCTCCACTTGGAGCTGAAGCCGTTTGCTATCAGAGGCACTTTTATCGCCGGCCACATCTGCACCAAATAAAATAATTGAACGTTTTGCGATAAGCATCGCGCAGCACAGCGTCTAAAGATGCTGCCGGCTGCTGCTGCTGCAGTTGCTGTTGCTGCCTGTTGACTGTGGCCTAAACGAGTCGACTGTTAGCCATGAAGCAGCTCTTCCACTCTTCGAGCAGCTCGTGTACAGCAAATGTCATGTTTACAGACCGCACTCAGTCGATTTGTGTCAAAGTTGAGTTTAGTATCTATAAAATTATATAATACACTTCCTGATTTCAATTTTCCTTGCAGTTTTTTTTTTCTTTTTTGTTTTCTTTCGTTTTTGAAAATCTAGTCCACAATGGTGCAGGCCCTGGCCTCTCAGCCTCGGCGGAGTCCAGGCATTTGTCTTAACATGCCGCGGCATTGTTTATCCAGCCCTATGGCAGCAACTTAAGGTCTGGGCCTCGTCCAGGCCATTGTGCTGCCGTTTTTACTGCTCAACTTAAAAAGAGTCAATAAAATGGTCAGCGGAAGGACGTGAAAATTGACAAGGTTGCGGTTAGTTAGGTCCACCTGATACGCTTTCGACTTAAGAACTTTAAAATAATATTGGAAAAAAAAAAATAAATAAATAATATGATATAATAATTATACAACAAAATTTTAGTGAAATTAACATTTGATAAACAAACAGTAAAGCTTCAATATTTATATATAAAAATAAATTATTATAATAAATTATATAATTATTATATTATATATAAATAAATTATTAGCTTTAATATTAAAAAAAATATATATGTATATTTAAAAAATAGATATTAAATTTAATTATATTTTAATTATAACCAAGACAAAAACAAACAAATATTCACTGAAAATATTAAAAAATAAAAAAAATAAAAAATGTAAAAATGTATTTAAAAAAATGGAAAGTCAGAATAATTTTAGAATAAAACTCTATAGCATAAAAATAGTAATAAAAAAAAAGAAAAAAAAGTTTTACAAATAATATATAACAATATGGAATTGTGTACTCACCTAAATTTTATGATATATAAATTTTAGATAATCATCTTACTTGTAAAATTAATGTTATTAACTTCAATATAATTCATTAAATTATGAAATAATTCGCAATACAACATATAACATATTCTATGAAAATAATAAATATAAAACAATTTTTATTGAATTATTGAAATGCCTGACATGGTTGTATAACTGAGAGGAACTTATAATACACAATTATTATAAAATATTATTATTATAATTTTATTTTTTAATAATGAAATTAAATTGATGAAATTAAATTCATAACTAGAAATTGTATTATTATTTATATTAATATCTTTTTATAGCACTTCAAAATAAACAATCGTAATTATTATAATATAATAATATATCTAAGGCGAATCTAGGCGTGTATTGCATAACCAATAGTTTCTTCGGTTTGAGTGTAGGGCATTGTTATAGGATGATCAACTTAATACGCGCTACTGCACACACACTTTTAAAGTTTAGGGAGTCCAAAAAAGTAGAAGCAGAAGCAGCAACAAGAGCAGCAGCAGCAGCAACGGCAGCAGCAGCATCAGCAGCCAATTCAAAGCCGTAAGCGATATGCCGATAATATGATTTTCAGTTAATAAATAACTGCCTAAAGAGGCGATAGCTGGCCGGGCCGGGCGTAGCTGATGGTTTGGCTTACGTGGACGTAGTCAATCCGTTTTAACTTTGATTAACTGTTGTCAAGAGCTGGGCACAGCCCGAGTAGAGCAGAGCAGAGCCCGTGCCACGAGCTGTTTCCTCTGTGGCTGTTCTTCAGCTCTTCAGCGCTTCAGCTGATGGCTTTGTTTGATTGCCGCTGCTGCAAATTACTTATGCATTATTATAACTTTGATTTTGGTTCCAGCATCTCGAAGTCAAAAACAACAACAACAACAACTAAAGCAGGGCTCACGTTCATTTATCTTGATGCGTCTTTCGCGCTGCTTTTGGCATCCACTGCGATTTTTCAACTGCGGCGCGTTCTGCTGTCTTCATTGTGGCGTTATCTCACGGCCTGTTCTTTCTTTATTTTACTTAACTTACTTTTTTTTCTTTTTGGTACTGTAGCTCCCCCCATGTTTTTTATTTTTTTCTGGACTGCATACGTCAGACGCTGATAAGCGAACGCTGCGAGTTGCTACCATTTTTGCATCGAACGCTAAAATATTTCTCATGTAAAGGGCCCGACGCTGATTTAGCGTTGACTGCATTTAAAATTGTGCGAAGCAAAGGGAAGGAAGAAGAGTAAATAACATAAAACAACAACAGCTACTACAACGATCCCACAGGGTAGATTTGCACAGCTGATAACATTACGTATACGCCAAGCTGTCTTCGTATTTACCTTTGATGCCGCCTTGTGAATTATTTTTTGACAACTCTTTGGTCATCGATTAAGCAGCTTAAGGCTTATCGCCTATCCGGCTGTCTGCCTTCCTGCTCTTCTTTTTTGGGTTGTCAAGAAAGTAGGGTGATTGACCCAGGTAGGAGGTCTTAAGTAGCTACGTAAATAATCCAATCCCTGGCTGCTAAAAATTATGGAATTTCAGTGGACTCTTGCTCGCATACCAGTAAAATATTTAAACATGTATAAAGACATTGAAGAATGGAAAGCGCACAGAGCGTGTCAATAGTCAACAATCCACTTTTGATTAATTGTATTTTAATTTCATAAACAATTAATATAATAATAATAATAGAATACATGCAAGAAGTAATTGGAAATAGGAAAATAAAATTGAATTTTTTTTTACCAATTTTAAAAGTGTTTTTTTTTTTTTTTTAAATACAAAAATATTATCTATAAAGTTATGTTTCTATGTATCAATGAAAAATGAAATTGAATTTTGTTAATCAACAGTTTTTAAAAATGCTTTTTTTCCTTTTTAATAAAAAACAAAAACACATTTTCTATTATACAAAAAAAAAAATTTTTTATAATCAAGAAATTATTGTCTTATTTTTAAAAATGTAATTTATTTATTTTGAAAATTGTACATTTCAACTTTTTCTATATTTTATTTTATTATATTATATTTAATTACCTTTAATTATTAATCAGCATTCAATTATTATTATAATATTGTTCAGCATACTTCACCTAGTTCATGGCAAACTGCAAATAAAACCCAATAGATCAGGTGTTGCCAGCTGTGCCCAGTCGCTTGGCATGAGAAAAGCGCAGTGCAATGTGAAATAGAATTTCTATTGATTGCTATCATGATTTGGTGGCAGTCAAGGAGAAGCCAGAGAAGAGCTTTGATTTGCCTGCACAGCGAGCGGAGCATTCGGATTCCGTGGCTCATTCTCGGTTGTCAGGTCGTATTTGGATTTGGTATCTGTTCTAGATCGCTATCAATTAGCAGAAGCTGCTGGCTTATTTTTTCAATTCAAATGCCAGCTCTTCTCATCTCATACAGGTTGTGTGTGTGTGTGTGTGCATGCTCCCCCAGCGAGAGTCGTGTAGAAATAAAGCTAAGCTAAACTATTTATTAATGCTAAAGGCTAACTGTCTGGCGGGTCTTTGGCATTCGTCTATCACGGCGATGCTGTTTGCTGGCGATTTGATTTGCTTTTATTTCTATTTCTTTTTTTTTTTTTTTTGTTTCTGCTTTGTTTTTGCATTTAATTGAAATGAATTCATTAAGCCTTTGATTTGCCTTGCAAATGGATGCTAAAGCAAAAAGAGCTCAACTGACTTTACCTTTGACGTCGCTCAAGCTGAAGCTGAAGCTGAAGCTGAAGCTCAGCTCGACTTGACTCGGCCCCGGCTAATGGAGTGCACATCAAAGCGCGGCCAGCTTTACTGGGCTCGCGTCTCGGCATGGCAGTTCGTTTAACAATAATTTAAGTTGAATTAAATATGTACGAAAATTAACTGCAGGAACAGCAACAGCAACTGTTGCTCCAATTCGGTGCAGTCGACTCTTTGCAACTGTTGCACGTTTTGCATGTCAAGAAAATTGCTTCATTTACGTCCGCGCCGAATGTCAACCACGAACATGATAAACCGAGACCCAATGCGGACATAATGAGTGACTTATAGGACTCGCCAGATGTCAGGGCAATGTATGTACGAGCATTTTTAAGTAACTGACGAACAAAAAGAAAAAAAAAAAAAAGAAAAGCAGAAAAAAAAAATAAACCGAATTGGAAAACAGAAGCATTTTGCAAAATTTTAATTATTTCCCGAGGCTGAGTTGGGAAATGTTTGCACAAGGCTGATTATTTGTGTACACTGTGCTATCAGATACCCTGTAAAAGCAGAATTTGTATAAACGTAAATATATGACACATAGAAAATGATATGCGTTTAAATTGTAGAAGTAGTTCGTAAGATATTCTGCTGGAAAGCTTTAAGAAAATATATATAGTCATAAAAATAATAATAATAATAATTTAAAGGGATAATGTAAAATAATTAAAAAGAAAAACCAATAAAAATAAAAATAAATAAATATATTCATAAGAATATCTTTTAAACTTATTTTTATTTATTATATTGTATATATTTAATTTAATATATTTTAAAAATAATAATAATGATAATATAAAGGAATAATGTAAAATAATAATAAAAAACAATAAAAATAAAAATAAATAAATATATTCACCCGAATATCTTTTAAACTTATTTTTATTTATATTATATTTATATTTTACATATTTAATTTATATTAATAAAAAAATATATATACATATATATATGTATATATATATTTTAAGTTTTTTTTTTTTTTTTATTTATTTAAGTTTTTATGGAAGTATTTATACTTAGAATACATTTTAATAATTTTAAATTATTATATTTTTTACATCATATATTTTTTTTAAATTTATGTATAAGCTAAATTATTATTTTTATACAAATATATATATTTAGAATACAATTATATTATTTTAATACAATTATTATTTACTTTTTATATATCTAAAAATTTATATATTTGCTTTTAATATTTTTAGGGATTCTTTTATTTTCTAAAAATTCGATTGAAATTTAAACAAAATATACAAAATAATTTAATCAATTATTTATTTTGACATATTTAAGTGAACTTTACAAAAAATAGATTACTACAAAAATAAAACAAGATCCCAAATTAAATTAAGTAATTTAAACTCTCAGTTCAAATTCGAATGTCAATTTGAACAACTTATCTATATTTCAATTATTTCACTATTCAATTAGAACCCGATTCGAATCGTTTGCTATTAATAGAGCTGAATCGTCCGTTAATGCCTAAGCGAACCGCTTGAGCTGCGGAAAATGTTCTAGGCACTTGGCCACAGAAACTTTTCAATTTTCTTGCAACAACAAAGGGGTCAGCCGAGGCAACTGTCGAGTTATGGTTACGTGACTGGGCTGAAATAAAAACTTTGGGACAAGTCCCGTTCGAGCGGCAAATTAAAATTGTTCAAAGTGCTAGACCACCCCCGAACCCATCCAGCAGCTACCAGCCCCACGTAGCCCCCAGCTCAACGTTGCTGGGCGGGGCAAGCAGCGCTATCAAACTCTTAGAAGCTAATGGCACGTGCTTATCGAGCATATCAGCAGCAGCTCAAGCATTTTGTCACCATTGACTGGGCTTTCATCTCTGATGAGGCGACGCGACGATAAGTGTGCTACGAAAACCAAAGAAAGAAAGGAATAGACAATCTGAAAGGAGAAGACCAAAAATTATGATCATAATTGAATTTAATTGTCGCACAAATCTGCTCGGTGTGAAATTGTTGCGAATGAAAATTTATGAGCTATAGATTTGCGTTCTGTTAACTGTTTACTTTGTAGCCCGGGCCCCATAGGCTAAATGCTTGGCCAATAAATTCAAATTCTATGGCCGCATAGCAATTATGCAATTGTTTGTGCTGCAAATAAAATGAAGCCAAGTGCATTCGTTGCTGGATGCAAATACTTTTGGCTAGCAGGAAGACAGCACAGTCAGTCGCAAAAAAAGAACCTAAAATCCAAACCAAACCAAACCAAACCAAACCAAGCTAAGCCAAAGCCAAGCACCCAGCGTGTTCTGCCAGTCTAAAAACTCCAAATCGATATGCAAATAAACGAATGAGGCGTACACACAAATCGCAGAACGAGCTGTGCTCAACTGAACTCCAGTTGCTGTTCAACTGCCGCGCCTCCCTTTTTGTACGAAACGAAACAGAATAAAAAGCTGAATACAAAAAAAAAAAAAAAAAACCTTCGGCCGGCGGAGAGCGGCAGTCAAAAGCCGTTTTGACCAAATTCGTCGCTGGTTCTGTGTACCTGAAGACGGCAACTGTTTCTGGCTATTACAACGAGGCCCGACTCGGAGTTGGGAGTCTGAGCCGTAGCATTCACTGTGGTGGTCCACTCCTGGCCATGGCTTTTTACTATTGCTACCAATTGTGCATGCAATTTATTTTTAAAGAAATAATTGCTCTGCCGTTGCTCTACCAGCGATTATGCAAATATTAGTATTTGCTGTAGCTGCTGCTGCTGTTGTTTTTGTTGTCGCACTCCATTGGTAACCAAATAACTTTGGCATAATAATAATAATCGCACGGAAAGGCAAGTGAGAGAGTTCGTTCAGCACGTTTGCATATCACACAATTTGAATATGCCACACACAGTGCGAATCCCTTACACAAATTTCACATAAATCAATAGAGACCTCGGTATACTTATTACAGCAATTACATATTCCTTTTTTCTCAATAGTTCTAATTGCTGCTTGCATTTTAAACGACTGCCTGAAAGTATGTGGCACAAAATGCAAATTGCATAACAACGTTCTGCAGTTGCACTTTAAGTTACACGAGTGCGCATGGGGGACATAAATTATGATTAAATTTCTATAATAGCGGTTTGAGTGCTTAATTACGCACACAGTTCAATAAACGTTATTCATTACGGCTTCAATTAGACACTGATGTGAATTGCTTAACTTATTAGCTCTCAATTTGAATTAAGCCCAATTAACTATAAACGAATTTGCGTTTGCAGCCATCTTGTTGCAGAAACCCTTCACAGTTTTAAGACTCATAGATCAACTCTTCTTAAAGTTTGTTCTTAAAGTTTTCAATATTGGAACTTTTTAGCCTGTATTAGATATTTCTCTTCATAGTATTCCTCAATATTTTATTTATACTTTACAAGTTTTAACAGACAAAAATAAAAACGAAATTAATACGATTTTTAAAATATTTATATATATATATATATACATACCCAATTTATAGGTATGTATATTTATAAATATCCAATTAGATATAATATCGCTTTTTCTCTCTACTTAAAAATTGAAAAAGATATATTAATTCAATTTTAACTGTTCAATACCTCCATATATGTACTTATCAGAATTATTGAATATTATATATATTTTCATTCCGAAATTCCATCCATCAATATGTCACTCATTCTGGAATAAGCAAATGTAATTTAATTATTTGTGCACACACATACATATTTTGCCACTGAAGTCCTTCTTCTGTTAATTAACGGAAAATTGCCAAAGCTCCAAATAGTTGACTAAATGCAGGTTCTCTCTAAAGCTTGATATAAAAATATCTGAACACCTACTGAAACTGAAATCAAATAATCGGAATAGGCTTATATGCTATATTAATAGTTGTTTAATTTACTGCACAGTTCTTTACCTCTTTGACGCAGTTTTTTAATTTCTGCAAATACAGGTGTATTTGCCAACTCTATGTCGAGGCTAGAAATAAAAAACACACACTCTCAACTCAACTGCCCAAACTTCAAGAACAAAGTTTAGCGCGAAAACTTTCTAAGGGCCGATAATAAAACATGCCACAGTTGTGGTTATTTTTGGCCTTTTTTTGTTTCTTTCTCTGTACCTTCTTTTCGGTTAATGAAAGTGGCAGTAAATGAAATTGGCATCACGGTATTATTCTTTTGCCTCTTTGTTGCTGTTGCTGTTGCTGCTGCTGCTGCTGCTGGCCAGACATGTGGGCCTCGCAAAAGTTTATCTTATAAAACAACAACAAGCACTTAAGTGTTATATGCCACCGTATTACAACGGACGAGCCGTACCAAACGGAGAGCCAAAGTCGCGCTCAGAACGACCCAAAATGCAGTGTAGCATAAATGAAAGAAAGCTGATAAGAAAAGCAACATACATACCTACAGTAAAAACAGCAAAAAAAAAAAAAAAAAAAAAAATCGAATATAAATAAAAAGAAACCCTGCTAAAAAGGCGGCACAAAATTGCTGCCCGCATAAAGGTAGACGAGCAGCCAGAAAGATGTGAGAGGGATCGTGCTGAATGTAATAATAAAATAAAACAGAAATTGAATGTTGCGATTCGTTTCCGTGGCGTATCCAGGTGACAAGCAATTCCCCACAGGTGAAACAGTAAAGGTGTACATATATATGTACATACATATTAGCAATTGCCCTTAGCGCTATAAAACAAGCTAAACATTTTGACATGGGTTGCAGCACTCACCCAAGCTGTGGGTAGGTGAAAATGAGGTGTAGCCGTAAAGTCCTAACGGCTGACCCTTTCTGCGCCTGGGTGTTGCACCCATGTCACTGCACTGACAACTGGCGTTAACCAACCTGGAAAGAAAGTCAGAAATCATAACGTATCGTCTCATATCATATCATGTCATATCACAGCGCTCATACATACGTTTTTAATGAGTTGCAGTTCGTTTTACATTTTATATTTATTTTTATTTTACTTTTGCATTCTTATTTCTGTTGCCTGGCATGCAACGAATATTGCATTTCCGTTCGTCGTTTCTGGGCCTTTCTTATCTGCCACAGTTTGGTTACTTATCAAAGAGCGCTTCTTGGCGTCTGTCTGTCAGAGTCTTTATGATATGTTTGCCCCTTAAGTTGAAAGTGCCAAAAAACACATGAAGAGATATGAATTGCCGTCTCCGGATTTCGCGTTTGCCAATTAGCAGCAGCTGCGGCCATTGGCATGCAAATATTTACGCCGCAGAGGAGATACAGGGACTTCCAAGTGGATGCCCAACTTCGCCAAGAGCATTAATTGATGTGCTTCTAGCGAGTGTTCCTATTAGTAGATACCCTCTCTTTGCATCATTAGCAACTTCTGGTCAGGAATGGTGTATAAGTATATAAACTCGATTTTAGAGAAACTAAATGTTTCCTCTCAGTACTCATATCTATTTAACACACTTACAATCCATCTGTTTATAAAGAGAAAAATTGGTTAGATTACAATTGTAATCAAGGTACAAAATATATATACCTTACCCACTTGTAAATGCAGTCTATTTTTAAAGAAGAATATAAGTAATTAAAAAATTTAAATGCTTTAAATAAGTATTAAAATATTTACATACAAAACTCGGGCATATTCCTCTGCTGTAAGAACTGCTAAATACCCTGTTAATTCTATAAGTTTTCTTGAATGCCAGGTATACTCGCACACATATGCTCACACTCACACACACACACAATATCAGCTCGCGTGTGTGTGTCTGTGTGTGACATGAGACATTATAATGCCACATTATGTTGCCAGTGCGTGAAAGAACCGTACATCAGAGCACAACATCCATAAATCAAAATCCACAAACACATGCGAAGTTGTTGTCTATGCGCTGCTCTTAGCTCTTAGCTGCGCCGACTGCGCAGCATGCGTTGACTTTGCTGTCTGCGTGTGTGCAGCTTGTTTGTATCTGCTGCGAGTATTCGCAAAAATTATTACACTTGACATGATTGAATATACCGCTGAGTATGCGAGAACATACATAACTGCAGCCATGTGGATGCACACACACACTTACCTACATACATACACACATGCAGAGGTACCAGTCGCTGGACATTGGCCCACTCGCAGCGTCCGTGCCCTCCAAGTGTCCACGACTCTTGCTTGTTCTGCAGCTGCTCCGACTGCGACTGCAAGTGCGGCTGAACATAGTTTTTGCACTGTCCCAGTGGGCAATTCCCGTTTCGCTGCATGTGTAGTGTGTACTAGGTTGACATGGTGCATGAATGCAAGTGGCCACAATGTTGTACACACAGTACGTCGTACTAAATTTTCAATTAAAATGGTTTACAAAAATTATTTAATAAACGGCGAATGGCACTTGTTTAAATTGGCAATGTTTGCAAAAAGTATCGATATCGATATATATTACTCAAATAAGCGCAGCCGCAACTATTTTGCTCTGTATAGAAATATTATTTTTCAGCTTTAATTAATTTTAATTTTAATTTTAGTAACTGGCTAAAATATATGTTTAATGCATGTATGTAAAAAATTAAGAACACTTTTTTCAGAAGCAACAGACATCAACTATTGCAGCCCTGTCTATGCTATCGTTATCGATATCGATAGCGACATTATTTAAAAACTATCAAAAATGTTGGTTTTAACTGCTGCTCTGGACTGTAAAAACTGTTTCAAATTGTGGGATATTTTTGTCATAATGGCCTCTCAAACATTTCAATCACTACACACAATACAACACAACACACACCAGCACACACACTCCGTCTAAGTTCCGCCAAATCTGTCCGAATTGTGCAAAATTTCAGTGAGCCGAATGCAATTTCGGTGAAAAGTCGTAAATTTCAGCTGTTGCCATGTGCTTGGAGACCACATTGACCAAAAACAAGACATTGGCTCTGATCAATCAAGGGTACCAGGTCCTCGCCGAGTATGAAATGATAGAGCAGAAGAAACTGAGGGGCATCTATGCGATACCCAGCTATTCCAGTGTCTTGCTTTGGTTCGGTGTGATCTTCATTCATAGCGGCATGTATTCGGAGAGCGCATTCCGCTTCTCTATTCTGTTGCCCGATAACTTTCCCGACGAAAGCTGTCTGCCCACTGTCATCTTTCAGAAGGACATCTTTCATCCGCACATTTGCCCCATATCGCACAGCCTCGATCTGAGCCCCGTTTTTAAGGATTGGCACAAGGATCAGCATCATATTTGGCATATACTCAAGTATATCCAAGCTATATTCGCCGATCCCGAGGGCAGCGTCTGCAACACCCACAACGGCGAACCGATTCCATTGACGGATGTCAATAATATGGAAGCAATGCGTCTCCTGGCCAACAATCGTGTGGACTTTGCTCTGCGCGCCAAGGCTAGCATCGTTTGGAGCTGGAAGCATATGTTCGATAAGCCGCCTATCAATGATCCACATTATATCATTTTCGAGCGCTATCGTCCCGAAAAGCACCAGGCGATGATGAAACGCATCAAAAGCAGTAGCTGGTACTCTCTTCCGACGTCGACGTCGACGTCGCCGCCCTCGACATGTGTGGCCCGCATCGAGTCCGCTCGGCAATTGCTCGAGGAGGAAGAAGCTCAGACTGGAGGGTTTCATAGCTTGGAAATGGTGGAGTGAGCAATTGACTAGCGCATTTTTATTTGCATAAAAAATGTTCAGGTCAATGTGCGTGCACCCTAGTTGTCGTTTAACAACATACACATACGTATACATACATAGATGTGCAACACTGATGTTTAGTATTTTACAAACGATGTTCTGATTGTGTGCTGACAATAATTAAATTTAAAAGTGAAACTGTCATATTTGCCTACAAATTAACATATTGGTTAACATCACTAACATATAACAGTATGTTAATTTGCAGCCAAGAGTATCGTTATCGATAGTCTGCGAATTTATTTATAGTCCAAGCTGCGTGTTTTGTTTTACATGTTGCACATTATTATGAATTCAGATTCTGTAGAATGTTACGAAGTCTTCGCTTGGCATTTATCCAATCCCACACACATATGTATATACATATATTTATATCGGTACTCTCGCATGAAGTGTATATTTAATATTGACAGTTAATTACAATGGCAGTGCAAAAAGCTTCTCTGTAAAAATCAACTCGTATTTCACTTTCGCGAGCTATAAAATTTTAGTAAATGTTTGTAATACATAAGTGCTAATTAGTGGAAAATATAAAGTGTGCAATTAGCTAATCAAATGCCACTTAGTACTAGCGCGTATAATGAGTTTCAATGTGAACAGTGTGTATGTGCTGTACTTCTAAATTTCCAATTGGGTATGTCTGCATATCTACAATGCATGTGTGTGCGTTTGTAACGCCGCTTACTCTAATTTTATGCATTAAAATACATATGTACCTACTTTTAAATTATATATATATATCTGTAGTGCTCTACATCGATCAATTAGTGTTTTACATTAATTACATCATATTCAACACGCTGTGTTTGCGGACTTGCTCACAGCCAACGCTTCATTCTATTCTTACATACATATTTACAAATATGTATGTATGTGGATGACAATTGTATGGGTGCGTTGCTAATTATCTGTAGTATATAGTATATACATATGAGTGTATGTGTGATTATCTCAACAGTAAAGCAAGAACAGTTCACAAAATCACGAGTATGGGAACAGCTTTCGATTCAGTGTTTGATGTATATGCTGTTCTCACTGTAAACTGCTTATATTGAGTGCATTTAAAGTGGGAACAAAAAACATGCATGTGTGAGTAATCTCAACAGTAAAGCAAGAACAGTTTGAAAAATCACTAGTATGGGAACAGTTTTCGATTCAGTATTTAATGGATAAAATTATATGTTGTTCTCACTCTAAGCAGCTTATGTTGAGTGTTTTTAGAGTGGGAACAGATTGTACAGTGTGTACATACGTAATATGTTACGAGACGTTTTTACTATTCTACAATATGAAGAAATTATTACTTTAACATATTGTATGTAAACTGTTACCAACTCAGTTATTAAATGGGAAATATTGCCTTAAAAATGAAAACAATTCTGTTCAATGTCTCTACTCAGAAAATATTCTAGTTTGTTTTTATCATTTATTTATTGCTCTGACGTTTAGAGTGCTGCACTATATTAATGATTTCAATATTAACACCTATAACATGGAATTATCTCTAATAATTATAATTAAGGATCCTATTACCTGTCACCAAAGACGTCACACAGTTACCGTTACAGATAGTGGCAACTTGTGCAATGTGCCGCAACTGCAACTGCAACTGGTATGGCGAAATATTAAAAGCTCGCACGCCTCTGCTCTGCTGGGGGCTGTCGTCAGCTGGTGCAAAATATACAAAAGTGACAATTTGATTTATCACTGCACTTTGTCCTGCTGCAGAGTCGGACTGCTATGGAGAGAGAGGGAGAGAAATAGACCGAGAGAGATTCATAGTGTGTTTGTGCGTATGCGTGTCATAGAGAGAGAGAGAGATAGAAAGAGAGAGAGAGGGTCTTTCTTTTATGGGCCTGGTCGTTAGGCAGTTGGTTGCGTATCCAAAAATCGTTCATGAAATTATGGATGCGAGTGCAATGTGCCATATTTTAGGCCATTTATGGTTGCCAAGTTGGCGCGCATTTAGAGTACAGTGAAGCTTGAACTAATGGAAAGCTTTATCAAACAACAATAACTATTTAATTAATATTATAACTCTTCATATATACATATATAAAGAAAATACAGAGAGAGAGAAAGAGAGAGAGAGCATTTTTGTATTGTATTTTAACAAGATGTACAAATATGTGTACATATATGTATGTATATATATGATCAACTTACATCACAAAGAGTATACTAAACGCATAGATTGACGTCTACTTAGTATTATTGAGCAAAGAGGTTCCTTCGCAGCGAGCGTTTACTGTAATTGCCAGTCTGGCGGATACATATACGAGCAGCTTCCTTCCCACAGAGACATGCACATGCAAGATGCTAAGTAGACAATATGGCAAATGCGCGCCAAACAATTTTGGTGGTCTACATTTCAATGGCCTCGACTTCATTCCATTTGACTATATATCTATTTGGTCTATCTATTCGACTCTGCTGTTGTCTTTCAAGCTGCTAGCCAATTTGCTGTGGCTGCTTCCTGTTTGCCAACATTTAAGCAGAATAACATTATGCGCTTCAAAAATGGGAATGAAATGTGATTATATGTATGTATTATTTAATATGATAGTGTCTATGGAAATGCTGGGTAAATACGTATACCCTAGAGTGGCCTAGAGAGCGTGAACATCTTCTCACTGTCTTAAGATTTGAAATTATATATATTTAGTCGTCTATATAATAAGTATTATTGGTTAACGTAACTCCGTGAAAATTATATTATAAAGCGTACTGCATTTAGCTCAAAATAAAAATTATTTTCATTAACAATAATAAAATATAATTTTAAAAAAATATTATATTTTTATAATTTTTTTTCGATACATCATCTCATTATTATCGATAGAAATCGACAATTTGATGTAATTCTTATTTAAATAAGCTAAAATTCATCGTCTTTATTTTACCCATTTAGAAAATAATGTTACGAATATTGAAAATTTATGCAATATTGATATAATTTAAATTATTTTATTAATATATTTTTTAAAATAATCTGTGAATCAAAAAATCCCATCTATTTTGCCTTTTGATGCATTTATGCACTTAGAGTTAGGGTAACTTCTAGTCGAACACTTTCATTTATCATTTAAACTGATTTCTGAAATTGTTATCTACTAGATGATCTTCTTCATATCCGTTCTTCATGCCAACAAAAGATTCGCTGGCTTTGTTTCAACTTCATTTAAGGGGAGTTGTTTCCAAAATTAAGATACATACATACATACATATATACATATTTATCGTATATAGGCGTCAAGAGCAGAGAACAGCCAGGAACAACATTAACAATTAAGTTGTAATAAATTATATCGCTGCGTGGGCTGAATTAAGACTCGAGCGAAGAGTTGCGTATTTTCTTTCAGTTTTATTTCCGATGGGGTTTTCAGCTTCAATTAAAATGCCATAAAAATTGCTTCAAGCTGCGCGCGGCCAGCAACGCGTGACAAAGTATAAAGGCCATTGTTATTTTTTTTTTATTGAGATCTTTTTATTTTGGGGCTCTCGACTCAAATTCAATCCCTGGTGAAATCGGTATATATTGATTGTAGTATATGTGCATATGCCCCCGCTGTTGCAGTTATCAACGGACATCAAAACAATTGCCACCATCGAAGAAGTCGCAATCGGCGGTTTCGTTACCTTACGTTTAGCTTCATTTCCTTTGGTTTCGTTTTCTTTGGCTGACAAGTAAGCCAAAATGCATTCAAGTGCAATTGCAAACGGCATGAGAGCAACAGGTAAAATTGAGCCGGCTGCCTCTCGTTGAACTAACCCGTGGGCAGAGTATCACAGCTTCAGAGGTTCAATTTTTTTTCGGCTTCGATTTCCTTGGAAAACCGCTAGAGACTTTTGGCATGGGCTTGTGACTGCCGACTGCCGAGTGGCGAGTGGCGACTGCTTAGCATTTGGCTGGCCAAGACGCTGTTGTCGTCGCAGATTGGTATTTATATGCAAGTTCATGGCATGGCCGAAGCGCGCACACACATCATCATCGATTATAATCGAAATGGGATTGTAAATCAAATCGCATTCAATGGCACTGACTTTAAAATGGGCTTCATTATCGCCGCAGTTGCAGTCGCTGTCGCACAGCCTCTGCTGCTCCCCTCTCCCTCTCCCTCTTTCTCTCTCGTTCCCTCTCCCTCTCTCGCCTTTTCCATTGTCGGTGGCAACTGTGCAACTGCCGCGTCGTCGAAGTGACATTCAATGCCATAATTTATGAGTTTATCTTTTTCGCGCCGCCAAATCGTACGCTAAATGCTGTCTGGACCAGAATCGAACAGCACAAAGTAGAGGAGAACCCGATCCAGACCAGAGACCATGCCATTCCATACCATACCAGACGAGACCAGACCAGGCCATACCATATGCCCCATTCGTCGTCGTCGTCGTCGTCGTCTGCTGGTTCCTCTTGGTTTTCGCATATGCAAACAAACGGCAAACAAAACCAAAACGTGCGCATATTTTATGGCGCTGCGAATCCCATTTGTATTGGTATTGGCATTGCTATTGGTAATGGTAATGGTAATGGTATTCCTATTGCTATTGCCATTGCAATTGCTAGCGCTGCTGCTGCTGTTGCTGCTGCTGTTGCTCTTTCAGTATTTCTGTTAGCTATTCGATTTCTCGCTGTGTTCGATTTCTGACTTTGCTCAAATGCCGACGTCGTTTAATGTCGGGCAATTAAAATTGGAGTTCTCTCTCGCTTTCTGAATATGCGCTGCCTTTATTTTTATGAGCTATGGCCTTTGGATTGGCTCAGCGTCTGTGGGGGTGTTGCTTAAAGTGAATCAGCTGCAGTTCAGTTGTTGTCATTGCAATTGCCAGAGATATGTGTGAAGTACAATTGTGTCGTTATTTATACACATACATATATACTATGTGCATATGTGTATAAAGACTATTGTTATGCAAATGCATTGGGAAAATGATTCATTATAAGGTTTTTATTTAGATTTCAAGGTGTGCAATATGAGTTTCGATAAATTTTGCTATGCTAATATTTTATTCGTATTTTATTAGCCAAAAACGAGATCATTTCAGAGATTTGCAAATTTTTATATATTTCACTGTATGAAGTTTATAATAAAATATGCTGTTGATAATTAAAAAAGCATATATTTATTATTAAAAATTAAATGAAATGCTTTACAATCTAATAACTGCTCACTTGAGAAAGTAATTATTAATTATTTTGTTGATATGGCAATTCTCATATTAGTGGCAACGCTATCATGTACTTAGCTATTAAGAAGCATAATAAAATCAGTCTCACTTGAACAACCAAACGTTGCGGTTCTTCTCATCCACTCGCGCACAAATACTCGCCAACAGGTTATGGGCCCAGGGCTTATGTATGTGTGCAAAGAAACAGTGTAAAGCAGAGAGAAGAAAGTGAGCTCGAGAAGTTTCTGTGCATAACGGACATTGCAAGCAGAAAAGTAAAACTGAAAATGAGTTCCATGTACAATATAGAAAAGCTGGATGACACCAACTATGACTGTTGGAGTGTCATGGTAGAAAGTGTTTTGGTTCATCAAAACTTATGGGCCGTGGTTTCAAATGAGTTTGTGAAGCCAGAAGATGAAACGAGTGAAGCGTTCAAGACATGGAAACGAGAGAACGACAAAGCAAAAGCAGTGCTAATTTTGTCGATGAGTGCATCGCAAGTAAACTACGTGAAGAGATGCATTTACGCAAAAGATGTATGGAATGAACTGAAAATGTTACATCAATCATCTGGACCTGTGCGTAGGGTAACATTGTTTAAACAGCTTTTAAACAAGAAAATGGCAGAAGGAGAAAATTTGCAAACGTACATCATGGAGTTTTCAAATATTGTTGAAAATCTATCAGCAATTGGAATTACGTTGCAAGAAGAGTTAATCGTCATCATGCTACTGGCAAGTCTTCCATCATCGTTCGAGAACTTTGTGGTTGCATTAGAAGCTCGTGATGAGTTGCCGAATTTCAGCAGCATAAAATGCAAGTTGACAGAGGAGAGTGAGAGGCGAAAAATCAGCGATCAAAGAGAAGCTACGCAATCATTTTCGGCAAGGCAGACGGGACAAAGAGGCAAAGAACGGGGAAGAAATGAGACGACAGACAGACGCCGGTATTTCAAATGCTATAAGTGTGGTCAGCAAGGCCATTACGCAGCGAATTGTACGACGAAAGAGGCGAACGAAAAATACGGCAAGGAACGGCGCGGGAAAAGTAGCGGAAAAAGCGAAAGTGTAAATGGAAAGAATGAAGATGCGCATTCAAATCAACGATCGTTTGCTGGCATGATGGGAAACTATCGTATGAGTCAAGATGCTTGGGTTATCGATAGCGGAGCAACATCGCATATGTGCGCACGTCGTGATTTATTCGATAACTTTGAGCAACACAACGAAAGTATCGAATTGGCTGGAAATAACTTTACGACGGCTTGTGGCAGAGGCACAGTAGTTATCAATAGTCTGTGTGGCTTTGAAATTACTCTAAAAGACGTGTTATTTGTACCAGGGCTGCAGTGTAATTTCATATCAGTTGGAAAGGCAGTCGCAAATGGATGCTCTGTTGAATTTAATTCAGGTTTTTGCAAAGTTTTTGACAGCGAAAATATAGTCATATTAATTGCCAAAAGAATCAGCGGACTGTTTCTGTGTGAAACAAAAAATAATGAAAAGTTGTGTTTATCAAAAGGTGCTGATGATATCAAGAAATGGCATGCACGATACGGCCATTTAAATGTACAGAGCCTTCGTGAACTGAAAAGTAAAGATATGGTGCGTGGATTGGCAGTAAGCTCTGACATAGATCATTTTGATTGTATAAATTGCTTGAAAAGTAAATGTCACGCTAGACCATTTGAAGATTCAGAGAATAGATCAAAACAAATATGTGAGTTGATACATAGTGACGTGTGTGGACCTATAAGGCAAGTATCGAATGGCGGCGCCAGATACTTTCTCACAATGATTGACGATAAGAGCCGTTATATCCATGTTTACTTTATGAAACAAAAGTCTGAGGTGACCAAGATATTTAAAGAACATGTAACGATGCTAGAGCGTCAGAAAGGTCTGAAAGTGAAAATCATTAGAAGTGATAATGGTACAGAATATGTCAACAAAGATTTTGACGAATATATTAAGTTGGCTGGTATTAAACGGCAGCTGAGTGCACCGTATACCCCGCAACAAAATGGTGTTGCTGAGCGCTGCAATCGGACACTGGTGGAGATGGCAAGAGTAATGCTTAATAGTGCTGCATTAAATGAGAGTTTCTGGGCGGAAGCAGTCGCGTGCGCTGCATATCTAAGAAACCGATCACCAACGAAAGCTCTGGATGGCATAACACCTTTTGAGGCGTTTACAGGGCTGAAGCCAGTTGTCAAGCACTTGAGAGTGTTTGGATGTACAGCAATTGCACTGGAAAAGGGTCCAAAGAAGAAGTTCCAGGAGAGAGGAAGAGAGTATACTATGGTCGGATACTCTGAGTCGTCAAAGGCATATCGATTGTTCGACAAGAACACAGGTGACGTGAAGATCAGCAGAGACGTTTATTTCATCGAGGATAGCGTACGTGAGTCAACCGAGAAAGCTAGCGCTACGATAATGGTTGAAGATGATAATGATGATCAGGAAGGTATACAAGAGGATCATTCTAATACAGAGGAGCAACCTGACGATGATGCTGACGAAGCTGAACAGCCAAGAAGAGGGCCAGGCCGGCCTAAAATAATCAGAACGGGCTTGAAGGGACGGCCAACTAAACAATACAACGTGGCAAATGTAATGTTAAGCAATAACATTAAAGTTCCTTTAACCGTGCAGCAAGCACAATCGAGTCCACAAGCAGATGAATGGAAAGCGGCAATGCAGGAAGAGTATAACGCATTGATGCGTAATGACACATGGGACGTGGTTCAGTTACCACATGGTCAGAAGCCCATAGGCTGCAAATGGGTGTTTACTTTAAAGACGAATTCATCTGGAGAAGTTGAGCGCTACAAAGCGCGCTTGGTTGCAAAAGGATGCGGCCAAAGGTATGGCATAGACTTCAAAGAGACGTATTCTCCAGTAGTGCGCTATAGTACAATACGTATGATCCTGGCTATGGCTGCAGAATACGAGCTTTATGTACATCAACTTGATGTTTCGACGGCATACCTAAACGGCATTCTGGAAGAAGATATCTACATGCGACAGCCAGAACTCTACGACGACCATTCTGGATGTGTGTTGAAGCTTAAAAGGTCGCTGTACGGCCTGAAGCAAGCTGGTCGGGTTTGGAACACTAAGTTGGATGGCGTTCTAACCAAAATGGGATACAGGGCATGCGAGAGCGAGCCATGTCTGTATACCAAGTGCTCAGATGACCAGACGATAAACCTGATTGCAGTATATGTAGATGATATGTTACTGGCGTGTTCAAGCATGGGTGAGATGCGAGCTACTAAAAAGGCTATATCTTCTGAATTTCAGGTAGTAGACAAGGGTCAAGTGACGAACTTCTTGGGCCTTGAAATCCAACGAGAAGGAAGGACTGGTGCGATACGCGTGAGCCAGAGGAAGCATATAGTGGGTCTGCTCAATGAGATGGGCATGTCCAACTGCCGCACCACGTCAACGCCATTGGAAGCTAACTTCCAAGTGAACTGCGAGAGAGAGTCGTGTAAGCGTGTTGATATCACAGAATATCAGTCTGTGATTGGTTCGCTAATGTATATTGCGCTATGCACACGGCCGGACATCTTACATTCGGTGTGCAAGCTGGCACAAAGGAATTCGAATCCACATAGCGAACATCTTGCAGCAGCAAAGCAAGTTTTGAGGTATCTGCACACCACAGCAGATCTAGCGTTAGTCTACGAGAAGACAGGAGAGGAAATTGCTGGCTATGCAGATGCAGATTGGGCTGGAGACTCAACTGATAGGAAGTCTTTCACAGGATATGCCTTCATGTGGGGAGGTTCGGCATTTTCATGGACCTCGAAGAAACAGAAGTCGGTGGCGCTGAGCAGTACTGAGGCGGAGTATATGGCGCTCTCTGATGCTGCAAAGGAGGCGATTTATTTAAGAAAGCTAATAAGCGAAATGAATCCGTATTTTAAGAAAAATTGTATAAGAATTTATGAAGATAATGTAAGCGCGTTAAATCTTGTGAAGAATCCTATATATCATGCACGAAGCAAACATATAGATACTAAATATCACCATATACGAAATTGTTATGAGAATAAGTTAATCGATTTATCTTATTGTCCATCAAATGAAATGATTGCCGATGTATTAACTAAGAATTTGTCAAGAGTAAAACATATGAAATGTATAGCGTTGATCGGCCTAATGAAAATATAAGAATTGAGGAAGAGTGTTGATATGGCAATTCTCATATTAGTGGCAACGCTATCATGTACTTAGCTATTAAGAAGCATAATAAAATCAGTCTCACTTGAACAACCAAACGTTGCGGTTCTTCTCATCCACTCGCGCACAAATACTCGCCAACATATTTCTTATAAATTTATTATTCATATAAATGTATCATATTTAATAGAAAATTATGAAATCATTAAAAATTTAATAATCGAAATAAATAAATAAATTTAATAATCGAAATAAATAATATAATTATATGTATACATAATCAAGCAATTAGATTATTTGATATTTATTTATAAAAATATAAAGTTCATATATTTAAATTAAATAAAATTATATTATAATATTATGATCATATATATATGCCCCTTATTTAATATCAAAGTATATAAATTAATAATATTTTATAAATATCTATAAAAATCCGTTAACATTTTTAAAATTAATTATAACTAATTTTTGTAACTTTTATATTATATTGATTAATTATATTGATAACTCAAATTAAACCAACAAAGCAATAATTATTAATAAATATTTGCACTAAAGTTTTTCGAGAGCAAACATTCT
Organism: Drosophila arizonae; assembly: GCF_054131065.1. Taxonomy (NCBI): domain Eukaryota; kingdom Metazoa; phylum Arthropoda; class Insecta; order Diptera; family Drosophilidae; genus Drosophila; species Drosophila arizonae. Next base: position 22,133,006 of record NC_142925.1, on the reverse strand, counting down.
TCTCTTTACTTAATTATCAATAATAATTAAATTAATTTATTATTGCCTGGTTATTTATGTGAACGTAACTATTTCTTTATTAATGTAAATTAACAATAATATTCATATTATAATGAAAATCTGCTGTAATTTCAAACTCGTATAAATCGCATGCTCTAATTCAATTCGATGCTGCAACTGACTTCAATTAGCCAACATATCCAACAATGTGCTCATGCCCATGTCGCATTCCGCTGTTTGTTGCACTGATTTCAGCTCAGTGAGGACACTTTGTGGCCAACAGCCTTTTGCCACATTCCACGCTGGCTGGCTGACTGGCTGACTGGCTGACTGCTTGGCTGGCTGGCTACAAAAGTGCCGACCCGCTTCTTTTCAATTTCAACGCACTTGGCCATGTAATCACAGCCGCCTAATTCTAAGCCGTTTTTCATGGCCGAAATGCGAACCGGTTGGCCAACTTTAACTAATACATCATTATGTTGGCATGTTGCTGGCTCTAGATGCTGTTGTTGTTGTTGTTGCTGCTGCTGCTGCTGCAGTTGTTGCTTGTAATAATCAATTACGCGTCAGGCACGATCTTGACGCGATCCTCGCATGCCTCGCTCACATCATGAGCAACGATCTTGGAGCTGCAGCTATTTTCCTTTCGGTCCGAGAACTCATGCGCCAATAATAAATTACGAAACAAAACTCAAAGAACAGGTTCAATTACATTCAACAAGAGCTCCAAACAGCTGATTTGTAGTTAGCTAGCAGCGAGGCGCTGCAGCAGCAGCAGCGGCAGCGGCAGCAGATTGGGGCAGGGGCCATTGAAATGGAGCCCAATGGCAAATTAAATAGATTTACGCTGGTAAAGTGTTGCTGATTGGGATAATCAACGCGTTTCGCCGAGTTGCTCTGTTGTGTTGTGTTGTTGCCTGTCAAGGCATTATTACTGCCATTGTCTTGTTGTTGTTGTAGTAGTTGTTGTTGTTGTTGTGCGGTTGTTCAACAACTAGCTCACGTTGCGGCTGGTCCAGGCTGTCGAGTTGCGGCCGTCGTTAATCCCAAATTCACATTGAAATTTGCATGGTCTTTCACGTGCAGCAGCAGCAGCAGCAACAAGAACAACAACAACTATAACTGCTTGACACACTTACTTGTTGGTGTTGGTGTATTTCCGGTGTTGTTGCGCTATGCGTCCGGTTTTAATAAAATTGCTGCCGCCGCCGCTCAAGTGCTGACGCAGCCTCCTGCTTGGCTGCAGCGAGAGCAACATGTTGCTGCTTACGTTAAACTTCCTACGCTGCTGTTGCGACGGCTGCTGCCTCTGCTGCTGCCTCTGCTGCTGCTGCTGATGTTGTAGTAGCCGGTTGCCATGTTAGCATGTTGATATCACCCGCAGCGTAAATCTTGTGGATTAATCCAATTTAACACTTTATGCTGCACTGCGCTTTGGCCACGTTGCTGGCAGGGGGCGGGCGGGTGAACAGGCACCAGCAGCAGCAGCCACAAGCCGAGCGCTTTGCTAGCCTGCAATATGAACAAACTTAATGCTTGGCCAGCGCTGCAATACACTGCAAAAAATTAGGCGAACAAAAATGTATAGGAAAAGGAAACATTTTGTACACTCGAAAAGTTTTAAATATATGCATTTGTATTTAATTTATTTTATTTGGCTCATACAATATTATTTTTATTAAATTTTGTTTTTTAAATTGTTTTGTTAGCTGTTATTGTTTTCTTTTATAAGCTTTAATTATTATTTTAAAGTTATATTTATTTTCTCAGTTTATTTATTTTTTATCAGACTTTTCTCTACTTCTTATATTTCCTTATGCATCATAGTTCATAAAATATTTAAGCCATTTCCTATATTATTCTTTTATTTAAGTTATTTTTTTATATTTTAATTATTCGTTATTATATGATATGTTTTACATTTTTAAACTTTATTTCTGAAATAAAAAACGTTTTAAATTTTAAATATATATTTTTATTTTATTTTATTTTTATTTATTTTTTTTCATACATTATAAAAAATGCATACTCATTTTCTGCAATCATCTTTATTCCTTAATATTTCCTCTCTCTATTCCTGTTTCATGAATATTTCATTTAGCAAAGCTTATTGATGCAATCTCTTAACGATTTTCCTTTGCTCTCAGTAGTTGTCTTCCTTAAACTATCTGCCATGCAGCCGAGTTTAGTTTATTGATTCTTTCCATTTTCTCGCTTGCTTTGTATTACCAAGCGTAATATCAATCTTTTACTTCCTTGCTCAATTATTCTCTTCCTGCCAAGTTGCCCCAGTGCTGCAGCTGCCGGCGACTTGCTATGCGCTCAATATAGTATTGCGTATTGCGTATACGACAGATATTCCCCGAACGCTCATCAGATTTTCATTTCTCTATTTTCCGTTCGGTGTCAGCTTTGCTCTCTGATTCCCACTTGGCCCTTGGCACAATTTTCGCACAGTGTACGACCTTTTCAGTCACACAGTCACTTTGCGACTCCGTTAGTTGGGGCTACCTTTGGCCGACACAAATCCCGAGCTAGTGCCCCTCCCACTCCCCACACCACACGCCCGCGGCACGCCTCTTGGGTGTGAGCGCGCTCTCCCTCTCGCTTTCTCTCTCGCCCTCTCCATCTCACGCTCTTTTTAAGCTAGCCCACTTAGCCAGCCAAGTTTCCAGCTCGTAACGTTTTTTCGTTTGTTTGGAGTGCGCACAAAATTTAATACGCTTGTGGTCACATGTGTTGCGCGCTTTTTACATATTTTTAAAAAACAGCAAAGACAGCCAGCAGACAGTTTTTTTTTGTCTTTTTTTACCTCCCCTGATCTCTATGTCTCTTTCACTCTTTGTTGCGCTTTTCTCTTGCGTTGCCCGGGTTCCGGCCAAAAGCGCGCGAATTTAATTAAAATATGCAAATCGCTCTGTGGCATTTTGATCAAGTGTTGAGTTCCCTTTGCAGTCACTTGCAAGTTCACGTGGTCTTTCGCTCTTTTACTCTAGGTTAAACCACACACAGAGTACGCTCCACTTGCTTATAACTGGCATTAAGTTGCCTCTTTGTTCTCAAATGCAACCCTAGAGATACCCTATAAGGCTAATATAAGATTATGGATAAAGTGCAGAAGGCGTTTGTAAATATATTAATAATATTATTTAAATAATTAATGAAATACATACATAAATATAAAAAATTTAAAATTATATAGAGTATTTTTTTGTCATCTCTGAAACTTTTTTACTTTGTATATCATTATTTTTGTTTTATTTTTGTTTTTTATTTTTTTTTGGTTTCGTCTTTTTGGCAACTTTTAGCGATAAAGGCGAGCGATAAAAATGTAACCAGTCGCGCTTTTATTTTTTTTATTTTTGCTTTACCTACTACTTGGAGTTGAGTTGAGCTGAAGGGTTTGCACCTTCCCTTGTCTTTCCTTTCAGTCCGCAGCAAAAACTCATTTATTTACTTCAGAAGGTGTGATTTTTATTTGGAGCTGCAAATTAAATTTATTGCACATTTTATTTCCTTTGATGTTCGTTTGTTAACAAAATTGTTGTCTGGGGGATTAACGTAACGGGCTGCGGATTAGCCAGGGCATTAACCAACAGCCAACATCGTGATATGGCGTAACTCCTGCACTTCATCACTGTTTGCTCACTGGACTTGCTTCTTCGGCTTGCTGCTCCAAGTTGGCGAGTTCTTAATGCTCTGCGCTGGCGCTCTTTCGATGTTTCATTTGCATTTTTATGGTAAATGTCTGGGGCGAATGCAACAAAGTCTCACAAATGCGATTAAGTCATTCGTCTGTCTTCCCTTTAGCTATTATTTTTTTGTGTTTTTGTTTTTCGTTTTTTCATTTGTTACTTTTTGTGGGTGCTGCTTGTTGCAGCTCATTGTCATTTCTGTTGCAATGTACACTTTTAATTTGGTCTAATTAAGCTGAGAATGTGAAAAAAAAAAGAAAGATGACTAAAATCAAATTATGCGCATTTGTATTAAGCAGGCAACTGAGACAATCAAATTCAACTGACGATATTTCGCTATCAAGGAATGTTTATATTAAATATCGAAAGAAGAGACCTTGGGCTTAAAAAAACATGGTTTATATATGAAAATAATTCAAAAGTAACTAAAATTTATTTCTGTTTGCGCAACAAGAATAAATATTTACAAGAAATTTTATCTGATTCTTGATTGTTGTATTTAATCGAAGTTTATTTGGCTTGTGAACATTGAGTTTATTTTTTGTTTATTTTCGATAAAGTCATAAAAATTAATGATAAAAGTATAGCCTCCATTTATGTACGTATTGACCTCATTGTGAGATAAAATAAAATATATAAAAGTGAAAAATGAAAAAATAATCTATATAAGATATATTTACACGAAGTTGTATTTATGTTAAAAATATATGTTGATATTTGTAGGAACATTGATGAGTCATTAATGAGAGAGAAAATATATATTTTTTTACCAATGATTATCAATTAAATACAATAAATACACACATACCAGATTTATGTTGCTTGAGGTATTGATAACTATATATGTATTAATTAAAAATGATTTGATAATAATGCAATTCCCATCTGCACATATAAGGATATAATTATATATATGTTTTGTTAAGATATTAACTTTCTATTCAAATAAGTATTTAATGCCTGCATCCTTCATGTAAATAATAATAAATATTTTTATATATTTTGAAATTCTAATAACGACATTAATAATGATTCTACTGTGTGACATTGCTTCTATTAATTAAAGTATTTCATTATTCTATTCCATTTTGCAACTTTGTATATAACTGAAAAGCAATGCCCTATAATTTGGTCTATTTATAGCCAAGTACAACACATTGCTAAACAGATCTTGTTGGTGTTGGTGTTGATATCAGCCCGGCTTAGCTCTGGCCTCTTTTCTTTTAGCCAACATGCTGGGCACAAAGCTCTCACAGCAGAGCCATTGCAATCCACTTCATCATACTCAAAGCCGACAACACCTGTGCAGCTGTGTGTGTGTGTGTATGTGTGTGCGTGTGGCAATGACTTGGCCAACAGCTTGCTCTACTGTGTGACAATGTGAGCCAAGTTTCAAGATATGTTGGCTGGCAACCAGCAGCATCAGCAAGAGCAGCTGTTGCCTGCCTAAAAAGAAAATTCCAAAATGGCAGCGAATTTTCTTTTACAGCGTTGTTTAAATTTTCATTTTCTTTTGTTCCATTTTGTTACGTTTTTTCTTCTTCTTTCTTGTTGTATTTTTTGGCTCATTTTATTTGTGCTTGGTAAATGCTACCAGGATATTTTGCATTGGTAATTTGGCGTCATTCTCAGATAGTTGGCACTACGTGTGCGACTCCTGCTACCTGCTGCTGCCGGAGACGGAGACGGAGGCGGAGTCGGAGGTGTTTAAAACCCTCAACAAAAAAACAAAACTGTATGCTTAGTTGACCCAGTTTGTGTGTATTAGATGTGTGTGTGTGAGTGTGTGCTGAGTCGATATTGAGCAACAAAGCTGCGGTACAAACAACACAAGCACACAACCATACACACACACACACACGCACACCCATACACATGAGCAGAGAACACTTGCCGTACAAACAGAAATATCCTTGCAAACTTAAGCCAGAGCCTGTCCGCAACACGTTTACACAGTACAGCAGCGAACATACAGGACGCCACGATGCCGACAGCCAGTGTTCCCGCATCAGACAACGATTCAAGTCGACTCGACTTCGTTCCTCTTCCAGCCTGAGCCTCTTGGCCACGGTCAGCTGGCAATAGCTGATTGCAGTCTCATCCACATTGAGGCGTTTTTATCTCCGCCCGCCCAAAATTGAATGTGCGTTGCATTTAATCAATTTTTGAAATAGTCAAATTTGCGCCACTCCAACTTTTCAATTCAGTTCGCACAGCAGAACATTTAAAGTGCATGTTTGTTGTTTTGCCAGGCTCTGTTGTGGTTTTTATACCCTGAACCCATTGAAAATGGGAAATCAGGGTATAATGGTTTTGTTGAAATGTATGTAACAGGGAGAAGGAGGCGTGGCAGACCCCACAAAGTATATATATTCTTGATCAGGGTGACGAGCTGAGTTGATTTGGCCCTGTCCGTCTGTCTGTCCGTCTGTCCGTCTGTCCGTCCGTCCGTCTGTCCGTCTGTCCGTCTGTCCGTATGTATGAACGCGTCGATTTCAGAAGATATAAGAGCTAGAGACTTCAAATTTCTTTTAAAATGTCCGTAATTACAGCGCGCATATCAAGTTTATCATTAAAAATCGTAACTCATCCCGATCTTTTTTTATCATTAAAAAACCTTATCGAAAACCAGTTATGAAATTATATCTTCTACACCTTTATTGCTAGAGTCTCCAAATTTTTAATGTATGCTTATATGCAATTTATACAATTTCGGTTTCTGTTAAAATTTACCCCCCACCCTTAAATTCACCCCCTCACCCTCACTTTTGTAAAAAGCGTATTTCAAATACTAGAGACTTGTGCTTTGGCAATTACATGCATATTCATGTTATAATCATAATCTGAAAGTTTCATGAAGATCGTACGTCCATTATTAAACAATTAAGTTCTCATAGTAAGCGCACACTGCAGCCCATGCGTGTTTATGCGTGGGTGCTTGTGTGTGTATGTGTTTGTGTATGTGTGTGTATGTGTGTGTGTGTATGCGTTTGTGTGAGTATGCGTGTGTGTTTGTGTATGTGTGTCTGTATGCGTGTGTGTGTATGTGTGCCTGTGTGTGCGTACGTGCCTGTCTGTGTGTGTGTGTGCGTGTTTCTTGTGTAAGCTAAAAGTCGCGAAAAATTATTGAAATATCTATTGCTCCAAGGGTTCAGGGGATCTCGTAGTCGAGCAGTCTCGACTAGAGCTTTCTTACTTGTTCTGTTTGATTTTATTTATTTTTTCGTTTTTCGGTTTTTCGATTTTTCGTTTTTTGTTTTTAGTTTTTGTGCTGCTCTGCTTGTCTGTTCTATTCGAAAATGCCAGGACTTATAGACTGCTGATGGCCTAGACGGAATTGCGTCTTTTCTACTTTGTGGCAGTTGTCATGTAGAAAGCGTTTAACATGCCTACTTTTATTTACCTGGTTGCAGCTCGCAGAGCCGTCTCCTTGTCCCTCCGCTTTGGCCTGACAAAATGAACTTTGTAAAATCGAAAATCCTTTTAATTGAATGCAACTTGCCTTGGGGGCGCCACAGCGGGGGGAGGGCTGAACACATGTTTAAATATTTGTACACATTTTTGCTTCAATTTAAATTCCCTGTTACACACATTTGCGAGTGCTTCGCAATAGCAATGAGTGTGTGTGTGTGTGTGTGTGTGTGGATAGTGACGTAAGTGCTGTGGTGCACCTCAAAAGTTTTGGGGCCGTCTGTTTGGCTAAGGGCACCCATTTCGGGGTCTGATTGAGTGTCACGAATTTGGGGCTTGGCATGGACTATTCTGGTCATGGCACGAACTGTGCCTCTCTATGCAATTCTCAAAGATGTGGCGATAAGTGCAGTTTAATTAGCAAGCGCCCGACTGCTGCACTCAATTGGAAATATTCGGTTGAAATGCAGATATCTTAGGCATATTGCAGATATCTCAATTTAGATAACCGCAATTATTTGATTTAGTTATTCTTACAACTGAAAATATTTATTCAGTGGCACAAATATCCAATGGCAAATCACTAGCTACTCATGCAAACGGCAAAAATTGTTAACTTTCGTATCGAAAAATACTTGGGCAAATATTATAAATTACCAGCATCAACAATTTATAATGAATAATTCAGCATTGCGGCCAGGGCATGAATGTTGATTGCATGTGGCTGCATTTTGCCAAATGCCAAATGCCAAATGGGGGAACCCCCGCCCAAGCCGCCCTGCAGTCCACAGAGCTGGTCTGTGGGCAAGGTCGGGTTAAAAATCAATTAAAGTTTTAGATGAAAACAAAAACGCAAAAACCACAAAGCTCAACGCACAACAAACACTAAAACACACGCAC